>NC_092420.1:5234892-5930848 GCF_040894005.1 Engystomops pustulosus
ATGGTCAGATATTTCACTACCGGCAAATGTAATCACTGGAGTCCTGATGAGTTTTATACAGACGTCACATCTTATTTGTGTCATCATTCTTCTATAACTGCGAAAGAGATGATATAATATACGATACCTGCAAGCATCTACCACCGATACACTGGCCCCAGACCACTGTGACATCACTGTGTGTATTATCCCTGTACTGTGACATCACTGCGTGTATTATCCCTGTACTGTGACATCACTGTGTGTATTATCCCCTGTACTGTGACATCACTGTGTGTATTACCCCTGTACTGTGACATCGCTGTGTGTATTATCCTGTACTGTGACATCACTGTGTGTATTATCCCTGTACTGTGACATCACTGCGTGTATTATCCCTGTACTGTGACATCACTGTGTGTATTATCCCCTGTACTGTGACATCACTGTGTGTATTATCTCTGTACTGTGACATCACTGTGTGTATTATCCCTGTGCTGTGACATCGCTGTGTGTATTATCTCTGTACTGTGACATCACTGTGTGTATTATCCCCTGTACTGTGACATCGCTGTGTATTATCCCTGTACTGTGACATCACTGTGTGTATTATCCCTGTACTGTGACATCACTGTGTGTATTATCCCTGTACTGTGACATCACTGTGTGTATTATCCCTGTACTGTGACATCACTGTGTGTATTATCCCCTGTACTGTGACATCACTGTGTGTATTATCCCCTGTACTGTGACATCACTGTGTGTATTATCCCCTGTACTGTGACATCACTGTGTGTATTATACCTGTACTGTGACATCACTGTGTGTATTATCCCTGTACTGTGACATCACTGTGTGTATTATCCCTGTACTGTGACATCACTGTGTGTATTATCCCTGTACTGTGACATCACTGTGTGTATTATCCCTGTACTGTGACAACACTGTGTGTATTATCCCTGTACTGTGACATCACTGTGTGTATTATCCCTGTGCTGTGACATCGCTGTGTGTATTATCCCTGTACTGTGACATCGCTGTGTGTATTATCCCTGTACTGTGACATCGCTGTGTGTATTATCTCTGTACTGTGACATCGCTGTGTGTATTATCTCTGTACTGTGACATCACTGTGTGTATTATCCCTGTACTGTGACATCACTGTGTGTATTATCCCTGTACTGTGACATCACTGTGTGTATTATCCCTGTACTGTGACATCACTGTGTGTATTATCCCTGTACTGTGACATCGCTGTGTGTATTATCTCTGTACTGTGACATCGCTGTGTGTATTATCCCTGTACTGTGACATCACTGTATGTATTATCCCTGTACTGTGACATCACTGTGTGTATTATCTCTGTACTGTGACATCGCTGTGTGTATTATCTCTGTACTGTGACATCGCTGTGTGTATTATCCCTGTACTGTGACATCACTGTATGTATTATCCATGTACTGTGACATCACTGTGTGTATTATCCCCTGTACTGTGACATCACTGTGTGTATTATCCCTTTACTGTGACATCACTGTGTGTATTATCCCTTTACTGTGACATCACTGTGTGTATTATTCCTGTACTGTGACATCACTGTGTGTATTATCTCTGTACTGTGACATCACTGTGTGTATTATCCCTTTACTGTGACATCACTGTGTGTATTATCTCTGTACTGTGACATCACTGTGTGTATTATCCCCTGTACTGTGACATCGCTGTGTGTATTATCTCTGTACTGTGACATCACTGTGTGTATTATCCCTGTACTGTGACATCACTGTGTGTATTATCCCCTGTACTGTGACATCACTGTGTGTATTATCCCTTTACTGTGACATCACTGTGTGTATTATTCCTGTACTGTGACATCACTGTGTGTATTATCCCTTTACTGTGACATCACTGTGTGTATTATCTCTGTACTGTGACATCACTGTGTGTATTAGCCCCTGTACTGTGACATCGCTGTGTGTATTATCTCTGTACTGTGACATCACTGTGTGTATTATCCCTGTACTGTGACATCACTGTGTGTATTATCCCTTTACTGTGACATCGCTGTGTGTATTATCCCTGCACTGTGACATCACTGTGTGTATTATCCCCTGTACTGTGACATCACTGTGTGTATTATCCCTGTACTGTGACATCACTGTGTGTATTATCCCTGTACTGTGACATCACTGCGTGTATTATCCCTGTGCTGTGACATCGCTGTGTGTATTATCTCTGTACTGTGACATCGCTGTGTATTATCCCTGTATTGTGACATCACTGTGTGTATTATCCCTGTACTGTGACATCACTGTGTGTATTATCCCTGTACTGTGACATCACTGTGTGTATTATCCCCTGTACTGTGACATCACTGTGTGTATTATCCCCTGTACTGTGACATCACTGTGTGTATTATCCCCTGTACTGTGACATCACTGTGTGTATTATACCTGTACTGTGACATCACTGTGTGTATTATCCCTGTACTGTGACATCACTGTGTGTATTATCCCTGTACTGTGACATCACTGTGTGTATTATCCCTGTACTGTGACATCACTGTGTGTATTATCCCTGTACTGTGACATCGCTGTGTGTATTATCTCTGTACTGTGACATCGCTGTGTGTATTATCCCTGTACTGTGACATCACTGTATGTATTATCCCTGTACTGTGACATCGCTGTGTGTATTATCTCTGTACTGTGACATCGCTGTGTGTATTATCTCTGTACTGTGACATCGCTGTGTGTATTATCCCTGTACTGTGACATCACTGTATGTATTATCCCTGTACTGTGACATCACTGTATGTATTATCCCTGTACTGTGACATCACTGTGTGTATTATCTCTGTACTGTGACATCGCTGTGTGTATTATCTCTGTACTGTGACATCGCTGTGTGTATTATCCCTGTACTGTGACATCACTGTATGTATTATCCCTGTACTGTGACATCACTGTGTGTATTATCCCTGTACTGTGACATCACTGTGTGTATTATCCCCTGTACTGTGACATCACTGTGTGTATTATCCCTTTACTGTGACATCACTGTGTGTATTATCCCTTTACTGTGACATCACTGTGTGTATTATTCCTGTACTGTGACATCACTGTGTGTATTATCTCTGTACTGTGACATCACTGTGTGTATTATCCCTTTACTGTGACATCACTGTGTGTATTATTCCTGTACTGTGACATCACTGTGTGTATTATCTCTGTACTGTGACATCACTGTGTGTATTATCTCTGTACTGTGACATCACTGTGTGTATTATCCCCTGTACTGTGACATCGCTGTGTGTATTATCTCTGTACTGTGACATCACTGTGTGTATTATCCCTGTACTGTGACATCCCTGTGTGTATTATCCCCTGTACTGTGACATCACTGTGTGTATTATCCCCTGTACTGTGACATCGCTGTGTGTATTATCCCTGTACTGTGACATCACTGTGTGTATTATCCCTGTACTGTGACATCACTGTGTGTATGATCCCTGTACTGTGACATCACTGTGTGTACTATCCCTGTACTGTGACATCACTGTGTGTACTATCCCTGTACTGTGACATCGCTGTGTGTATTATCCCTGTACTGTGACATCACTGTGTGTATTATCTCTGTACTGTGACATCGCTGTGTGTATTATCCCTGTACTGTGACATCACTGTGTGTATTATCTCTGTACTGTGACATCACTGTGTGTATTATCCCTGTACTGTGACATCGCTGTGTGTACTATCCCTGTACTGTGACATCACTGTGTGTATTATCCCCTGTACTGTGACATCGCTGTGTGTATTATCCCTGTACTGTGACATCGCTGTGTGTATTATCCCCTGTACTGTGACATCGCTGTGTGTATTATCTCTGTACTGTGACATCACTGTGTGTATTATCCCTGTACTGTGACATCACTGTGTGTATTATCCCCTGTACTGTGACATCACTGTGTGTATTATCCCTTTACTGTGACATCACTGTGTGTATTATTCCTGTACTGTGACATCACTGTGTGTATTATCTCTGTACTGTGACATCACTGTGTGTATTATCCCTTTACTGTGACATCACTGTGTGTATTATCTCTGTACTGTGACATCACTGTGTGTATTATCCCCTGTACTGTGACATCGCTGTGTGTATTATCCCTGTACTGTGACATCACTGTGTGTATTATCCCTGTACTGTGACATCACTGTGTGTATGATCCCTGTACTGTGACATCACTGTGTGTACTATCCCTGTACTGTGACATCACTGTGTGTACTATCCCTGTACTGTGACATCGCTGTGTGTATTATCCCTGTACTGTGACATCACTGTGTGTATTATCTCTGTACTGTGACATCACTGTGTGTATTATCCCTTTACTGTGACATCACTGTGTGTATTATCTCTGTACTGTGACATCACTGTGTGTATTATCCCCTGTACTGTGACATCGCTGTGTGTATTATCTCTGTACTGTGACATCACTGTGTGTATTATCCCTGTACTGTGACATCACTGTGTGTATTATCCCCTGTACTGTGACATCACTGTGTGTATTATCCCTTTACTGTGACATCACTGTGTGTATTATTCCTGTACTGTGACATCACTGTGTGTATTATCCCTTTACTGTGACATCACTGTGTGTATTATCTCTGTACTGTGACATCACTGTGTGTATTATCCCTTTACTGTGACATCACTGTGTGTATTATCTCTGTACTGTGACATCACTGTGTGTATTAGCCCCTGTACTGTGACATCGCTGTGTGTATTATCTCTGTACTGTGACATCACTGTGTGTATTATCCCTGTACTGTGACATCACTGTGTGTATTATCCCTTTACTGTGACATCGCTGTGTGTATTATCCCTGCACTGTGACATCACTGTGTGTATTATCCCCTGTACTGTGACATCACTGTGTGTATTATCCCTGTACTGTGACATCACTGTGTGTATTATCCCTGTACTGTGACATCACTGCGTGTATTATCCCTGTGCTGTGACATCGCTGTGTGTATTATCTCTGTACTGTGACATCGCTGTGTATTATCCCTGTATTGTGACATCACTGTGTGTATTATCCCCTGTACTGTGACATCACTGTGTGTATTATCCCTGTACTGTGACATCACTGTGTGTATTATCCCTGTACTGTGACATCACTGCGTGTATTATCCCTGTGCTGTGACATCGCTGTGTGTATTATCTCTGTACTGTGACATCGCTGTGTATTATCCCTGTATTGTGACATCACTGTGTGTATTATCCCTGTACTGTGACATCACTGTGTGTATTATCCCTGTACTGTGACATCACTGTGTGTATTATCCCCTGTACTGTGACATCACTGTGTGTATTATCCCCTGTACTGTGACATCACTGTGTGTATTATCCCCTGTACTGTGACATCACTGTGTGTATTATACCTGTACTGTGACATCACTGTGTGTATTATCCCTGTACTGTGACATCACTGTGTGTATTATCCCTGTACTGTGACATCACTGTGTGTATTATCCCTGTACTGTGACATCACTGTGTGTATTATCCCTGTACTGTGACATCGCTGTGTGTATTATCTCTGTACTGTGACATCGCTGTGTGTATTATCCCTGTACTGTGACATCACTGTATGTATTATCCCTGTACTGTGACATCGCTGTGTGTATTATCTCTGTACTGTGACATCGCTGTGTGTATTATCTCTGTACTGTGACATCGCTGTGTGTATTATCCCTGTACTGTGACATCACTGTATGTATTATCCCTGTACTGTGACATCACTGTATGTATTATCCCTGTACTGTGACATCACTGTGTGTATTATCTCTGTACTGTGACATCGCTGTGTGTATTATCTCTGTACTGTGACATCGCTGTGTGTATTATCCCTGTACTGTGACATCACTGTATGTATTATCCCTGTACTGTGACATCACTGTGTGTATTATCCCTGTACTGTGACATCACTGTGTGTATTATCCCCTGTACTGTGACATCACTGTGTGTATTATCCCTTTACTGTGACATCACTGTGTGTATTATCCCTTTACTGTGACATCACTGTGTGTATTATTCCTGTACTGTGACATCACTGTGTGTATTATCTCTGTACTGTGACATCACTGTGTGTATTATCCCTTTACTGTGACATCACTGTGTGTATTATTCCTGTACTGTGACATCACTGTGTGTATTATCTCTGTACTGTGACATCACTGTGTGTATTATCTCTGTACTGTGACATCACTGTGTGTATTATCCCCTGTACTGTGACATCGCTGTGTGTATTATCTCTGTACTGTGACATCACTGTGTGTATTATCCCTGTACTGTGACATCCCTGTGTGTATTATCCCCTGTACTGTGACATCACTGTGTGTATTATCCCCTGTACTGTGACATCGCTGTGTGTATTATCCCTGTACTGTGACATCACTGTGTGTATTATCCCTGTACTGTGACATCACTGTGTGTATGATCCCTGTACTGTGACATCACTGTGTGTACTATCCCTGTACTGTGACATCACTGTGTGTACTATCCCTGTACTGTGACATCGCTGTGTGTATTATCCCTGTACTGTGACATCACTGTGTGTATTATCTCTGTACTGTGACATCGCTGTGTGTATTATCCCTGTACTGTGACATCACTGTGTGTATTATCTCTGTACTGTGACATCACTGTGTGTATTATCCCTGTACTGTGACATCGCTGTGTGTACTATCCCTGTACTGTGACATCACTGTGTGTATTATCCCCTGTACTGTGACATCGCTGTGTGTATTATCCCTGTACTGTGACATCGCTGTGTGTATTATCCCCTGTACTGTGACATCGCTGTGTGTATTATCTCTGTACTGTGACATCACTGTGTGTATTATCCCTGTACTGTGACATCACTGTGTGTATTATCCCCTGTACTGTGACATCACTGTGTGTATTATCCCTTTACTGTGACATCACTGTGTGTATTATTCCTGTACTGTGACATCACTGTGTGTATTATCTCTGTACTGTGACATCACTGTGTGTATTATCCCTTTACTGTGACATCACTGTGTGTATTATCTCTGTACTGTGACATCACTGTGTGTATTATCCCCTGTACTGTGACATCGCTGTGTGTATTATCCCTGTACTGTGACATCACTGTGTGTATTATCCCTGTACTGTGACATCACTGTGTGTATGATCCCTGTACTGTGACATCACTGTGTGTACTATCCCTGTACTGTGACATCACTGTGTGTACTATCCCTGTACTGTGACATCGCTGTGTGTATTATCCCTGTACTGTGACATCACTGTGTGTATTATCTCTGTACTGTGACATCACTGTGTGTATTATCCCTTTACTGTGACATCACTGTGTGTATTATTCCTGTACTGTGACATCACTGTGTGTATTATCTCTGTACTGTGACATCACTGTGTGTATTATCTCTGTACTGTGACATCACTGTGTGTATTATCCCCTGTACTGTGACATCGCTGTGTGTATTATCTCTGTACTGTGACATCACTGTGTGTATTATCCCTGTACTGTGACATCCCTGTGTGTATTATCCCCTGTACTGTGACATCACTGTGTGTATTATCCCCTGTACTGTGACATCGCTGTGTGTATTATCCCTGTACTGTGACATCACTGTGTGTATTATCCCTGTACTGTGACATCACTGTGTGTATGATCCCTGTACTGTGACATCACTGTGTGTACTATCCCTGTACTGTGACATCACTGTGTGTACTATCCCTGTACTGTGACATCGCTGTGTGTATTATCCCTGTACTGTGACATCACTGTGTGTATTATCTCTGTACTGTGACATCGCTGTGTGTATTATCCCTGTACTGTGACATCACTGTGTGTATTATCTCTGTACTGTGACATCACTGTGTGTATTATCCCTGTACTGTGACATCGCTGTGTGTACTATCCCTGTACTGTGACATCACTGTGTGTATTATCCCCTGTACTGTGACATCGCTGTGTGTATTATCCCTGTACTGTGACATCGCTGTGTGTATTATCCCCTGTACTGTGACATCGCTGTGTGTATTATCTCTGTACTGTGACATCACTGTGTGTATTATCCCTGTACTGTGACATCACTGTGTGTATTATCCCCTGTACTGTGACATCACTGTGTGTATTATCCCTTTACTGTGACATCACTGTGTGTATTATTCCTGTACTGTGACATCACTGTGTGTATTATCTCTGTACTGTGACATCACTGTGTGTATTATCCCTTTACTGTGACATCACTGTGTGTATTATCTCTGTACTGTGACATCACTGTGTGTATTATCCCCTGTACTGTGACATCGCTGTGTGTATTATCCCTGTACTGTGACATCACTGTGTGTATTATCCCTGTACTGTGACATCACTGTGTGTATGATCCCTGTACTGTGACATCACTGTGTGTACTATCCCTGTACTGTGACATCACTGTGTGTACTATCCCTGTACTGTGACATCGCTGTGTGTATTATCCCTGTACTGTGACATCACTGTGTGTATTATCTCTGTACTGTGACATCACTGTGTGTATTATCCCTTTACTGTGACATCACTGTGTGTATTATCTCTGTACTGTGACATCACTGTGTGTATTATCCCCTGTACTGTGACATCGCTGTGTGTATTATCTCTGTACTGTGACATCACTGTGTGTATTATCCCTGTACTGTGACATCACTGTGTGTATTATCCCCTGTACTGTGACATCACTGTGTGTATTATCCCTTTACTGTGACATCACTGTGTGTATTATTCCTGTACTGTGACATCACTGTGTGTATTATCCCTTTACTGTGACATCACTGTGTGTATTATCTCTGTACTGTGACATCACTGTGTGTATTAGCCCCTGTACTGTGACATCACTGTGTGTATTATCTCTGTACTGTGACATCACTGTGTGTATTATCCCTGTACTGTGACATCGCTGTGTGTATTATCTCTGTACTGTGACATCACTGTGTGTATTATCTCTGTACTGTGACATCACTGTGTGTATTATCCCTGTACTGTGACATCACTGTGTGTATTATCCCTGTACTGTGACATCGCTGTGTGTATTATCCCTGTACTGTGACATCGCTGTGTGTATTATCTCTGTACTGTGACATCACTGTGTGTATTATCCTGTACTGTGACATCGCTGTGTGTATTATCCCTGTACTGTGACATCACTGTGTGTATTATCTCTGTACTGTGACATCACTGTGTGTATTATCTCTGTACTGTGACATCACTGTGTGTATTATCCCTGTACTGTGACATCACTGTGTGTATTATCCCTGTACTGTGACATCGCTGTGTGTATTATCCCTGTACTGTGACATCGCTGTGTGTATTATCTCTGTACTGTGACATCACTGTGTGTATTATCCTGTACTGTGACATCGCTGTGTGTATTATCCCTGTACTGTGACATCACTGTGTGTATTATCCCAGTACTGTGACATCGCTGTGTGTATTATCTCTGTACTGTGACATCGCTGTGTGTATTATCCCTGTACTGTGACATCACTGTATGTATTATCCCTGTACTGTGACATCGCTGTGTGTATTATCTCTGTACTGTGACATCGCTGTGTGTATTATCCCTGTACTGTGACATCGCTGTATGTATTATCCCTGTACTGTGACATCACTGTATGTATTATCCCTGTACTGTGACATCACTGTGTGTATTATCTCTGTACTGTGACATCGCTGTGTGTATTATCTCTGTACTGTGACATCGCTGTGTGTATTATCCCTGTACTGTGACATCACTGTATGTATTATCCCTGTACTGTGACATCACTGTGTGTATTATCCCTGTACTGTGACATCACTGTGTGTATTATCCCCTGTACTGTGACATCACTGTGTGTATTATCCCTTTACTGTGACATCACTGTGTGTATTATCCCTTTACTGTGACATCACTGTGTGTATTATTCCTGTACTGTGACATCACTGTGTGTATTATCTCTGTACTGTGACATCACTGTGTGTATTATCCCTTTACTGTGACATCACTGTGTGTATTATTCCTGTACTGTGACATCACTGTGTGTATTATCTCTGTACTGTGACATCACTGTGTGTATTATCTCTGTACTGTGACATCACTGTGTGTATTATCCCCTGTACTGTGACATCGCTGTGTGTATTATCTCCTGTACTGTGACATCACTGTGTGTATTATCCCTGTACTGTGACATCACTGTGTGTATTATCCCCTGTACTGTGACATCACTGTGTGTATTATCCCTTTACTGTGACATCACTGTGTGTATTATTCCTGTACTGTGACATCACTGTGTGTATTATCTCTGTACTGTGACATCACTGTGTGTATTATCCCTTTACTGTGACATCACTGTGTGTATTATCCCTGTACTGTGACATCACTGTGTGTATTATCCCTGTACTGTGACAACACTGTGTGTATTATCCCTGTACTGTGACATCACTGTGTGTATTATCCCTGTGCTGTGACATCGCTGTGTGTATTATCCCTGTACTGTGACATCGCTGTGTGTATTATCCCTGTACTGTGACATCGCTGTGTGTATTATCTCTGTACTGTGACATCACTGTGTGTATTATCCCTGTACTGTGACATCACTGTGTGTATTATCCCTGTACTGTGACATCACTGTGTGTATTATCCCTGTACTGTGACAACACTGTGTGTATTATCCCTGTACTGTGACATCACTGTGTGTATTATCCCTGTGCTGTGACATCACTGTGTGTATTATCCCTGTGCTGTGACATCGCTGTGTGTATTATCCCTGTACTGTGACATCGCTGTGTGTATTATCCCTGTACTGTGACATCGCTGTGTGTATTATCTCTGTACTGTGACATCGCTGTGTGTATTATCTCTGTACTGTGACATCACTGTGTGTATTATCCCTGTACTGTGACATCACTGTGTGTATTATCCCTGTACTGTGACATCACTGTGTGTATTATCCCTGTACTGTGACATCACTGTGTGTATTATCCCTGTACTGTGACATCGCTGTGTGTATTATCTCTGTACTGTGACATCGCTGTGTGTATTATCCCTGTACTGTGACATCACTGTATGTATTATCCCTGTACTGTGACATCACTGTGTGTATTATCTCTGTACTGTGACATCGCTGTGTGTATTATCTCTGTACTGTGACATCGCTGTGTGTATTATCCCTGTACTGTGACATCACTGTATGTATTATCCATGTACTGTGACATCACTGTGTGTATTATCCCCTGTACTGTGACATCACTGTGTGTATTATCCCTTTACTGTGACATCACTGTGTGTATTATCCCTTTACTGTGACATCACTGTGTGTATTATTCCTGTACTGTGACATCACTGTGTGTATTATCTCTGTACTGTGACATCACTGTGTGTATTATCCCTTTACTGTGACATCACTGTGTGTATTATCTCTGTACTGTGACATCACTGTGTGTATTATCCCCTGTACTGTGACATCGCTGTGTGTATTATCTCTGTACTGTGACATCACTGTGTGTATTATCCCTGTACTGTGACATCACTGTGTGTATTATCCCCTGTACTGTGACATCACTGTGTGTATTATCCCTTTACTGTGACATCACTGTGTGTATTATTCCTGTACTGTGACATCACTGTGTGTATTATCCCTTTACTGTGACATCACTGTGTGTATTATCTCTGTACTGTGACATCACTGTGTGTATTAGCCCCTGTACTGTGACATCGCTGTGTGTATTATCTCTGTACTGTGACATCACTGTGTGTATTATCCCTGTACTGTGACATCACTGTGTGTATTATCCCTTTACTGTGACATCGCTGTGTGTATTATCCCTGCACTGTGACATCACTGTGTGTATTATCCCCTGTACTGTGACATCACTGTGTGTATTATCCCTGTACTGTGACATCACTGTGTGTATTATCCCTGTACTGTGACATCACTGCGTGTATTATCCCTGTGCTGTGACATCGCTGTGTGTATTATCTCTGTACTGTGACATCGCTGTGTATTATCCCTGTATTGTGACATCACTGTGTGTATTATCCCTGTACTGTGACATCACTGTGTGTATTATCCCTGTACTGTGACATCACTGTGTGTATTATCCCCTGTACTGTGACATCACTGTGTGTATTATCCCCTGTACTGTGACATCACTGTGTGTATTATCCCCTGTACTGTGACATCACTGTGTGTATTATACCTGTACTGTGACATCACTGTGTGTATTATCCCTGTACTGTGACATCACTGTGTGTATTATCCCTGTACTGTGACATCACTGTGTGTATTATCCCTGTACTGTGACATCACTGTGTGTATTATCCCTGTACTGTGACATCGCTGTGTGTATTATCTCTGTACTGTGACATCGCTGTGTGTATTATCCCTGTACTGTGACATCACTGTATGTATTATCCCTGTACTGTGACATCGCTGTGTGTATTATCTCTGTACTGTGACATCGCTGTGTGTATTATCTCTGTACTGTGACATCGCTGTGTGTATTATCCCTGTACTGTGACATCACTGTATGTATTATCCCTGTACTGTGACATCACTGTATGTATTATCCCTGTACTGTGACATCACTGTGTGTATTATCTCTGTACTGTGACATCGCTGTGTGTATTATCTCTGTACTGTGACATCGCTGTGTGTATTATCCCTGTACTGTGACATCACTGTATGTATTATCCCTGTACTGTGACATCACTGTGTGTATTATCCCTGTACTGTGACATCACTGTGTGTATTATCCCCTGTACTGTGACATCACTGTGTGTATTATCCCTTTACTGTGACATCACTGTGTGTATTATCCCTTTACTGTGACATCACTGTGTGTATTATTCCTGTACTGTGACATCACTGTGTGTATTATCTCTGTACTGTGACATCACTGTGTGTATTATCCCTTTACTGTGACATCACTGTGTGTATTATTCCTGTACTGTGACATCACTGTGTGTATTATCTCTGTACTGTGACATCACTGTGTGTATTATCTCTGTACTGTGACATCACTGTGTGTATTATCCCCTGTACTGTGACATCGCTGTGTGTATTATCTCTGTACTGTGACATCACTGTGTGTACTATCCCTGTACTGTGACATCACTGTGTGTACTATCCCTGTACTGTGACATCGCTGTGTGTATTATCCCTGTACTGTGACATCACTGTGTGTATTATCTCTGTACTGTGACATCACTGTGTGTATTATCTCTGTACTGTGACATCACTGTGTGTATTATCCCCTGTACTGTGACATCGCTGTGTGTATTATCTCTGTACTGTGACATCACTGTGTGTATTATCCCTGTACTGTGACATCCCTGTGTGTATTATCCCCTGTACTGTGACATCACTGTGTGTATTATCCCCTGTACTGTGACATCGCTGTGTGTATTATCCCTGTACTGTGACATCACTGTGTGTATTATCCCTGTACTGTGACATCACTGTGTGTATGATCCCTGTACTGTGACATCACTGTGTGTACTATCCCTGTACTGTGACATCACTGTGTGTACTATCCCTGTACTGTGACATCGCTGTGTGTATTATCCCTGTACTGTGACATCACTGTGTGTATTATCTCTGTACTGTGACATCGCTGTGTGTATTATCCCTGTACTGTGACATCACTGTGTGTATTATCTCTGTACTGTGACATCACTGTGTGTATTATCCCTGTACTGTGACATCGCTGTGTGTACTATCCCTGTACTGTGACATCACTGTGTGTATTATCCCCTGTACTGTGACATCGCTGTGTGTATTATCCCTGTACTGTGACATCGCTGTGTGTATTATCCCCTGTACTGTGACATCGCTGTGTGTATTATCTCTGTACTGTGACATCACTGTGTGTATTATCCCTGTACTGTGACATCACTGTGTGTATTATCCCCTGTACTGTGACATCACTGTGTGTATTATCCCTTTACTGTGACATCACTGTGTGTATTATTCCTGTACTGTGACATCACTGTGTGTATTATCTCTGTACTGTGACATCACTGTGTGTATTATCCCTTTACTGTGACATCACTGTGTGTATTATCTCTGTACTGTGACATCACTGTGTGTATTATCCCCTGTACTGTGACATCGCTGTGTGTATTATCCCTGTACTGTGACATCACTGTGTGTATTATCCCTGTACTGTGACATCACTGTGTGTATGATCCCTGTACTGTGACATCACTGTGTGTACTATCCCTGTACTGTGACATCACTGTGTGTACTATCCCTGTACTGTGACATCGCTGTGTGTATTATCCCTGTACTGTGACATCACTGTGTGTATTATCTCTGTACTGTGACATCACTGTGTGTATTATCCCTTTACTGTGACATCACTGTGTGTATTATCTCTGTACTGTGACATCACTGTGTGTATTATCCCCTGTACTGTGACATCGCTGTGTGTATTATCTCTGTACTGTGACATCACTGTGTGTATTATCCCTGTACTGTGACATCACTGTGTGTATTATCCCCTGTACTGTGACATCACTGTGTGTATTATCCCTTTACTGTGACATCACTGTGTGTATTATTCCTGTACTGTGACATCACTGTGTGTATTATCCCTTTACTGTGACATCACTGTGTGTATTATCTCTGTACTGTGACATCACTGTGTGTATTAGCCCCTGTACTGTGACATCACTGTGTGTATTATCTCTGTACTGTGACATCACTGTGTGTATTATCCCTGTACTGTGACATCGCTGTGTGTATTATCTCTGTACTGTGACATCACTGTGTGTATTATCTCTGTACTGTGACATCACTGTGTGTATTATCCCTGTACTGTGACATCACTGTGTGTATTATCCCTGTACTGTGACATCGCTGTGTGTATTATCCCTGTACTGTGACATCGCTGTGTGTATTATCTCTGTACTGTGACATCACTGTGTGTATTATCCTGTACTGTGACATCGCTGTGTGTATTATCCCTGTACTGTGACATCACTGTGTGTATTATCTCTGTACTGTGACATCACTGTGTGTATTATCTCTGTACTGTGACATCACTGTGTGTATTATCCCTGTACTGTGACATCACTGTGTGTATTATCCCTGTACTGTGACATCGCTGTGTGTATTATCCCTGTACTGTGACATCGCTGTGTGTATTATCTCTGTACTGTGACATCACTGTGTGTATTATCCTGTACTGTGACATCGCTGTGTGTATTATCCCTGTACTGTGACATCACTGTGTGTATTATCCCAGTACTGTGACATCGCTGTGTGTATTATCTCTGTACTGTGACATCGCTGTGTGTATTATCCCTGTACTGTGACATCACTGTATGTATTATCCCTGTACTGTGACATCGCTGTGTGTATTATCTCTGTACTGTGACATCGCTGTGTGTATTATCCCTGTACTGTGACATCGCTGTATGTATTATCCCTGTACTGTGACATCACTGTATGTATTATCCCTGTACTGTGACATCACTGTGTGTATTATCTCTGTACTGTGACATCGCTGTGTGTATTATCTCTGTACTGTGACATCGCTGTGTGTATTATCCCTGTACTGTGACATCACTGTATGTATTATCCCTGTACTGTGACATCACTGTGTGTATTATCCCTGTACTGTGACATCACTGTGTGTATTATCCCCTGTACTGTGACATCACTGTGTGTATTATCCCTTTACTGTGACATCACTGTGTGTATTATCCCTTTACTGTGACATCACTGTGTGTATTATTCCTGTACTGTGACATCACTGTGTGTATTATCTCTGTACTGTGACATCACTGTGTGTATTATCCCTTTACTGTGACATCACTGTGTGTATTATTCCTGTACTGTGACATCACTGTGTGTATTATCTCTGTACTGTGACATCACTGTGTGTATTATCTCTGTACTGTGACATCACTGTGTGTATTATCCCCTGTACTGTGACATCGCTGTGTGTATTATCTCCTGTACTGTGACATCACTGTGTGTATTATCCCTGTACTGTGACATCACTGTGTGTATTATCCCCTGTACTGTGACATCACTGTGTGTATTATCCCTTTACTGTGACATCACTGTGTGTATTATTCCTGTACTGTGACATCACTGTGTGTATTATCTCTGTACTGTGACATCACTGTGTGTATTATCCCTTTACTGTGACATCACTGTGTGTATTATCCCTGTACTGTGACATCACTGTGTGTATTATCCCTGTACTGTGACAACACTGTGTGTATTATCCCTGTACTGTGACATCACTGTGTGTATTATCCCTGTGCTGTGACATCGCTGTGTGTATTATCCCTGTACTGTGACATCGCTGTGTGTATTATCCCTGTACTGTGACATCG
Source organism: Engystomops pustulosus (assembly GCF_040894005.1). Lineage (NCBI taxonomy): Eukaryota > Metazoa > Chordata > Amphibia > Anura > Leptodactylidae > Engystomops > Engystomops pustulosus. Next base: position 5,251,281 of record NC_092420.1, read on the forward strand.
CTGTGTGTATTATCTCTGTACTGTGACATCACTGTGTGTATTATCCCTGTACTGTGACATCACTGTGTGTATTATCCCTGTACTGTGACATCACTGTGTGTATTATCCCTGTACTGTGACAACACTGTGTGTATTATCCCTGTACTGTGACATCACTGTGTGTATTATCCCTGTGCTGTGACATCGCTGTGTGTATTATCCCTGTACTGTGACATCGCTGTGTGTATTATCCCTGTACTGTGACATCGCTGTGTGTATTATCTCTGTACTGTGACATCGCTGTGTGTATTATCTCTGTACTGTGACATCACTGTGTGTATTATCCCTGTACTGTGACATCACTGTGTGTATTATCCCTGTACTGTGACATCACTGTGTGTATTATCCCTGTACTGTGACATCACTGTGTGTATTATCCCTGTACTGTGACATCGCTGTGTGTATTATCTCTGTACTGTGACATCGCTGTGTGTATTATCCCTGTACTGTGACATCACTGTATGTATTATCCCTGTACTGTGACATCACTGTGTGTATTATCTCTGTACTGTGACATCGCTGTGTGTATTATCTCTGTACTGTGACATCGCTGTGTGTATTATCCCTGTACTGTGACATCACTGTATGTATTATCCATGTACTGTGACATCACTGTGTGTATTATCCCCTGTACTGTGACATCACTGTGTGTATTATCCCTTTACTGTGACATCACTGTGTGTATTATCCCTTTACTGTGACATCACTGTGTGTATTATTCCTGTACTGTGACATCACTGTGTGTATTATCTCTGTACTGTGACATCACTGTGTGTATTATCCCTTTACTGTGACATCACTGTGTGTATTATCTCTGTACTGTGACATCACTGTGTGTATTATCCCCTGTACTGTGACATCGCTGTGTGTATTATCTCTGTACTGTGACATCACTGTGTGTATTATCCCTGTACTGTGACATCACTGTGTGTATTATCCCCTGTACTGTGACATCACTGTGTGTATTATCCCTTTACTGTGACATCACTGTGTGTATTATTCCTGTACTGTGACATCACTGTGTGTATTATCCCTTTACTGTGACATCACTGTGTGTATTATCTCTGTACTGTGACATCACTGTGTGTATTAGCCCCTGTACTGTGACATCGCTGTGTGTATTATCTCTGTACTGTGACATCACTGTGTGTATTATCCCTGTACTGTGACATCACTGTGTGTATTATCCCTTTACTGTGACATCGCTGTGTGTATTATCCCTGCACTGTGACATCACTGTGTGTATTATCCCCTGTACTGTGACATCACTGTGTGTATTATCCCTGTACTGTGACATCACTGTGTGTATTATCCCTGTACTGTGACATCACTGCGTGTATTATCCCTGTGCTGTGACATCGCTGTGTGTATTATCTCTGTACTGTGACATCGCTGTGTATTATCCCTGTATTGTGACATCACTGTGTGTATTATCCCTGTACTGTGACATCACTGTGTGTATTATCCCTGTACTGTGACATCACTGTGTGTATTATCCCCTGTACTGTGACATCACTGTGTGTATTATCCCCTGTACTGTGACTCACTGTGTGTATTATCCCCTGTACTGTGACATCACTGTGTGTATTATACCTGTACTGTGACATCACTGTGTGTATTATCCCTGTACTGTGACATCACTGTGTGTATTATCCCTGTACTGTGACATCACTGTGTGTATTATCCCTGTACTGTGACATCACTGTGTGTATTATCCCTGTACTGTGACATCGCTGTGTGTATTATCTCTGTACTGTGACATCGCTGTGTGTATTATCCCTGTACTGTGACATCACTGTATGTATTATCCCTGTACTGTGACATCGCTGTGTGTATTATCTCTGTACTGTGACATCGCTGTGTGTATTATCTCTGTACTGTGACATCGCTGTGTGTATTATCTCTGTACTGTGACATCGCTGTGTGTATTATCCCTGTACTGTGACATCACTGTATGTATTATCCCTGTACTGTGACATCACTGTATGTATTATCCCTGTACTGTGACATCACTGTGTGTATTATCTCTGTACTGTGACATCGCTGTGTGTATTATCTCTGTACTGTGACATCGCTGTGTGTATTATCCCTGTACTGTGACATCACTGTATGTATTATCCCTGTACTGTGACATCACTGTGTGTATTATCCCTGTACTGTGACATCACTGTGTGTATTATCCCCTGTACTGTGACATCACTGTGTGTATTATCCCTTTACTGTGACATCACTGTGTGTATTATCCCTTTACTGTGACATCACTGTGTGTATTATTCTCTGTACTGTGACATCACTGTGTGTATTATCCCTTTACTGTGACATCACTGTGTGTATTATTCCTGTACTGTGACATCACTGTGTGTATTATCTCTGTACTGTGACATCACTGTGTGTATTATCTCTGTACTGTGACATCACTGTGTGTATTATCCCCTGTACTGTGACATCGCTGTGTGTATTATCTCTGTACTGTGACATCACTGTGTGTATTATCCCTGTACTGTGACATCCCTGTGTGTATTATCCCCTGTACTGTGACATCACTGTGTGTATTATCCCCTGTACTGTGACATCGCTGTGTGTATTATCCCTGTACTGTGACATCACTGTGTGTATTATCCCTGTACTGTGACATCACTGTGTGTATGATCCCTGTACTGTGACATCACTGTGTGTACTATCCCTGTACTGTGACATCACTGTGTGTACTATCCCTGTACTGTGACATCGCTGTGTGTATTATCCCTGTACTGTGACATCACTGTGTGTATTATCTCTGTACTGTGACATCGCTGTGTGTATTATCCCTGTACTGTGACATCACTGTGTGTATTATCTCTGTACTGTGACATCACTGTGTGTATTATCCCTGTACTGTGACATCGCTGTGTGTACTATCCCTGTACTGTGACATCACTGTGTGTATTATCCCCTGTACTGTGACATCGCTGTGTGTATTATCCCTGTACTGTGACATCGCTGTGTGTATTATCCCCTGTACTGTGACATCGCTGTGTGTATTATCTCTGTACTGTGACATCACTGTGTGTATTATCCCTGTACTGTGACATCACTGTGTGTATTATCCCCTGTACTGTGACATCACTGTGTGTATTATCCCTTTACTGTGACATCACTGTGTGTATTATTCCTGTACTGTGACATCACTGTGTGTATTATCTCTGTACTGTGACATCACTGTGTGTATTATCCCTTTACTGTGACATCACTGTGTGTATTATCTCTGTACTGTGACATCACTGTGTGTATTATCCCCTGTACTGTGACATCGCTGTGTGTATTATCCCTGTACTGTGACATCACTGTGTGTATTATCCCTGTACTGTGACATCACTGTGTGTATGATCCCTGTACTGTGACATCACTGTGTGTACTATCCCTGTACTGTGACATCACTGTGTGTACTATCCCTGTACTGTGACATCGCTGTGTGTATTATCCCTGTACTGTGACATCACTGTGTGTATTATCTCTGTACTGTGACATCACTGTGTGTATTATCCCTTTACTGTGACATCACTGTGTGTATTATCTCTGTACTGTGACATCACTGTGTGTATTATCCCCTGTACTGTGACATCGCTGTGTGTATTATCCCTGTACTGTGACATCACTGTGTGTATTATCCCTGTACTGTGACATCACTGTGTGTATGATCCCTGTACTGTGACATCACTGTGTGTACTATCCCTGTACTGTGACATCACTGTGTGTACTATCCCTGTACTGTGACATCGCTGTGTGTATTATCCCTGTACTGTGACATCACTGTGTGTATTATCTCTGTACTGTGACATCGCTGTGTGTATTATCCCTGTACTGTGACATCACTGTGTGTATTATCTCTGTACTGTGACATCACTGTGTGTATTATCCCTGTACTGTGACATCGCTGTGTGTATTATCTCTGTACTGTGACATCACTGTGTGTATTATCTCTGTACTGTGACATCACTGTGTGTATTATCCCTGTACTGTGACATCACTGTGTGTATTATCCCTGTACTGTGACATCGCTGTGTGTATTATCCCTGTACTGTGACATCGCTGTGTGTATTATCTCTGTACTGTGACATCACTGTGTGTATTATCCTGTACTGTGACATCGCTGTGTGTATTATCCCTGTACTGTGACATCACTGTGTGTATTATCTCTGTACTGTGACATCACTGTGTGTATTATCTCTGTACTGTGACATCACTGTGTGTATTATCCCTGTACTGTGACATCACTGTGTGTATTATCCCTGTACTGTGACATCGCTGTGTGTATTATCCCTGTACTGTGACATCGCTGTGTGTATTATCTCTGTACTGTGACATCACTGTGTGTATTATCCTGTACTGTGACATCGCTGTGTGTATTATCCCTGTACTGTGACATCACTGTGTGTATTATCCCAGTACTGTGACATCGCTGTGTGTATTATCTCTGTACTGTGACATCGCTGTGTGTATTATCCCTGTACTGTGACATCACTGTATGTATTATCCCTGTACTGTGACATCGCTGTGTGTATTATCTCTGTACTGTGACATCGCTGTGTGTATTATCCCTGTACTGTGACATCGCTGTATGTATTATCCCTGTACTGTGACATCACTGTATGTATTATCCCTGTACTGTGACATCACTGTGTGTATTATCTCTGTACTGTGACATCGCTGTGTGTATTATCTCTGTACTGTGACATCGCTGTGTGTATTATCCCTGTACTGTGACATCACTGTATGTATTATCCCTGTACTGTGACATCACTGTGTGTATTATCCCTGTACTGTGACATCACTGTGTGTATTATCCCCTGTACTGTGACATCACTGTGTGTATTATCCCTTTACTGTGACATCACTGTGTGTATTATCCCTTTACTGTGACATCACTGTGTGTATTATTCCTGTACTGTGACATCACTGTGTGTATTATCTCTGTACTGTGACATCACTGTGTGTATTATCCCTTTACTGTGACATCACTGTGTGTATTATTCCTGTACTGTGACATCACTGTGTGTATTATCTCTGTACTGTGACATCACTGTGTGTATTATCTCTGTACTGTGACATCACTGTGTGTATTATCCCCTGTACTGTGACATCGCTGTGTGTATTATCTCCTGTACTGTGACATCACTGTGTGTATTATCCCTGTACTGTGACATCACTGTGTGTATTATCCCCTGTACTGTGACATCACTGTGTGTATTATCCCTTTACTGTGACATCACTGTGTGTATTATTCCTGTACTGTGACATCACTGTGTGTATTATCTCTGTACTGTGACATCACTGTGTGTATTATCCCTTTACTGTGACATCACTGTGTGTATTATCTCTGTACTGTGACATCACTGTGTGTATTATCCCCTGTACTGTGACATCGCTGTGTGTATTATCCCTGTACTGTGACATCACTGTGTGTACTATCCCTGTACTGTGACATCACTGTGTGTACTATCCCTGTACTGTGACATCGCTGTGTGTATTATCCCTGTACTGTGACATCACTGTGTGTATTATCTCTGTACTGTGACATCACTGTGTGTATTATCCCTGTACTGTGACATCGCTGTGTGTACTATCCCTGTACTGTGACATCACTGTGTGTATTATCCCCTGTACTGTGACATCACTGTGTGTATTATCCCTGTACTGTGACATCGCTGTGTGTATTATCCCCTGTACTGTGACATCGCTGTGTGTATTATCTCTGTACTGTGACATCACTGTGTGTATTATCCCTGTACTGTGACATCACTGTGTGTATTATCCCCTGTACTGTGACATCACTGTGTGTATTATCCCTTTACTGTGACATCACTGTGTGTATTATTCCTGTACTGTGACATCACTGTGTGTATTATCTCTGTACTGTGACATCACTGTGTGTATTATCCCTTTACTGTGACATCACTGTGTGTATTATCTCTGTACTGTGACATCACTGTGTGTATTATCCCCTGTACTGTGACATCGCTGTGTGTATTATCCCTGTACTGTGACATCACTGTGTGTATTATCCCTGTACTGTGACATCACTGTGTGTATGATCCCTGTACTGTGACATCACTGTGTGTACTATCCCTGTACTGTGACATCACTGTGTGTACTATCCCTGTACTGTGACATCGCTGTGTGTATTATCCCTGTACTGTGACATCGCTGTGTGTATTATCTCTGTACTGTGACATCGCTGTGTGTATTATCCCTGTACTGTGACATCACTGTGTGTATTATCTCTGTACTGTGACATCACTGTGTGTATTATCCCTGTACTGTGACATCGCTGTGTGTATTATCTCTGTACTGTGACATCACTGTGTGTATTATCTCTGTACTGTGACATCACTGTGTGTATTATCCCTGTACTGTGACATCACTGTGTGTATTATCCCTGTACTGTGACATCGCTGTGTGTATTATCCCTGTACTGTGACATCGCTGTGTATTATCCCTGTACTGTGACATCACTGTGTGTATTATCCCTGTACTGTGACATCACTGTATGTATTATCCCTGTACTGTGACATCGCTGTGTGTAATATCCCTGTACTGTGACATCGCTGTGTGTATTATCCCTGTACTGTGACATCGCTGTATGTATTATCCCTGTACTGTGACATCACTGTATGTATTATCCCTGTACTGTGACATCACTGTGTGTATTATCTCTGTACTGTGACATCGCTGTGTGTATTATCTCTGTACTGTGACATCGCTGTGTGTATTATCCCTGTACTGTGACATCACTGTATGTATTATCCCTGTACTGTGACATCACTGTGTGTATTATCCCTGTACTGTGACATCACTGTGTGTATTATCCCCTGTACTGTGACATCACTGTGTGTATTATCCCTTTACTGTGACATCACTGTGTGTATTATCCCTTTACTGTGACATCACTGTGTGTATTATTCCTGTACTGTGACATCACTGTGTGTATTATCTCTGTACTGTGACATCACTGTGTGTATTATCCCTTTACTGTGACATCACTGTGTGTATTATTCCTGTACTGTGACATCACTGTGTGTATTATCTCTGTACTGTGACATCACTGTGTGTATTATCTCTGTACTGTGACATCACTGTGTGTATTATCCCCTGTACTGTGACATCGCTGTGTGTATTATCTCCTGTACTGTGACATCACTGTGTGTATTATCCCTGTACTGTGACATCACTGTGTGTATTATCCCCTGTACTGTGACATCACTGTGTGTATTATCCCTTTACTGTGACATCACTGTGTGTATTATTCCTGTACTGTGACATCACTGTGTGTATTATCTCTGTACTGTGACATCACTGTGTGTATTATCCCTTTACTGTGACATCACTGTGTGTATTATCTCTGTACTGTGACATCACTGTGTGTATTATCCCCTGTACTGTGACATCGCTGTGTGTATTATCCCTGTACTGTGACATCACTGTGTGTACTATCCCTGTACTGTGACATCACTGTGTGTACTATCCCTGTACTGTGACATCGCTGTGTGTATTATCCCTGTACTGTGACATCACTGTGTGTATTATCTCTGTACTGTGACATCACTGTGTGTATTATCCCTGTACTGTGACATCGCTGTGTGTACTATCCCTGTACTGTGACATCACTGTGTGTATTATCCCCTGTACTGTGACATCACTGTGTGTATTATCCCTGTACTGTGACATCGCTGTGTGTATTATCCCCTGTACTGTGACATCGCTGTGTGTATTATCTCTGTACTGTGACATCACTGTGTGTATTATCCCTGTACTGTGACATCACTGTGTGTATTATCCCCTGTACTGTGACATCACTGTGTGTATTATCCCTTTACTGTGACATCACTGTGTGTATTATTCCTGTACTGTGACATCACTGTGTGTATTATCTCTGTACTGTGACATCACTGTGTGTATTATCCCTTTACTGTGACATCACTGTGTGTATTATCTCTGTACTGTGACATCACTGTGTGTATTATCCCCTGTACTGTGACATCGCTGTGTGTATTATCCCTGTACTGTGACATCACTGTGTGTATTATCCCTGTACTGTGACATCACTGTGTGTATGATCCCTGTACTGTGACATCACTGTGTGTACTATCCCTGTACTGTGACATCACTGTGTGTACTATCCCTGTACTGTGACATCGCTGTGTGTATTATCCCTGTACTGTGACATCGCTGTGTGTATTATCTCTGTACTGTGACATCGCTGTGTGTATTATCCCTGTACTGTGACATCACTGTGTGTATTATCTCTGTACTGTGACATCACTGTGTGTATTATCCCTGTACTGTGACATCGCTGTGTGTATTATCTCTGTACTGTGACATCACTGTGTGTATTATCTCTGTACTGTGACATCACTGTGTGTATTATCCCTGTACTGTGACATCACTGTGTGTATTATCCCTGTACTGTGACATCGCTGTGTGTATTATCCCTGTACTGTGACATCGCTGTGTATTATCCCTGTACTGTGACATCACTGTGTGTATTATCCCTGTACTGTGACATCACTGTATGTATTATCCCTGTACTGTGACATCGCTGTGTGTAATATCCCTGTACTGTGACATCGCTGTGTGTATTATCCCTGTACTGTGACATCACTGTGTGTATTATCCCTGTACTGTGACATCGCTGTGTGTATTATCTCTGTACTGTGACATCGCTGTGTGTATTATCCCTGTACTGTGACATCGCTGTGTGTACTATCCCTGTACTGTAACATCACTGTGTGTATGATCCCTGTACTGTGACATCACTGTGTGTATGATCCCTGTACTGTGACATCACTGTGTGTATTATCCCTGTACTGTGACATCACTGTGTGTATTATCCCTGTACTGTGACATCACTGTGTGTATTATCCCCTGTACTGTGACATCACTGTGTGTATTATCCCCTGTACTGTGACATCACTGTGTGTATTATCCCTGTACTGTGACATCGCTGTGTGTATTATCCCTGTACTGTGACATCGCTGTGTGTATTATCCCTGTACTGTGACATCGCTGTGTGTACTATCCCTGTACTGTGACATCGCTGTGTGTATTATCCCTGTACTGTGACATCGCTGTGTGTATTATCCCTGTACTGTGACATCACTGTGTGTATTATCCCTGTACTGTGACATCACTGTGTGTATTATCCCTATACTGTGACATCACTGTGTGTATTATCCCTATACTGTGACATCACTGTGTGTATTATCCCTGTACTGTGACATCACTGTGTGTATTATCCCTATACTGTGACATCGCTGTGTGTATTATCCCTGTACTGTGACATCGCTGTGTGTATTATCCCTGTACTGTGACATCACTGTGTGTATTATCTCTGTACTGTGACATCGCTGTGTGTATTATCCCTGTACTGTAACATCACTGTGTGTATGATCCCTGTACTGTGACATCACTGTGTGTATTATCCCTGTACTGTGACATCACTGTGTGTATTATCCCTGTACTGTGACATCACTGTGTGTATTATCCCCTGTACTGTGACATCACTGTGTGTATTATCCCCTGTACTGTGACATCACTGTGTGTATTATCCCTGTACTGTGACATCGCTGTGTGTATTATCCCTGTACTGTGACATCGCTGTGTGTATTATCCCTGTACTGTGACATCGCTGTGTGTACTATCCCTGTACTGTGACATCACTGTGTGTATTATCCCTGTACTGTGACATCACTGTGTGTACTATCCCTGTACTGTGACATCACTGTGTGTACTATCCCTGTACTGTGACATCACTGTGTGTATTATCTCTGTACTGTGACATCGCTGTGTGTACTATCCCTGTACTGTGACATCACTGTGTGTATTATCCCGGTGAGCTGGCAGCACTTGGCGCCCCCGTGTCCCCCGTGTTTGGCGTTGTGGAGGTATCGGAGGAGCGGCAGGCTGGGGGTGGGAGGATATTGTGGGACACAGATGGTTTGCTGACAAGTACAACATGTGAGAATTGTGTCAGAATATGTTGCGCTCGGTGTCGCTGACACATTGTAACGATAACATATTGCTCTTTTTCTCAGAGCTGGGACTCGCCGTTCTGCGGGATAAAGAAGTCTGCGCCTTTATGACATTTCAGAAGTTTTTCAAGTTGAGGTTTTTTCCCGCAGAAGTAAAGAATGAGCCGGTGAAACATATGTATTATCACTTCAGCGCCGAATAATCCGTTACCACGGATACGGGCAGAAAAAGTTCTTTATTGGGAAATTAGTGAGACTTAACTGTTACTGTGCCAAGCTGGAGGATAACGGGAGAGCGACTTATCCGGCATTGCTGAATAAACAGTCTGTTCTGATAGTTTGTTACAATGTATCAGTGCAGTAAACTTCCAAAATCATCCAAAAAGACCACGAGGATACAGTCAGGGAGGCTGTCTAATCATCAATAGAAACTGTGATAGGAGTTTGTCCTCCCCTATAAGGAGAGGTGGTACAGCCCATGCAATTGCTGGAGTGCTGGAGGTGGTCAGACACCATGAGACGAAGGGGGGGTGTCTCGTTCCCTGGGATTGATGTCGCTGTAGGTCGAGACTTCCTCAAGTCTTGTATCACACAACAGACAGACATATCCCTGACCTGATCAGCGAGGGCCCCAACATTCAGACCCCCCAAAATTCCTGACGAATAGGAAATCACATTTGTATATGGGACGACCCCTTCAAAGAAACCATCCATCAGAATCCATCCTGATAAACCAGGGACATTACTCATAGATCCAGGCACCGGGACTGTGGTATCTTCTTATATTTGTTATCCATGGCCTCCTTTCTTCTACTATCGACTCTTACAATTATGCTAATGAGACAGAGGGGTTCCTCAGGGTGTTACCAGAGCTCCTCCGTGCTGTAACTTCACAGGCTGTTACACTGTCTCCACCCTCCCCTCTGCTTCCTCTATCTGCCTGATGTACTCAGTGTGAAGTGCACTGTGCAGCTCCAGCATGGAGGGGTTCCTGGGGGTGTTACCAGAGCCCCTCCATGCTGTAGCTTCACAGGCTGTGCAGGAGCACATTTGATATTAGAAGGAAGGAAGCCATTGATAACATAGAGAAGATACCGCAGTCCCGGTGCCTGGATCTATGATTGATGTCCCTGGTTTGTCGGGATGGATTGTGATTTCCTTTATTATCTGGTGACATTGAGGTTCCTGCTCCTCTAATATCTGGATACAATAAGGTGACAGTCCTGTAAGTCCTGTCTGACTGTGGCTCCGCCCCCCATCACAGAGGGGGCCTCCCGACCCCCCCAGGTCACAAGTCCTTCCATCTCCTTATTGTGTCCAAATAAACTCCGCCACCTCCAGTTACAGGAGAAGCCTCTCCACCCAAAAAGTAATCAGCGCGCGGATTGTTCCTTCTCAGGCGGCAGTGACAGCACATTCATCAAGGGAATTACAGATGGAACTGGAAGGTTCTGAAGGGACCCGGACCCCCGCCGCCCCCACCCCTACCAGGATCTTCAGGCTTAGTTTTAGGATGTGCGGCAAGGAAAATATTCTCCTTAATTAGAGCGACGAGAAGAGCTGAAAGATGAGCAATCACCTCCAGCGATCGGATCGATCACAGCCGCGCGCTCAGCAAACACATCTGCAGTACTTAAAGGGACGGGCACAGAGCTGCAGCTTCCACAAAACTTCTGCCCCTTCTGTGGTTGTGGGGATAGACTCTCAGGGGAGTGGGGCGCATCCTCCTCCCTCCTGCACCGGCCCTTTAAGAACCCTCATTTAAAGGGACATAATACAAACAGAGGGATCACGTCTTCAGAACTGGTGCCAAAAATTGGTTACAGTTATTTGTCTGACTGTTTCCTTCCTTCTTCGGCTTCTGTAGTTCCTTCCTTACGTCTTCTCCCTAGGCTGCTGCTCTTCTGTGGTGGCCCCATCCGACCTACGACCTCACTACTGATTTCACCTTCAGTCTGCATGACCTCCAACCTGACAGCTGCCCGACTGATCCCCTGCCATCTACACTGGGGCCACTATAATATGTATCCACCTGGGGGGCTTCCTGCAGCATGATCGCTGCCCATATAGGGGTTAAAGGGTAATAGAATGGACAGACTGCTGCCTGCAGGGCCGGCATTGGGGGCGGAAAACTGGGCATTCGCTCAGGGCCCCCTGTCCTAAAGGGGCCCCCTATATGTGGACTTTTGAAGGCAGAGGATGTATTACTCCTTTAATACCCCTTGGCTGAATGTCCGGGTGCAGATGCTTATCTCCGGTCTACATATCTATCTAATTATCTACAATATCGCCTATAATTTGTCAATTATATCTATATATCTATCTATGTATCTATCTATTATCCACCTGCCAATCAATCTTCTATCTCTCTTCTACCTAAATATAATCTGCTTTATATTTCTGCATCTATAATTCATCTTCCATCTTTATCTTCTATCCTCCACCTCCCTCTCATCTGTCTCTCATCACATTCTCCTACAGCCCCATTTTACAGACACTACTTACCTACTACTGGCTGTAACTATAAAGTCGGAGTGCTATTACTGTGCGGGGGTAAAGGAGCCTCTGACTGACTGTGATTGTTCATAAAATAGTTTTATTTTGGGGCCCCACTTTGTTTAAAACCTGCCTTGGCTGCCTGTAATGTCTACATCTTTTTCAGGATCACTGCTGGTTGTTAGTGAATAGAAACCTAAGAGTTGATCCTGATAACACAACCACATTGTTACAAGAGTGACCACTGAAACATAGTAACACTGACACATTGGGGCTTATTTACTAAGGGTCGCGGATCGCACTTTCGTCGGACTGTTCACGGTTGTCGGGATTTGCGCAGCTTTGACAGGTATGTAACAGGTGTCTGCACTGGATTGTGCCGCACGCGATTGGATTTTGGTGCAGCTGCACTGCTTCGATGAAACAGAAAACGGGGGCACGGCTGTCGGACAATCTGACTGATTCTTATCGGGTGCAGGATCTTAGTGACTCCCCGCACAGCGCATTATACACGGACAATGCACTTACATGCACCAGGAAGAAGAAGGTGAACTCCGGGGACCTGAGCGGGGAAGGGGCACATGCAGGATATCGGGCGCAGGATCTTAGTGACTCCCCGCACAGCGCATTATACACGGACAATGCACTTACATGCACCAGGAAGAAGAAGGTGAACTCCGGGGACCTGAGTGGGGAAGCGACACATGCAGGATATCGGGCGCATGATCTTAGTGACTCCCCGCACAGCGCATTATACACGGACAATGCACTTACATGCACCAGGAAGAAGAAGGTGAACTCCGGGGACCTGAGCGGGGAAGTGACACATGCAGGATATCGGGCGCAGGATCTTAGTGACTCCCCGCACAGCGCATTATACACGGACAATGCACTTACATGCACCAGGAAGAAGAAGGTGAACTCCGGGGACCTGAGCGGGGAAGCGACACATGCAGGATATGGGACGCATGATCTTAGTGACTCCCCGCACAGCGCATTATACACGGACAATGCACTTACATGCACCAGGAAGAAGAAGGTGAACTCCGGGGACCTGAGCGGGGGAAGCGACACATGCAGGATATCGGGCGCAGGATCTTAGTGACTCCCCGCACAGCGCATTATACACGGACAATGCACTTACATGCACCAGGAAGAAGAAGGTGAACTCCTGGGACCTGAGCGGGGAAGCGACACATGCAGGATATCGGGTGCAGGATCTTAGTGACTCCCCGCACAGCGCATTATACACGGACAATGCACTTACATGCACCAGGAAGAAGAAGGTGAACTCCAGGGACCTGAGCGGGGGAAGCGACACATGCAGGATATGGGACGCATGATCTTAGTGACTCCCCGCACAGCGCATTATACACGGACAATGCACTTACATGCACCAGGAAGAAGAAGGTGAACTCCGGGGACCTGAGCGGGGGAAGCGACACATGCAGGATATCGGGCGCAGGATCTTAGTGACTCCCCGCACAGCGCATTATACACGGACAATGCACTTACATGCACCAGGAAGAAGAAGTTGAACTCCGGGGACCTGAGCGGGGAAGCGACACATGCAGGATATCGGGTGCAGGATCTTAGTGACTCCCCGCACAGCGCATTATACACAGACAATGCACTTACATGCACCAGGAAGAAGGTGAACCCCGGGGACCTGAGCGGGGAAGGACACATGCAGGATATCGGGCGCAGGATCTTAGTGACTCCCCGCACAGCACATTATACACGGACAATGCACTTTCTGTGAACTCCTCGGTACTGGGTAAGCAAATGTTTCCCATTGTGCACATTTACTAACAGCAGTGCAGTGTGTACTATGTGCAGTGCCCTCTGTAGTGTGCAGGGGGCGCCAGATTCAGGATTTCTTGTGCACATTCTTCATGAATCTGGTGCCCCCTTTATTCTGTCAGACTTTGCATGAAAAATCTGGTGCGCGGTCCAACTGAGCACGGGAGTGCCCCCCTTCAGTGTAAAATTTGTGTTGCATGAAGACAAGTGCAGCTACAACACAAAACTTCACGTGCGACACAATTATGGCACAGACACTTTTTAAATACCTGTGCGAGCAGTTTGCACTAGAAAGAACGTGCAACATCCAAAAAAAAAACTGGCGCAAGGACCTTAGTGAATAAGCCCCATTGTACTTCTGCACTGACACATTGGGGGTCATTTACTAAGGGCCCGATTCGCGTTTTCCCGACGTATTACCCGAATATTTCCGATTTGCACCGGCCCGACCCGAATCCAGCGCAGAGAACGCGCCGCTGGATCGCGAATGGACCGGGTAAGTAAATCTGCCCCATTGAGGCACATTTACTAAGGGCCGTGCACCAGTTTTCTGTCTCTTTTACATTGGACGTGTTATTGTAGTAAAGCACAGAGATATTTTTATGCTTTTCTATGATTTGTCTGTTATGTTTCGCTTCTTTGCTTATTACTATAATTTTCTTGCCAGTGACAATTTAAGAAGGAAATTACCTGCGGAGTATAATTGTCGGCGATCCTGCGGATAGCGGGGAGGGGGGGGGGATGGTTCTTAGAACACTGAGGATTTTCAGGAATGTCGGAGGCGTCCTGCGCGAGCAGTCGGGTGAGCAGGTAGCAGATGTTGGCGCAGCGAGTATGTGACAGGGGCAGCGGATGTCACAAGGCGGCTCCACACAGACAGCGGCGCTGGGGCGATGCCAGACGAGCAGAGAGATCATTACACATCGCAGGTTAATTGGTAGTTTTCCATCGTAGATAAACAGAGCGCAACAACAAAAAACAAACATTCTCCATAGAGCATCAGGGGCAGCGCGTGCACACATACTGCAGGACATGGAACACTCTCCATAGAGCATCAGGGGCAGCGCGTGCACACGTACTGCAGGACATGGAACACTCTCCATAGAGCATGAGGAGCAGCGCGTGCACACGTACTGCAGGACATGGAACACTCTCCATAGAGCATGAGGGGCAGCGGGTGCACGCGTACTGGAGGACATGGAACACTCTCCATAGAGCATGAGGTGCAGCGCATGCACAGGTATTGAGGGACATGGATCATTCTCCATAGAACATGAGGAGCAGCGCGTGCACACATACTGGAGGACATGGAACATTCTCCATAGAGCATAAGGCACAGCGCGTGCACAGGTACTGCAGGACATGGAACACTCTCCATAGAGCATCAGGGGCAGCGCGTGCACACATACTGCAGGACATGGAACACTCTCCATAGAGCATGAGGCACAGCGCGTGCACACATACTGGAGGACATGGAACACTCTCCATAGAACATGAGGTGCAGCGCGTGCACACATACTGGAGGACATGGAACACTCTCCATAGAGCATGAGGCACAGCGCGTGCACACGAACTGGAGGACATGGAACACTCTCCATAGAGCATGAGGCACAGCGCGTGCACACATACTGGAGGACATGGAACATTCTCCATAGAGCATGAGGCACAGCGCGTGCACATGTACTGGAGGACATGGAACATTCTCCATAGAGCATCAGGCGCAGCGCGTGCACACACATCCTGGAGGACATGGAACATTCTCCATAGAACATGAGGCGCAGCGCGTGCACACACATCCTGGAGGACATGGAACATTCTCCATAGAACATGAGGCGCAGCGCGTGCACAGGTACTGGAGGACATGGAACATTCTCCATAGAGCATGAGGCACAGCACGTGCACACGTACTGGAGGACATGGAACATTCTCCATAGAGCATGAGGCACAGCGCGTGCACACGTACTGGAGGACATGGAACATTCTCCATAGAGCATGAGGCACAGCACGTGCACACGTACTGGAGGACATGGAACATTCTCCATAGAGCATGAGGCACAGCGCGTGCACACATCCTGGAGGACATGGAACACTCTCCATAGAGCATGAGGCACAGCGCATGCACACGTACTGGAGGACATGGAACACTCTCCATAGAGCATGAGGTGCAGCGCATGCACACGTACTGGAGGACATAGAACATTCTCCATAGAGCATGAGGCACAGCGCGTGCACATGTACTGGAGGACATGGAACACTCTCCATAGAGCATGAGGTGCAGCGCATGCACACGTACTGGAGGACATGGAACACTCTCCATAGAGCATGAGGTGCAGCGCATGCACAGGTATTGAGGGACATGGATCATTCTCCATAGAACATGAGGAGCAGCGCGTGCACACATACTGGAGGACATGGAACATTCTCCATAGAGCATGAGGCACAGCGCGTGCACATGTACTGGAGGACATGGAACACTCTCCATAGAGCATGAGGCGCAGCGCGTGCACACATACTGGAGGACATGGAACATTCTCCATAGAGCATGAGGAGCAGCGCGTGCACAGGTACTGAGGAACATGGAACACTCTCCATAGAGCATGAGGCGCAGCGCGTGCACACATACTGGAGGACATGGCACATTCTCCATAGAGCATGAGGAGCAGCGCATGCACACATACTGGAGGACATGGATCATTCTCCATAGAGCATGAGGCACAGCGCGTGCACACGTACTGGAGGACATGGAACATTCTCCATAGAGCATCAGGCGCAGCGCGTGCACACGTACTGGAGGACATGGAACATTCTCCATAGAGCATGAGGCGCAGCGCGTGCACACATACTGGAGGACATGGAACACTCTCCATAGAGCATGAGGTGCAGCGCATGCACACGTACTGGAGGACATGGATCACTCTCCATAGAGCATGAGGAGCAGCGCGTGCACACATACTGGAGGACATGGAACATTCTCCATAGAGCATGAGGTGCAGCACGTGCACATGTACTGGAGGACATGGAACATTCTCCATAGAGCATGAGGAGCAGCGCGTGCACACATACTGGAGGACATGGATCATTCTCCATAGAGCATCAGGCGCAGCGCGTGCACACGTACTGGAGGACATGGATCATTCTCCATAGAGCATGAGGCGCAGCGCGTGCACAGGTACTGGAGGACATGGATCATTCTTCATAGAGCATGAGGTGCAGCGCGTGCACACATACTGGAGGACATGGAACATTCTCCATAGAGCATGAGGTGCAGCGCGTGCACACGTACTGGAGGACATGGAACATTCTCCATAGAGCATGAGGCACAGCGCGTGCACACGTACTGTAGGACATGGAACACTCTCCATAGAGCATGAGGAGCAGCGCGTGCACACGTACTGGATGACATGGAACACTCTCCATAGAGCATGAGGTGCAGCGCATGCACACGTACTGGAGGACATGGAACATTCTCCATAGAGCATGAGGCACAGCGCGTGCACATGTACTGGAGGACATGGAACATTCTCCATACAGCATGAGGCGCAGCGCGTGCACAGGTACTGAGGAACATGGAACACTCTCCATAGAGCATGAGGCACAGCGCGTGCACACATACTGGAGGACATGGAACACTCTCCATAGAGCATGAGGCACAGCGCGTGCACACGTACTGGAGGACATGGAACATTCTCCATAGAGCATGAGGAGCAGCGCGTGCACACGTACTGGAGGACATGGATCACTCTCCATAGAGCATGAGGTGCAGCGCGTGCACATGTACTGGAGGACATGGAACACTCTCCATAGAGCATGAGGAGCAGCGCGTGCACACGTACTGGAGGACATGGAACATTCTCCATAGAGCATGAGGAGCAGCGCGTGCACACGTACTGGAGGACATGGAACATTCTCCATAGAGCATGAGGAGCAGCGCGTGCACACATACTGGAGGACATGGAACATTCTCCATAGAGCATGAGGCACAGCGCGTGCACACGTACTGGAGGACATGGAACATTCTCCATAGAGCATGAGGCACAGCGCGTGCACACATACTGGAGGACATGGAACATTCTCCATAGAGCATGAGGCACAGCGCGTGCACACATACTGGAGGACATGGAACATTCTCCATAGAGCATGAGGCACAGCGCGTGCACACATACTGGAGGACATGGATCACTCTCCATAGAGCATGAGGAGCAGCGCGTGCACACGTACTGGAGGACATGGATCATTCTCCATAGAGCATGAGGAGCAGCGCGTGCACACGTACTGGAGGACATGGATCATTCTCCATAGAGCATGAGGAGCAGCGCGTGCACAAGTACTGGAGGACATGGATCATTCTCCATAGAGCATCAGGCGCAGCGCATGCACATGTACTGGAGGACATGGATCATTCTCCATAGAGCATGAGGAGCAGCGCATGCACAGGTACTGGAGGACATGGATCATTCTCCATAGAGCATCAGGCGCAGCGCATGCACAGGTACTGTAGGACATACTGGTGCTCACATCTATCTACTATCTGAATCTTCCACCTTTCTGATATGTAGAACTTCCCAGGACTTGGATGTGACCCGTATATCATGGAGCGTCTCCGCCTCCCAGTATTATTAATCATTGATGGCTATTAGCGCTCCGGCTGTATTTCTGCAGCTCGCGCCATTTGCATAATTGTGCTAATACGAGGCAGCGGCTTCTCCTGAGCGTCGGCCGTGGGATGGAGTAATTATTGGATCACAGGCGTCTCCGGAACATTCCTGAACATGATCCATACATCTTTTATATTTGAAGATTATTATCTCACATCTGTCCCGAGGAGGATATAAAACCGCAGAACATCAGCCGGGCGGAGGAGGAGGAGGAGGAGGAGGAAGGAGGAGGGGAAGCTCCACAATATTAAAATGAGA
Source organism: Engystomops pustulosus (assembly GCF_040894005.1). Lineage (NCBI taxonomy): Eukaryota > Metazoa > Chordata > Amphibia > Anura > Leptodactylidae > Engystomops > Engystomops pustulosus. The sequence continues at coordinate 5,270,539 of NC_092420.1, forward strand.
AGAGAAGAAATTGTGAGATAGATGCATCGTTATACAGTTACTGTGTATACAGCTGCAATGCAGACATATGTGTTTCCATGGTTACAGACTACAAAACAAACCTGTGTGGTCTGATCCTGCAACTTATATTGGACTCGATTTGTTTCCACTTCAGCTACATCTAGTCTCATACTTTTGGAACAACTAAGTATATATCTGCCAGACTCCTCTGTCCTCCTCCGCCCCCTCCAGACTCCTCTGTCCTCCTCCGCCTCCAGACTCCTCTGTCCTCCCCCTCCTCCAGACTCCTCTGTCCTCCTCCGCCCCCTCCAGACTCCTCTGTCCTCCTCCGCCCCCTCCAGACTCCTCTGTCCTCCTCCGCCCCCTCCAGACTCCTCTGTCCTCCTCCGCCCCCTCCAGACTCCTCTGTCCTCCTCCGCCCCCTCCAGACTCCTCTGTCCTCCTCCGCCCCCTCCAGACTCCTCTGTCCTCCTCCGCCCCCTCCAGACTCCTCTGTCCTCCTCCGCCCCCTCCAGACTCCTCTGTCCTCCTCCGCCCCCTCCAGACTCCTCTGTCCTCCCCCTCCTCCAGACTCCTCTGTCCTCCTCCGCCCCCTCCAGACTCTTCTGTCCTCCTCCTCCAGACTCCTCTGTCCTCCTCCTCCTCCAGACTCCTCTGTCCTCCTCCTCCTCCAGACTCCTCTGTCCTCCTCCTCCTCCAGACTCCTCTGTCCTCCTCCTCCAGACTCCTCTGTCCTCCTCCTCCAGACTCCTCTGTCCTCCTCCTCCTCCTCCAGACCCCTCTGTCCTCCTCCTCCTCCTCCAGACCCCTCTGTCCTCCTCCGCCCCCTCCAGACTCCTCTGTCCTCCTCCGCCCCCTCCAGACTCCTCTGTCCTCCTCCTCCAGACTCCTCTGTCCCCCTCCTCCTCCTCCAGACTCCTCTGTCCTCCTCCGCCCCCTCCAGACTCTTCTGTCCTCCTCCTCCAGACTCCTCTGTCCTCCTCCTCCTCCAGACTCCTCTGTCCTCGTCCTCCTCCTCCAGACTCCTCTGTCCTCCTCCTCCTCCAGACTCCTCTGTCCTCCTCCTCCTCCAGACTCCTCTGTCCTCCTCCTCCTCCAGACTCCTCTGTCCTCCTCCTCCTCCAGACTCCTCTGTCCTCCTCCTCCAGACTCCTCTGTCCTCCTCCTCCAGACTCCTCTGTCCTCCTCCTCCAGACTCCTCTGTCCTCCTCCTCCTCCAGACTCCTCTGTCCTCCTCCTCCTCCAGACCCCTCTGTCCAACTCCTCTGTCCTCCTCCTCCAGACTCCTCTGTCCTCCTCCTCCTCCAGACCCCTCTGTCCAACTCCTCTGTCCTCCTCCTCCTCCAGACCCCTCTGTCCAACTCCTCTGTCCTCCTCCTCCTCCAGACCCCTCTGTCCTCCTCCTCCTCCAGACCCCTCTGTCCCCCTCCTCCTCTAGACTCCTCTGTCCTCCTCCTCCAGACCCCTCTGTCCTCCTCCTCCTCCAGACCCCTCTGTCCTCTTCCTCCTCCAGACTCCTCTGTCCCCCTCCTCCTCTAGACTCCTCTGTCCTCCTCCAGACTCCTCTGTCCTCCTCCTCCTCCAGACCCCTCTGTCCCCCTCCTCCTCTAGACTCCTCTGTCCTCCTCCTCCAGACTCCTCTGTCCTCCTCCTCCTCCAGACTCCTCTGTCCTCCTCCTCCTCCAGACTCCTCTGTCCTCCTCCTCCTCCAGACTCCTCTGTCCTCCTCCTCCTCCAGACTCCTCTGTCCTCCTCCTCCTCCAGACCCCTCTGTCCAACTCCTCTGTCCTCCTCCTCCAGACTCCTCTGTCCTCCTCCTCCTCCAGACCCCTCTGTCCAACTCCTCTGTCCTCCTCCTCCTCCAGACCCCTCTGTCCAACTCCTCTGTCCTCCTCCTCCTCCAGACCCCTCTGTCCTCCTCCTCCTCCAGACCCCTCTGTCCCCCTCCTCCTCTAGACTCCTCTGTCCTCCTCCTCCAGACCCCTCTGTCCTCCTCCTCCTCCAGACCCCTCTGTCCTCTTCCTCCTCCAGACTCCTCTGTCCCCCTCCTCCTCTAGACTCCTCTGTCCTCCTCCAGACTCCTCTGTCCTCCTCCTCCTCCAGACCCCTCTGTCCCCCTCCTCCTCTAGACTCCTCTGTCCTCCTCCTCCAGACTCCTCTGTCCTCCTCCTCCTCCAGACTCCTCTGTCCTCCTCCTCCTCCAGACTCCTCTGTCCTCCTCCTCCTCCAGACTCCTCTGTCCTCCTCCTCCTCCAGACTCCTCTGTCCTCCTCCTCCTCCAGACTCCTCTGTCCTCCTCCTCCTCCAGACTCCTCTGTCCTCCTCCTCCTCCAGACTCCTCTGTCCTCCTCCTCCTCCAGACTCCTCTGTCCTCCTCCTCCTCCAGACTCCTCTGTCCTCCTCCTCCTCCAGACTCCTCTGTCCTCCTCCTCCTCCAGACTCCTCTGTCCTCCTCCTCCTCCAGACTCCTCTGTCCTCCTCCTCCTCCAGACTCCTCTGTCCTCCTCCTCCTCCAGACCCCTCTGTCCAACTCCTCTGTCCTCCTCCTCCTCCAGACCCCTCTGTCCTCCTCCTCCTCCAGACCCCTCTGTCCCCCTCCTCCTCTAGACTCCTCTGTCCTCCTCCTCCAGACCCCTCTGTCCTCCTCCTCCTCCAGACCCCTCTGTCCCCCTCCTCCTCTAGACTCCTCTGTCCTCCTCCAGACTCCTCTGTCCTCCTCCTCCTCCAGACTCCTCTGTCCTCCTCCTCCTCCAGACTCCTCTGTCCTCCTCCTCCTCCAGACTCCTCTGTCCTCCTCCTCCTCCAGACCCCTCTGTCCAACTCCTCTGTCCTCCTCCTCCTCCAGACCCCTCTGTCCTCCTCCTCCTCCAGACCCCTCTGTCCCCCTCCTCCTCTAGACTCCTCTGTCCTCCTCCTCCAGACCCCTCTGTCCTCCTCCTCCTCCAGACCCCTCTGTCCCCCTCCTCCTCTAGACTCCTCTGTCCTCCTCCAGACTCCTCTGTCCTCCTCCTCCTCCAGACTCCTCTGTCCTCCTCCTCCTCCAGACTCCTCTGTCCTCCTCCTCCTCCAGACTCCTCTGTCCTCCTCCTCCTCCAGACCCCTCTGTCCAACTCCTCTGTCCTCCTCCTCCTCCAGACCCCTCTGTCCTCCTCCTCCTCCAGACCCCTCTGTCCTCCTCCTCCTCCAGACCCCTCTGTCCCCCTCCTCCTCCAGACTCCTCTGTCCCCCTCCTCCTCCAGACTCCTCTGTCCTCCTCCTCCTCCAGACTCCTCTGTCCTCCTCCTCCTCCAGACTCCTCTGTCCTCCTCCTCCTCCAGACTCCTCTGTCCTCCTCCTCCTTCAGACTCCTCTGTCCTCCTCCTCCTCCAGACTCCTCTGTCCTCCTCCTCCTCCAGACTCCTCTGTCCTCCTCCTCCTCCAGACTCCTCTGTCCTCCTCCTCCTCCAGACTCCTTTGCCCTCCTCCTCCAGATTTCCCTGCCCTCCTCCTCCTCCATACTCCTCTGTACTTCATCCAGACCTGTCTGGAGGAGGATAACAGGGGGTCCGGAGGTTTCATAAACTCCACCATAAAGGGAGGACTGGAGTCCTGTGGGCGGGACTTAAACCTCCATTTGAAATTGCTCCAGTAGTTCCAATGTAAAATAAATAACTGCATCCATCCTTCCTATGACCCCATTTCCTGGTCATGTGACGATCACACAGCTGCGGGTTTGCTACAGTTGCAGTCCCAGTGCATCCTCTGAATCTCCAGCACTGCATATAACAACATTTATGTAATATTCCACCATGTCATATACTTTGATCAGATCTCCTGGCGCCCCCGCAGCATATTGCAGCTCATATATAGGGTATTAGGTACGTGTCCCGGGGGTGGGGGCTCCTATCAGAGAGGATTACATAGAGCGATGTGTAACAATGTATCACATGTATGTAATATTCTACCATGTAATATACTATGGAAAGCTCCGGCACATCTCCTGGCGCCCCTTGTGTAGGGTATTATGTACATGTCCCGGGGGTGGGGGCTCCTATCAGAGAGGATTACATAGAGCGATGTGTAACAATGTATCACATGTAACAATGAATGGAAACATCTCCCGGGGAAGACCTTCAACGCTTCCGCCCTGCAAAACTAATATCCGGACTTATTGTAGAGCCCCGGAGACCTCGGAGGCAGAGTTACACGCAGGATACCCCTCTGGGGGCTATTACACGTCCGAAAAAACACCAGCACATGACAAAGCCTATTAGGCTTTACTGTAGTTATACCTTATGGCAATGTGCAGGCTGCAGCGCCACCCGCAGGCTAGACAAGTCATGGCAGCGCATACATGGGTATAAATGGGCGGCAAAGCGGCAGGTTGGGGGTTCTACACTTTTGGGGTTGTCTTATGAAGGTATTATAGGCCTGTACCAACTATAAAGGGGGGTTTTGATTTTGGTACAACCCTATATAAAGTCAGTGAACCCTAATGTTCATAGGGAACCGTGGCACCGTATACCCTACACAATGCCACGTGTGAGGCCACGTGGTACCTATGACTGATGCCCTATTAGGTGAATGGCCTGGGGCCCCACTAATGCATAGACCCACTCTAGCAAGGAGTCAAAGCAATCAGTGCGGGCCCCCTGAGCTCTAGGGCCCCAAGCTCTTATATGGGGGCTAATGCGTGAATTTGCCCCTGCGTAGAGTGCTGCTTGTATGTGCCAAAATAAAAAGGTAAAAAAAGCCTTGATACAGATTACTGAAAGGTGATGTTATATTCACTGGAACATACAATGCTAAAAAATACCGCCATGTGCACTGTACACACTGCCAAATACCTGGCAATTCTAAATCAACACCGCCAAATGCACCGTATACACTGCAACATAAACACCACCATACAGTGCTCCAGTAATAACAATGCAAAGTAATAATTGTAGCTTCCTGTAATAGATACAATGTGATTTTATAGAACAGGGCAGGGAGGGGTTAATCCTGGGCCTGGATTTCGTATGGACCCAATACGCCGCACGCTCACATATTCCGCTGTGATAAACTCTCGGGTGAATGCGGTGAACTGGATTCATTTCTTTAACGATTTCAGAAGTAATAAGACATTCATCGGAGGAGCAGAAAATGAGGAGACAGAAGGAAAAAGAGAGAAAGAAAGAAAGCGCCTAATACCAGATATATGTGCGACCCCTCCCCCCGCGTCCTGGGACACCTCCTCCTGCAAGATACTGAGGATATAACAAGGATATACGAGACAGAGGAAGAGCCGCATAGTGAGGAATCTACAGACCAAGCTAACAATATGGCGGAAAGACACCGGCCCCTCCCAATATCACATGTATTATAGTAGTTATATTCCTGTACATAGGGGGCAGTATTATAGTAGTTATATTCTTGTACATAGGGGGCAGTATTATAGTAGTTATATTCCTGTACATAGGGGGCAGTATTATAGTAGTTATATTCTTGTACATAGAGGGCAGTATTATAGTAGTTATATTCCTGTACATAGGGGGCAGTATTATAGTAGTTATATTCCTGTACATAGGGGGCAGTATTATAGTAGTTATATTCTTGTACATAGGGGGCAGTATTATAGTAGTTATATTCTTGTACATAGGGGGCAGTATTATAGTAGTTATATTCTTGTACATAGGGGGCAGTATTATAGTAGTTATATTCTTGTACATAGGGGGCAGTATTATAGTAGTTATATTCCTGTACATAGGGGGCAGTATTATAGTAGTTATATTCTTGTACATAGGGGGCAGTATTATAGTAGTTATATTCCTGTACATAAGGGGCAGTATTATAGTAGTTATATTCCTGTACATAGGGGCAGTATTATAGTAGTTATATTCTTGTACATAGGGGCAGTATTATAGTAGTTATATTCCTGTACATAGGGAGCAGTATTATAGTAGTTATATTCCTGTACATAGGGGGCAGTATTATAGTAGTTATATTCCTGTACATAGGGGCAGTATTATAGTAGTTATATTCCTGTACATAGGGGGCAGTATTATAGTAGTTATATTCCTGTACATAGGGGCAGTATTATAGTAGTTATATTCCTGTACATAGGGGGCAGTATTATAGTAGTTATATTCTTGTACATAGGGGGCAGTATTATAGTAGTTATATTCCTGTACATAGGAGGCAGTATTATAGTAGTTATATTCTTGTACATAGGGGGCAGTATTATAGTAGTTATATTCCTGTACATAGGGGGGCATTATTATAGTAGTTATATTCCTGTACATAGGGGCAGTATTATAGTAGTTATATTCCTGTACATAGGGGGCAGTATTATAGTAGTTATATTCTTGTACATAGGGGGCAGTATTATAGTAGTTATATTCTTGTACATATAGAGGCAGTATTATAGTAGTTATATTCTTGTACATAGGGGGCAGTATTATAGTAGTTATATTCCTGTACATAGGGGCAGTATTATAGTAGTTATATTCCTGTACATAGGAGGCAGTATTATAGTAGTTATATTCTTATACGTAGAGGGCAGTATTATAGTAGTTATATTCCTGTACATAGGGGGCAGTATTATAGTAGTTATATTCCTGTACATAGGGGGCAGTATTATAGTAGTTATATTCCTGTACATAGGGGCAGTATTATAGTAGTTATATTCTTGTATATAGGGGCAGTATTATAGTAGTTATATTCCTGTACATAGGGAGCAGTATTATAGTAGTTATATTCTTGTACATAGGAGGCAGTATTATAGTAGTTATATTCTTATACGTAGAGGGCAGTATTATAGTAGTTATATTCCTGTACATAGGGGGCAGTATTATAGTAGTTATATTCCTGTACATAGGGGGCAGTATTATAGTAGTTATATTCTTGTACATAGGGGGCAGTATTATAGTAGTTATATTCCTGTACATAGGGGGCAGTATTATAGTAGTTATATTCCTGTACATAGGGGGCAGTATTATAGTAGTTATATTCCTGTACATAGGGGGCAGTATTATAGTAGTTATCTTCTTGTACATAGGGGGCAGTATTATAGTAGTTATATTCTTGTACATAGGGGGCAGTATTATAGTAGTTATCTTCTTGTACATAGGGGGCAGTATTATAGTAGTTATATTCTTGTACATAGGGGGCAGTATTATAGTAGTTATATTCTTGTACATAGGGGGCAGTATTATAGTAGTTATATTCCTGTACATAGGGGGCAGTATTATAGTAGTTATATTCCTGTACATAGGGGCAGTATTATAGTAGTTATATTCTTGTACATAGGGGGCAGTATTATGGTAGTTATATTCCTGTACATAGGGGGCAGTATTATAGTAGTTATATTCCTGTACCTAGGGGGTAGTATTATAGTAGTTATATTCCTGTACATAGGGGGCAGTATTATAGTAGTTATATTCCTGTACATAGGGGCAGTATTATAGTAGTTATATTCTTGTACATAGGGGACAGTATTATAGTAGTTATATTCCTGTACATGGGGGGCAGTATTATAGTAGTTATATTCCTGCACTTGGGGGGCAGTATTATAGTAGTTATATAGTATATTATAACATTGTCATTTTAGCTTTTCCTTATTATTTTAGACCCCAGCGCCCCTCCCCCTGCTCTTGTCCTGTGTCACCTCCTCTGTACATGTGGCCACGGCTGCTGCAGACACTTGACAATCGGGGTTTGTTAGCAGTGAATAGGTCTGGGTCAGGTTCGCCACTTGTCGGCGTCTTATGTCCTGATTGCGTTGCCTCTCTCTCCCATAGACGGAGCGCTGCAGAGAAGGTACAATAAGAACCCGTTGCACGTCAGCTATTACCTTAATCCGAAGATTAGAGAGTATAATGGAAGCTGCACAGTCTGAATGGGTTCTTAATCGACTCGTGGGGATACAGAAATGATTTGATTCATTTATAATTCATAGGGAATACTAAGGAATCCTAATAGCATTTGCTAAGGAGCCATTAATTCATAATTACAGAAATCCTCTGCTGCCTGTCAGCCCCCACCCCCCTTCATGTCAATCGGCTTTCTCAGGTCATCAAGAAGATGTCAATTTGTCCCAAAGTTACTGGAGAGTCTTATATAATGTGCTATGGGGGGTGTCTGTAACAGCTCCGCTACAAAAAGGCAAAGTACATGGAAAGGGCCACACATCAACCCATCTAACCCCATTGTACTAATGCAAACAGCAGTTTTGACACTTTGTATTCTTATGAATTAAAGCTCCGCCCACGAGGAACAAAGATCCTGATTATTCTCTATAGGCTGTTTGAGTTTTCTTAAATTTTCAGAATCCCTTAATTACTTGCCACATACAGAGAAAACAACATATTGGGGCTCTTTTTTGTACTGCAAAATACCCCCAACCCCTTCAATCCAGAACTAAGACAAAACTATTTTTATTTTCCACATCCTATTCATCTGGTGTAGTGTAAAATTTGACTCTTTGGATGGTGGTGATCCTATATTTTCTTGTACAGTGTCTATGAGGAGTAGAAGCCCCGCCCATGAGGAACTTCAATTCCAATGATTCAACACAGGTTTCACATCAACTACATTTTCAGAATCTTTCTTTGATCTCAGTGAAAAATAAAATTAAAAAAAGAGTGGTCAACAAGTAAAAATGTGGTTCAGGCTACAGCAGGATACGGCTATCTATATTAGTAACCTCACACATGCAGCTTCAACTGATGTCAACAACTCCCATCAAGTGATTTACAAAAATTGTAGCAGGAAGGTAAAAGCATTAAGCCTGCTAAAAATGCAGTACAAATAAAGATCAGAAGCCCCGCCCATGAGGAACCACGATTTTCCTCCATAGGTTTCACGGAAGTTGATTGAGTCCCTTAATTTCTCACTAGAGATGAGCTGATCCAATGTCAGTGTTCAGGGATTGGGTTCGGCCACAGGACCCGGGTATAATGTCGGATTGGCGGCTGAATGGCCTATCCTGCAAATTGACACCCCTTGTAACTTGCCATGGCTATGATTGGCCAAACCCCAACGTGGGCATCGGGTCTGCTTATCTCTATTTCTCACCCTTTCATATTTGCAATTGCATCTAATGACTGAGCTAGAGAGGAAGAATAGTGCAATGCCCCATAGAGAAAAGAAGAAGTCAATGGGGCTCTTTTTTAGGCAGGTAACCCACCCCTCCATTAACGCCAATGAATAACAGAGACTCCACCCATGAGGAGCTCATGCAGCTTCTACTTATTCTCAACTGGTGCCATTATTGCTGATTGTTTGAGTTCTGTTACATCGCTTCTCTTTCATATTTGCAACAGCCTCTAGAAACTCAAATTTAAGTTCATGCCCCCTAGAGGGTGGAATACGTCTATGAGGCTCTTTACTGGAATGATACAAGTTACCCTTTGAATCAAATGTCCATCGCCCATGTTTCCCCTAATGTAGAAGGGCATTATATGGCATTTCGGCTGGTGCTAAACCATCTTTTCTTGGTAAGACATGCAGCCTGTGAAAAGCAGAAGCCCCGCCCATGAGGAACTCATGTGCTGCTTCTCCAAGGCTTCACAGCTGCTGCTCATCAGATTCTGTATCTCTCTCGTAGTGATCTAGTAACTCCGAGAGCTTACAGCAGGACGCACTATCTTATCCCATAGTCCAACTCTTAATGACTCCAGACAACTCCCAGCAAGAGATTTTACAAAGAAAACAGCTGCCAAGATCTCCGCTCCCCCGGGGAAGAGAAATGTAATCGCTGCGGCTCCATCTCCAAAGCTTTCACCTAAAAAGTCATATTGATTTCTGCCTGGAGAGGAACACGTTCTAAACACCTTTAATTCAGCCCCTACCTGATGTGGACTCATTGATTTCACCTTTTGGAGAGAATTAGGATCTAATCGGTTGTAATGTGGAATCATCAGGCGGTAATGGGCGAAGAGTCGACCCTGCAGTGATAGCGCAGATCCTGGCAGGATGGAGAGGAAAGGGTCAGGCGAGAGGTAGATAGCGGTGCGGATATATACATGTCTCTGGACTGTGCTAGATCCAATACTACATGAGAGTATCACACTCAAAAGGCTTAGATACAGTAACTATGACATATGGTACTCAGCATCCTATTATACCAGAAAGGATTAGCTACAATGGGACACATTTACAAAGAGCAGTGCGGGGTGTGCGGTGTGTACTATGCGCAGGGTGTACTATGTTCCGTGCCCTGTGTACTATGCGCAGGGTGTACTATGTTCCGTGTCCTGTGTACTATGCGCAGGGTGTACTATGTTCCGTGCCCTGTGTACTATGCGCAGGGTGTACTATGTTCCGTGCCCTGTGTACTATGCGCAGGGTGTACTATGTTCCGTGCCCTGTGTACTATGCGCAGGGTGTACTATGTTCCGTGTCCTGTGTACTATGCGCAGGGTGTACTATGTTCCGTGTCCTGTGTACTATGCGCAGGGTGTACTATGTTCCGTGTCCTGTGTACTATGCGCAGGGTGTACTATGTTCCGTGTCCTGTGTACTATGCGCAGGGTGTACTATGTTCCGTGTCCTGTGTACTATGCGCAGGGTGTACTATGTTCCGTGTCCTGTGTACTATGCGCAGGGTGTACTATGTTCCGTGTCCTGTGTACTATGCGCAGGGTGTACTATGTTCCGTGTCCTGTGTACTATGCGCAGGGTGTACTATGTTCCGTGTCCTGTGTACTATGCGCAGGGTGTACTATGTTCCGTGTCCTGTGTACTATGCGCAGGGTGTACTATGTTCCGTGTCCTGTGTACTATGCGCAGGGTGTACTATGTTCCGTGTCCTGTGTACTATGCGCAGGGTGTACTATGTTCCGTGTCCTGTGTACTATGCGCAGGGTGTACTATGTTCCGTGTCCTGTGTACTATGCGCAGGGTGTACCATGTTCCGTGTCCTGTGTACTATGTGCAGGGTGTGTACTATGTACAGGGTGTACTATGTTCCGTGTCCTGTGTACTATGTGCAGGGTGTGTACTATGTACAGGGTGTACTATGTTCAGTGTCCTGTGTAGTGTGCAGTGTGTACTATGTACAGGGTGTACTATGTTCAGTGTCCTGTGTAGTGTGCAGTGTGTACTATGTACAGGGTGTACTATGTTCAGTGTCCTGTGTAGTGTGCAGTGTGTACTATGTGCAGGGTGTACTATGTTCCGTGTCCTGTGTACTAAGTGCAGGGTGTACTATGTTCCGTGTCCTGTGTACTATATGCAGGGTGTACTATGTTCAGTGTCCTGTGTACTATGCGCAGGGTGTACTATGTTCCGTGTCCTGTGTACTATGCGCAGGGTGTACTATGTTCCGTGTCCTGTGTACTATGCGCAGGGTGTACTATGTTCCGTGTCCTGTGTACTATGCGCAGGGTGTACTATGTTCAGTGTCCTGTGTACTATGTGCAGGGTGTACTATGTTCAGTGTCCTGTGTACTATATGCAGGGTGTACTATGTTCAGTGTCCTGTGTACTATGTGCAGGGTGTACTATGTTCTGTGTCCTGTGTACTATGTGCAGGGTGTGTACTATGTACAGGGTGTACTATGTTCAGTGTCCTGTGTAGTGTGCAGTGTGTACTATGTACAGGGTGTACTATGTTCAGTGTCCTGTGTAGTGTGCAGTGTGTACTATGTGCAGGGTGTACTATGTTCCGTGTCCTGTGTACTAAGTGCAGGGTGTACTATGTTCAGTGTCCTGTGTACTATATGCAGGGTGTACTATGTTCAGTGTCCTGTGTACTATGTGCAGGGTGTACTATGTTCAGTGTCCTGTGTACTATGTGCAGGGTGTACTATGTTCTATGTCCTGTGCACTATGCGCAGGGTGTACTATGTCCTGTGTACTATGCGCAGGGTGTACTATGTTCCGTGTCCTGTGTACTATGCGCAGGGTGTACTATGTTCCGTGTCCTGTGTACTATGCGCAGGGTGTACTACGTTCCGTGTCCTGTGTACTATGCGCAGGGTGTACTATGTTCCGTGTCCTGTGTACTATGCGCAGGGTGTACTATGTTCCGTGTCCTGTGTACTATGCGCAGGGTGTACTATGTTCCGTGTCCTGTGTTCTATGCGCAGGGTGTACTATGTTCCGTGTCCTGTGTACTATGCGCAGGGTGTACCATGTTCCGTGTCCTGTGTACTATGTGCAGGGTGTGTACTATGTACAGGGTGTACTATGTTCAGTGTCCTGTGTAGTGTGCAGTGTGTACTATGTGCAGGGTGTACTATGTTCCGTGTCCTGTGTACTAAGTGCAGGGTGTACTATGTTCAGTGTCCTGTGTACTATGTGCAGGGTGTACTATGTTCAGTGTCCTGTGTACTATGTGCAGGGTGTACTATGTTCTGTGTCCTGTGTACTATGTGCAGGGTGTACTATGTTCTGTGTCCTGTGTACTATGCGCAGGGTGTACTATGTTCAGTGTCCTGTGTACTATGCGCAGGGTGTACTATGTTCAGTGTCCTGTGTAGTGTGCAGGGTGCGCCAGATTTAGGATTTCTAGTGCCGTTCTTCATGAATCTGGCACCCCCGGCACCCCATGTCACCAACACATATTCCCTAATATCCATATACTGCCATATAGTTCCCACATAATGCACCATATGATAGAGCACCCATATACCAGCACGATGCAGCGCTGACATAACCCACATAGTGCCACTTATTACAGCGTGTACATATAATGCTGCCATATGGTGTCCACTCAACAATATGCTTTCCTGGATTAACCATGGAGACGCATCGCTCAGCGTGTGAGCTGCATGCCCAAAACCAGAGGGACCAAAGCGATTGTCTCGCCCCATAGTACCGTCATAATGATACGGGTGAGGAGGATGGCGGTACATTATCATGAGCCTCATTCTCAGTGCCAGTACATGAATCCATCCTGTAATTATCTCCTCCGTCAGTGATAACTTGTCCATCGCGGTGATTAATATGATTATAACTCAGTGAGGAAGCCACATGGCGCCACGCAGAGAGTGACAGCTGGATGGCGGCGGCCTGACAGCACCCGCTCAGGTGGTGGAGCTAAAGCCTGATTAATGGACCTGGACGCTCTGCCTGCACCAGCACCGGCCCGCAAATATCTCATCTGTATGCAGAACGAGAACATACAACTTATGTCATGAAACTATGTCAAGGGAACCTGTCAGCAGGTGTGAGCATGCAGAATGCAGCCAGTGTTATGTATTGTCCCTGGAGAGATGTGTAATCAGACCTCACACTGCTGTGCTCTGTGCTCTCTGCAGCCAGTGTTATGTACTGTCCCTGGAGAGATGTGTAATCAGACCTCACACTGCTGTGCTCTGTGCTCTCTGCAGCCAGTGTTATGTATTATCCCTGGAGAGATGTGTAATCAGACCTCACACTGCTGTGCTCTGTGCTCTCTGCAGCCAGCGTTATGTATTGTCCCTGGAGAGATGTGCAATCATACTGCTGTGTATACTTTTAGTAGCAGCAGGACTGTGAAATATGGATTTATATTCCAAGATTGTAGCTTCTCCAAGTGTACTGGGAACATGTCCTCAAACTGCTGTGCTCTGTGCTCTCTGAAACCAGTGTTAGGTATTATCCCTGGAGAGATGTGTAAACATACTTTTGGGGACATGACCTCACACCAATTAAAATCCATATATCACAGTCCTGCTGTTACTAACAACATACACAAAGGTCTGATTACACATCTATCCAAGTATAATATGTGAGGACATGCCCCCAGTGCACCTCGATAAGTTACATTCCTGGAATATAAATCCATATATCACAGTCCTGCTGCTACTAACAATAAACATATAGATAGATAGATATGAATTCACATCGATCCAGGGACAATACATAACACTGGCTGCAGAGAGCACAGAACACAGCAGTGTGAGGTCTGATTACACATCTCTCCAGGGACAATACATAACACTGGCTGCAGAGAGCACAGAGCACAGCAGTGTGAGGTCTGATTACACATCTCTCCAGTGACAATACATAACACTGGCTGCAGAGAGCACAGAGCACAGCAGTGTGAGGTCTGATTACACATCTCTCCAGGGACAATATATAACACTGGCTGCAGAGAGCACAGAGCACAGCAGTGTGAGGTCTGATTACACATCTCTCCAGTGACAATCTATAACACTGGCTACAGAGAGCACAGAGCACAGCAGTGTGAGGTCTGATTACACATCTCTCCAGGGACAATACATAACACTGGCTGCAGAGAGCACAGAGCACAGCAGTGTGAGGTCTGATTACACATCTCTCCAGGGACAATACATAACACTGGCTGCAGAGAGCACAGAGCACAGCAGTGTGAGGTCTGATTACACATCTCTCCAGGGATAATACATAACACTGGCTGCAGAGAGCACAGAGCACAGCAGTGTGAGGTCTGATTACACATCTCTCCAGGGACAATACATAACACTGGCTGCAGTCTGTATGGTCACTCCTGCTGATGGTTTTGTCTCCATTGAGCTGCCAGGCAGTTGATAACATTGTGCGGTGATATATTGGGGCTCATTTACTAAGGATCTGAATCGTGCACTTTCGTTGGGATTCCCGGCGATTTCCGATTTACGCCGAATTGCCCAGGATTTTGGTGCACGCGATCGCATTGTGGCACATCGGCGCCAGCTCTCACGTGACAAAAATCGGGGGCGTGGCCTTCTGCAACCCGACAGATTCGGAAAAAACGCGGAATTTAAAAAAGAAATTGTGTCGCAAGATCAGCACTTACATGCACCAGGAAGAAGAAGGTGAACTCCGGCGGACCTCGGCGCAGCAGCGACACCTGCTGGATATCGGGCGCACGAACTTAGTGAATCCCGGCAGAACCCGAATCAACGTCGGACAACCACCGCAGGATCGCGACTGGACCGGGTAAGTAAATGAGCCCCACTGTGTAGTGCATGTAATAAACACTAAAACACAATAATAGGGAATATGTTGGTGCAGAGACATGTAACGAGTTCCTTGTAAATCTGTCAGTAAGGTCTTGTGGATGGTGCAACATATTAGCAGGGGATCAGTAAGAAGGTGTCATGTGACTATTGGATCCGCAGCATCCAAATACCACTGCCATATGGTGCTGAAAATACTACAGCCATATAGTGCACATATACAATACAGGGTCCACACAGCAGCGCCATACAGCAAACTTATCATATTATTAACTGTCCAAATGAAGACATCGCATTCCCTTATTGTGCGCTATAATAACAGTGCACACATATAACCACTACGCTCCTAAATAATGCTGCCATATAGTACCCAATCTTTCAAATGTCAAATAGCATCCACATTATCAGACACGAACCAGCAGCATCAACACTAAAGGATGTGGTAAAGACTGACACATTGCACCAGAAACTCCATGTTACAGGATGTGTATTCAGAACTGTACATTAATAATAGATGATTTGCTAAATATTTACCCTGGCTGATACAATGTATCACATTATACAACACACGGCTACAGGATTATTTATATCAAATCCACAGCAGCCCAAGGCTCCAGTCATAGAAGAGGATTCACTATAAATCAACAGCGAGTATCACAAAGTGAGTGTAACCACACGAGCAAAGACTCCAAACCGAGTGTGCACTCCACAGGGGGGAAGGAGGGAATAACTGCAGACACTAATAATAACATGAATAATACAAGAAACAGGCACACAGCAAATATCATCTGTAATGTAGAAATACTACAAAGTTTATCATGAACATCACAGGCATCAGCCACAGAGGGCAAGAAGAGAGAAATGTATCAATGTATGTACTGTAAGACACTCAGAGCACACACACATATAATACTGCCCCTCTATGTACAGGAATATAACTACTATAATACTGTCCCTATGTACAGGAATATAACTACTATAATACTGCCCCCAATGTACAGGAATATAACTACTATAATACTGCCTCCTATGTACAGGAATATAACTACTATAATACTGCCCCCTATGTACAGGAATATAACTACTATAATACTGCCCCCTATGTACAGGAATATAACTACTATAATACTGCCCCCTATGTACAGGGATATAACTACTATAATACTGCCCCCTATGTACAGGGATATAACTACTATAATACTGCCCCCTATGTACAGGAATATAACTACTATAATACTGCCCCCTATGTACAGGAATATAACTACTATAATACTGCCCCCTATGTACAGGAATATAACTACTATAATACTGCCCCTATGTACAAGAATATATCTACTATAATACTGCCCCCTATGTATAAGAATATAACTACTATAATACTGCCCCCTATGTACAAGAATATAACTACTATAATACTGCTCCCTATGTACAGGAATATAACTACTATAATACTGCCCCCTATGTACAGGAATATTACTATAATACTGCCCCCTATGTACAAGAATATAACTACTATAATACTGCCCCCTATGTACAGGAATATAACTACTATAATACTGCCCCCTATGTACAGGAATATAACTACTATAATACTGCCCCCTATGTACAGGAATATAACTACTATAATACTGCCCCCTATGTACAAGAATATAACTACTATAATACTGCCCCCTATGGACAGGAATATAACTACTATAATACTGCCCCCTATGTACAGGAATATAACTACTATAATACTGCCCCCTATGTACAAGAATATAACTACTATAATACTGCCCCCTATGTACAAGAATATAACTACTATAATACTGCCCCCTATGTAAAGGAATCTAACTACTATAATACTGCCCCTATGTACAGGAATATAACTACTATAATACTGCCCCTATGTACAGGAATATAACTACTATAATACTGCCCCCCTATGTACAAGAATATAACTACTATAATACTGCCCCCTATGTACAGGAATATAACTACTATAATACTGCCCCCCTATGTACAAGAATATAACTACTATAATACTACCCCCTATGTACAAGAATATAACTACTATAATACTGCCCGCTATGTACAAGAATATAACTACTATAATACTGCTCCCTATGTACAGGAATATAACTACTATAATACTGCCCCCTATGTAAAGGAATCTAACTACTATAATACTGCCCCTATGTACAGGAATATAACTACTATAATACTGCCCCTATGTACAGGAATATAACTACTATAATACTGCCCCCCTATGTACAAGAATATAACTACTATAATACTGCCCCCTATGTACAGGAATATAACTACTATAATACTACCCCCTATGTACAAGAATATAACTACTATAATACTGCCTCCTATGTACAAGAATATAACTACTATAATACTGCCCCCTATGTAAAGGAATCTAACGACTATAATACTGCCCCTATGTACAGGAATCTAACTACTATAATACTGCCCCTATGTACAGGAATCTAACTACTATAATACTGCCCCTATGTACAGGAATATAACTACTATAATACTGCCCCCCTATGTACAAGAATATAACTACTATAATACTACCCCCTATGTACAAGAATATAACTACTATAATACTGCCTCCTATGTACAAGAATATAACTACTATAATACTGCCCCCTATGTACAAGAATATAACTACTATAATACTGCCCCCTATGTACAGGAATATAACTACTATAATACTGCCCCCTATGTACAGGAATATAACTACTATAATACTGCCCCCTATGTACAAGAATATAACTACTATAATACTACCCCCTATGTACAGGAATATAACTACTATAATACTGCCCCCTATGTACAGGAATATAACTACTATAATACTGCCCCCTATGTACAGGAATATAACTACTATAATACTGCCCCTATGTACAAGAATATAACTGCTATAATACTGCCTCCTATGTACAGGAATATAACTACTATAATACTGCCCCCCATGTACAGGAATATAACTACTATAATACTGCCCCCTATGTACAGGAATATAGCTACTATAATACTGCCCCCTATGTACAGGAATATAACTACTGTAATACTGCCCCCTATGTACAGGAATATAAATGCTATAGTACTGCCCCCTATGTACAAGAATATAACTACTATAATACTGCCCCCTATGTACAGGAATATAACTACTATAATACTGCCCTAGGTGGCCCATTATAGTCCCTGTGATCTCTATGAGCACACACAATAACCCCGCGGTTGCCGCACTCTCCTTCACCCTGTCACACTCTCGTCTCTGCCCTTTGATGTTCGGTTCAATATTTTTTGTTTTCACTAAATGAAGTAAATGACAGATAATTGAATGAGACAAATGTTTGGATCAATGGCAAAGACACAAGGACATGGAGGAGGTGATGAGATGACAGGGTAGGAGAATTTTGGATGTACCGCCACGCCATGCTGCAGAATGTACTCCACTCTGCTGCATCAAGGTGGATCTGCCGCCACACGACTTCAGTAAATAATAACCTATTTCTGAGAAATTAGCTGAATCTGCGGGGACGAGGCGGATTACATTTGTTTACATTATGAGAGGAGATTCCCGGGGGCAACGTGATTACCGTATTCTAATACATGAAGGTCAGCGCTGCTATTGCAATGGTGCAGCTTCGTTCCTTTGTATTCTGAAATAATGGAACAGAAAGAATGGGAAATTGGGAGCACAAAGACAGAGGGGTCAGAGCACCCATGCTGACCCCTGACCACTGCTGGCTATGACAGAAAGGTGTCAGGACACACAGGACATGGCAGCTCGCTGTGTATGGGGGGTGTAGTCACAGAGGGGTCAGAGCGCCATGCTGACCCCTGACCACTGCTGGCTATGACAGAAAGGTGTCAGGACACACAGGACATGGCAGCTCGCTGTGTATGGGGGTGTAGTCACAGAGGGGTCAGAGCACCCATGCTGACCCCTGACCACTGCTGGCTATGATAGAAAGGTGTCAGGACACACAGGACATGGCAGCTCGCTGTGTATGGGGGGTGTAGTCACAGAGGGGTCAGAGTGCTCATGCTGACCCCTGACCACTGCTGGCTATGATAGAAAGGTGTCAGGACACACAGGACATGGCAGCTCGCTGTGTATGGGGGGGTGTAGTCACAGAGGGGTCAGAGCCCCCATGCTGACCCCTGACCACTGCTGGCTATGATAGAAAGGTGTCAGGACACACAGGACATGGCAGCTCGCTGTGTATGGGGGGTGTAGTCACAGAGGGGTCAGAGCGCCCATGCTGACCCCTGACCACTGCTGGCTATGATAGAAAGGTGTCAGGACACACAGGACATGGCAGCTCGCTGTGTATGGGGGTGTAGTCACAGAGGGGTCAGAGCGCCCATGCTGACCCCTGACCACTGCTGGCTATGATAGAAAGGTGTCAGGACACAGGACATGGCAGCTCGCTGTGTATGGGGGGTGTAGTCACAGAGTGGTCAGAGCGCCCATGCTGACCCCTGACCACTGCTGGCTATGATAGAAAGGTGTCAGGACACACAGGACATGGCAGCTCGCTGTGTATGGGGGGTGTAGTCACAGAGGGGTCAGAGCGCCCATGCTGACCCCTGACCACTGCTGGCTATGATAGAAAGGTGTCAGGACACAGGACATGGCAGCTCGCTGTGTATGGGGGGGTGTAGTCACAGAGGGGTCAGAGCACCCATGCTGACCCCTGACCACTGCTGGCTATGATAGAAAGGTGTCAGGACACACAGGACATGGCAGCTCGCTGTGTATGGGGGGTGTAGTCACAGAGGGGTCAGAGCACCCATGCTGACCCCTGACCACTGCTGGCTATGATAGAAAGGTGTCAGGACACACAGGACATGGCAGCTCGCTGTGTATGGGGGGTGTAGTCACAGAGAGGTCAGAGCACCCATGCTGACCCCTGACCACTGCTGGCTATGATAGAAAGGTGTCAGGACACACAGGACATGGCAGCTCGCTGTGTATGGGGGGGTGTAGTCACAGAGGGGTCAGAGCCCCCATGCTGACCCCTGACCACTGCTGGCTATGATAGAAAGGTGTCAGGACACACAGGACATGGCAGCTCGCTGTGTAGGGGGGGGTGTAGTCACAGAGAGGTCAGAGCGCCCATGCTGACCCCTGACCACTGCTGGCTATGATAGAAAGGTGTCAGGACACAGGACATGGCAGCTCGCTGTGTATGGGGGGGTGTAGTCACAGAGGGGTCAGAGCACCCATGCTGACCCCTGACCACTGCTGGCTATGATAGAAAGGTGTCAGGACACACAGGACATGGCAGCTCGCTGTGTATGGGGGGTGTAGTCACAGAGGGGTCAGAGCACCCATGCTGACCCCTGACCACTGCTGGCTATGATAGAAAGGTGTCAGGACACACAGGACATGGCAGCTCACTGTGTATGGGGGTTGTAGTCACAGAGGGGTCAGAGCTCCCATGCTGACCCCTGACCACTGCTGGCTATGATAGAAAGGTGTCAGGACACACAGGACATGGCAGCTCGCTGTGTATGGAGGGTGTAGTCACAGAGAGGTCAGAGCACCCATGCTGACCCCTGACCACTGCTGGCTATGATAGAAAGGTGTCAGGACACACAGGACATGGGAGCTCGCTGTGTATGGGGGGTGTAGTCACAGAGAGGTCAGAGCGCCCATGCTGACCTCTGACCACTGCTGGCTATGGTAGAAAGGTGTCAGGACACACAGGACATGGCAGCTCGCTGTGTATGGGGGTGTAGTCACAGAGAGGTCAGAGCACCCATGCTGACCCCTGACCACTGCTGGCTATGATAGACATGGAAGTGGCAGGATAGGACCCAGGGGTGGTGAGGAGGTCTTAGCTGCAATCACCACTACCCTGTTATGTCCATCCTGTTCCAGACTTTTAGTTGAGATGGATGTGGCTGCACATTATGTACATGCTCAGTAGTGAAGCTCCTCTGTTATAGATTAGAGGAATAAGGCGCTGGGAAGGAACGCCCGGCTAGAGCGAATAGGAATACAGGACTGTGGAGTCGGAGTTCGGGAAATTGAGGAGTTAGAGGTTTTGCTTACAGACTCCACAGCCCAGGCCATGACACTATAAGAAATGATCCTGTATTATTATTCCGTATCCCTTTAAATCATGCTGTGCCCCTGATGCGCACATTGCAGCTGCAGGAGGGACACTTCACTAATTTAATTTCTTCTCCTGCAGGTCTCGGATACGGCGTATCACAGGCTGGATTTACAATGCACAGTAACAGAACAATGGAGAGAATTACGCGCCATCGATTATTTATAGATCACTGCGTCGCCTCCGTCCGCTTCTGCCCTATTTAACCGCCTGGAGCCGCGCATTGTTTACAATACGGAGGGGGATGAATTAAAGGGACACACAGTCCACGAGGTGAGAACGCTCTGACAGCGCAAAAGACTGGTGAATGGGCACAGGATAGAGAATCTCTGCAAGAAGTTATAAAGTTACATTGTGATACATCAACAATATCCAGAGCCGCAATACCTACAAATGTAACCGGGCAACAAGAAAGTGTCACATAGGAGGCACCCAACATGATGGGATTAGATACACAGCTCAGCAGACTGTATCACACAGAATAGGATTAGATACACAGCTCAGCAGACTGTATCACACATGATGGGATTAGATACACAGCTCAGCAGACTGTATCACACATGATAGGATTAGATATACAGCTCAGCAGTCAGTATCACACATAGTAAGATTAAATACAAAGCTCAGCAGGCAGTATTACACATGATAGGATTGGATACACAGCTCAGCAGACTGTATCACACAGCATAGGATTAGATACACAGCTCAGCAGACAGTATCACACATGATGGGATTATATACACAGCTCAGCAGCCAGTATCACACATAGTAAGATTAGATACACAGCTCAGCGGGCAGTATCACACATGATGGGATTAGGTACACATGCTCAGCAGACAGTATCACACATGTTTAGATTAGCTACACAGCTCAGCAGACAGTATCACACATGATGGGATTAGATACACAGCTCAGCAGTCAGTATCACACAGGATAGGATTAGATACACAGCTCAGCAGACAGTATCACACATGATGGGATTAGATACACAGCTCAGCAGGCAGTATCACACAGGATAGGATTAGATACACAGCTCAGCAGGCAGTATCACACATATTAAGATAAGATACAAAGCTCCGCAGGCAGTATCACACATGACAGGCTCAGATACAACCAAGAGCCCAGTTTTACGCAGGTCTTGTTTCAGACCATTTATTACACTGGACCATTATATGATTTGGACCATTACACAAGGTCTTGGGGGTGAGGTGAAGGCACAATTGATAAAACCATCCTCCATATAATATTTTCTGTATAAAATCTGTAAAATGGTTAAAAGTTCAGTAAAAAGGAGAGAAATAAAAACATAATAAATCAGGGTATTGGGGGAGGGTCTGGTTACATCAATATCAATGCTGGAAAGCCCCTTTAAGTCCTCATGTCTATAAGAATGATCTTCCTACGTTTGTCTTCTGACCGCAGTTGTCTGGGATGTTTCGGGCAGCAGGGGGCAGTCTCTGCACCCACCTAGGGTTTCTTATTGGACGGAACATCTAGTGGTAACAGAGAAGCTCGGGGCAGAACCTTCGTTTGGTGGAGGAGACCGTTTTTAAGCCTGCAGAAGGCCTCCTCACATTCCTTGGGCCACAACTTTTCTATGGACTCCTTGGTCCACCATGGTCCCTGGGGATCTTTGGCTTTTTGGCTGTAAGCGTACTGCGCAAGTAGTAACAGCGGCTTCGCAATGTCCCAGAAACCGCTGATGAACTGCTGATAGTACATGCAGAACTGAGCGAAACATCGCAGCTCCGCCACCGTCCTGGGCCGCGGCCACTGGCTGAGGACGCTCTTCTTATCATCATCGATGCTGATTCCTTGCTCGGAGACATGGTGTCCGGCGAAGGTCACCGTCTTCTGGTAAAACGAGCTCTGCTTCACCAACACATTGAAGCCATTGGCCTGGAGACTCTTAAAGGCCTTTTCCAGATGGGCCGAGTGCTCCTCGTTAGTCTTCCCAAAGACGATGATGTAGTCCTGATGCACCAAGAACTCCACCATGTTCACATCAGAGAACGTGTGCTCCAACAGCATCTGGTATTGGGCCAGGTTGTCCAGATACCCCGGCTGCATCCTTTCCGTCTCATAGAAGCCGAGCGGACGCACAGAATACGGTTTTTCCCGTTCTCCTGGATATGTAGGGAACTGGCAGATCCTGCTGTCCAGCCGCAGCACGGAGTAGCACTGGTTCCCGATCAGGCAGTTCAGCGCCTTCTCGATGTTCTCGTGTTCGTACTGCTGGGGATAGTTATTCTGGATGAATTGCTGGTAGTCTGAACAGAAGCGGACCTGCTTGTTGGTGCAATCCTTTCGAAGGTTCTCCAGCTTGGTGGGCCGGGCGATGGCGTGAGAGTCCTTGATGAGCTGCGCCACCGTCAGCTCCTTTAGATGCTTCCTCAATGTCCCCACATCTGCAGCCACAATGTTGGTTTTCAGGTCGTCTATTGGCTGCATCTGCCACATGTTCATATGTTGGCGAAGGGCCGCAAGCAACTCCATCGTGTAGAAGATTCTGGAAATGTAAGAGTTTTATGAGTAAGTGAAAGGTGAGGTGTGGGGAACAACAGGGGGACTACACGAGGGGGATAAACAGGCAGCTATTCCAGAGACTTCAGAGCTACGGAGGCAGTCAGACACCTCCAATGATGGCGGATGGGATTGCAGCGGACCCCACCCCTGTATGGTGACCTCTCTTGGCCCGCCAAAGCCACATACACTCCTGCAGAGCGGCTCTTGTGGGCGCAGAGCCTCGTACACTCCTGCAGAGCAGCTCTTGTGGGCGCAGAGCTTCGTACACTCCTGCGGAGCAGCTCTTGTGGGCGCAGAGCCTCGTACACTCCTGCAGAGCAGCTCTTGTGGGCGCAGAGCCTCGTACACTCCTGCAGAGCGGCTCTTGTGGGCGCAGAGCCTCGTACATTCCTGCAGAGCGGCTCTTGTGGGCGCAGAGCCTCGTACATTCCTGCAGAGCGGCTCTTGTGGGCGCAGAGCCTCGTACACTCCTGCAGAGAGGCTCTTGTGGGCGCAGAGCCTCGTACATTCCTGCAGAGCAGCTCTTGTGGGCGCAGAGCCTCGTACACTCCTGCAGAGAGGCTCTTGTGGGCGCAGAGCCTCGTACATTCCTGCAGAGCGGCTCTTGTGGGCGCAGAGCCTCGTACACTCCTGCAGAGAGGCTCTCGTGGGCGCAGAGCCTCGTACACTCCTGCAGAGCGGCTCTTGTGGGCGCAGAGCCTCGTACATTCCTGCAGAGCGGCTCTTGTGGGCGCACAGCCTCGTACACTCCTGCAGAGAGGCTCTCGTGGGCGCACAGCCTCGTACACTCCTGCAGAGCGGCTCTTGTGGGCGCAGAGCCTCGTACACTCCTGCAGAGCGGCTCTTGTGGGCGCAGAGCCTCGTACACTCCTGCAGAGCGGCTCTTGTGGGCGCAGAGCCTCGTACACTCCTGCAGAGCGGCTCTCGTGGGCGCAGAGCCTCGTACACTCCTGCAGAGTGGCTCTTGTGGGCGCAGAGCCTCGTACACTCCTGCAGAGAGGCTCTTGTGGGCGCAGAGCCTCGTACACTCCTGCAGAGCGGCTCTCGTGGGCGCAGAGCCTCGTACACTCCTGCAGAGCGGCTCTTGTGGGCGCAGAGCCTCGTACACTCCTGCAGAGAGGCTCTCGTGGGCGCAGAGCCTCGTACACTCCTGCAGAGCGGCTCTTGGGGGCGCAGAGCCTCATACACTCCTGCAGAGCGGCTCTCGTGGGCGCAGAGCCTCATACACTCCTGCAGAGCAGCTCTTGGGGGCGCAGAGCCTCATACACTCCTGCAGAGAGGCTCTCGTGGGCGCAGAGCCTCGTACACTCCTGCAGAGCGGCTCTTGTGGGCGCAGAGCCTTGTACACTCCTGTAGAGCGGCTCTTGTGGGCGCAGAGCCTTGTACACTCCTGCAGAGCGGCTCTCGTGGGCGCAGAGCCTCGTACACTCCTGCAGAGCAGCTCTTGTGGACGCAGAGCCTCGTACACTCCTGCAGAGCAGCTCTTGTGGGTAATTGTAATAGATCCTCAGCTCTAAAAGTATAATGAAAGACTCCAGGCTACTTTATTGTATGTGCAATTTGGTTAAAATTGTTAAACCTCTAAAACTCTCCTGCACCTCCGTCCTCTCTGCTGGGAGTTGTAGTACCACAGCAGCAGGCAGGCTCTCTGGTCACGTATATTAGGGCGCAGGGGGGCTGCATACTCCTCTGTCTCCCTGCAGCAGGGCTCTCACTAGTGACGGGGAGAGTTATACTCACTCTTCTTCTGCTCCGGCTTCTCTGCATACAAAATAATTCCTAAAATTAGGATTTTCTCCTACTTCCGCCCTCGCTCAACATGGCCTCCGCCCACTCACTTCCTCCCGGCATGCCCTGCTCTCCCCGCCCACCTGTATGCCCGAGGCGCGCTCTAGCCGCAAGGGCTGCCGGGAAATGTAGTTTTTGCCCCTGCGCTGCTGTAAAAAGTGAAGTGACAGAGAAAAAGCCGCGGTCCTGCGGAATCTGGAGGCTTCTTATACACAGACAGAGGTAACCCGGGGGTTGAGGGGATACAAATTAGTATGAAAATACAAGCAACACCCAGCGCGACCAATCAGGGGGCTGCTTTTATTTATGGAATGCTAGGTGATGAAATAAAAGCTTTAATCTGATAGGTTTCTAGGAAGTGCTCAGTCTTTGGTTGCTATGGACTGTATTATACATACATTATATATTATAGTTAATTATATTATTGCGCACATTTCTGTGGCTTTGATCTCTGTTTTAGTTCTTAAAACTTAAGTCATGGTTGCAGCAATGTAGCACAATTTAATAACATCATTTCATGTTTTTCCGTAGCGGACTGCGACCCATTTCATCTGACACACCCACTTTGCACAGGACACACCCCTTTTCGTGCGGTGAAGCTAATTTGCAAGTCGTCTCCCTTCGTTAGCGCCCATTAAGTTTAATGGCAGCGAAGTCCAATGAGTTACATGGGGCCAATGCGCCAAGTGTGGAGGAGCCCAGAACTTTCCAAAAATTTGTTGCAAGACCCAAAGAATTACATTTCTGTAAGACCAATGTGTCGGGATATGACGGTGTCTGAGAGCGACCCCTTCCTATACCGTGTCTGGTGGTAAGGCTGAATTCACGCGACTGTTGGAGGACGTATATACACGGCCGCTGTATATACGTCTCCCATAGGCAGGCAATGGACGCACAGTGCGGTATGGTGCCGCACCGTACAGTTCTGTACCTGGGAAAAGATGAGGCGTGGCCCATCTTTTCTTGTATTATGTCGCTGTGCGCCATATATCTCTATGGAGAGGGGCGGGGTGAGCAGTGGTTTCCCATGCGTCGGTATGGCGGTCACACGTTTGTGTGAATTTATCAGTATTTGATGGTGGAGCTTTCCAGAATACTGGAATTCTCTACGTTAGACATGACGAAGCATCACAGCATTTTGTACACAACCGGCAGCGATTATCAAAGAATATTTTTAAAAACCTTTTAAGCAGAATGGTATATACAGACACCTCTTATTTACCACAGGATGGTAATAAACAGACTAAAACCTGTGAGGCGAGACCTGAGAGCCCTGATCTACTATTGGCCTCCAGATCAGAGATAGGGGTCAAGAAGCTGCACGGATATTAAAGTGGCTTTCCTACAAGGCAAAAAAGTTAGGCCTCATCTACAGTGATGAGACCCCCACAGATCATGAGTACGAACTCCTCGAGATGAGCAGAGCCGCCGGTTGTGCAAGGCTTGGCTGCCCCATTCATCTCTATGGAGTGGCGGGTACATCATTGTTCTCGTGACCTGTGGGGGCCTCCAGTGATCAGTAAGTTAGCACCAATCCTGTGGGTAGGGCCTAACTTGTTTTGATGGAAAACCCCTTTAAGACCACTTTGTAAGGTGTTAACTCTGTCCATGCGTTAACGCCACATGGGAATCCGCCCTCCGGGTGCAGTTCAGTTTTTCAGATTGTTTTTCAGTTTGTGATGTGCAAACCAGGAGTGGAGTGAAGAAAACGGAGGAGCAGCTTCTGTCCATGATAAGTTCTCACCCATCATCATCCACACCTGCTTTTAGCTAAACTGCATCTGAAAAACTGAACGTGTGAACGCACCCGGAAGCGATGGCTCTTAACGTTCAGCTGACCGCGACCTACAGTAAACGCTCAATTTGAAATTCCCATCAGCCGACATGGGGGGAGACTTGGCCCCTTTAAGAAGAACATAACCAGAAGCGCCACTGTCAGAGCCGCGTCTTTTATGGCTTGGGCAGGTGATTTCTTGGCCGTGGAGGAGCCTTTGCTCAGCTCTTTCCGCCATGTGGCTGATGTCCGCTGTCAGATAATTCTATAAGATGATGTTTGGAAGGTGCTGATCCCCCCTGGGCCAAACACCCACCACCCACTGTAATGGAAACCATTGATTTGTGCCACCAGCTAAGCTGTAAAGTCAGAGCGGAGAGGTGACTGCGGCCCCTCCTTCCTCCCTCCGAAGGGCCCCCGGCGTCCGAGAGACGGCCAGAAAATAAAATTCAATGTGATGAAGAGGAATGAGAGGGAACTTGGCTGCAAAACCGAATCAGGTGCTTCAGCCGTCAAGTCAAAAAGAAGCATCACCAGAGCGCAACAGTAGCGGCCTGCAAGAGGGGAGAGGATATAGCAGAGCTGAGCTATCACACTGCTAGAGAAGGTGTGGATGTAGCAGGGCTGAGCTATCACACTGCTAGAGAAGGTGTGGATGTAGCAGAGCTGAGCTATCACACTGCGAGAGAAGGTGTGGATGTAGCAGAGCTGAGCTACCACACTACTAGAGAAGGTGCGGATGTAGCAGGGCTGAGCTACCACACTGCTAGAGAAGGTGCGGATGTAGCAGGGCTGAGCTACCACACTGCTAGAGAAGGCGCGGATGTAGCAGGGCTGAGCTATCACACTGCTAGAGAAGGTGCGGATGTAGCAGAGCTGAGCTACCACACTGCTAGAGAAGGCGCGGATGTAGCAGGGCTGAGCTATCACACTGCTAGAGAAGGTGCGGATGTAGCAGAGCTGAGCTACCACACTGCTAGAGAAGGTGTGGATGTAGCAGAGCTGAGCTATCACACTGCTAGAGAAGGTGTGGATGTAGCAGAGCTGAGCTACCACACTGCTAGAGAAGGTGTGGATGTAGCAGAGCTGAGCTACCTCACTGCTAGAGAAGGTGTGGATGTAGCAGAGCTGAGCTACCACACTGCTAGAGAAGGTGCGGATGTAGCAGAGCTGAGCTACCACACTGCTAGAGAAGGTGCGGATGTAGCAGAGCTGAGCTATCACACTGCTAGAGAAGGTGCGGATGTAGCAGAGCTGAGCTACCACACTGCTAGAGAAGGTGCGGATGTAGCAGAGCTGAGCTACAGCACTGCTAGAGAAGGTGCGGATGTAGCAGAGCTGAGCTACCTCACTGCTAGAGAAGGTGCGGATGTAGCAGAGCTGAGCTACCTCACTGCTAGAGAAGGTGTGGATGTAGCAGAGCTGAGCTACAGCACTGCTAGAGAAGGTGTGGATGTAGCAGAGCTGAGCTACCACACTGCTAGAGAAGGTGCAGATGTAGCAGAGCTGAGCTACCACACTGCTAGAGAAGGTGCGGATGTAGCAGAGCTGAGCTATCACACTGCTAGAGAAGGTGCGGATGTAGCAGAGCTGAGCTACCACACTGCTAGAGAAGGTGCGGATGTAGCAGAGCTGAGCTACAGCACTGCTAGAGAAGGTGCGGATGTAGCAGAGCTGAGCTACCTCACTGCTAGAGAAGGTGCGGATGTAGCAGAGCTGAGCTACCTCACTGCTAGAGAAGGTGCGGATGTAGCAGGGCTGAGCTACAGCTCTGCTAGAGAAGGTGTGGATGTAGCAGAGCTGAGCTACCACACTGCTAGAGAAGGTGCAGATGTAGCAGAGCTGAGCTACCACACTGCTAGAGAAGGTGCGGATGTAGCAGAGCTGAGCTACCACACTACTAGAGAAGGTGCGGATGTAGCAGAGCTGAGCTACCTCACTGCTAGAGAAGGTGCGGATGTAGCAGAGCTGAGCTACCTCACTGCTAGAGAAGGTGCGGATGTAGCATAGGTGAGCTACCACACTGCTAGAAAAGGTGCGGATGTAGCAGAGCTGAGCTACCACACTGCTAGAGAAGGTGCGGATGTAGCAGAGTTGAGCTACCACACTGCTAGAGAAGGTGCGGATGTAGCAGAGCTGAGCTACCACACTGCTAGAGAAGGTGCGGATGTAGCAGAGCTGAGCTACCACACTGCTAGAGAAGGTGCGGATGTAGCAGAGCTGAGCTACCACACTGCTGGAGAAGATGCGGATGTAGCAGAGCTGAGCTACCACACTGCTAAAAGCTGGGGTGTCATGTTAAATTTACTTTGAAGAAGATCTGGATCAGAACCTCTGATGTGGATAATCCGTATAGTGTGAATTTAGCCTAATATTTTGGCTGATCCATAACATGATCCAGATGGAGGTCTGTCATCAGCCTCCTGCACAGAGAACCCCCGTCCATCACCTTAGAAGCACAGGCCAGGCAGGGGGCGCCTTCTGTACCCCCCAAGATAATGCAAAACATCCGCCAGCAAATGTGCGCTCCTCCACCGCCGCTGCGTCCCCATTGTCATCCGAGAACGTGCTGCTATTCCTGACATTCATCTGCAACACTTTTCAGGGTGATTTTCACAACAGGAATCCCAGCAGGGATGGAGTTAATTACCGTGTTATCATTTTCTACTCTTAACTGAGTTATAGCGCAAATTATCAAAGGCGCCCCCCCTTCCCCCCCCCCCCCCGAGAAGTCACATAAATATCCCATGTTTGTTTCTGTGTTGCGATCCCACGCACGCGGCTTTCACATCTCACTTTGTATCTTTATGGTGGGTGTATTGTTTCGGATTGAAACGAACGGTACCCAGAAGCCGGAGACGGTCGCCATGGCAACTGCAAAAGAGAGGCCGGAGAGAAGAGTATGGCAATACCCGGGAGAGCAGAAGATGGTCTGCACAGGGCACCAGCGGGCACCTCCGACACCCGACCCCCCCCATCCCCTACCCCCGGGACACCACAAGGTACTGACCGGCTGCACTTGTTTGGAGGAGATCTCAATTAACCCTTAATTGACAGATAAGAGTAATGGCTTGTATTAAACATTTGCTGCAGAGCTTTCCATTATTCGTTTACCCGTCCAATCAGCCGTCAGCAGATATCACTTTCTTCCGCATGGATTCACCTCCGAGAGACAAAGAGACAACTCGCAGGAAATAAATGGGAAGAGGCAGGAATTCAGTATCAAAAGACACCAAAGCTCAAGAGGACGTAATGACATTGTACAGACGGATATAGCGGAATTATCTGCAGCCGGGAAGAGGAAGGACACAAGAGATACACAGTATATACCGGGAATGTATCACCAGATCACATGTGATGGGATTAGATACAGCAGATCACACAGTATGGGATTAGATACAGCAGATCACACATGATGGGATTAGATAACACAAAGTGTGTCCTCTTCCTCCTCCAGACTCCTCTGTCCTCTTCCTCCTCCAGACTCCTCTGTCCTCCGCCTCCTCCAGACTCCTCTGTCCTCCGCCTCCTCCAGACTCCTCTGTCCTCCGCCTCCTCCAGACTCCTCTGTCCTCCGCCTCCTCCAGACTCCTCTGTCCTCCGCCTCCTCCAGACTCCTCTGTCCTCCGCCTCCTCCAGACTCCTCTGTCCTCCGCCTCCTCCAGACTCCTCTGTCCTCTTCCTCCTCCGGACTCCTCTGTCCTCCTCCAGACTCCTCTGTCCTCCTCCAGACTCCTCTGTCCTCCTCCAGACTCCTCTGTCCTCCTCCAGACTCCTCTGTCCTCCTCCAGACTCCTCTTCCTCGTCCTCCAGACTTCTCTGTCCTCTTCCTCGTCCTCCAGACTCCTCTGTCCTCTTCCTCCTCCTCCACACTCCTCTGTCCTCTTCCTCCTCCTCCACACTCCTCTCCTCTTCCTCCTCCTCCACACTCCTCTGTCCTCTTCCTCCTCCTCCACACTCCTCTGTCCTCTTCCTCCTCCTTCACACTCCTCTGTCCTCTTCCTCTCCTCCAGACTCCTCTGTCCTCTTCCTCTTCTCCAG
Source organism: Engystomops pustulosus (assembly GCF_040894005.1). Classification (NCBI taxonomy): domain Eukaryota; kingdom Metazoa; phylum Chordata; class Amphibia; order Anura; family Leptodactylidae; genus Engystomops; species Engystomops pustulosus. Next base: position 5,301,663 of record NC_092420.1, read on the forward strand.
ACTCCTCTGTCCTCTTCCTCCTCCTCCAGACTCCTCTGTCCTCTTCCTCCTCCTCCAGACTCCTCTGTCCTCTTCATCCTCCTCCAGACTCCTCTGTCCTCCTCCTCCTCCAGACTCCTCTGTCCTCCTCCTCCTCCAGACTCCTCTCTCCTCCTCCTCCTCCTCCAGACTCCTCTCTCCTCCTCCTCCTCCTCCTCCAGACTCCTCTCTCCTCCTCCTCCAGACTCCTCTCTCCTCCTCCTCCAGACTCCTCTATCCTCCTCCTCCTTCAGACTCCTCTGTCCTCCTCCTCCAGACTCCTCTGTCCTCCTCCTCCTCCACCAGACTCCTCTGTCCTCCTCCTCCTCCTCCAGACTCCTCTGTCCTCCTCCTCCACCAGACTCCTCTGTCCTCCTCCTCCACCAGACTCCTCTGTCCCCCTCCTCCTCCAGACTCCTCTGTCCTCCTCTTCCTTCTCCAGACTCCTCTGTCCTCCTCCTCCTCCAGACTCCTCTGTCCTCCTCCTCCTCCACACTCCTCTGTCCTCTTCCTCCTCCTCCACACTCCTCTGTCCTCTTCCTCCTCCTTCACACTCCTCTGTCCTCTTCCTCTCCTCCAGACTCCTCTGTCCTCTTCCTCTTCTCCAGACTCCTCTGTCCTCTTCCTCCTCCTCCAGACTCCTCTGTCCTCTTCATCCTCCTCCAGACTCCTCTGTCCTCCTCCTCCTCCTCCAGATTCCTCTGTCCTCCTCCTCCTCCAGACTCCTCTCTCCTCCTCCTCCTCCTCCTCCTCCAGACTCCTCTCTCCTCCTCCTCCAGACTCCTCTCTCCTCCTCCTCCAGACTCCTCTATCCTCCTCCTTCAGACTCCTCTGTCCTCCTCCTCCTTCAGACTCCTCTGTCCTCCTCCTCCAGACTCCTCTGTCCTCCTCCTCCTCCTCCAGACTCCTCTGTCCTCCTCCTCCACCAGACTCCTCTGTCCTCCTCCTCCACCAGACTCCTCTGTCCCCCTCCTCCTCCAGACTCCTCTGTCCTCCTCTTCCTTCTCCAGACTCCTCTGTCCTCCTCCTCCTCCAGACTCCTCTGTCCTCCTCCTCCTCCAGACTCCTCTGTCCTCCTCCTTCTCCAGACTCCTCTGTCCTCCTCCTCCTCCAGACTCCTCTGTCCTCGTCCTCCTCCTCCAGACTCTTCTGTCCTCGTCCTCCTCCTCCAGACTCTTCTGTCCTCCTCCTCCTCCTCCTCCTTATATTTGGAGCTTAGTCACACTTGGTGATGGCTCCAGTTCCGTTTTATAACTGGTTGCAGTAGTTGTTATTGGTCTTTGTATCTCGTCAGATCTCGATGTCTCCAGGTTAGAGGAGACGCCCCCAGGACTTGGCTGTAGAGCACAGAACTTCCCTCGGATCCCCCTGCTGATCGCCGCCGTAAAGTTCACTGTTCCCAATACTGTCAATTTCCTCCAAAGAGACAGAAGCCAATTAGAAGGTTAAATTGCCTGGGAAAGTTTGCAATTATCATAAAAAAGCTGCGAGTATCTGCCACTTCAGCGGAAAGCACTAAACCAAAGTCTACGCATTAGTGCCGCGATAAAACCTGATAATCGCTCTCGCTCTCTCCGCCTTGGCTCCATCTTTGGGTGCAGAGAAGGAAGTGCAGTCTTTTTTGCCATGGGGTGCACATTAACCCCTTAGATCCAATGTAATTGCCTAAATCATTCAATCAATATCAATCAGCAAATTGTTACAATCTTGCATGGTGTAACCCAAAACCCCAAGACCCCGCACTTCAGAAGAGTCTCTCCACTTCTCTATCTCTCCCCCATGCTGTACACTGCAGCTCTCCTCTTATAGTGTCCTGGTCCTCCAGACTGAGAGATGACTTGATACATCAAGGTCCTGATGGGGGACCCTCCTCTCAAACCCCTTGACAGGGTTGCTTCACAAATTAATCTTTATGATTTCTGACTGTTTGGACCCTCCAAGCCTTAGAACAGGGACGCCAAAGCCCTGAAGTGGCCCTTGTGGCCAATGACCAACCATGGAAGTCCCGGTGGAGATGTGCCCTCACATGGGGCACTGTAAGGGTTCGTTGTCCCCTGTTCATGGTGAACAGACGCTTATCCCCATGATATGGAGGAATCTGTAGGACAACCCCTTTAAGCAGCGACTGCAGAATCCTGAAGTTAATAGCAGAAGTTTATACGGTGATGTGCTGAGACAACATTTATGAAGGCTGATTAAAAATTATATCCCCTCATCTTTCTGTCCCGTAGTAGCAGCAGGGGAGATAGACATATAAAGCGCCAGTAGACTGCTGATACTTGCATCTAAATTGCAAAGAGGATCCTTAAAATGAAATGTCCCTCCTGTATTCTGGCAGGATGCCTCCAGTTTCTGATCCATTTCACGAGGACCCTTATAAAAAGCAGTCGCCGACGCCGAGACGTGTGCGCTACAGCACGACTATCCCAGTGGGACCTACAGCGCTGCTCATCCTGAGCCTTCTGCTTCATGAATAGTAAACTCTAGTAAATACCGGCACCGAGGGTATAAAACATTGGGTGTTTGACGCTCTGAGACGACCCCCTATGGGCTCTGTAAAGGCGTCCATTAGTGACTGTAAACACTTGAATTCTGTGGCCGAATATACAGCACACCCCTCCCATATCGACTCATTAGGATTGATCGTGGTCCAGGATGCTTTTAATTTGGGCCAAGCAGAAAATGATATTTTGATGTTGCTCATTTACTTGCCGACTCTTGGGACTTGAGATAGATGGAGGTTCCTCCAGCAGATGCAACCCTGCCCTTCCAATTAATCTGCCGCAGGTATTGGCCTTCACTCTGCCAACATCTCCAGGGGCCCCACAGAGAAAGAAAAATATTCTATGGATGAGAATTAGATCAGTGACATGGAGAATGGAGAATCAGAAGGAGTCAATTACATGAAATCCGTCTTATGCGCCCCCGGCAACCCAAACTAAAGGTCAGGGAAAGAGTTCATTACCGCGTGTGCCTTGTTCCGTGTGCTGAGTCTCTTCTGCCGGTGGTGGATCTCATGAGCTTCCGATGAGGACCACGTCTCACATCGATCAGACGATGTCTGGTCAGATCAAAGATGGAAGACATTCATCCAGGAATATGATCAGTGTCCGGATATTTGTGGGACACCAGAAAGAGTTAAAGTAATTGAATGATTCAGCAATTGCACAGAAGTGTTCATCAATGGTCAAGGTGTTGGTCCATTCATGTCATTGATCATGGCCAGAAGCAAAGCACTAAGTTTATGGAGTTCCCAAAAAAATGGGTAGAAAACTACATAAACACATAATGACTTGTCAATGGTTTGGTCCATCTTGGATCTTCATGGCATCTAGAGGACTATCGTATTAACGTGCAAAAATGGACATCCCTTTGACCTTTTATGCTTCACTTCTGGTTATGATCAAGGTCCGGTTTGGACCAGAATGTTGATCATTAATGTAAAATGACCTTGAGCGTGGCCAAAAAGGGAGCAAAAAGTTCCCAGAACTTGGAGGCCAAAACTACAGAACTCTGAAAGTTTAATTACAGTGTGAAAATGATTACTCCAGCAATGGCAAACATTATGGTTCAAACCAAACTTTGATCACAGCCAGAAGAGAAGCACCAAATTCATGAAATTACGGTAGGTGTTCTACTTTTGGCCATGATCAGGGTTTGGGAATGAAATTGTGGCCATTTTAGCATACTGGCATACTATTTGATGCCCTAAACATGTCAAAAGCAAAGCACCAAGTGATGCACCGTTAATTTGCACTAGTAAAATTTGTTGAGTCACAGAAGTATCAAGGGCCAAAATTTTGGTCCGTGATCACAATCAACCAAGCACCCAGGTCATGAAATGATGCCGGTGTCCATGGTGCTTTAATTCTGGCCACTATGACCTTGCTGCTTTACTTCTGGCCACCATGACCTTGCTGCTCTACCTCCTGCCGCCATGACCTAGCTGCTCTACTTCCTGCCGCCATGACCTTGCTGCTCTACTTCCTGCCGCCATGACCTTGCTGCTCTACTTCCTGCCGCCATGACCTTGCTGCTCTACTTCCTGCCGCCATGACCTTGCTGCTCTACTTCCTGCCGCCATGACCTTGCTGCTCTACTTCCTGCCGCCATGACCTTGCTGCTCTACCTCCTGCCGCCATGACCTTGTTGCTCTGTGTTTCCGGCCCGCATGACCTTGGTGCTTATCTTCTGGCCACCATGACCTTGGTGCTTATCTTCTGGCCACCATGACCTTGGTGCTTATCTTCAGGCCACCATGACCTTGGTGCTTATCTTCAGGCCACCATGACCTTGGTGCTTATCTTCAGGCCACCATGACCTTGGTGCTTATCTTCTGGCCACCATGACCTTGGTGCTTATCTTCTGGCCACCATGACCTTGGTGCTTATCTTCTGGCCACCATGACCTTGGTGCTTATCTTCAGGCCACCATGACCTTGGTGCTTATCTTCTGGCCACCATGACCTTGGTGCTTATCTTCTGGCCACCATGACCTTGGTGCTCTACTTATGTTCTAAAAGGGTAATTCCTCAACATGTCCATCCCAGACATTAATCACGACCAGAAGCAGAGCACTTAGGCCCTCAAGTAAATTCCGGTAGATACTTAGATTAAAGAATCTAGTCACTCCGGTGTGAGTATCTATTGAGGTATCCAGCAGTTGCAGGTAAGTGTGCATCAATGGGCAACATTTTAGTCTAGTACAGGAACCAGACATGGGACATCAAAGTCACCTCGGAGCTCTACTTCTGACCATGATCAAGCTCTACGGTGGAGTGAAACGGTGGCCAATGCTGCACACTGCCGCGTAATTGATAGATGACTCAATAAATTTTCATTGGAGTTGGGAGAATCGGGGATGAAGAACTCACAGGGTGAATTCCTCAACATGACCACGATGGAAATTCAATAAGATTGACTTATGATGAACCCGGTGGCTGAGTTAAATGCAGGTGACCCATTCCAGCTGCCGAGGCCCCTCCACCCCCTTCAGTGGCTCCCAGCGTATATATATATTTATTGCTACGAGCCGTAACACGTCCAATCTAAGAGGCAGCGCAGAAGCAATTCTGAGGCTCATTCTGGGAATTGAGCTGTGATGGCTTTTAACTATGTTGTATACATTTTGCAATTTCATGGCCACGTCGGGTTTCCACTTCATGGAATTGTAGACGGGGATCTTGGAGGAGACGTCTGCTTGAGCGGAGGTAAAGCTTTCCATGACACGGCTCGGTGATGTCTTCAGTGTGTGAATGTATTACACATACTTAGCGGATATCGTTTCTCTAGTAAGTTTTTTTTTAGTTTTTAATCTTCCATTGAGGTTTCCGGGGGCACGGTCTTCCTTGCCATAGACTTTGAGGATAGAGTTGATGCCACATGCCATCATGAAGGGTGTATCTTCTCTTGTGCAGAGCAACCCCAGCTTCAGTCATTCGAAGCTACCAAAAATATGGTAATAGGGAACGTGCCCATGGGTTAGATCGGCATCATGAGGGGCTCCCTACTGGCCATGAAGGTTTTGGTGGCCAATTTGAAGGACTTCCATATATCCATTGCTTTTTGTGGATCTTGTTCTAGATGACTGACCATGAACCTAGATTCCCCTTTAATTTTACTTTGTGGATTTGTAGCCTGGTACCTGCTTTTCTACTCCTGGTTCCTGAACCCCGGTCCTCTGACCATTATCATCCCTTCCTTATGACACATCAAATCCTCATCACCTTCCTGGTGACAACTCTTGACTCCTGGTTCCTGACTACACTACAGTCACTTGGTGGCATCATTGGAGACTATGATGTCTTTACCATGTTAGAGGAAGTCCAGGGAGATTTGTGAGATGCCTCCTTAAAATTAGAGCATCCACATTTCCATAGAATGAAATGGTCCAATGGTTGATGGTCTGGGGTTGATGTTGGTGCGGAGTCCATGAATACTCCAAGGTTTGCTTTAACCTCAATTTGCTTTGTGGTCTGGAAAGGTAGAGAGGCCCATGGCTGGATGGTAAGTGACAAAACTGCCAAAAAGTACCTGGAGGTAAAAAGTTTACCTGTGAAGAGGTCCTAGACAGGTCCACCTACTGTTATTATACAGAGATCGTATCAAGTATGACATCTTATAAGTAAAACACGGCACAGAACCTACATGTTAAGCAATTATGTATCTCTCTTCTTTTATCAAATACAATTAACAAATATATTCAAAGAAATAATACAACATTAAAAAGCTGTTTTGAATTTGATAAGTTCATGTATGTACACAAGGGCCTTGTGGGTAATATTATTGATTAAAAGTTCAGCCCTTGAATACGCTGAAGGTTTTAACCTCCCACATAAAAGGGCTCATTTTCTAAGGGTCGGACTGTTCTCCTTTTTTCGGGATTTACGAGTCTTTCACAGGTATATAACAGGTGTCTGCGCTGTGATTTTGGCGCATGCGATCCTTTTGTGGCATCTGCGCTGCTTCCACGCGGCACAATTTAGGGGGCGCGGCCATCGGACGATCTGACTGATTCCGATTAAGCGTGGAATTTAACTTTCAAATTGCGTTGCAAGACAAAGCACTTACATACACTGGGAGGAAGAAGGTGAACTCCGGGGACCTGAGCGGGGAAGCGACACATGCAGGATATCGGGGCACAGGATCTTAGTGACTCCCCGCACAGCACATTATACACAGACAATGCACTTACATACACTGGGAGGAAGAAGGTGAACTCCGGGGACCTGAGCGGGGAAGCGACACATGCAGGATATCGGGTGCAGGATCTTAGTGACTCCCCACACAGCGCATTATACACGGACAATGCACTTACATGCACCAGGAAGAAGAAGGTGAACTCCTGGGACCTGAGCGGGGAAGTGACACATGCAGGATATCGGGTGCAGGATCTTAGAGACTCCCCGCACAGCGCATTATACACGGACAATGCACTTACATGCACCAGGAAGAAGAAGGTGAACTCCAGGGACCTGAGCGGGGAAGTGACACATGCAGGATATCGGGCGCAGGATCTTAGTGACTCCCCGCACAGCGCATTATACACGGACAATGCACTCACATGCACCAGGAAGAAGAAGGTGAACTCCGGGGACCTGAGCGGGGAAGTGACACATGCAGGATATCGGGCGCAGGATCTTAGTGACTCCCCGCACAGCGCATTATACACGGACAATGCACTTACATGTACCAGGAAGAAGAAGGTGAACTCCGGGGACCTGAGCAGGGAAGCGACACATGCAGGATATCAGGCGCAGGATCTTAGTGACTCCCCGCACAGCGCATTATACACGGACAATGCACTTACATGCACCAGGAAGAAGAAGGTGAACTCCAGGGACCTGAGCGGGGAAGCGACACATGCAGGATATCGGGTGCAGGATCTTAGTGACTCCCCGCACAGCGCATTATACACGGACAATGCACTTACATGCATCAGGAAGAAGAAGGTGAACTCCGGGGACCTGAGCGGGGAAGCGACACATGCAGGATATCGGGAGCAGGATCTTAGTGACTCCCCGCACAGCGCATTATACACGGACAATGCACTTACATGCACCAGGAAGAAGAAGGTGAACTCCGGGGACCTGAGCGGGGAAGCGACACATGCAGGATATCGGGCGCAGGATCTTAGTGACTCCCCGCACAGCACTTTATACACGGACAATGCACTTACATGCACCAGGAAGAAGAAGGTGAACTCCAGGGACCTGAGCGGGGAAGCGACACATGCAGGATATCGGGCGCAGGATCTTAGTGACTCCCCGCACAGCGCATTATACACGGACAATGCACTTACATGCACCAGGAAGAAGAAGGTGAACTCCAGGGACCTGAGCGGGGAAGCGACACATGCAGGATATCGGGTGCAGGATCTTAGTGACTCCCCGCACAGCGCATTATACACGGACTATGCACTTACATACACTGGGAGGAAGAAGGTGAACTCCGGGGACCTGAGCGGGGAAGCGACACATGCAGGATATCGGGGCACAGGATCTTAGTGACTCCCCGCACAGCACATTATACACAGACAATGCACTTACATACACTGGGAGGAAGAAGGTGAACTCCGGGGACCTGAGCGGGGAAGCGACACATGCAGGATATCGGGTGCAGGATCTTAGTGACTCCCCGCACAGCACATTATACACAGACAATGCACTTACATACACTGGGAGGAAGAAGGTGAACTCCGGGGACCTGAGCGGGGAAGCGACACATGCAGGATATCGGGTGCAGGATCTTAGTGACTCCCCGCACAGCGCATTATACACGGACAATGCACTTACATGCACCAGGAAGAAGAAGGTGAACTCCGGGGACCTGAGCGGGGAAGCGACACATGCAGGATATCGGGAGCAGGATCTTAGTGACTCCCCGCACAGCGCATTATACACGGACAATGCACTTACATGCACCAGGAAGAAGAAGGTGAACTCCGGGGACCTGAGCGGGGAAGCGACACATGCAGGATATCGGGAGCAGGATCTTAGTGACTCCCCGCACAGCACTTTATACACGGACAATGCACTTACATGCACCAGGAAGAAGAAGGTGAACTCCAGGGACCTGAGCGGGGAAGCGACACATGCAGGATATCGGGCGCAGGATCTTAGTGACTCCCCGCACAGCGCATTATACACGGACAATGCACTTACATGCACCAGGAAGAAGAAGGTGAACTCCGGGGACCTGAGCGGGGAAGCGACACATGCAGGATATCGGGGCAGGATCTTAGTGACTCCCCGCACAGCGCATTATACACGGACAATGCACTTACATGCACCAGGAAGAAGAAGGTGAACTCCAGGGACCTGAGCGGGGAAGCGACACATGCAGGATATCGGGTGCAGGATCTTAGTGACTCCCCGCACAGCGCATTATACACGGACTATGCACTTACATGCACCAGGAAGAAGAAGGTGAACTCCAGGGACCTGAGCGGGGAAGCGACACATGCAGGATATCGGGTGCAGGATCTTAGTGACTCCCCGCACAGCGCATTATACACGGACAATGCACTTACATGCACCAGGAAGAAGAAGGTGAACTCCGGGGACCTGAGCGGGGAAGCGACACATGCAGGATATCGGGTGCAGGATCTTAGTGACTCCCCGCACAGCGCATTATACACGGACAATGCACTTACATGCACCAGGAAGAAGAAGGTGAACTCCGGGGACCTGAGCGGGGAAGCGACACATGCAGGATATCGGGCGCAGGATCTTAGTGACTCCCCGCACAGCGTATTATACATGGACAATGCACTTACATGCACCAGGAAGAAGAAGGTGAACTCCGGGGACCTGAGCGGGGAAGCGACACATGCAGGATATCGGGTGCACGATCTTAGTGACTCCCCGCACAGCGCATTATACACGGACAATGCACTTACATGCACCAGGAAGAAGAAGGTGAACTCCAGGGACCTGAGCGGGGAAGAGACACATGCAGGATATCGGGCACACGATCTTAGTGACTCCCCGCACAGCGCATTATACACGGACAATGCACTTACATACACCAGGAAGAAGGGGGAACTCCGGGGACCTGAGCGGGGAAGCGACACATGCAGGATATCGGGTGCAGGATCTTAGTGACTCCCCGCACAGCGCATTATACACGGACAATGCACTTACATACACCAGGAAGAAGGAGGTGAACTCCGGGGACCTGAGTGGGGAAATGACACATGCAGGATATCGGGTGCACAATCTTAGTGACTTTCGGCACAGCGCATTATACACGGACAATGCACTTACATACACCAGGAAGAAGGAGGTGAACTCCGGGGACCTGAGTGGGGAAATGACACATGCAGGATATCGGGTGCACAATCTTAGTGACTTTCGGCACAGCGCATTATACACGGACAATGCACTTTCGTGGATTATGCAGGACCAGGAAATGTTCCCCAATATGTTCTATGGTTTAGTTATACTTGCAGTCCCAGTTTCTTGGTGTCGGCTGACTATAAGCGAGCTTTCTTCTCCTATGGCGTCATCACGGCGTTGCTCAATGTCGAGTGCTCATGTGTGTGATGTCACTCATTGAAGCTGATGCCGGAACCCCGGAGCTCAAAACGATTATGCCGTTCGGATGTTGAGTTATGTTGACTTTGTTTCTTAATTTTGCATTCTTTGGAAGCGGTCGGTGGGTAATCCATGTGATCGAAAAATAACAGATTTCCGGAAAACTTCCAAACACGTTTCGCAGCCAGCGCTCCTTCATCAGTGGCTATAGAATTCTGATCCTTGTTGCCATTTCCTTTCCCATTTATACATTTCCTGTGTAGGGAATAAAGGATGGGCTGGATGTCATCCTTGGATCGTGAAATTATGGACTCAAATTTATCACTTCTAACAAAAAATAATGAACAAGCACAAAGATGTATACAGTTACCAACAAAAAGCAATACATTGGATATATAAATACAGAAATATATTAATATCAAAGCAAATTAGTAATAAAAAGAGCATGAAAACAATAAAAATATTCACTTATTCTATGTCTAAACTTTTCAGCCCTTTTATATATAGGTGCGGTGTTGTCTTGTAAGTTGTCATTGTTTTTTACCCCCTTGATTCCAGGGTTTGGGATCAGTGGACCCTCTGGGCCACCATGGGAGTTGGTACTAGCCCAAACCTGGGACCAGAATCTAAGTGGCACCTGGTCTTCACCAGAGAGGGATGCTCTTGCTGCGGCAGGGTGCCAACAGGTCGTTCCACTCAGCGACAACTCAGTGCATTTAGGCATGTAGACATGGTCAGGACAATCTCCTGCAGTTCTCCCGAGCATCAGTATGGGGAAGAAAGGTGATTTGTGGCCTGCGAACGTGGCATGGTTGTTGGTGCCAGAAGGGCTGGTCTGAGTATTTCAGAAACTGCTGATCTACTGGGATTTTCACGCACAACCATCTCTAGGGTTTACAGAGAATGGTCCGAAAAAGAAAAGACATCCAGTGAGCGGCAGTTCTGTGGGCGGAAATGCCTTGTTGATGCCAGAGGTCAGAGGAGAATGGGCAGACTGGTTCGAGCTGATAGAAAGGCAACAGTGACTCAAATCGCCACCGTTACAACCAAGGTAGGCAGAAGAGCATCTCTGAACGCACAGTACGTCCAACTTTGAGGCAGATGGGCTACAGCAGCAGAAGACCACACCGGGTGCCACTCCTTTCAGCTAAGAACAGGAAACTGAGGCTACAATTTGCACAAGCTCATCGAAATTGGACAGTAGAAGATTGGAAAAACGTTGCCTGGTCTGATGAGTCTCGATTTCTGCTGCGACATTCGGATGGTAGGGTCAGAATTTGGTACAACAACATGAAAGCATGGATCCATCCTGCCTTGTATCAGCGGGTCAGGCTGGTGGTGGTGTCATGGATCCATCCTGCCTTGTATCAGCGGCTCAGGCTGGTGGTGCTGGTGTCATGGATCCATCCTGCCTTGTATCAGCGGGTCAGGCTGGTGGTGGTGGTGTCATGGATCCATCCTGCCTTGTATCAGCGGCTCAGGCTGGTGGTGGTGGTGTCATGGATCCATCCTGCCTTGTATCAGCGGGTCAGGCTGGTGGTGGTGTCATGGATCCATCCTGCCTTGTATCAGCGGGTCAGGCTGGTGGTGGTGGTGTCATGGATCCATCCTGCCTTGTATCAGCGGCTCAGGCTGGTGGTGGTGGTGTCATGGATCCATCCTGCCTTGTATCAGCGGCTCAGGCTGGTGGTGGTGGTGTCATGGATCCATCCTGCCTTGTATCAGCGGGTCAGGCTGGTGGTGGTGGTGTCATGGATCCATCCTGCCTTGTATCAGCGGCTCAGGCTGGTGGTGGTGGTGTCATGGATCCATCCTGCCTTGTATCAGCGGCTCAGGCTGGTGGTGGTGGTGTCATGGATCCATCCTGCCTTGTATCAGCGGCTCAGGCTGGTGGTGGTGGTGTCATGGATCCATCCTGCCTTGTATCAGCGGGTCAGGCTGGTGGTGCTGGTGTCATGGATCCATCCTGCCTTGTATCAGCGGGTCAGGCTGGTGGTGCTGGTGTCATGGATCCATCCTGCCTTGTATCAGCGGGTCAGGCTGGTGGTGGTGGTGTCATGGATCCATCCTGCCTTGTATCAGCGGCTCAGGCTGGTGGTGGTGGTGTCATGGATCCCTCCTGCCTTGTATCAGCGGCTCAGACTGGTGGTGGTGGTGTCATGGATCCATCCTGCCTTGTATCAGCGGGTCAGGCTGGTGGTGGTGGTGTCATGGATCCATCCTGCCTTGTATCAGCGGGTCAGGCTGGTGGTGGTGGTGTCATGGATCCATCCTGCCTTGTATCAGCGGGTCAGGCTGGTGGTGGTGGTGTCATGGATCCATCCTGCCTTGTATCAGTGGGTCAGGCTGGTGGTGGTGGTGACATGGATCCATCCTGCCTTGTATCAGCGGCTCAGGCTGGTGGTGCTGGTGTCATGGATCCATCCTGCCTTGTATCAGCGGCTCAGGCTGGTGGTGGTGGTGTCATGGATCCATCCTGCCTTGTATCAGCGGGTCAGGCTGGTGGTGGTGTCATGGATCCATCCTGCCTTGTATCAGCGGGTCAGGCTGGTGGTGGTGGTGTCATGGATCCATCCTGCCTTGTATCAGCGGCTCAGGCTGGTGCTGGTGGTGTCATTGATCCATCCTGCCTTGTATCAGCGGCTCAGGCTGGTGGTGGTGGTGTCATGGATCCATCCTGCCTTGTATCAGCGGGTCAGGCTGGTGGTGGTGTCATGGATCCATCCTGCCTTGTATCAGCGGGTCAGGCTGGTGGTGGTGGTGTCATGGATCCATCCTGCCTTGTATCAGCGGCTCAGGCTGGTGGTGGTGGTGTCATGGATCCATCCTGCCTTGTATCAGCGGCTCAGGCTGGTGGTGGTGGTGTCATGGATCCATCCTGCCTTGTATCAGCGGGTCAGGCTGGTGGTGGTGGTGTCATGGATCCATCCTGCCTTGTATCAGCGGCTCAGGCTGGTGGTGGTGGTGTCATGGATCCATCCTGCCTTGTATCAGCGGGTCAGGCTGGTGGTGGTGGTGTCATGGATCCATCCTGCCTTGTATCAGCGGGTCAGGCTGGTGGTGGTGGTGTCATGGATCCATCCTGCCTTGTATCAGCGGGTCAGGCTGGTGGTGGTGGTGTCATGGATCCATCCTGCCTTGTATCAGCGGGTCAGGCTGGTGGTGGTGGTGTCGTCATGGATCCATCCTGCCTTGTATCAGCGGGTCAGGCTGGTGGTGGTGGTGTCATGGATCCATCCTGCCTTGTATCAGCGGTTCAGGCTGGTGGTGGTGGTGTCATGGATCCATCCTGCCTTGTATCAGTGGCTCAGGCTGGTGGTGGTGGTTTCATGGATCCATCCTGCCTTGTATCAGCGGGTCAGGCTGGTGGTGGTGGTGTCATGGATCCATCCTGCCTTGTATCAGCGGGTCAGGCTGGTGGTGCTGGTGTCATGGATCCATCCTGCCTTGTATCAGCGGGTCAGGCTGGTGGTGGTGGTGTCATGGATCCATCCTGCCTTGTATCAGCGGCTCAGGCTGGTGGTGGTGGTGTCATGGATCCATCCTGCCTTGTATCAGCGGCTCAGGCTGGTGGTGGTGGTGTCATGGATCCATCCTGCCTTGTATCAGTGGCTCAGGCTTGTGGTGGTGTCATGGATCCATCCTGCCTTGTATCAGCGGGTCAGGCTGGTGGTGGTGGTGTCATGGATCCATCCTGCCTTGTATCAGCGGCTCAGGCTGGTGGTGGTGGTGTCATGGATCCATCCTGCCTTGTATCAGCGGCTCAGGCTGGTGGTGGTGGTGTCATGGATCCATCCTGCCTTGTATCAGTGGCTCAGGCTTGTGGTGGTGTCATGGATCCATCCTGCCTTGTATCAGCGGGTCAGGCTGGTGGTGGTGGTGTCATGGATCCATCCTGCCTTGTATCAGCGGCTCAGGCTGGTGGTGGTGGTGTCATGGATCCATCCTGCCTTGTATCAGCGGCTCAGGCTGGTGGTGGTGGTGTCATGGATCCATCCTGCCTTGTATCAGCGGGTCAGGCTGGTGGTGGTGGTGTCATGGATCCATCCTGCCTTGTATCAGCGGGTCAGGCTGGTGGTGGTGGTGTCATGGTGTCTTTGGGCCCCTTGGTACAACGCCACAGCCTACCTGAGTATTGTTGCTGCCCATGTCCATCCCTTTATGAGCACAATGCACCCTGTAACATCTGATGGCTACTTTCAGCAGGATAATGCGCCATGTCATAAAGCTGGAATCATCTCAGACGGGTTTCTTGAACATGACAATGAGGTCACTGGACACAAATGGCCTCCACAGTCACCAGATCTCAATCCAATAGAGCATCTTTGGGATGTGGTGGAACGGGAGATTCGCATCATGGATGTGCAGCCGACAAATCTGCGGCAACTGTGTGATGCCATCATGTCACTATGGAGCAAAATCTCTGAGGAGCTTCCAGCACCTTGTTGTATCTATGCCACGAAGAATTGAGGCAGTTCTGAAGGCAAAAGGAGGTCCAGCCCGTTACTAGCATGGTGGACCTAATATAGTGGCCGGTGAGTGTATATAGATAGTATATAGTGTATACAGTGAAGGGGCCTCCTTAAATATATCATGTGTGACATCTGCTTTTTGAGAGTAAACAAGAACTTAACGAGAGTCCATGAGCTTTTTGCTGAAGTGTCCAACAAATGGAGCCATGATCAGGCAGGACTCGTAGTCTCGTATAATGGCCATGACAAGTGGGGCTGAAATGTTCCACAATTTACTTTGGGTAGATTGAGAGTCCATCACACAGTCTCTATCTGCTTTCCCATGGCAGAGACTGGTTCTGTATAGAATTGGCGCACAGCGTGGAGTAACACGTTGGTGCGGCTCTGATCCGCCACCTCACCCTCATGTTTCTCTCACATGTTAGCATGGCGGTAAATAATTCACTGACGCCTCATAAATATAAATTAAGTCTCGACCCCGGGTCATTGTTACTCCTACGAATGTTGTAGGTTCAAAGAGTCGGTGAAAGCGACAGGTGACGGCGGCCGCGGTAACAACCTGCGAGTTCTAATAGAATTCAGAAACCGTCATGTAATAAGATTCTCAGCCGCGCTCACCTTCTGCCTGGTTATCTTTTTACTATAATCCACTCGCCCCCAACTCCAGCAAATTTTCCTTTTCACTTGTCACATCTGTGAGTGATTGTCATAAGAGGAGAATTACTGTGTAGTAACCGTGTAATTACCTGCAGTTACCGCGACACACATTATACTCATTGCTGGAATTGCATGTTACTGCTTCACATACAGAGATGTCAGGAGGCATCACATCTCAGCAGAATAGTGAGTGCAGCTCTGGAGTATAATATAGGATGTAACTCAGGATCAGTACAGGATAAGTAATGTCATGTATGTACACAGTGACTGCACCAGCAGCAGAATAGTGAGTGCAGCTCTGGGGTATAATACAGGATGTAACTCAGGATCAGTACAGGATAAGTAATGTCATGTATGTACACAGTGACTGCACCAGCAGCAGAATAGTGAGTGCAGCTCTGGGGTATAATACAGGATGTAACTCAGGATCAGTACAGGATAAGTAATGTCATGTATGTACACAGTGACTGCACCAGCAGCAGAATAGTGAGTGCAGCCCTGGAGTATAATACAGGATGTAACTCAGGATCAGTACAGGATAAGTAATGTCATGTATGTACACAGTGACTGCACCAGCAGCAGAATAGTGAGTGCAGCTCTGGGGTATAATACAGGATGTAACTCAGGATCAGTACAGGATAAGGAATGTCATGTATGTACACAGTGACTGCACCAGCAGCAGAATAGTGAGTGCAGCTCTGGAGTATAATATAGGATGTAACTCAGGATCAGTACAGGATAAGTAATGTCATGTATGTACACAGTGACTGCACCACCAGCAGCAGAATAGTGAGTGCAGCTCTGGGGTATAATACAGGATGTAACTCAGGATCAGTACAGGATAAGTAATGTCATGTATGTACACAGTGACTGCACCAGCAGCAGAATAGTGAGTGCAGCTCTGGGGTATAATACAGGATGTAACTCAGGATCAGTACAGGATAAGTAATGTCATGTATGTACACAGTGACTGCACCAGCAGCAGAATAGTGAGTGCAGCTCTGGGGTGTAATACAGGATGTAACTCAGGATCAGTACAGGATAAGTAATGTCATGTATGTACAGTGACTGCACCAGCAGCAGAATAGTGCGTGCAATCTCATTCTGCTGTGTGCTACTGAAGGGTGTGGTTGTGTGCTGCTGAGCTTCTGCACCACCTGGTGGAAGATCAATCCACCCAGGCCTGCTCTCTCCTCCCCAGGGAGGGAGTGGGTTTTCTGGGATGAGTGAACCAGGCAAATCCCGGGCTTCTGCCTCTCGGACTAGGCCGGCGGGGGGCAGGAAAAGCCAGACATGGAGGGGGTGAGAAGATCTGCCCGAACCCAAGGACGCAGCGATGTGACCTCGGCTGCCACCCCCAAGACCCAGGGAAGCCGCAAGGTCTCCGGTTCACAGAAGATCAAGGCAAGTAACATCAGCCTGAGTGCTCCTCCTGGAAAGCTGAGTGACTGTGCGGGAAAGTTGGGTGGTTCAGCTGGAAAGCTGGGTGCTCACGGAGGTGTGCAAAAAGCATGGGGACATCTAAAGGCCCGGGAGTCTGCTACCATCTATGGCTCCCGGATTGCTGAGCACCTCCGTGAGTACGAGGAAGCTGGCAAGGCGATGAATAGGCTCCAGGAGGAGATACGGGAGACCTTGGCCCTAGCGGGGGTGGCTACACAGAAGAAAAAGTCTGATCTTCTTAACACCATTGACAGACTTAAAGCCGAGGTCACCGCTCTGCAGGAAAAACGACGGTTGATCCGGGAGCACAGCGGTCCGTTCAGGGAAAAGCTGGAGAACGACGCCCGGTTTGAGGAGATGCGCCTGGAGCAGCTGAGAAAGCTGAAGGGGCTTCAGATCCAGGCGGATGATGGCGATGATGAGGAGGATGAGGAAGACCTGCCGTGTCCGTCTGGTGGCCTGCACCAACACCAGCAGGCCTCGCACGACAGGCTGCCTGCAGAGCAAGCGCCATTACCATCAGGCTGCGGCTCTGCCAACCTGGAGGAGGAAAGTGATGACAGCGGCCAGGGGGGGGCGCTAATGGCTCAGATCCGTCAGCTTGAGTCCCCAGTTCACCTCCAGAACTTCTCCTTCGGCGATGATATGCCAGATGACGACCTAAAGAGAAAGAAGAGAGCCAGGAAGACCAAGGCGTCTCAGGAGGTGAATCTGGTGTTTCGTCCCCTCCCTGTTCCCTCCGGGCGGGCAGCAGTGCCAGCCTGTCGTGTAGGCCCCGTTGCCCAGCCCAGCACGAATCCTGCAGTGGACTCGGTGCCAGGGTGCGGGGAGATTGCAAAGCCACGTTCCAC
The DNA here is from genome assembly GCF_040894005.1 of Engystomops pustulosus. Classification (NCBI taxonomy): domain Eukaryota; kingdom Metazoa; phylum Chordata; class Amphibia; order Anura; family Leptodactylidae; genus Engystomops; species Engystomops pustulosus. The sequence goes on from NC_092420.1 coordinate 5,319,140, forward strand.
CATGGCGCAGAGCACCAGCCTTGTTTGTAGTAGCAAGGATGGTGCAGGGAAGGCATCGGCCGAAAGGCCGGACAGTGAGGGCGATCCAGCAGGTCCTGGTACTGTGCGCTGCCCCCCAGTGGGAGGGGGGGGTGGCCCGGTGCCAGGGGCAGTGGCGGTGGCTCCTGTGGCCCCTAGCGCTGTGGCTGCATCTAGCTCCGGTGGGCAGCGGCAGTGTGATGGGGCTGCTGGGGCTTGTGGTGCGGCGCCTCCCAAGCGTCCTGTGCAGCCTGTGGGAAAGGGCGCAGGAAAAGTTTTATTTTGTATCGGTGCATCTGACCCTGGAGATGACCATAAGAGACTGTCCGGAGTCAATAAGGACAAGCGGCCTCTTTCATCCAGCGAGCAGCGATGCTCAAACCTTAGAAAAACTGTGGGACAACAAGGGGTTAATGCCAATGAGGCAGAGGGCACAAGTAAGATCGGGGTTGGAGCTGCCTCTTCTCAGGCTGTATCAGCTATGGAGGTGGCTCTACCCCCAGTGCCCAGTGACGCCGAGGCAACCCCAGGTCCTCCTGGCCCAGCTGGTGTGAGTGATGCAAGGAAGCAAGGCAGTGATGCAAGGAAGCGAGGCAGTAATGTACATAGTGTGGTGAATGTGGGGGTGGTGAATGGTGCTGAGGGGGGGTGATCCTGTTGTGCCTGCTGGACCTTCTGCACCCCCAGTGGTGGCCGCTCCTATAAGGAGCTATGCGAGTGTCACCGCTGGGGCAAGTGGGGTTAACTCCTTGTCTCCTGGCTCTGGGAATAGCGTTTTGCAAAGGCGTCTTCTGGAGGCTCTCAGGAGAGGGGAAAAGTCAATCACTGTAGAGGGGAGAGAGGTTGATCTGTCCTTCTGGACAGACAGGCATGGCCTGGCAGCCTTCCAAGAGAAAAGGGGGGGGAGAGACTGTATGGTCTTTACCCACAACCGGGCCCGGAGCTGCCCGTAGGAATGTGGTTCGTCTTCGCTGGAGGGGCAGTGACGCATGCCCACTCAGGTCAAGGGTGGTGGAGCTCCTCCTGAAGATGAACTTCAGGGCTAGTGACATCTTTGCCCTGATACATCCTTATGGCACTCCGGAGTTCGATGTCAGCTTTGTTCGGCCGGAGGGCTTAGAGCTCTTCTGGTCGAATTATGAGCTGGCAAAGAACGAGCCCGCATGGCGAGACTTTGCTGTGCAAGCAGTGTCTCGCCAAAACACAGTCAAGAAGGTGACCGTTTTGACCCGTAACGAGTCACTTTCTTGCATGGACATCATGACTTGGCTCAGTCGTTATGGTGAGGTTGTACAGGTACCTCAGAAAAACCGCGATGAATTTGGCATTTGGTCTGGAGCCTGGACCTTCATGATGAAGTTGAAGTGTTCAGGCGGCACAGTCGCCCACATTCCTTCTTCAGCCTTTCTTGGGCGGGACAGAATCCTGATTTTCTACCAGGGGCAGCCGAAGGTCTGTCACAGGTGCGGTGACCCCACCCACTTTAGCGCCAGCTGCCAAGTGCAGAAGTGCGCTCTGTGTGGTGGGCTAGGTCATCTCGCTGCATCCTGTAAGGACATTAGGTGTAACCTGTGTGGTGAGCTCGGTCACCCTTTCAGCCGTTGTCCTCGCTCCTTTGCCAATGCGTTTGTGACCCCAGTGGAGGAGAGCCATGAGGTTGCTTCTGCTGGGGAAGGTACCAGCAGAGGTGGAGGAGCTGAGGGGCCTGTGAAGAAAAGTAAGAATAAGTCACCTTCTCAGTTAAGGCGGCTTGAAGCCAGACAAAAAGGGAGAGAACTGGGGAAGCCTCAGGTTGCTGGGGTGACCCTTGGTCCTTCCTCAGAGGCTGGTCATGCTACTGAGGCCCTGAGGGATGATGAGTTGGATGAGGAGGTCAGGAGGATGAAGCGCGAGAAAGGTGCCATGTCCTCCACGTCCTCCCATTATGAGAGTATGGATGAGGATAACAGGATTTGGCTAGAAAATAAGCGCAAGCAGAAAAAGAAAAAACGCAGCCTATCTAAGGTACCTAAGGAAGGGAAAACTTCCTCCCCTCTGGTTGAGCTTTCCAACCGGTTCCTCACCCTCGATGAGATCGCCTCCTCGGGAAGAGAGGCTGAGGGTGGGGTTCTGGAGGTGGCGGCGGAGCAGCCTGCAGGGGGCGCCGAGTCTCTATCCTCTGGGGATGCTGGGTCCTCAGAGTGGGAGACTGACTCAGAGTCAGGAGACAAGGACGAAGGAGAGGGTGGTCCGGGTGGGTCCTTGGGGGCCAGTAATAACATGGACACCTCAATTTCATTAAAGAGAAGTTGCCCCAATTCTGATGGTAAAAAAGAAAGGGGATCATCCTCAGAGGACAGTAGAGGGAAGGGAGGTAGTAAGAAAAAAGCCGTCTAACTCAATCACTCATGATGGCGGCACCCACTCCGTTGACGCTGGCGTCCATTAATGTCGCCAGCATTAAGTCTGATGCGGCTAGATTTGCGGCCTTTGATTTTCTCGGCCGTGTTGAAGCCGACATTTTATTTTTGCAGGAAACCAGGCTGCCAGATTTGGCGGCCGTGTTTAAAGCTAAGAGGGAATGGAGACACGGGCCTTCCTATTGGTCTCTTGCGGCCGAGCCGTATAGCGGAGTGGCGGTCCTTTTTACCGCACCGGTAGAATGCCGACGAGTTATTGAGTTAGAAATGGGGAGGTGCCTGATCCTGGATGTCCTCATGAAGGGACAAGAACTTCGTCTTATTAACATCTATGGTCCCCAGTCCAAGTGGGACAGGAAGTGTCTCTTTATGAGGATCAAGCCCTACCTTTTTACAAGTCGGCAGGTGGTCTTTGGAGGGGACTTCAATGCTGTCACGAGGTCCCAGGATAGGGGAGGTTCCAGAGACAAGCTGACTTATGATAGCGTCGCTCTTAATAGCATAGCCAGTGAGGCTCGCCTGGTGGATGTCCACATCCGGCACACCCCAGGCCACGCGGGGTTCACCTATTATAGGGGTAGCTGTAGGTCTAGAATAGACAGGTTTTATTTAAAGGAGGAAGCCATCTCTTCAGCAGTGTCCGTTGTTGAGGTGGAGTTCTCCGACCACTGTTTAATTTTGTTTTCTCTGAATGTTACAGAGACCCCCCGGATGGGAAGAGGCTACTGGAAGCTCAATTCGTCTCTCCTGGAAGAAGCAGAGATAAGACAATCCTTTGAGGACTTTCTTCAGAGCCAGGTACCATTGCTGGGCCTTTGTAGCAGTAAGTCAGAGTGGTGGGAGATGCTCAAGAAAAGGGTGGCGAGATTCTTCCGCCAGCTTTCGAGCCTCAGGAGCCTGGACAGGTACCGCCTGTATCAGGGCCTGAGGAGGAAACTCGAGCACCTTGTCTCGACTGGAGGTAGTCGTGAGGACATCTCCAGAGTGAAATCCTTGCTGAAGAGGTGTCAGTACGATAGACACGCATCTTTGGTTTTTGAGAGGGATTACGGGAAATACCGCTCGCCCGACCCTTACAGAAACTGCAAGATGTCAGTGAATGGTAAAGTTGTCACAGGACTGGTTGACAGTACGGGATCCCTGAAAAGGTCCAGATCAGGGATTCTGGAGGTCGTCAGATCCTTCTACTCGCACCTCTTGGGCAGGAAGGATCTAGATCGGGATGTGATGTCGGTTTTCCTGGCTGAAACTGTCCCTGAGCCAGGAGTAGACCCCTCTCTTGATGTGTTGACAGAGATGATTAGGGAAGAGGAAGTCAGCCTGGCGATTGAAGGGCTCGCCCTCAAGAAATCGCCGGGTCCGGATGGCTTAACATCCGAGTTTTATAAGACCTTTAAGGACGCCTTGGTTCCCCTCTTGACTGAGGTATTCAATGAGTGTCTTTCCTCGGGCACTCTGCCGAAGTCAATGAGGAGGTCTGCCCTGATCATCCTGTCAAAGGGTAAGGACCGATCTCGTATTGAGAACTGGCGTCCCATAGCGCTTCTCAATACGGACAGAAAGGTTTTGGCAAAGGTGCTGTTTAATCGGCTGGTGCAGTTTGCGCCCCGGCTCCTTTCGGGGACCCAGCACTGCTCTGTTCCAGGCCGCAGTACATTTAGTGCTGTGCTGTGTGTCCGGGAGGCAGTGGAGCAGGGCAGGGCTGGTAACTGGAAGGGGTACTTGCTGTCCTTGGATCAGGCAAAAGCGTTTGATCGGGTTAACCACGAGTACCTCTGGTCTGTCCTTCTGAGGTATGGCCTGCCGGGGGAGTTTGTCAATTGGCTGAAAGTTTTGTACGCAGGGGCAGAGAGTTTCCCGCTTGTGAACGGTTGGATTGGCCGCTCTTTTGAGGTTGGGTCTGGTGTTCGCCAGGGTTGTCCTCTGAGCCCACTTTTATACGTGTTCGCGATTGACCCATTCCTTAGGAGGGTTGATCGTGGGCCGTTAGTGGGAGTCGGGATGGACCGGGCAGCACCGGAAGCCACTCTAAGGGTGGTAGCGTACGCCGATGACGTCACTGTTTTTGTGTCCTCGAGAGGGGAGGCGCAATGGGTGATGTCAGAGGTTGACCGCTACTCAGAGGCTTCTGGGTCCAAGATCAACCGGGATAAGTGTGAGAGTCTCTGGCTGGGAGAGGGGGATCCAGGCTTTGATCTCCCGGACACTCTTCCAGGGCCCCAAGACTCTGCCAAAGTTCTCGGCATCGAATTTGGCCAGGGGGATTACCCCATGCAAAACTGGGATGGCAGGCTTAAGATCGCCGCTCAGAGGGTGGACCAGTGGAAGGGTTGGTCTTTGACCCTCAGAGAAAGGGTTAATCTGATCAAAACTTACCTGCTCCCATTGCTGATATATCTGGGCAGTGTGTGCATGTTGCCAGAACCCCTCTGGACTCGGGTCTACAGTCTGTTCTTCCAGCTGTTATGGGGGAATAGGCTGAACCTAATCAAGAGGGAGGTTACTTACCGCACGAGGAGACAAGGAGGGTTGTGTATGGTCAACCCTGTGGTATTCCTAGTGAATACCTTTCTTAAGATCAATGTAGCAAACCTCTGGAAAGAGAGGGCTCCTCCGTGGGTATACTCCTGCAGGGGATGGTTTAGGCCTTTCTTCCAGGAATGGGAGACAGGAGGGCAAGTGAAGGATCTCCGTACACCACATGGGCATCTTCCGGCTTACGCTGCCCCGGTTCTGAAGGTGATTCGCCGGTGGGGTCTGGGAATGTGGGAGATCAGGACCATGTCGAGGAAACTCCTTGACAAGAGGGTTCTGTTGACCCATTTCCAGAAGCCTCTGGCCCTCAGGGATTGCCCAAGTCGGGATCTGGGGGTGGGTTTGAGTTTATTGAATTCTATCCGGATCCCCTTGAAGTTTTGGGACGTGACTTGGCGCTGCTTCCATGGAAAGCTGTGTGTGAGGGACAATCTGAAGTGTAGGAGCTCTGAGGAAAGGGGTTGTCCCCGGGAGGAGTGCGGTGGCCTGCTGGAGAGCATGGACCACTTCCTGCTTCAGTGCCCCTTTAACACAGAGGTGTACAACCGGGTGGGCGCTTCCATCCATTGGCCCGGGTTGGCCGGTCTCTCCTATGCGGAGTGGGCCTATGGAGCATTCAGAGGCCTGGGTGGCCGGGACCGATGCACGTTATTCCTAGTCAGTCTAGTGGTCAGGTACCACACGTGGAACGCACGGTGTTTAGTGTCGACGCAGCGTAAAATCCTCCCGGTGGATGAGGTGGTTAGGAACATTCTGGGTGACCTGGTGAAGGTGCGCTCTCTGGAGTATGAGAGGCGGGGCACGGGGAGGGCCTCTCTCCTTTGGAGGGGGTTCTCCTTTAGTGTCCCTTAGTCTGTCATCTCCTCTCCTGGTGTTGGGCTGAAGCTGACACTGTAGATTTTTGTTTTGTATCTGAGGTTATAGTGATGTAGGGCTTGCAGGCGCCGAACCTGGGCTTTATGTGGTTTTGATATATGTTGATATGTTTAATGTGTTTGTATCTTGTGTACAGTGTGATATAGTTATATGTAGTTATAGTTCTTGTGTGTATATAGGTTGGTTGGTTTTGGGGTATTGATGTTAGGGTGTTAGGTTGGGAGGGGGGTGGACGGGACTTGGACTGTACGATCCTGGGCACTGGTCTGGACTATATAGCGCGGACTTTGGACGTTAGACCAGTGTCTGGGGGGGGGAGGAGGGTGATGGGCGTGGGATTTAGTTAGTTATATTTTATGTTATTTATTGTTATTAATGTTATTTCCGTTATATTCATTGTTATTTCTGTGTTTATTTTTTGTTTATTTATTTATGTGTATTTTGCTGTGTATTTTGATATAAAAAAAAAAAAAATTTAGGTGGTGGGACTGGGTGAAGGTTTTGTCTGTTTTCATGCTGAGTGTGTGGTGTGTGTGTGGCTGGGCCAGGAGGTTTTGTAAGTTTATTTTCGTTTATATTTGTTCTTTTGTAATTCTTTTGCCAGAAGTTATGGCTTTATTTATGTTTATTATTGTTATGTTTTTCACTTTTATATAAAATAAAAGATTTACAGGATGTAATGATCACCTATGACCTCTCTTAGGGATATGTTTTGATTTCTAAAGTTACAAAAAATCCAATTTCACAACGTTGTTGGATGAGTTTCATTTTCTATGACTATGGAAGTTGCTCCATGTCCTATTTGCTTTCAGCAGCTACAGGCAGCGTCTTATGTAACCGGTGACTTCTCTGGAGCAGACATGTGGCTGTACAGTTAAAATTGTTTCTGTGACAAAAATTCAGAACAAGAAATTGAGTTCTTAGCGGGAAGGTGATTGTCAGAAGTTGATTTCCTGATTCACTCTACGGCTAAAGAGAAGTTCAGCCCCGGCAATGAGTCACCCAGAGAGGAACAAATACATCACAAATAGAGATGAGCAAGTATACTCGTCCGAGCTTGATGCTCGTTCGAGTATTAAGGTACTCGAAACGGCTCGTTGCTCGGACGAGTATTTCCCCTGCTCGAGATCGAGCATTTAATTAAAAAAACACAGTGAAGAACAATGAAGAATAGAATAAAAACAGTGAACACAGTGACCACAGGATCATTTAAGTGAAAAACACAGTGCAGAATAGATTACAGATGTTCGGCACATCTGCTTACTAGTCGGAAGATACACGCGGAACGGCAGCAGGGAGACATCAAGCAGCACGGGGAGACATCGGGCAGCACGGGGAGACATCGGGCAGCACGGGGAGACATCGGGCAGCACGGGGAGACATCAAGCAGCACGGGGAGACATCGGGCAGCACGGGGAGACATCGGGCAGCACGGGGGAGACATCGGGCAGCACGGGGAGACATCGGGCAGCACGGGGGAGACATCGGGCAGCACGGGGGAGACATCAAGCAGCACGGGGAGACATCGGGCAGCAGGGAGACATCGGGCAGCACGGGGGAGACATCAAGCAGCGGGGAGACAAAGCAGCACGGGGGAGACATCAAGCAGCGGGGAGACATAAAGCAGCACGGGGGAGACATCGGGCAGCAGGGAGACATCGGGCAGCACGGGGAGACATCGGGCAGCACGGGAAGACATCGGGCAGCACGTGGGAGACATCGGGCAGCACGGGGGAGACATCGGGCAGCACGGGGGAGACATCGGCCAGCACGGGGGAGACATCGGGCAGCACGGGGGAGACATCAAGCAGCAGGGAGACATAAAGCAGCACGGGGGAGACATCGGGCAGCACGGGGCAGACATCGGGCAGCACGGGGGAGACATCAAGCAGCAGGGAGACATAAAGCAGCACGGGGGAGACATCGGGCAGCACGGGGGAGACATCGGGCAGCACGGGGCAGACATCGGGCAGCACGGGGGAGACATCAAGCAGCAGGGAGACATAAAGCAGCACGGGGGAGACATCGGGCAGCACGGGGCAGACATCGGGCAGCACGGGGGAGACATCAAGCAGCGGGGAGACATAAAGCAGCACGGGGGAGACATCGGGCAGCAGGGAGACATCGGGCAGCACGGGGAGACATCGGGCAGCACGGGGGAGACATCGGGCAGCACGGGGGAGACATCAAGCAGCACGGGGAGACATCGGGCAGCAGGGAGACATCGGGCAGCACGGGGGAGACATCAAGCAGCGGGGAGACAAAGCAGCACGGGGGAGACATCAAGCAGCGGGGAGACATAAAGCAGCACGGGGGAGACATCGGGCAGCAGGGAGACATCGGGCAGCACGGGGAGACATCGGGCAGCACGGGGGAGACATCAAGCAGCAGGGAGACATAAAGCAGCACGGGGGAGACATCGGGCAGCACGGGGCAGACATCGGGCAGCACGGGGGAGACATCAAGCAGCAGGGAGACATAAAGCAGCACGGGGGAGACATCGGGCAGCACGGGGCAGACATCGGGCAGCACGGGGGAGACATCGGGCAGCACGGGGGAGACATCAAGCAGCAGGGAGACATAAAGCAGCACGGGGGAGACATCGGGCAGCACGGGGCAGACATCGGGCAGCACGGGGGAGACATCAAGCAGCGGGGAGACATAAAGCAGCATGGGGGAGACATCGGGCAGCAGGGAGACATCGGGCAGCACGGGGAGACATCGGGCAGCACGGGGGAGACATCAAGCAGCAGGGAGACATAAAGCAGCACGGGGGAGACATCGGGCAGCACGGGGCAGACATCGGGCAGCACGGGGCAGACATCGGGCAGCACGGGGGAGACATCAAGCAGCAGGGAGACATAAAGCAGCACGGGGGAGACATCGGGCAGCACGGGGGAGACATAAAGCAGCACGGGGGAGACATCGGGCAGCACGGGGGAGACATCAGGCAGCACGGGGGAGACATCGGGCAGCACGGGGAGACATCGGGCAGCACAGGGAGACATCAGGCAGCAGGGAGACATCGGGCAGCGGGGAGACATCAAGCAGCAGGGAGGCAGCAGGGAGACATCGGGCAGCACGGGGCAGACATCGGGCAGCACGGGGGAGACATCGGGCAGCACGGGGAGACATCGGGCAGCACGGGGCAGACATCGGGCAGCACGGGGCAGACATCGGGCAGCACGGGGCAGACATCGGGCAGCACGGGGGAGAAATCAAGCAGCACGGGGAGACATCAGGCAGCACGGGGGAGACATCGGGCAGCACGGGGGAGACATCGGGCAGCACGGGGAGACTTCAGTGGAAGAAGAGCGGATCCCGGGACAGCGTATCTCCCGACAAGTAAGCAGATGTGCCGGACATCTGCATTCTATTCTTCACTGTGTTTTTCACTTAAATGATCCTGTGGTCACTGTTTTTATTCTATTCTTCACTGTACTTTACATCTGCTAACTTGTCGGGAGATAATATACGCGCGGAACAGTGAAGAATAGATTGCAGATGTTTGCATACATCTGATCACTTATCAGAAGACATTCTTTTTCAATTAAATAACACATTTTATTCCTGAGCCTTGGTCCCTTTGAAAAATGCTCGAGTCTCCCATTGACTTCAATGGGGCTCGTTATTCAAGACGAGCACTCGAGCATCTGGAAAAGTTCGTCTCGAATAACGAGCACCCAAGCATTTTAGTGCTCGCTCATCTCTAATCACAAACCTTTACATTACACAAGGCCAAGTGTCAGCGTGTCCCTGTCCTGTCCCCCAAGTGTCAGCGTGTCCCTGTCCTGTCCCCCAAGTGTCAGCGTGTCCCTGTCCTGTCCCCCAAGTGTCAGCGTGTCCCTGTCCTGTCCCCCAAGTGTCAGCGTGTCCCTGTTCTGTCCCCCAAGTGTCAGCGTGTCCCTGTCCTGTCCCCCCCAAGTGTCAGCGTGTCCCTGTCCTGTCCCCCCAAGTGTCAGTGTGTCCCTGTCCTGTCCCCCCAAGTGTCAGCGTGTCCCTGTCCTGTCCCCCAAGTGTCAGCGTGTCCCTGTCCCCCAAGTGTCAGCGTGTCCCTGTCCTGTCCCCCCAAGTGTCAGCGTGTTCCTGTCCTGTCCCCCCAAGTGTCAGCGTGTCCCTGTCCTGTCCCCCAAGTGTCAGCGTGTCCCTGTCCTGTCCCCCCAAGTGTCAGCGTGTCCCTGTCCTGTCCCCCAAGTGTCAGCGTGTCCCTGTCCTGTCCCCCAAGTGTCAGCGTGTCCCTGTCCTGTCCCCCCAAGTGTCAGCGTGTCCCTGTCCTGTCCCCCCAAGTGTCAGCGTGTCCCTGTCCTGTCCCCCAAGTCTCAGCGTGTCCCTGTCCTGTCCCCCATGTATCAGCGTGTCCCTGTCCTGTCCCCCAAGTGTCAGCGTGTCCCTGTCCTGTCCCCCAAGTGTCAGCGTGTCCCTGTCCTGTCCCCCATGTATCAGCGTGTCCCTGTCCTGTCCCCCCAAGTGTCAGCGTGTCCCTGTCCTGTCCCCCCAAGTGTCAGCGTGTCCCTGTCCTGTCCCCCAAGTGTCAGCGTGTCCTGTCCCCCCAAGTGTCAGCGTGTCCCTGTCCTGTCCCCCCAAGTGTCAGCGTGTCCCTGTCCTGTCCCCCCCAAGTGTCAGCGTGTCCCTGTCCTGTCCCCCCATGTATCAGCGTGTCCCTGTCCTGTCCCCCAAGTGTCAGCGTGTCCCTGTCCTGTCCCCCAAGTGTCAGCGTGTCCCTGTCCTGTCCCCCCCAAGTGTCAGCGTGTCCCTGTCCTGTCCCCCCCAAGTGTCAGCGTGTCCCTGTCCTGTCCCCCCAAGTGTCAGCGTGTCCCTGTCCTGTCCCCCCCCAAGTGTCAGCGTGTCGCTTTCCTGTCCCCCAAGTGTCAGCGTGTCCCAGTCCTGTCCCCCCAAGTGTCAGCGTGTCCCTGTCCTGTCCCCCAAGTGTCAGCGTGTCCCTGTCCTGTCCCCCCAAGTGTCAGCCGCAGCGTGTCCCTGTCCTGTCCCCCCGAGTGTCAGCCGCAGCGTGTCCCTGTCCTGTCCCCCCGAGTGTCAGCGTGTCCCTGTTCTGTCCCCCCAAGTGTCAGCGTGTCCCTGTCCTGTCCCCCCAAGTGTCAGCGTGTCCCTGTCCTGTCCCCCCAAGTGTCAGCGTGTCCCTGTCCTGTCCCCCCGTGTGTCAGCGTGTCCCTGTCCTGTCCCCCCGTGTGTCAGCGTGTCCCTGTCCTGTCCCCCCGTGTGTCAGCGTGTCCCTGTCCTGTCCCCCAAGTGTCAGCGTGTCCCTGTCCTGTCCCCCAAGTGTCAGCGTGTCCCTGTCCTGTCCCCCGTGTGTCAGCGTGTCCCTGTCCTGTCCCCCCGTGTGTCAGCGTGTCCCTGTCCTGTCCCCCCAAGTGTCAGCGTCCTTCTATTTTATACCTTAGAATTTGCAGGTCCTTTTACAATCTTCTTCTCCGTGAAATAAAATCCCCCAATTTTCCCTTGTGAAATTGATAAAAGTCATAAATCGGTGTAAATAATCACAGCAGCGATAATGACCTGTAATAATAATAATTATAAGTAATAGTGATAATAATGTAACATAATCATAGTATTACATGATTGTATCTTTGGTGTTTCCTTCCTCCTGAATATTTGATGACATTGTACCCCGGAGTATTTCCCCGGTCGCCCGGTTTTGGGGGTGCATCCATTCCTCCAGCGCTCCGAGGATCTGTCTTTTCCAGAGAAGCCTCCCCTGGTGGATATTATGGCTTCTTATCTGCGGCTTCATGTTCTCCATGTGATTTTGCTGGAGCGCCAATAGCGGCTCAGCTGGGGGCCCGCGCTTTGTTCTGAAATTATGGTTATGTGGCACAAGGTATGATTATCTCATATGAGTGGAGCGCGGCGCCCCCGGGAGCTCATTCTCCGCTCTGTACTTTACAAGGGAAAGGGGCGTCAAGAGCACAACACAAAATAGCAATGTATAGGGCACGGATCCTGTGCACAGGCAGGCGCTCGCTCCGTCCCGGCTATTTAACATGGGGCCACAGAACGGAAGCAGCGCAGAGCGTTTAAGTGTAACATTGTGTCAATCAAGGTTCATGTTGACGTCTGTTTCTCAACCCAATGTTCAGACCAAGCAGGTTATGTAAGAGCCCCGAGCGGTGACCGTCACTCACAGACCGTAACCTGTAAGATGGCCACTTACACCATCCTCACTCCGTCCTGTCTCTTCTTCACTGGGATTTAGCGCTGGGACTTCTTCTATCTTTGTACATTTTAAACTTGTCTTTAATAAACTTTGGTTATGTTTTAATATCGCACGGCGAGTCCTTAATGTGATGGATTGTCCTCGGCTGGGGATTTATCAGATTTTCTGTGCTGAACTTTGTCAGGAGCCAAAGAAGAGCCTGGAGGAGGAGGAGGAGAGAGGAGTCTGGAGGAGGAGGAGGACAGAGGAGTCTGGAGGAGGAGGAGGACAGAGGAGTCTGGAGGAGGAGGACAGAGGAGCCTGGAGGAGGAGGACAGAGGAGTCTGGAGGAGGCGGAGGACAGAGGAGTCTGGAGGAGGAGGAGAGAGGAGTCTGGAGGAGGAGGAGGACAGAGGAGTCTGGAGGAGGAGGAGGACAGAGGAGTCTGGAGGAGGAGGACAGAGGAGTCTGAAGGAGGAGGAAAGAGGAGTCTGGAGGAGGAGGACAGAGGAGTCTGGAGGAGGAGGAGGACAGAGGAGTCTGGAGGAGGAGGAGGACAGAGGAGTCTGGAGGAGGAGGAGGACAGAGGAGTCTGGAGGAGGAGGAGGACAGAGGAGTCTGGAGGAGGAGGAGGACAGAGGAGTCTGGAGGAGGAGGAGGACAGAGGAGTCTGGAGGAGGAGGAGGACAGAGGAGTCTGGAGGAGGAGGAGGACAGAGGAGTCTGGAGGAGGAGGAGGACAGAGGAGTCTGGAGGAGGAGGAGGACAGAGGAGTCTGGAGGAGGAGGAGGAGGACAGAGGAGTCTGGAGGAGGAGGAGGACAGAGGAGTCTGGATGAGGTAAGATTGGTCTAGAGGAGATTGTAGAGTGCAGTTTGGGAAGGGAAACCATGTGGCCGGAGGTGGCACTCTGAGCACTTGCTGTGGGCACCTCGGCCTTCACAGACAGCGTTGGCAGACAGGTCTTCTCCTGTGGGACGCGTCACATTCAGCGCTATTTTAGGGCGACACCTCCTGGGCTGCCAGGACTACAGGAAGAACCGGAAGGTGTGAACAGAGATGCCTCCTGCTCTGTTCCTGTCCTGGGGAAGCGGGAGGAAGCTACAATCCAGATTTCTCCTGCTTCTTTCTCCTGTATTGGTGTCCTCAGGCTGCTGATACGATTGAAGCCGGTGACGTAATGTTGGCGCTTTGTGACATATAAGTGGGTTTTAGTTTGATCAGTAAAGGGTTCGCCAGCTCAGTCCTTAGGGGTCAGAAGGAGGAGGAATTCCCTGGACAGTGGAGTTTGGGGTACGGTTACATCTATGTGTCGCTTTGTTACATTGTTGTGGATGGTCCTGGAGCTTGTATCCAGAGAATTACTTTCATATAAAGGGAACCCGCGGCTCCTGCCCCGTGTGACCCTCTCCAGGCGTAGACTTTGCTTTCTTCTTCCAATCTCTGGAAATGTCACTCGCCTTGGGATCTCTCCGGGAGGACGCGGATATTGATGCATAATACAGCGGATGCGATATGTCACGCGGCACAAGGCAATGGCAGGAAAGCTGCGCTCGTTGTGAGGTCTTATTACAGCGCCACCCCGGAGTCCCCCCATTACAGGCGCGTCCCCCCATTACCGGAGTCCCCCCATTACAGACGCGTCCCCCCAATACAGGCGCATCCCCCCATTACCGGAGTCCCCCCATTACAGCCGCACTCCCATTACAGGCGTCACCCCATTTCAGGGGCCTCCCCCATTACAGACACACCCTCCTCCCATAACAGGCGCCCCCTCACCCCATTACCGCCCCCCCCCCCCATTACAGGCACACACCCCCCATTACAGGTGCCCCCCCATTAGAGGCACATGCCCCCCATTACATGTGCCCCCCTCATTACAGAAACACACACCCCATTAGAGGCACATGCCCCCCATTACAGGCACATGCCCCCATTACAGGTGCCCCCCCCATTACAGGCACATGCCCCCATTACAGGTGCCCCTCCTCGCTGCGCTGAGAACAGCATCACCTTCAGTCTGGGGATTTCTCTCCCTGGCAGCAGTAACTGATGGCGGTGCAGCCTCTCCCGGCTCCGCGCCTCCGCCGACACGTCCCGATCTATCACTGCGCCTATGGATTGTGGCCATTAAATGTTTAATGATTCCGTCTTCTGTGTTTTTACTGGTTCCATTTCAGGCTGAGAGCAATCCCCATCCCCAGCGAGCGCCAGACCCTCCATCCTCTGCCACGACCTCGGTAACGGATTAACCTGGAAGGTTTATGTCTGAGAGATTCCAGTTCTAATGTTTCCTTCTACACATGAATCTATAACTGAAAAAATAACCATGTCCACTTACCTGCGTTTCACATCTGAACAGCGCTGTAATATATCGTTAGCGAATCCGTTTCATGTCTTCCGTTCACCCGGAACCTTCCTTAGAACGTGGAAAGTAGTGATGGGAGTCGGCACAAAGAGATGGCTCACTAAACCCCGCACCCTAAACATTTCACCATAAAATCGGGTTAAAAGTGGAGTGTTGTGGGGTGACTGACCGGCCTCCGGCTGCCTATTATACATTTAGCCGGCTCTTCTTAGTGAGCGGAGCCTAATGATCCAGCTCACTAAGAAGAGCCGGACTTCCCATCACTAGTGGAAAGGAAGTGATGTCGCCCATCGCTCCATGAACTTTCAATGTTAGTCGTTTTTTTCATGTTGTTATGACTATGAGCGATAGCTGGAAACGCGTCGGTCTTGTTCCTCTGTGACGTGATAAAGGAGCGGAGCGCCGGAGGATTGTCCGAATCGGTGTCTCCAGGAGTTTGTTGGGGTGGATGGCGGCCGCTCTTCACTCTTTATTACCCGCTGGCGGCCACCATTCAGCATTGCCACGATTTCGGCAGCTCCCATTTCCTTCCTCGTTGGGGCTGATGAGTTGTGGGGTCGGGGTGACTCTTTTCTGTCAGGTCCTTGTGCCTCCTGTAGATGTATGAGCTGCAGACAGCGGAGGTGAATCAGTTTGGGCTACGTCCTGCTTAAAGGGACGGTGTCACCGGACTGATGGTAGATCTTGTGATCCCCTTATGTGACGCAGGGAGATTGGGGTGACATTTATTCCCGTTTCTGTGTAACTCAACAAAACCTTATACAGGCGGTTCCCTACTTAAGAACACCCGACTTACAGACGACCCCTAGTTACAGACCTCTGGATGTTGGTAATTTACTATACTTTAGATGTAGGCTACAATAATCAGCTGTAACAGTTATCACAGGCGTCTGTAATTAATATTTATTGTGAATCCGGATTCTTATGACAATCCAACATTTTTAAAATCCAATTGTCACAGAGACCAAAAAATTCTGTCTGGGGTTATAATTATAAAGTATATAGTTCCAACTTGCATACAAATTCAACGTAAAAACAAATTTGCAGAACCGATCTTGTACGTAACCCGGGGATCGCCTGTACTCGTCTGGTGAATTACTTTATCTCCTATGGAATTATCAGTTTTTCACAGTCCACATAATGCAGACTCTTCTGTGCCGCGATTCACTAAGATCGTGCGTCTGATATCCTGCATGTGTCGCTTCCCCGCTCAGGTCCCTGGGGTTCACCTTCTTCTTCCTGGTGCATGTAAGTGCATTGTCCGTGTATAATGCGCTGTGCCGCGATTCACTAAGATCGTGCGTCTGATATCCTGCATGTGTCGCTTCCCCGCTCAGGTCCCTGGAGTTCACCTTCTTCTTCCTGGTGCATGTAAGTGCATTGTCCGTGTATAATGCGCTGTGCGGGGAGTCACTAAGATCGTGCGCCCGATATCCTTCATGTGTCGCTTCCCCGCTCAGGTCCCGGAGTTCACCTTCTTCTTCCTGGTGCATGTAAGTGCATTGTCCGTGTATAATGCGCTGTGCGGGGAGTCACTAAGATCGTGCGCCCGATATCCTGCATGTGTCGCTTCCCCGCTCAGGTCCCTGGAGTTCACCTTCTTCTTCCTGGTGCATGTAAGTGCATTGTCTGTGTATAATGCGCTGTGCGGGGAGTCACTAAGATCGTGCACCCGATATCCTGCATGTGTCGCTTCCCCGCTCAGGTCCCTGGAGTTCACCTTCTTCTTCCTGGTGCATGTAAGTGCATTGTCCGTGTATAATGCGCTGTGCGGGGAGTCACTAAGATCCTGCGCCCAATATCCTGCATGTGTCACTTCCCCGCTCAGGTCCCTGGAGTTCACCTTCTTCTTCCTGGTGCATGTAAGTGCATTGTCTGTGTATAATGCGCTGTGCGGGGAGTCACTAAGATCGTGCACCCGATATCCTGCATGTGTCACTTCCCCGCTCAGGTCCCCGGATTTCACCTTCTTCTTCCTGGTGCATGTAAGTGCATTGTCCGTGTATAATGTGCTGTGCGGGGAGTCACTAAGATCGTGCACCCGATATCCTGCATGTGTCGCTTCCCCGCTCAGGTCCCTGGAGTTCACCTTCTTCTTCCTGGTGCATGTAAGTGCATTGTCCGTGTATAATGTGCTGTGCGGGGAGTCACTAAGATCGTGCACCCGATATCCTGCATGTGTCGCTTCCCCGCTCAGGTCCCCGGAGTTCACCTTCTTCTTCCTGGTGCATGTAAGTGCATTGTCCGTGTATAATGCGCTGTGCGGGGAGTCACTAAGATCCTGCGCCCGATATCCTGCATGTGTCGCTTCCCCGCTCAGGTCCCCGGAGTTCACCTTCTTCTTCCCGGTGCATGTAAGTGCATTGTCCGTGTATAATGTGCTGTGCGGGGAGTCACTAAGATCCTGCGCCCGATATCCTGCATGTGTCGCTTCCCCGCTCAGGTCCCCAGAGTTCACCTTCTTCCTGGTGCATGTAAGTGCATTGTCCGTGTATAATGCGCTGTGCGAGGAGTCACTAAGATCCTGCACCCGATATCCTGCATGTGTTCCTTCCCCGCTCAGGTCCCTGGAGTTCACCTTCTTCTTCCTGGTGCATGTAAGTGCATTGTCCGTGTATTATACGCTGTGCGGGAAGTCACTAAGATCGTGCGCCCGATATCCTGCATGTGTCGCTTCCCCGCTCAGGTCCCCGGAGTTCACCTTCTTCTTCCTGGTACATGTAAGTGCATTGTCCGTGTATAATGCGCTGTGCGGGGAGTCACTAAGATCGTGCGCCTGATATCCTGCATGTGTCGCTTCCCCGCTCAGGTCCCCGGAGTTCACCTTCTTCTTCCCGGTGCATGTAAGCGCATTGGATGCGACACAATTTGAAAGTTAAATCCTGCACTCAGTCCAAATCATTCCAATCGTCCAATGGCCGTCCCTGATTTCTGCCGCATGTACAGCGCAGCTGCGCCACAATTCGATCACATGCTACACAATCCCCTGCTAAATACCTGTCACGGCCGTGGAATCCCTGAAAACGTTGGAAATTCCGACTAAAGTGCGATCCACGGACCCTTGGCAAATAAGCCCCATTGTGCTGCTGTGGATTCTACGCTTAAGGTTGTGTTCACATTTGGTATTTGTAGTGTATTTTCAAAATCAAATACATTAACAAGATCAGCACCTTCCTTTTCTGAAATCCTCATTGTCTCCCCTGTTAGTAGGGGGGGGGGGGGACTGACCCCCACAGTATATGGATGGAATAGGCCCCTCCCACGGTGTAATTTGCACCCCAGGAGATACAATGTTGCGCCTCGTTTCTTTCCTCCTCTACATTACACAGAACTGACAGGAAACCAACTAAACACGTTTCCCTTTGTGAATTCTCAAACCTGAAAATCCAAACTGCTGCCTTCACGCAATACGAGAACGTGAACCCTGCGCGTCTAGCGGAAGGTCTTCCGTGCGTGAAGATGAAGGACGCCAAGTGAGACCGCCGCTGTCTGCCTCCAGGAATCAATGATTTCATTATTTTCCAAATTAATGTCAATTAAACCCTAAATACGCAAACTACAGGGACGGCGGCTGCACCGCGCGGGGGCTGCTGTACGGGAGAGCGCAGGATGAATTATTTATCTACATGAAGCTGCGGGGAGTCACCATGTGACATTATAGAGATGTTATAAAGGAAACTGTCAGCAGGTGTGACCATACAGACTGCAACCAGTGCCATGTATTGTCCCTGGGAGATGTTCAACCATACTTAACACTGCTGTGCTCTGTGTTCTGTGCAGCCAGTGCTATGTATTGTCCCTGGAGAGATGTGTAATCATACCTCACACTGCTGTGCTCTGTGCTCTCTGCAGCCAGTGCTATGTATTGTCCCTGGAGAGATGTGTAATCAGACCTCACACTGCTGTGCTCTGTGCTCTCTGCACCCAGTACTATGTATTGTCCTCTGGAGAGATGTGTAATCACACCTCACACTGCTGTGCTCTGTGCTCTCTGCAGCCAGTGCTATGTATTGTCCCTGGAGAGATGTGTAATCAGACCTCACACTGCTGTGCTCTGTGCTCTCTGCACCCAGTACTATGTATTGTCCCCTGGAGAGATGTGTAATCAGACCTCACACTGCTGTGCTCTGTGCTCTCTGCAGCCAGTGTTATGTATTGTCCCTGGAGAGATGTGTAATCAGACCTCACACTGCTGTGCTCTGTGCTCCCTGCAGCCAGTGTTATGTATTGTCCCTGGAGAGATGTGTAATCAGACCTCACACTGCTGTGCTCTGTGCTCTCTGCAGCCAGTGTTATGTATTGTCCCTGGAGAGATGTGTAATCAGACCTCACACTGCTGTGCTCTGTGCTCTCTGCAGCCAGTGTTATGTACTGTCCCTGGAGAGATGTGTAATCAGACCTTACACTGCTGTGCTCTGTGCTCTCTGCAGCCAGTGTTATGTATTGTCCCTGCAGAGATGTGTAATCAGACCTCACACTGCTGTGCTCTGTGCTCTCTGCAGCCAGTGTTATGTATTGTCCCTGTATAGATGAGTAATCAGACCTCACACTGCTGCGCTCTGTGCTCTCTGCAGCCAGTGCTATGTATTGTCCCTGGAGAGATGTGTAATCAGACCTCACACTGCTGTGCTCTGTGCTCTCTGCAGCCAGTGCTATGTATTGTCCCTGGAGAGATGTGTAATCAGACCTCACACTGCTGTGCTCTGTGTTCTCTGCAGCCAGTGTTATGTATTGTCCCTGGAGAGATGTGTAATCAGACCTCACACTGCTGTGCTCTGTGCTCTTTGCAGCCAGTGTTATGTACTGTCCCTGGAGAGATGTGTAATCAGACCTTTGTGTATCTTGTTAGTAGCAGCAGGACTGTGAAATATGGGTTTATATTCCCGGATTCTAGGATTGTAGCTTTGTAGACTTGGGGGAGGGGGGGTTCTCACACTGCTGTGCTCTGTGTCAACTCATTTGCACTATTTTACAGCTACTCCATTGATCTCTGAAGTTATAACTAGCTTTTGATTGAATACTTCAGCTTTTAATCAGAGCAAACAGGAGGGGGTGTGGAGTAGCTAAGATAGCACAGAGCACAGCAGTGTGAGGAGAAGTGCCCCATGCACTTGGAGAAGCTACAACCCGGCAATATCAATCAATTTTTCTATAACAATAATAATTCCTTTATCTATATATAGCGCACACAGATTACGCAGCGCTGCACAGAGCTTGACAAATCAGTCCCTGTCCCCAAAGGGGCTCACAATCTAATCAGCTACCAGTATGTTTTGGAGAGTAGGAGGAAACCGGAGGACAAAGAGGAAACCCACACAAACACGGAGAGAACATACAAACTCTTTGCAGATGTTGACCTTGGTGGGACTTGAACCCAAGTCCCCAGCGCTGCAAGGATGTAATGCTAACCACTAAGTCACTGTGCCGCCCTATATCCTTCTGATCAGTGGCTCCAGGCTGGCTGCATCCTCTGTAATCCGCCTATTTTACTGTCTCTCCTCCATGCTTTACCCTGAATCTCTGCTCACATGTTACATATCTGTGATTAATATCTCTGCCTTCTTTCTCCCTAAGGTTTCCGTGCATTATGCTGGACGTTTGCCCATGTATAACACATGGATTATCTCTGTCTCTCTCTGTGCTTTACACTACAGCGCTGCTCACGTCTGTAGGTTCAGTGCATTGTCACTAAAGTTTCAGTCTCTTCTCATTGCTTAACACTTCTCTGATCATTGATGCGAGTTGTTCCGCCCTCAATGCTTTACACTGCAGATTTGCTTCCTTTTCCTTAATTATTTCATCACTATGGGGCAGATTTACTTACCCCCGGTCCATTCGCGATCCAGCGGCGCGTTCTCTGCGGTGGATTTGGGTTTTGATGCGATTCACTAAGGCAGTTCCTCCGACGTCCACCAGGTGTCGCTGCTGCGCTGAAGTCTGCCGAGACCCGCCGGAGTTCACGATCCTATACTTGGTGCAGGTAAGCGCGTCCCGCAACACTTTTTTTTTTTAAAAATGCGGCGGTTTCTCCGAATCCGTCGGGTTTTCATTCAGCCACGCCTCCTGATTTCCGTTGCATTCATGGCGGCACCGATGTGCCACAATCCGATCGCGTGCGCTAAAAACCCGGGGCAATACAGGGAAAATCGGCGCAAATGGGAAATATTTAGGTAACACATCGGGAAAACGCGATTCGTGTCCTTGGTAAATGACCCCCAATATGTAGCCGCTTATTAAGGGGGATTCAGACAGCGAGAGCATCTTGTCTTCTGGGAGGCAGAGCTATTCCTCCTGCTGCTGCTAGGGGGCGCTGAGTCTAGAGGATATACATGACACTTCCAGGACTCTCTAGTGCAGTGATGGCTAACCTATGGCACTGGTGCCAGAGGTGGCACTCAGAGCCCTTTCTGTGGGCACTCAGGCCATCACCAGAGATGACTCCAGGTATCTTCCTGCAGTCCCAGACAGCCCAGGACTTGCTGTGCACAGAGCTATTTTAAAGTGACAGGACTACCTGGGACTATTTTCTGCTTTATTGGTGTCCTCACTGAAAACTGTGACAGAGAAGGGAGTATAAATCACAAATTAAATTTCTGTGTTGGCACTTTGCGATAAATAAGTGGGTCTTTGTAGTAGTTTGGGCACTCGGTCTCTAAAAGGTTCGCCATCACTGCTCTAGTGTATTCACTATGACCGGAGATCCCCTTTAATGCAAGGTTATTAGACTTCTTCATCCCTATTCCTGTCAATAGACAATGACAACTGCCTTCACTTAAAAAGCTGAAAAATTCTAAATTCTTTCTTTTTTTTTTAGTTACCCCAGGAGAGGTATCGGGAGCGGAGCTGTTCCTTATGATTTGCTCTGACTTTCTTCTTCGCTTTGATCTTCTTCTTCGGCGCTGGATGTGCTGACATTTCCTTTCCTCTTCCCAAGGTTTTGCTTATGTGTCAGAATGCAGATTTCGTTCCCTTGTGCCAGAAAGAAAGTTTGGAAGTCGGCTGGCGCTCCGCGGGCGCTCGCTGCTGCGTTACTTCATGGATTCTGTAATGACACCGACTGGATCGGACTAAATCTAGAACCGTCATCTCCACCTGGACAGCGCTCATCTCCTTAGGCTGTATTCACTCACTGCGATTAGCAACGCAATTAAAGCGCAGGGGGAGGAGCTTGTCCCCAGCACAGATGAGTTTACACATCAACACTAGTGATCGCAAATGCCCAACACGTGTTCTGCATTGTTTGCCAGCAAAACACAGAATCGGGGCAAGCTCCTACCGTCTGGGCTAGAATTGGGTTTCTAAATGCAGTGGGGCTCATTTACTAACCCGTCCGTGGAGTTCACGAAAGTGCATTGTCTGTGTATAATGCGCTGTGTGGGGAGTCACTAAGATCCTGCACCCGATATCCTGCATGTGTCGCTTCCCCGCTCAGGTCCCCGGAGTTCACCTTCTTCTTCCTGGTGCATGTAAGTGCATTGTCTGTGTATAATGCGCTGTGCGGGGAGTCACTAAGATCCTGCGCCCGATATCCTGCATGTGTCGCTTCCCCGCTCAGGTCCCAGGAGTTCACCTTCTTCCCGGTGCATGTAAGTGCATTGTCTGTGTATAATGCGCTGTGCGGGGAGTCACTAAGATCGTGCCCCCGATATCCTGCATGTGTCGCTTCCCCGCTCAGGTCCCGGAGTTCACCTTCTTCTTCCTGGTGCATGTAAGTGCATTGTCCGTGTATAATGCGCTGTGCGGGGAGTCACTAAGATCCTGCACCCGATATCCTGCATGTGTCACTTCCCCGCTCAGGTCCCCGGAGTTCACCTTCTTCTTCCTGGTGCATGTAAGTGCATTGTCCGTGTATAATGCGCTGTGCGGGGAGTCACTAAGATTGTGCCCCCGATATCCTGCATGTGTCGCTTCCCCGCTCAGGTCCCCGGAGTTCACCTTCTTCTTCCTGGTGCATGTAAGTGCATTGTCCGTGTATAATGTGCTGTGCGGGGAGTCACTAAGATCCTGCACCCGTTATCCTGCATGTGTCACTTCCCCGCTCAGGTCCCTGGAGTTCACCTTCTTCTTCCTGGTGCATGTAAGTGCATTGTCCGTGTATAATGCGCTGTGCGGGGAGTCACTAAGATCCTGCACCCAATATCCTGCATGTGTCACTTCCCCGCTCAGGTCCCCGGAGTTCACCTTCTTCTTCCTGGTGCATGTAAGTGCATTGTCCGTGTATAATGCGCTGTGCGGGGAGTCACTAAGATCCTGCACCCAATATCCTGCATGTGTCACTTCCCCGCTCAGGTCCCTGGAGTTCACCTTCTTTTTCCTGGTACATGTAAGTGCATTGTCTTGAGACACAATGGGGGTCATTTACTAAGGTCGGCCCGATTCGCGTTTTCCCGACGTGTTACCCGAATATTTCCGATTTGCGCCGATTGTACCTGAATTGCCCCGGGATTGTGGCGCATCGGCACCGGCATGAACGCGACGGAAATCGGGGGGCGTGGCCGAACGAAATCCCGACAGATTCGGAAAAACCGCCGCATTTAAAAAAGGAAATCGTGTCGCGGAGCTTGCACTTACCTTCATCCAGGATAGGATTGTGAACTTCAGTGCCTTGATGAATCGCGGCCGCACCCGAATCCACCGCAGAGAACGCGCTGCTGGATCGCGAACGGACCGGGTACGTAAATCTGCCCCAATTTGAAAGTTAAATCCCGCGGTCAGGCCGAATCAGTCGACTCGCCCCCCCGATTTCTGTCGCATCCAATCACGTGCAATGCAATCCCATCACAGACACTTGTTAAATACCTGTCACAGCCGTCCTAATTTTGAAAAAGGTGCACAGTCTGATGAAAGTGCGATCCGCGACCCTTAGTAAATAAGCCCCAATGTGTGAACGTAACCTCAAGGGCTCATCCAGGGTTAGGAAAACATGGCTGCTTTAGTAAATAGGAAATCTCCCCTTTGTCTATTGGTTGTGTCTAGTATTGCACTTCAGCTCCATTGAAGTAGTCGGGACTTAACTGCAATTCCATATGAAACCTCAGGGCAGAGGTGGCGCTGTGCACATAAGAGAACAATCATGTAAACCCCTTTAAAATATTTAAAGGAAAAAAAAAAAATCAAAGAATTCGAAAAAGTTTGTAATATATTTAGGATGGATCCTCTGTAAATTCACCTCCTCTGAATAAAAATTAGATTAAGTTGTTTTGGAAGAAAAATTCACATTTATGATATTTAATATTCCGAGTTCCCTGGAGTAGAAAGAAGCCACAGAAGTCCCTGAGGATCCGGCGGGACCAGAACTGGGATCGTGTTTATTTATTACATTGTTACATTGTATCGTTTTGTTTACTGAAAACAATGGCTACAAAAAACAACAACAACAAATAAGATTCTGACCCTCATGGTATTTCCAGCGGCTGCTGAGAGGAAATCCAGGGAATGGCGCAGGATTGAAACATTGTAATCTCGGGAAGAGATGACGGCTGTGCTCTGGGGCCTCTATTTCTGGACGTGTTGTAAGGTGATGATTCACTTTATCACCAGGATACAAAGTAATAACCGTCCGGACATGAAAGGTCTGGGGGATGCTGAGACCCGCACTGGACTCATGGAGACACTGGACTCATGGCATCTCCACCTGCAGCATCTTCACACCTGGTGACATCCGGCCCTAATGATGGTCCTGGAGATGTGGGTGGTGGACGGCGCAGGGACCCGGCACTGTCACTGCCAGAAGATGAGAAGGTTCCTGGAAGCTGAAGAGGAATAAAAGAAATAATAAGACGATGAGGAGACTGCGGGGACAATCCAGAAATACAAGGGCAACGTGTTCTGCATCAAGACTGTTATAGACACAGTGATGTCACAGTACAGGGATAATACACACAGTGATGTCACAGTACAGGGATAATACACACAGTGATGTCACAGTACAGGGATAATACACACAGTGATGTCACAGTACAGGGATAATACACACAGTGATGTCACAGTACAGAGATAATACACACAGCGATGTCACAGTACAGGGATAATACACACAGTGATGTCACAGTACAGGGATAATACACACAGCGATGTCACAGTACAGGGATAATACACACAGCGATGTCACAGTACAGGGATAATACACACAGTGATGTCACAGTACAGGGATAATACACACAGTGATGTCACAGTACAGAGATAATACACACAGTGATGTCACAGTACAGAGATAATACACACAGTGATGTCACAGTACAGGGGTAATACACACAGCGATGTCACAGTACAGGGATAATACACACAGTGATGTCACAGTACAAGGATAATACACACAGTGATGTCACAGTACAGGGATAATACACACAGTGATGTCACAGTACAGGGGATAATACACACAGTGATGTCACAGTACAGGGGATAATACACACAGTGATGTCACAGTACAGGATAATACACACAGTGATGTCACAGTACAGGGACAATACACACAGTGATGTCTCACATTCAAGGATAATACACACAGTGATGTCACAGTACAGGGATAATACACACAGCGATGTCACAGTACAGGGATAATACACACAGCGATGTCACAGTACAGGGGTAATACACACAGCGATGTCACAGTACAGGGGATAATACACACAGCGATGTCACAGTACAGAGATAATACACACAGTGATGTCACAGTACAGGGATAATACACACAGTGATGTCACAGTACAGGGATAATACACACAGCGATGTCACAGTACAGGGGATAATACACACAGTGATGTCACAGGACAGGGATAATACACACAGTGATGTCACAGTACAGGGATAATACACACAGCGATGTCACAGTACAGAGATAATACACACAGCGATGTCACAGTACAGGGGTAATACACACAGCGATGTCACAGTACAGGGGTAATACACACAGCGATGTCACAGTACAGGGATAATACACACAGTGATGTCACAGTACAGGATAATACACACAGTGATGTCACAGTACAGAGATAATACACACAGTGATGTCACAGTACAGGGGATAATACACACAGTGATGTCACAGTACAGGGGATAATACACAGAGTGATGTCACAGTACAGGGGATAATACACAGAGTGATGTCACAGTACAGGGATAATACACAGAGTGATGTCACAGTACAGGGATAATACACACAGCGATGTCACAGTACAGGGATAATACACACAGCGATGTCACAGTACAGGGATAATACACACAGTGATGTCACAGTACAGGGATAATACACACAGTGATGTCACAGTACAGAGATAATACAGACAGTGATGTCACAGTACAGGGATAATACAGTGATGTCACAGTACAGGGATAATACAGTGATGTCACAGTACAGGGATAATACACACAGCGATGTCACAGTGCAGGATAATACACACAGTGATGTCACAGTACAGAGATAATACACACAGTGATGTCACAGTACAGGGATAATACACACAGTGATGTCACAGTACAGAGATAATACACACAGTGATGTCACAGTACAGGGATAATACGCACAGTGATGTCACAGTACAGGATAATACACACAGTGATGTCACAGTACAGGGATAATACACACAGCGATGTCACAGTACAGAGATAATACACACAGCGATGTCACAGTACAGGGATAATACACACAGTGATGTCACAGTACAGGGATAATACACACAGTGATGTCACAGTACAGAGATAATACACACAGCGATGTCACAGTACAGAGATAATACACACAGTGATGTCACAGTACAGGGATAATACACACAGTGATGTCACAGTACAGAGATAATACACACAGTGATGTCACAGTACAGGGATAATACACACAGCGATGTCACAGTACAGGATAATACACACAGTGATGTCACAGTACAGGGATAATACACACAGTGATGTCCCAGTACAGAGATAATACACACAACGATGTCACAGTACAGAGATAATACACACAGTGATGTCACAGTACAGGGATAATACACACAGTGATGTCACAGTACAGGGATAATACACACAGCGATGTCACAGTACAGAGATAATACACACAGCGATGTCACAGTACAGGGATAATACACACAGTGATGTCACAGTACAGGGATAATACACACAGCGATGTCACAGTACAGGGATAATACACACAGTGATGTCACAGTACAGAGATAATACACACAGTGATGTCACAGTACAGGGATAATACACACAGTGATGTCACAGTACAGAGATAATACACACAGTGATGTCACAGTACAGGGATAATACACACAGCGATGTCACAGTACAGAGATAATACACACAGTGATGTCACAGTACAGGGATAATACACACAGTGATGTCCCAGTACAGAGATAATACACACAACGATGTCACAGTACAGAGATAATACACACAGTGATGTCACAGTACAGGGATAATACACACAGTGATGTCACAGTACAGGGATAATACACACAGTGATGTCCCAGTACAGAGATAATACACACAGTGATGTCACAGTACAGGGGTAATACACAGATATTGGTCACTAGATACAATGTTTTCTTACTACCTGTTGGTTGGATTCTGTGTCAGTGGTTCTGGTTCTGTGTCCCTATAGAATTATTTCCAGCAGGAGCCGAGGTTTTGACCCGCGCAGGATTGCCCCCCCCCCCCCCCCCTAATTATGTCATTGCGCACTGATTGCTCCGCGGCTTTGATATGGGAAGGTAATGTCAATATTATTACAAGCCGGAACGGAACGACTCCCAGGACCCGCGGATAAACACCCAGGATCCCCTCGGCCCTGATACAGTTACTGCGCACGTTTCCATGGCAACTCTCCCCGAATAAACTTTGTAACGGAAAATGTATCTCTTTATGAATTCCCTTCTTCTCCCAATTTGGTCTCTTTTTCAGCTTTTCACGTAAAACACTTTACCCAACCGGGAGAGTGATGGCGCCCGCGTGCACAAGGTTTCCCCCCCCCCTTGGTAATTCGCTATTAATAATGAATGTTTGGCGCAGGGGAGGGGGGGTCCGCAGCGAGCGGTCGTCTCAGGCGGAGCGCGGACATTTCATCTCGCCGCACAGATGTAATACGCCCAGAACAAACGGTGGAAGAACTGAGGGACGTAACCAGGTGAGGGAAGAAAGCGCCGCTCCTTGTAAACAAGATTTATTAATCCGCCGTTGCCCGCGGTTACAGCGCCTTTTTAATAAAAAAGAACATAAACAGAATACGGAAAAACACACAATAAAACGGCGCCAGACGCCCAATTATAGAAACGTAAAGAGCAGCGGGGGTCCGCCCCACGCTGCCGGAGCAGCCACCAGATCCATGGAAAGATGAATACTCTGTTACTTTTTGAAATTTTTTACAAAATTTTTGTTGTTTTTAGTGTTTTTTTCTCTTTTCTTTTCTATTTTCTTGTCTTTTGAAGAACAAAAGTTTGACTTTTGCAGCTGTAAACTGAGGGCTACGGAAAGTGCCCAGACGCCTCGGGCTGCGTTCACACTGTGAGAAACGCAATACAACGGCTAAGGAGATTTCCATGATTATAGTTTGTTAACATTGCAGAGTTTTGTAAACATAATGTAAACGCAACGTGCGGACACAGCCCAAGGGGGGGATAAAGTTTCTCTCCCACACATTATAGTGCGGGGCCTGGGCATTGGATCCAGCACCGACATCTGCAACTAAATGTAATAATAATAATAATTCCTTTATTTATATAGCGCACACAGATGACGCAGCGCTGCACAGAACTTGCCAAATCAGTCCCTGTCCCCATGGGGCTCACAATCTAATCAACTTACCAGTATGTTTTGGAGTGTGGGAGGAAACCGGAGGACCCGGAGGAAACCCACGCAAACACGGAGAGAACATACAAACTCTTTGCAGATGTTGACCTTCGGCTTGAACCCAGGTCCCCAGCGCTGCAAGGCTGTAGTGCTAACCACTAAGCCACCGTGCTGCAAGGCTGTACTGCTAACTAATAAGCCACCGTGCTGCAAGGCTGTATTGCAAACCACTGAGCCACCGTGCTGCAGGGCTGTACTACTAACCACTGAGCCACTGTGCTGCAAGGCTGTAATGCTAACCACTAAGCCACCGTGCTGCAAGACTGTACTGCTAACCACTAAGCCACCGTGCTGCAAGGCTGTACTGCTTACCACTGAGCCACCGGGCTGCAAGGCTGTAATGCTAACCACTGAGCCACCATGCCGCTGTAAATGTGCATGTAGATAAGAAACAGGGCGACATTGTGGATAGTGTTCATTCTGCTCAGACCGCGTTCACACCTCGCGATTTACATAGATGTCAGATGATGTTATGTTTACGTAACTGCAACGTTATCACAATGTAATGGGAAGTGTGAACACGGCCTAAGCCTTCTGCGTTTTCCTAGTCACATATTACAAACCCTGTGTAGCCCCTTGTGCTGTAGTCCTCTTATTTAGGGTCAGGCTGTTAACCCTTTGTAGCTCAGTTCTGCCAAGTGTGCATGTGTTCTCAATGAGGACAGAGGAATGATGCAGATCTATCTGCATCTTACCTCCATTATGAGCAACATGATCAGATGTTGAACTCTCCAGTGAGTGGGGGGATATCAGGAAGCCCCCCATGTAATGTGTACCCCCTGTTACCTGGTTCTGGTGGGTTCGGCCCATATACAGTGTATATAGTATAACACGACCCCATAGGTGACCCATCATAGAGTAAACCTGTAGCTAGTGGACTCCGAACTAAATGTATTGATTATGGTCAGACTCTGCATGGAGGGGACCAGACCCTGTATTAGACGACCATTGTGGGGTCCTGACAGCGCAGCCTCATTGCGCAGAGATCATCTTAAAGCTGCAGACGCGTCATTAGCCCCCGAGCCTGTAACAGCGGCCTCTTTCAGCCCCTCGGAGACTCCTGACATTAATACTGGGTAATTCTTCATCGTCTCGCTGCCAGCGTTGGCCTCTCAGAGAGGAGACAGATAAGGGGCTGCGGCGGGGGAGCGGCGCTCTTCATCAGCGTCTCGCGGTTCGCTCATTATCGGGAAACGCTGCTCTGGAGCGACAGTAGAATGTATCATATTAATGCCGACATAAAACCGCCACATTGTGAGAAGCAGAAGAGTCTCAGCGCGGAGAGAGACGTGCGGCGCCCCCCCTGGAAGAGCGCTGAGTTATTCCGGCCCCGTCCAGGCGTTATATGATCGCGGCGGTGATTCTGGGGGCCTCGCCGTCCGCCGAGGGACAGTGGCAATAAATGGAGTGTGATAACGGCTGGCGGCGCACGCTCTCCGATACCAGTGAATAATGAGCTCATAAACGCTTCTAATAAAAGCCGCTCGCATCACGCGCACAGTCCGGTGGTGGTCGCTGGAAGCCGTCCGGGAATCCAGGGGAGGGAGCGCTGGTGAAATTATCTTTATTCATCACTTTGACATGTTATTCTTATTAAAGGGGATCTCCAGCTTTGTAGGATCGGTCATTGATAAGTGGAGGTCCAACACTCGTGTGTCACTGCAGCTCCATTCCTATACATGCTGAGCTGTAGTTCTCCAGGCCGGCCACTGCACAGAGGATGGCACTGTGCCCCCAATCATGTACTCTGTTACATTATGTAACACAGAGATCACTGCAAATCACCAAAATGTTTCATCGCTACTTCTGCCTCACTTAAGGTTACTTCCCCTTTAAGGGATTATTGCCCTTTTCAGGGATTATGATGTTTTTGGCAGACTCCGGCGCAGTGAATCTCTTCCCCAATGTCTGCCCTGAAGTTGATCTCTCTCCGTATTTAATAGCAGCGAGTTATAGAGTGTGCAAATTACACCCGGCCGCATCCCAGCATTAATAATACCGTACAATCTGCGGCACGCGGAGATAATGGGATGAGGCAAGGCCGTATAAAAGTAGAGAGAGACGCACAAGGAAATCCAGCAGGCGATGAGTTAATAAGTGGGTTGATGGGACCTGGAGGGGGGATTACATAGAGACATCACTGTGTGGCTGCCAGTACTGTGCCACTTAAAGGGCACTTCCACCTGCAGGTATCTGGATACATAGGAATGAGAATTATTACCTGCAGGCGGATTTGTCACTATGTTGCCTCTTCAGATATCACCCCCCTCGCCCCATACTTTATACTACAGCTGCGCTCCATAGGACATAGAGATGATCAGTCCCTCTAATGCAAATACAGTATATACCAAGGGGTTAAGTGTATGATGGTATAATACAGGCAGAATATATTCTTGATATAATTTACAGACAGATACATCATATAGTAGAATTATTTGGTGTAGGGTGCTGCAGTAAAGTGCTATATAGCGGTATTATTTAATAATAATAATATATTATTATATATTAGGGTTATAATATATGTCATATTGAGTATTATGTATAATGGCTAATGGCTTTCAGATATTGGAATCCGCAGGTCTCGGGGATAATCGCCTGTATGAGTCATACTCACCTCTCCTCCTAACCCGGGGGGTCCCAGGGGTCCGTGAGGGATGAGTTCACATTGATTTACACGGCACAGGACCATGTTCCTCCATCAGACGCGCTCACATTTGACTCCGCGGTTACGTAGATGGTCAAACCAATAACTCAAGATATCTCCAAGAAAAAGCCAAGATGATCTACAATAGATTACGTGTGACTGGGGGCCATGGGGGACCCGGCAGTAGCCGCATGTAACTCGGGGCCATGAGGGACCCGGCAGCAGCCGCATGTAACTCGGGGCCATGGGGGACCCGGCAGCAGCCGCACAGATCCCAGAACTTCTCTCCTGGGTTTGGTTTATTAGAATTTCCTGATATGTTCTTCTAGCGCTCAGCATTCTATCATATAAACCCGCCGCACACACAGGGATCCATCACTGTCCCCATCCTTGTATCGCTCCCAGCTACAGAAACTGTCAGATGTTTCCATAGAAATCGCTGTGATTTACACGATTGTCACCTTCCAAATACAAACCGAGAAACTCAAGTAATATGAGGAATTCAATCAGAGCAAAAAGCAGCCAATTACATCATAACAACACATAAGGCTCCAAAAAGTAATACAATCAGTCATACAAGTAGCAAGACAAGAGAGACAAGGTATATTACTAACCTACACTATATAATACCGCCCCCATATACAGGAGACAATACTATTATTATCCTCCCTGTGTGCAAGAATATAACTACTATAATACTGCCCCCTATGTACAAGAATATAACTACTATAATACTGCCCCCTATGTACAAGAATATAACTACTATAATACTGCCCCCTATGTACAAGAATATAACTACTATAATACTGCCCCCTATGTACAGGAATATAACTACTATAATACTGCCCTCTATGTACAAGAATATAACTACTATAATACTGCCCCCTATGTACAAGAATATAACTACTATAATACTGCCCCCTATGTACAAGAATATAACTACTATAATACTGCCCCCTATGTACAGGAATATAACTACTATAATACTGCCCTCTATGTACAAGAATATAACTACTATAATACTGCCCCCTATGTACAAGAATATAACTACTATAATACTGCCCCCTATGTACAAGAATATAACTACTATAATACTGCCCCCTATGTACAAGAATATAACTACTATAATACTGCCCCCTATGTACAAGAATATAACTACTATAATACTGCCCCCTATGTACAAGAATATAACTACTATAATACTGCCCCCTATGTACAAGAATAAAACTACTATAATACTGCCCCCTATGTACAAGAATATAACTACTATAATACTGCCCCCTATGTACAAGAATATAACTACTATAATACTGCCCCCTATGTACAAGAATATAACTACTATAATACTGCCCCCTATGTACAGGAATATAACTACTATAATACTGCCCCTATGTACAGGAATATAACTACTATAATACTGCCCCCTATGTACAAAATATAGCTACTATAATACTGCTCCCTATGTACAGGAATATAACTACTATAATACTGCCCCCTATGTACAGGAATATAACTACTATAATACTGCCCCTATGTACAGGAATATATCTACTATAATACTGCCCCCTATGTACAGGAATATAACTACTATAATACTGCCCCCTATGTACAGGAATATAACTACTATAATACTGCCCCCTATGTACAAGAATATAACTACTATAATACTACCCCCTATGTACAGGAATATAACTACTATAATACTGCCCCCTATGTACAAGAATATAACTACTATAATACTGCCCCCCATGTACAGGAATATAACTACTATAATACTGCCCCCTATGTACAAGAATATAACTACTATAATACTGCCCCCTATGTACAAGAATATTACTACTATAATACTGCCCCCTATGTACAGGAATATAACTACTATAATACTGCTCCCTATGTACAGGAATATAACTACTATAATACTGCCCCTATGTACAGGAATATAACTACTATAATACTGCCCCCTATGTACAAGAATATAACTACTATAATACTGCCCCCTATGTACAGGAATATAACTACTATAATACTGCTCCCTATGTACAGGAATATAACTACTATAATACTGCCCCTATGTACAGGAATATAACTACTATAATACTGCCCCCTATGTACAAGAATATAACTACTATAATACTGCCCCCTATGTACAAGAATATAACTACTATAATACTGCCCCCTATGTACAGGAATATAACTACTATAATACTGCCACCCTATGTACAGGAATATAACTACTATAATACTGCTCCCTATGTACAGGAATATAACTACTATAATACTGCTCCCTATGTACAGGAATATAACTACTATAATACTGCCCCCTATGTACAAGAATATAACTACTATAATACTGCCCCTATGTACAAGAATATAACTACTATAATACTGCCCCCTATGTACAAGAATATAACTACTATAATACTGCCCCTATGTACAAGAATATAACTACTATAATACTGCTCCCTATGTACAGGAATATAACTACTATAATACTGCTCCCTATGTACAGGAATATAACTACTATAATACTGCCCCCTATGTACAAGAATATAACTACTATAATACTGCCCCCTATGTACAGGAATATAACTGCTATAATACTCCCCCTATGTACAAGAATATAACTACTATAATACTGCCTCCTATGTACAAGAATATAACTACTATAATACTACCCCCTATGTACAGGAATATAACTACTATAATACTGCCTCCTATGTACAGGAATATAACTACTATAATACTTCCTCCTATGTACAAGAATATAACTACTATAATACTGCCCCCTATGTACAAGAATATAACTACTATAATACTGCCCCCTATGTACAGGAATATAACTACTATAATACTGCCCCCTATGTACAAGAATATAACTACTATAATACTGCCCTCTATGTACAAGAATATAACTACTATAATACTGCCCCCTATGTACAAGAATATAATTACTATAATACTGCCCCCTATGTACAGGAATATAACTACTATAATACTGCCCCCTATGTACAAGAATATAACTTCTATAATACTGCCCCCTATGTACAAGAATATAACTACTATAATACTGCCCCCTATGTACAAGAATATAACTACTATAATACTGCCCCCTATGTACAAGAATATAACTACTATAATACTGCCCCCTATGTACAAGAATATAACTACTATAATACTGTCCCATTTGTACAAGAATATAACTACTATAATACTGTCCCATATGTACAAGAATATAACTACTATAATACTGCCCCCTATGTACAGGAATATAACTACTATAATAACTTCCCCCTATGTACAAGAATATAACTACTATAATACTGCCCCCTATGTACAGGAATATAACTACTATAATACTGCCCCCTATGTACAAGAATATAACTACTTTAATACTGCCCCCTATGTACAGGAATATAACTACTATAATACTGCCCCTATGTACAGGAATATATCTACTATAATACTGCCCCCTATGTACAGGAATATAACTACTATAATACTGCCCCCTATGTACAGGAATATAACTACTATAATACTGCCTCCTATGTACAGGAATATAACTACTATAATACTGCCCCCTATGTACAAGAATATAACTACTATAATACTGCCCTCTATGTACAAGAATATAACTACTATAATACTGCCCCCTATGTACAAGAATATAATTACTATAATACTGCCCCCTATGTACAGGAATATAACTACTATAATACTGCCCCCTATGTACAAGAATATAACTTCTATAATACTGCCCCCTATGTACAAGAATATAACTACTATAATACTGCCCCCTATGTACAAGAATATAATTACTATAATACTGCCCCCTATGTACAGGAATATAACTACTATAATACTGCCCCCTATGTACAAGAATATAACTTCTATAATACTGCCCCCTATGTACAGGAATATAACTACTATAATACTGTCCCATATGTACAAGAATATAACTACTATAATACTGTCCCATATGTACAGGAATATAACTACTATAATACTGCCCCTATGTACAAGAATATAACTACTATAATACTGCCCCCTATGTACAAGAATATAACTACTATAATACTGCCCCCTATGTACAGGAATATAACTACTATAATAACTTCCCCCTATGTACAAGAATATAACTACTATAATACTGCCCCCTATGTACAGGAATATAACTACTATAATACTACCCCCTATGTACAAGAATATAACTACTATAATACTGCCCCCTATGTACAAGAATATAACTACTATAATACTGACCCCTATCTACAAGAATATAACTACTATAATACTGCCCCCTATGTACAAGAATATAACTACTATAATACTGCCCCTATGTACAGGAATATAACTACTATAATACTGCCCCCTATGTACAAGAATATAACTACTATAATACTGCCCCCTATGTACAGGAATATAACTACTATAATACTGCCCCCTATGTACAAGAATATAACTACTATAATACTGCCCCCTATGTACAAGAATATAACTACTATAATACTGCCCCCTATGTACAAGAATATAACTACTATAATACTGCCCCCTATGTACAAGAATATAACTACTATAATACTGACCCCTATCTACAAGAATATAACTACTATAATACTGCCCCCTATATACAAGAATATAGCTACTATAATACTGCCCCCTATGTACAGGAATATAACTACTATAATACTGCCCCCTATGTACAAGAATATAACTACTATAATACTGCCCCCTATGTACAGGAATATAACTACTATAATACTGCCACCCTATGTACAGGAATATAACTACTATAATACTGCCCCCTATGTACAGGAATATAACTACTATAATACTGCCCCCTATGTACAAGAATATAACTACTATAATACTGCCCCCTATGTACAGGAATATAACTACTATAATACTGCCACCCTATGTACAGGAATATAACTACTATAATACTGCCCCCTATGTACAGGAATATAACTACTATAATACTGCCCCCTATGTACAGGAATATAACTACTATAATACTGCCTCCTATGTACAAGTCTATAACTACTATAATACTGCTCCCTATGTACAAGAATATAACTACTATAATACTGCCCCGTATGTACAAGAATATAACTACTATAATACTGCCCCCTATGTACAAGAATATAACTACTATAATACTGCCCCCTATGTACAAGAATATAGCTACTATAATACTGCCCCCTATGTACAAGAATATAGCTACTATAATACTGCCCCCTATGTACAAGAATATAACTACTATAATACTGCCCCCTATGTACAGGAATATAACTACTATAATACTGCCACCCTATGTACAGGAATATAACTACTATAATACTGCCCCCTATGTACAGGAATATAACTACTATAATACTGCCCCCTATGTACAAGAATATAACTACTATAATACTGCCCCCTATGTACAGGAATATAACTACTATAATACTGCCACCCTATGTACAGGAATATAACTACTATAATACTGCCCCCTATGTACAGGAATATAACTACTATAATACTGCCCCCTATGTACAGGAATATAACTACTATAATACTGCCCCCTATGTACAAGAATATAACTACTATAATACTGCCCCCTATGTACAAGAATATAGCTACTATAATACTGCCCCCTATGTACAAGAATATAGCTACTATAATACTGCCCCCTATGTACAAGAATATAACTACTATAATACTGCCCCCTATGTACAGGAATATAACTACTATAATACTGCCACCCTATGTACAGGAATATAACTACTATAATACTGCCCCCTATGTACAGGAATATAACTACTATAATACTGCCCCCTATGTACAAGAATATAACTACTATAATACTGCCCCCTATGTACAGGAATATAACTACTATAATACTGCCCCCTATGTACAGGAATATAACTACTATAATACTGCCTCCTATGTACAAGTCTATAACTACTATAATACTGCTCCCTATGTACAAGAATATAACTACTATAATACTGCCCCGTATGTACAAGAATATAACTACTATAATACTGCCCCCTATGTACAAGAATATAACTACTATAATACTGCCCCCTATGTACAGGAATATAACTGCTATAATACTGCCCCCTATGTACAGGAATATAACTACTATAATACTGCCCCCTATGTACAGGAATATAACTACTATAATACTGCCCCCTATGTACAAGAATATAACTACTATAATACTGCCCCCTATGTACAGGAATATAACTACTATAATACTGCCCCCTATGTACAGGAATATAACTACTATAATACTGCCCTCTATGTACAGGAATATAACTACTATAATACTGCCCCCTATGTACAGGAATATAACTGCTATAATCCTGATAAATTTCCCCTCCTCTGAGCTGACGCTTCTCTCCCAGGTGTGGTGTATGGTTTGGCGGTGTTATGCCGTGTCATGGTGATTGAGTGGAGCTGTCTCTGCGCTTGTGTAATGCACATTGCTGCCTGTGACTGTTTGTGGGGGTTGGTATAATATTCGGAGTGTTCCTGGATTCGTTGTGTCCGCTATGTTTAGCCTGTAAGGGGTCAATATTACCTCTAAGGTCACTATACATTCTATAAGGGGTCAGTATTATCAGTTAGGGGTCAGTATTATCAGTGAGGGGGCAGTATTATTGGTTAGGGGTCAGTATTATCAGTGAGGGGGCAGTATTATCAGTGAGGGGGCAGTATTATCGGTTAGGGGGCAGTATTATCAGTTAGGGGGCAGTATTATCAGTTAGGGGTCAGTATTATCAGTAAGGGGTTAGTATTATCGGTTAGGGGGCAGTATTATCAGTAAGGGGTCAGTATTATCGGTTAGGGGGCAGTATTATCGGTTAGGGGTCAGTATTATCAGTTAGGGGGCAGTATTATCAGTTAGGGGGCAGTATTATCAGTTAGGGGGCAGTATTATCAGTTAGGGGGCAGTATTACCTCTATGATTGGGCTATTTTTCCCATAATGAAGCTCTATAACCAATAGGGTGCACATTTTTGTACTCAATATTGTCGACAAGGGGTCATTTCTATATGGGGGGGGGGGGGGCATCATTACCCAAAAGGGGTCACTATCTCCAATTACCTATTGGAGGGAAATCCTATTATCTATAATAGTACAATGTCCCCTACTGGGGGGGGGGGGGGGCACAATGCGCTGTGAGAGGACAATGTCACCTATGTGGGGGGGGGGGGGTATTATTAATTATAATGGGGCACTAATTACATATTAGGGGTCACTATTAGGCAGCCGGGGTCATGATTATCTATAAGTCTGCGCTATTCACTACAATGGGGTCCTATCACCTATAAGTGGGCGCTATTATGTATACGAGGATAATATTATCTATGAGGGGGTATTATTTACATGTAATGGGCCCCTATCACCTATAAGTGGGCGCTATTATGTATACGAGGATAATATTATCTATGAGGGGGGTATTATTTACATGTAATGGGCCCCTATCACCTATAAGTGGGCGCTATTAGCCTGCAGGGGCCATGGATACCTTTAAGGGTCCGATATTATCTGTAAGTGTGCGCTATTCACTGCAGTGGGGTCCGATTATCTGTAAGTGGGCGCTATTAGATAGCAGGGGCCATAATTACCTTTAAAGAGCCATAATTACCTTTAAGGACCCAGTATTAGCTGTAAGTGGGCGCTTTGCACTATAATGGGGCCCCATTACCTATGAGTGGGGGCTGTTACTGCTTCCAGGCGCTGAGCGTCCCATCCTTCCTGTTATACGCTCCTGGGATGGCGGTATTATATATCCTGTACATGTGGTGTCCCCCAGCGGTCAGGGCCCCCCTTTATCTGGGCTCAGGGGTCACTGTGGTCCATTAGAAATAACGAGGGACCAGCGATGTAACACGGACCCCGGGGGCAGCGGACGTCGCCAGGAACGAATCGCAAGCGATAAACAAAACTTCAAAAGCTGCGGATGATATAGGGAGTCCCCCGCCCGCTGCGCAGGGTTGTCTTTATAACAGCTGCAGTGCTGGAGCAGTAGCGGCGCCCCGGCTGACCACCTACAATTTATGGCGCCATCATAATGCGGTGACCTCATAGTCATAGGGTCACATAGCTCAGGGCGCGGCGGGGACACAGGGGGCGCTGCCTCTGCTGGCGGTGCAGGGGTTAATGGCCATGTTTCATCAGGAAACTCTCAAAACATCGAGAAAAGGGAGAAAATAGCGAAATGAGAAGGAATTCAAGGTTACGAGCCGGAGAAAAGCGCCGGGAGCCACAGCGACAAATACAAACTGCGATGCCTCCGTGTCCGCTCCTGCCGCTCTTAAAGGGGAAGTCTGGCGGCTCATGGAAAAAGCGCAATCATCATATAATGGGAAACTTTCCTGAGTTTGTGTTTCCATAATTCTCACTTCTTTGTTAGAATCGTCCGGAACTGATATGATTTTTATCTGCACTGATACATTGTAGCAAAGTATAAGCGAAGAAGAGAGATTTGTGCTACTATTATATAGATAATCTCCAGAGGATGCAGCCTCACAGCTGGAAGTTTGTTGCAAATGTATCCAGTCTAGACAATAAAAGTAATAGCAGATTGATACATCTTTCCTGCACTGATACATTGTAACAAAGTATGGAAATAAACTTGTTCTGCCTAAAAACGGGTTTGACACAGCTGAGGGTTTGCTACAGTCTCTAGACAATCTTCTGTGAAGTAGACAGATTGATACATTGTATCTCTGCTGATATTTTGATTGTATCCAGAGGATAACACCCTGAAAAATACTTCTTTGTTACAGATTACAGCTGGAGGTTTGTTACAATTGGTGCAGACAATCTTCTGTAAAGTAAACAGACTGATCGTTTTTACCTGCACTGATACATTGTAACGAAGGA
The DNA here is from genome assembly GCF_040894005.1 of Engystomops pustulosus. NCBI lineage: Eukaryota > Metazoa > Chordata > Amphibia > Anura > Leptodactylidae > Engystomops > Engystomops pustulosus. The sequence continues at coordinate 5,358,845 of NC_092420.1, forward strand.
TTAGGGTAGGAGAGAGATGGGGCTGTTGTAGTCATAGTATTAGGAGGTAACTGTGAATTATGGTTTATTAGAGCTCCAGTGGCCTCACAGCTGAGGGTCTGTTACAATTGTATCCACTTTAGACAATCATCTTTAGAAAATCCTTTACATCAGCAGCCAAAATCCCTGGAATGGAGAAAGCCAGATCCTGTCCTGTGAATGTAAAGCAAGAACAGCAGTGAGGACTGACACCAGTGTGAGTATTACGTGCCCCGGCGGTCAGTGATTGTCACCCAGCAGCAGGTAGGTCATGATAACGGAGCGTGTGACCTCTGTGATGCGTCCTCCGCCTGCGCTCGCTGCAGCTAATCGTGTGACACGGCTCGGAGCGCCGCAGGAGCAGACGCTTGACCTCAGCGACCTCTGCCAGCGATGTGCAGATCCCTGCCCTGTGCTCATGGCATCAGACATATGTACATAGATATATCACACAGCACCAGATGACAAGACCCCCGGGCCGGGCCCCCATCACCCGTGCGTCCCACCGCATCCCCCGCTCTGGCCTAGATACAGCGCCAAACATGAAGAGTTCTGTGTCTGCATAACATTACAGGGAAACCATCAGCAGGAGTGACCCCGCACACTGCAGCCAGTGTTACTTATTGTCCCTGTATGTTAGTAGCAGCAGGACTGTGATATATGGATTTATATTACAGGATTGTAGCTTTACCAAGTGCACTGGGGGCGTGTCCTCCTGACCTTGATTCTGTGCCGCCTGCCTGATCTTCTGTTACGTTTCTGACTCCGATCCTGTGCCTCGCCGTGGCAACTACCGCAAGCAAGTCGTACCTACGGAGTGACCTTTAGAGCGGGCTCTGGTGAATAGCGGGTGCCACTCCGATCCCCGGTGTCCTCTTACATAACTGCTCACAGCAGTCCATCACCTCCGATCCTGTCAATCCACCACCGATCGTGACACTCGTGGCGCATTTTTGACCAGTTTGAATTAAGATAATTGGTAAAACCTGGCAAAAACGGATGCAGTTTTTTACAGACTGCTTGAAAATGGGCAATTATCTTAATTAAAACAGGCCAAAAACGGGTTCAAAACCCCACGTGTGACATCACCCTTAGGCCGTCGGCAAATGTGGCGTTTTGAACCTGTTTTTGGGACGTTTTTAAGCAGTCCGTTAAAAATGCGTTTTAATTTTTTACCGGTTTTACCAATTATCTTAATTAAAACGGGTTAAAAACTGCATAAAAACGGCCCAAAAACGGGTTCAAAACTCCACGTGTGCCACCGGCCTTATAGCTTCTCAACAAACTGTTTTCAGCTGTGCTAGCATATTTGAACAAAGCTTTTCAAGGGTTTTCTAAACATCCATTATCTTCTTACAGAGCTAGCAAACACCATGTACCATGAAACCAGTGGAGCGGAGGCTGTTGGGGCCTATATACTCCTCCTGTGTAGATACTGCTTTATAAACCAGACGTTTGCTGCAAGATCCGTCCTTTACCACATTAACAATGTATAGAGGGCGATTATAATTCATGGAATGTTGGCTTCATTGAATGAAAAATAAGGAGATTTCTAAATGACCCCAAACTTTTGAGCAGTAGTGTATGTTGTTAGTAGCAGCAGGACTGTGACGTGGATTTATATTCCAGGATTGTAGCTTCTTTAAGTGCACTGGGGGCATTGGTTAGTTAGGACTGTGGCATGTACCTGCTATACGCAGCGTTTGGTAGGTCCAGCTGTACACACCAGGGACATCTAGAGATGTTCTGACCCGACCTTGTTCCGCTCAATCATTACCTTCTTCCTACACATCGGGGCACATTTACTTACCCGTCCTGTCGTGATCCCCGAGGTGCGTTGTCCGACGAGGATTCTGTGCTGCCACGATTCACTAAGATCGTGCGCCCGATATCCTGCATGTGTCACTTCCCCGCTCAGGTCCCCGGAGTTCACCTTCTTCTTCCTGGTGCATGTAAGTGCATTGTCCGTGTATAATGTGCTGTGCGGGGAGTCACTAAGATCATGCGCCCGATATCCTGCATGTGTCACTTCCCCGCTCAGGTCCCTGGAGTTCACCTTCTTCTTCCTGGTGCATGTAAGTGCATTGTCCGTGTATAATGCGCTGTGCGGGGAGTCACTAAGATCCTGCGCCCGATATCCTGCATGTGTCGCTTCCCTGCTCAGGTCCCTGGAGTTCAGCTTCTTCTTCCTGGTGCATGTAAGTGCATTGTCTGTATATAATGCGCTGTGCGGAGAGTCACTAAGATCCTGCCCCCGATATCCTGCATGTGTCACTTCCCCGCTCAGGTCCCCGGAGTTCACCTTCTTCTTCCTGGTGCATGTAAGTGCATTGTCCGTGTATAATGTGCTGTGCGGGGAGTCACTAAGATCCTGCGCCTGATATCCTGCATGTGTCGCTTCCCCGCTCAGGTCCCCGGAGTTCACCTTCTTCTTCCTGGTGCATGTAAGTGCATTGTCCGTGTATAATGTGCTGTGCGGGGAGTCACTAAGATCGTGCGCCTGATATCCTGCATGTGTCACTTCCCCGCTCAGGTCCCCGGAGTTCCCCTTCTTCTTCCTGGTGCATGTAAGTGCATTGTCCGTGTATAATGAGCTGTGCAGGGAGTCACTAAGATCCTGGCCCGATATCCTGCATGTGTCACTTCCCCACTCAGGTCCCCGGAGTTCACCTTCTTCTTCCTGGTGCATGTAAGTGCATTGTCCGTGTATAATGTGCTGTGTGGGGAGTCACTAAGATCCTGCACCCGATATCCTGCATGTGTCGCTTCCCCGCTCAGGTCCCCGGAGTTCACCTTCTTCTTCCTGGTGCATGTAAGTGCATTGTCCGTGTATAATGCGCTGTGCGGGGAGTCACTAAGATCCTGCACCCGATATCCTGCATGTGTCGCTTCCCCGCTCAGGTCCCCGGAGTTCACCTTCTTCCTGGTGCATGTAAGTGCATTGTCCGTGTATAATGCGCTGTGCGGGGAGTCACTAAGATCGTGCGCCCGATATCCTGCATGTGTCACTTCCCCGCTCAGGTCCCCGGAGTTCACCTTCTTCTTCCTGGTGCATGTAAGTGCATTGTCCGTGTATAATGTGCTGTGCGGGGAGTCACTAAGATCATGCGCCCGATATCCTGCATGTGTCACTTCCCCGCTCAGGTCCCTGGAGTTCACCTTCTTCTTCCTGGTGCATGTAAGTGCATTGTCCGTGTATAATGCGCTGTGCGGGGAGTCACTAAGATCCTGCGCCCGATATCCTGCATGTGTCGCTTCCCTGCTCAGGTCCCTGGAGTTCAGCTTCTTCTTCCTGGTGCATGTAAGTGCATTGTCTGTATATAATGCGCTGTGCGGAGAGTCACTAAGATCCTGCCCCCGATATCCTGCATGTGTCACTTCCCCGCTCAGGTCCCCGGAGTTCACCTTCTTCTTCCTGGTGCATGTAAGTGCATTGTCCGTGTATAATGTGCTGTGCGGGGAGTCACTAAGATCCTGCGCCTGATATCCTGCATGTGTCGCTTCCCCGCTCAGGTCCCCGGAGTTCACCTTCTTCTTCCTGGTGCATGTAAGTGCATTGTCCGTGTATAATGTGCTGTGCGGGGAGTCACTAAGATCGTGCGCCTGATATCCTGCATGTGTCACTTCCCCGCTCAGGTCCCCGGAGTTCCCCTTCTTCTTCCTGGTGCATGTAAGTGCATTGTCCGTGTATAATGAGCTGTGCAGGGAGTCACTAAGATCCTGGCCCGATATCCTGCATGTGTCACTTCCCCACTCAGGTCCCCGGAGTTCACCTTCTTCTTCCTGGTGCATGTAAGTGCATTGTCCGTGTATAATGTGCTGTGTGGGGAGTCACTAAGATCCTGCACCCGATATCCTGCATGTGTCGCTTCCCCGCTCAGGTCCCCGGAGTTCACCTTCTTCTTCCTGGTGCATGTAAGTGCATTGTCCGTGTATAATGCGCTGTGCGGGGAGTCACTAAGATCCTGCACCCGATATCCTGCATGTGTCGCTTCCCCCGCTCAGGTCCCCGGAGTTCACCTTCTTCTTCCTGGTGCATGTAAGTGCATTGTCCGTGTATAATGCGCTGTGCGGGGAGTCACTAAGATCCTGCGCCCGATATCCTGCATGTGTCACTTCCCCGCTCAGGTCCCCGGAGTTCACCTTCTTCTTCCTGGTGCATGTAAGCGCATTGTCCGTGTATAATGCGCTGTGCGGGGAGTCACTAAGATCGTGCGCCTGATATCCTGCATGTGTCGCTTCCCCGCTCAGGTCCCCGGAGTTCACCTTCTTCTTCCTGGTGCATGTAAGTGCATTGTCCGTGTATAATGCGCTGTGCGGGGAGTCACTGAGATCCTGCACCCGATATCCTGCATGTGTCGCTTCCCCCGCTCAGGTCCCCGGAGTTCACCTTCTTCTTCCTGGTGCATGTAAGTGCATTGTCCGTGTATAATGCGCTGTGCGGGGAGTCACTAAGATCCTGCGCCCGATATCCTGCATGTGTCACTTCCCCGCTCAGGTCCCCGGAGTTCACCTTCTTCTTCCTGGTGCATGTAAGCGCATTGTCCGTGTATAATGCGCTGTGCGGGGAGTCACTAAGATCGTGCGCCTGATATCCTGCATGTGTCGCTTCCCCGCTCAGGTCCCCGGAGTTCACCTTCTTCTTCCTGGTGCATGTAAGTGCATTGTCCGTGTATAATGCGCTGTGCGGGGAGTCACTAAGATCCTGCGCCTGATATCCTGCATGTGTCGCTTCCCCGCTCAGGTCCCTGGAGTTCACCTTCTTCTTCCTGGTGCATGTAAGTGCATTGTCCGTGTATAATGCGCTGTGCGGGGAGTCACTAAGATCCTGCGCCCGATATCCTGCATGTATCGCTCCCCGCTCAGGTCCCTGGAGTTCACCTTCTTCTTCCTGGTGCATGTAAGTGCATTGTCCGTGTATAATGCGCTGTGCAGGGAGTCACTAAGATCGTGCTCCCGATATCCTGCATGTATCGCTCCCCGCTCAGGTCCCTGGAGTTCACCTTCTTCTTCCTGGTGCATGTGAGTGCTGATCTTGCAACAGAATTTTAAAAGTTAAATTCCGTGGTTTGTCCGAATCCGTCGGGTTGTCCGAAGGCCACGCCCCTGATTTGTGTCACATGAAAGCCTGTGCCGAAATCCGATCCCGTGCGCCAAAAACCCCTGTGCAATTCAGTGCAAATCGGAAATATTCGGGAAACCTGATGGAAATGCGTCCGACCCTTAGTAAATGTGCCCCATCATCTTTGAATGACCCCTTTATTCTCATTTGTCCCACCACTAGGAGGCGCCATTGTCCCCAGATTATCCTCCTTCTGCTGCTTTCAGATAATTGAGTCCTTCATTCCCATAATCCAAAATAATCTCCTGATCTGTGACAAAACGGGATCTTTTTGCATAAGATTTACCATTTTAGAGGTTTATTAACTCAAATAGCAGCCGGGAATCTGCAATGTTTGTATCCATCCGCCCCACAGAGAAGGGGATGAGCACTGAATGACGCACTCGGCCCTGCTACATCTCCCCAGCGCTGCGCCTACACCGGGGCCCATTATCGGAGCTGCAGTTCTGTATCACGTTCTGCCTCATTTTCACACTTCCCCCCCCCCCCCACACTCCTTACTGTAAAGGGCTAAAAATGAATTGGTTGCGGTAAATTAGGAATCCTGCGCTGCTCCATCTCCGGCCGGGATCCGGGAGGGTTCCTTATTGTTGCTATGGTAACAGGTTGTGTAGCGTTCTCTCTCCGGATCAGGGGATCAGTGTCTGATGCCAGGAATTATGTATTAGATCATATGTATTATTGGGCGGTCTAGTGCCCCCAGGGGTAATAACCGAAGGATGTCACGGAAAGATTAGCGCCCCCGGCCCCAAACTGCGCCCAAGCCACAGCCCGGACTACACTCAGTGACATTGGGGGTCATTTACTAAGGGCCCGATTCGCGGTTTTCTGACGTGTTACCCGAATACTTCCGATTTGAGCCGATTTCCCCTGAATTGCCCCGGGTTTTTGGGGCACGCGATCGGACTGTGGCGCATCGGCGGCGGCATGCACGCAACGGAAATCGAGGGGGGGGGGGGGCGTGGCCGAACGAAAACCCGATGTATTCAGAGAAACTGCCGCATTTAAAAAAAAAAAATGTTGCGGGACACGCACTTACCTTCACCAGGATGGCTCGGTGAACTCCATTGCGTTCCGATGCTCTTCCGCGCAGCAGTGCCACCTGGTGGACGTCGGAGGAAGACCCGCAAGACCCAAATCCACCGCAGAGAACGCACTGCTGGATCGCGAATGGGCCAGGTAAGTAAATCTGCCCCAATGGGTTTTCGTTTTTTGTTATGTATATTTATTTGCTCGGTTATTTGTTTGTATATTATTTGTGTTTATTTGTTTTCACTGTTGCTATTTGGTAGTCACAGCTCGGCCTGTGGTGGAATATGGACCCTCTCGGCTTGTAGCGAAATCACCTGCCGGACCAACCAGGACACGCCCCCGTGTAGGCGGGGCCAGGCATGCGAGGTGAATGATTCGGGAAGGGTCCGGGTTTCCCCACAGGTCAGTTTAGGTTTGTAAATATTGTTATTTAATAAAGCTGTGGCCGACCTCCACTTTTTCATCCATACAGCCTCGATGTTGTTTTTGTACGGGGGGCGGGGGGAGTTTTTTGGGTTGGTTTATTGATACGGCCAGTCCTTGTTAGTAGGTTTTCAGTAGCTCCGTCTTCGGAGCAGTGTGCGCATGCGCAGAACGCCGGCTTCTCGGACAAGGGTGCGCAGCTTCAAGGAACTGCACACCAAAGATCTCAGCGTAGGAGGATCAAAGAGGCTACTGGGGCGTGACGCAGCCACTTCACAAAATTTACATATTAGGACAATAAAGATTTTAAAAAGATAGCAGAAAGGGCTCTCCTCACGTCCCATACATGCACCCACCACCCCATCTACCTTTATAGGTGGAATTGTAGTGGTAGGTTCCCTTTAAGGAAAGGTTGTCAGAGGTAGCGGTAGGCATGGCTTGCGTTAGTCACATGACACCCTGCTGCTGTGTAGAACCCTTAGGCAAGTATTCAGTTTCCCTGTAGCACCCCAAGAGGAGGATAAGAGTATTGCAGGACAATGTGATTTCCTGAATGTATGTGGTGTGAGGATTGAAGTCCTCCGGCGTGTGAGATGCTCTGCAGCGCCGCATAGCAGAGCCCAGGGGTCATCACGTAGACGCTCCGCACAGGACCGGAGATCACAAGAAAACACGCTGAGCTCAAATTTGCGGACATGTACACAGTAATCCGCCGATAAGTCGCAGAGCGTCGCTACACAAAGCCGCAGCGCGGGAGAGCACATGGCGGGTCGATGGCCGTGAACTGCGGGCGCTCGCAACACATTGCGACAAAGCCCAAACAAAGGCGGCTGATGGGATATTGATCTCACGTTGTGTCCCTGAAATCCCACATTGTTACAGGAGCGCAAGACTTTACTCCGCACATTACAGAACCCCCTGCCCCCAGCAACACAGGGCCACGCCAAACTGATAGCATTAACCCCTCACTGGCCGCACGCTGCACAGGTGACGGGAATCAGAGAATAACACAAGGATAGAACACAACTGTGAGGTGTAACAGGGCTTAGATACATAGCAAAAAGGGGATACAGCAGTCTGTATTATAGCAGTTATATTCTTATACATAGGGGGCAGTATTATAGTAGTTATATTCTTGTACATAGGGGGCAGTATTATAGTAGTTATATTCCTGTACATAGGGGGCAGTATTATAGTAGTTATATTCCTGTACATAGGGGGCAGTATTATAGTAGTTATATTCCTGTACATAGGGGGCAGTATTATAGTAGTTATATTCTTGTACATAGGGGGCAGTATTATAGTAGTTATATTCCTGTACATAGGGGGCAGTATTATAGTAGTTATATTCTTGTACATAGGGGGCAGTATTATAGTAGTTATATTCCTGTACATAGGGAGCAGTATTATAGTAGTTATATTCTTGTACATAGGAGGCAGTATTATAGTAGTTATATTCTTGTACATAGGGGGTAGTATTATAGTAGTTATATTCTTGTACATAGGAGGCAGTATTATAGTAGTTATATTCCTGTACATAGGGGGCAGTATTATAGTAGTTATATTCTTGTACATAGGGGGCAGTATTATAGTAGTTATATTCCTGTACATAGGGGGCAGTATTATAGTAGTTATATTCTTGTACATAGGGGGTAGTATTATAGTAGTTATATTCCTGTACATAGGGGGCAGTATTATAGTAGTTAAATTCTTGTACATAGGAGGCAGTATTATAGTAGTTATATTCCTGTACATAGAGGGCAGTATTATAGTAGTTATATTCCTCTACATAGGGGCAGTATTATAGTAGTTATATTCCTGTACATAGGAGGCAGTATTATAGTAGTTATATTCCTGTACATAGGAGGCAGTATTATAGTAGTTATATTCTTGTACATAGGGGGCAGTATTATAGTAGTTATATTCTTGTACATAGGGGGCAGTATTATAGTAGTTATATTCTTGTACATAGGAGGCAGTATTATAGTAGTTATATTCCTGTACATAGGAGGCAGTATTATAGTAGTTATATTCCTGTACATAGAGGGCAGTATTATAGTAGTTATATTCCTGTACATAGGGGGCAGTATTATAGTAGTTATATTCCTGTACATAGGGTGCAGTATTATAGTAGTTATATTCTTGTACATAGGGGGCAGTTTTATAGTAGTTATATTCTTGTACATAGGAGGCAGTATTATAGTAGTTATATTCCTGTACATAGGGGGCAGTATTATAGTAGTTATATTCCTGTACATAGGGGGCAGTATTATAGTAGTTATATTCCTGTACATAGGGGGCAGTATTATAGTAGTTATATTCCTGTACATAGGGAGCAGTATTATAGAAGTAATATTCTTATACATAGGGGGCAGTATTATAGTAGTTATATTCTTGTACATAGGGGGCAGTATTATAGTAGTTATATTCTTGTACATAGGGGGCGGTATTATAGTAGTTATATTCTTGTACATAGGGGCAGTATTATAGTAGTTATATTCTTGTACATAGGGGGCGGTATTATAGTAGTTTTATTCTTGTACATAGGGGGCAGTATTATAGTAGTTATATTCCTGTACATAGGGGGCAGTATTATAGTAGTTATATTCTTGTACATAGGGGGCGGTATTATAGTAGTTTTATTCTTGTACATAGGGGGCAGTATTATAGTAGTTATATTCTTGTACATAGGGGGCAGTATTATAGTAGTTATATTCTTGTACATAGGGGGCAGTTTTATAGTAGTTATATTCTTGTACATAGGGGCAGTATTATAGTAGTTATATTCTTGTACATAGGGGGCGGTATTATAGTAGTTTTATTCTTGTACATAGGGGGCAGTATTATAGTAGTTATATTCCTGTACATAGGGGGCAGTATTATAGTAGTTATATTCTTGTACATAGGGGGCGGTATTATAGTAGTTTTATTCTTGTACATAGGGGGCAGTATTATAGTAGTTTTATTCTTGTACATAGGGGGCAGTATTATAGTAGTTATATTCTTGTACATAGGGGGCAGTTTTATAGTAGTTATATTCTTGTACATAGGAGGCAGTATTATAGTAGTTATATTCCTGTACATAGGGGGCAGTATTATAGTAGTTATATTCCTGTACATAGGGGGCAGTATTATAGTAGTTATATTCCTGTACATAGGGGGCAGTATTATAGTAGTTATATTCCTGTACATAGGGAGCAGTATTATAGAAGTAATATTCTTATACATAGGGGGCAGTATTATAGTAGTTATATTCTTGTACATAGGGGGCAGTATTATAGTAGTTATATTCTTGTACATAGGGGGCGGTATTATAGTAGTTATATTCTTGTACATAGGGGCAGTATTATAGTAGTTATATTCTTGTACATAGGGGGCGGTATTATAGTAGTTTTATTCTTGTACATAGGGGGCAGTATTATAGTAGTTATATTCCTGTACATAGGGGGCAGTATTATAGTAGTTATATTCTTGTACATAGGGGGCGGTATTATAGTAGTTTTATTCTTGTACATAGGGGGCAGTATTATAGTAGTTATATTCTTGTACATAGGGGGCAGTATTATAGTAGTTATATTCTTGTACATAGGGGGCAGTTTTATAGTAGTTATATTCTTGTACATAGGAGGCAGTATTATAGTAGTTATATTCCTGTACATAGGGGGCAGTATTATAGTAGTTATATTCCTGTACATAGGGGGCAGTATTATAGTAGTTATATTCCTGTACATAGGGGGCAGTATTATAGTAGTTATATTCCTGTACATAGGGAGCAGTATTATAGAAGTAATATTCTTATACATAGGGGGCAGTATTATAGTAGTTATATTCTTGTACATAGGGGGCAGTATTATAGTAGTTATATTCTTGTACATAGGGGGCGGTATTATAGTAGTTATATTCTTGTACATAGGGGCAGTATTATAGTAGTTATATTCTTGTACATAGGGGGCGGTATTATAGTAGTTTTATTCTTGTACATAGGGGGCAGTATTATAGTAGTTATATTCCTGTACATAGGGGGCAGTATTATAGTAGTTATATTCTTGTACATAGGGGGCGGTATTATAGTAGTTTTATTCTTGTACATAGGGGGCAGTATTATAGTAGTTTTATTCTTGTACATAGGGGGCAGTATTATAGTAGTTATATTCTTGTACATAGGGGGCAGTTTTATAGTAGTTATATTCTTGTACATAGGAGGCAGTATTATAGTAGTTATATTCCTGTACATAGGGGGCAGTATTATAGTAGTTATATTCCTGTACATAGGGGGCAGTATTATAGTAGTTATATTCCTGTACATAGGGGGCAGTATTATAGTAGTTATATTCCTGTACATAGGGAGCAGTATTATAGAAGTAATATTCTTATACATAGGGGGCAGTATTATAGTAGTTATATTCTTGTACATAGGGGGCAGTATTATAGTAGTTATATTCTTGTACATAGGGGGCGGTATTATAGTAGTTATATTCTTGTACATAGGGGCAGTATTATAGTAGTTATATTCTTGTACATAGGGGGCGGTATTATAGTAGTTTTATTCTTGTACATAGGGGGCAGTATTATAGTAGTTATATTCCTGTACATAGGGGGCAGTATTATAGTAGTTATATTCTTGTACATAGGGGGCGGTATTATAGTAGTTTTATTCTTGTACATAGGGGCAGTATTATACTGTAGTAGTTATATTCTTGTACATAGGGGGCAGTATTATAGTAGTTATATTCTTGTACATAGGAGGCAGTATTATAGTAGTTATATTCTTGTACATAGGGGGCAGTATTATAGTAGTTATATTCTTGTACATAGGAGGCAGTATTATAGTAGTTATATTCTTGTACATAGGGGGCAGTATTATAGTAGTTATATTCTTGTACATAGGGGGCAGTATTATAGTAGTTATATTCTTGTACATAGGGGGCGGTATTATAGTAGTTATATTCTTGTACATAGGGAGCAGTATTATAGAAGTAATATTCTTATACATAGGGGGCAGTATTATAGTAATTATATTCTTGTACATAGGGGGCAGTATTATAGTAGTTATATTCTTGTACATAGGGGGCGGTATTATAGTAGTTATATTCTTGTACATAGGGGGCGGTATTATAGTAGTTATATTCTTGTACATAGGGGGCGGTATTATAGTAGTTATATTCTTGTACATGGGGGGCGGTATGATAGTAGTTATATTCTTGTACATAGGGGGCAGTATTATAGTAGTTATATTCTTGTACATAGGGGGCAGTATTATAGTAATTATATTCTTGTACATAGGGGGCAGTATTATAGTAGTTATATTCTTGTACATAGGGGGCAGTATTATAGTAGTTATATTCTTGTACATAGGGGGCAGTATTATAGTAGTTATATTCTTGTACATAGGGGGCAGTATTATAGTAGTTATATTCTTGTACATAGGGGGCAGTGTTATAGTAGTTATATTCCTGTACATAGGGGGCAGTATTATAGTAGTTATATTCTTGTACATAGGGGGCAGTATTATAGTAGTTATATTCTTGTACATAGGGGGCAGTATTATAGTAGTTATATTCCTGTACATAGGGGGCGGTATTATAGTAGTTATATTCTTGTACATAGGGGGCGGTATTATAGTAGTTATATTCTTATACAAAGGGGGCGGTATTATAGTAGTTATATTCTTGTACATAGGGGGCAGTATTATAGTAGTTATATTCTTGTACATAGGGGGCAGTATTATAGTAGTTATATTCTTGTACATAGGGGGCAGTATTATAGTAGTTATATTCTTGTACATAGGGGGCAGTATTATAGTAGTTATATTCTTGTACATAGGGGGCAGTATTATAGTAGTTATATTCTTGTACATAGGGGGCAGTGTTATAGTAGTTATATTCTTGTACATAGGGGGCAGTATTATAGTAGTTATATTGTTGTACATAGGGGGCAGTATTATAGTAGTTATATTCCTGTACATAGGGGGCAGTCTTATAGTAGTTATGTTCCTGTACATAGGGGGCAGTATTATAGTAGTTATATTCTTGTACATAGGGGGCAGTATTATAGTAGTTATATTCCTGTACATAGGGGACAGTTTTATAGTAGTTATATTCTTGTACATAGGGGGCAGTGTTATAGTAATTATATTCTTGTACATAGGGGGCAGTAGTATAGTAGTTATATTCCTGTACATAGGGGGCAGTATTATAGTAGTTATATTCTTGTACATAGGGGACAGTATTATAGTAGTTATATTCTTGTACATAGAGGGCAGTATTATAGTAGTTATATTCCTGTACATAGGGGGCAGTATTATAGTAGTTATATTCCTGTACATAGGGGGCAGTATTATAGTAGTTATATTCTTGTACATAGGGGGCAGTGTTATAGTAGTTATATTCTTGTACATAGGGGGCAGTATTATAGTAGTTATATTCTTGTACATAGGGGGCAGTATTATAGTAGTTATATTCCTGTACATAGGGGGCAGTATTATAGTAGTTATATTCCTGTACATAGGGGGCAGTATTATAGTAATTTCACCATGTAACATAGTATCAATCAGTGTATGATGTGTAATCTCTCTCTGTAGCTCCTCTGATATCCTCCATGTTCCCCTCCCTATCAGACCTCGCTGTCTCCGGCTCTCGTGGTGTATTTCTTCTCTCTGTTCTGTGGAGTTGGGGGTTTGGGTTCTTCTGTCGGCTGATGATGGAAAGTAAATGAAGATGTAATCTGCAGACGTCCTGCGCCTCTAACAAGGACGGATGAATTAATCACTCTCTGCTCTCTCCGTACATTGCAGTGACTGGCACAATGTAACAGAACTGCATCTGCGAACCCCAAAGTATTTGCCTGACCCCTGGAATGTTGATTTTGGGGGTCATTCCATAAATGTATCCCTGATTTTACACGCCCCACACGCACGGTACACGTTACCTTCTATTATTCAATGATTACAGAGAAGCAAAAAAAAAGGGATGATTAATGAGAGATATTAAAATCCCATTGAAAGAAATATTTGAGTCATAAATAGCAGCAGACGGGGGAGGGGAGGGGCGCAGGTCCTGTCGGGAGGGGGGGAAACGTTAACTTCTCTGAGGAGGAGAAGGGGAACATATTAGGATATTATCAATATCATCTCAGGGTTAATAAGAAGGATGGGGGCTCATGATGGGAGAAGGATGGGGGCTCATGATGGCAGAAGGATGGGGGCTCATGATGGGAGACATACAGGGGAACATGATGGCAGAAGGATGGGGCTCATGATGGGAGAAGGATAAGGGCTCATGATGAGAGAAGGATGGGGGCTCATGATGGCAGAAGGATGGGGGCTCATGATGGGAGAAGGATGTGGGCTCATGATGGCAGAAGGATGGGGGCTCATGATGGCAGAAGGATGGGGGCTCATGATAGGAGAAGGATGGGGGCTCATGATGGGAGAAGAATGGGGGCTCATGATGGGAGAGGGATGGGGGCTCATGATGGGAGAGGGATGGGGGCTCATGATGGCAGATGGATGGGGGCCATCCTTCTCATGATGGGAGAATGATGGGGGCTCGTGATGGGAGAAGGATGGGGCTCATGATGAGAGAAGAATGGGGGCTCATGATGGGAGAAGGATGGAGGCTCATGATGGGAGAAGGATAGGGGCTCATGATGGGAGAAGGATGGGGCTCATGATGGCAGAAGGATGGGGGCTCATGATGGCAGAAGGATGGGGGTCATGATGGGAGACGGATGGGGGCTCATGATGGGAGAAGGATGGGGGCTCATGATGGGAGAAGGATTTGGGCTCATGATGGAGAAGGATGGGGCTCATCATGCGAGAAACATTTGGGCTCATGATAGGAGAAGGATGGGGGCTCATGATGGGAGAAGGATGGGGGCTCATGATGGGAGAAGAATGGGGGCTCATGATGGGAGAGGGATGGGGGCTCATGATGGCAGAAGGATGGGGGCTCATGATGGGGAAGGATGGAGGCTCATGATGGGAGAAGGATGGGGGCTCATGATGGCAGAAGGATGGGGGCTCATGATGGCAGAAGGATGGGGGCTCATGATGGGAGAAGGATGGGGCTCATGATGGGAGAAGAATGGGGGCTCATGATGGGAGAAGGATGGGGGCTCATGATGGAGAAGGATGGGGGCTCATGATGGAAGAATCATGGCAGTTCATGATGGGAGAAGGATGGGGGTTCATGATGGCAGAAGGATGGGGGCTCACGATGGGAGAAGGATGGGGATTCATGATGGGAGAAGGATGGGGATTCATGATGGGAGAAGGATGGGGGCTCATGATGGAGAAGGATGGGGGCTCTTGATGGGAGAAGGATGGGGGCTCATGATGGGAGAAGGATGGGGGCTCATGATGGGAGAAGGATGGGGGCTCATGATAGGAGAAGGATGGGGCTCATGATGGGAGAAGGATAGGGGCTCATGATGGAGAAGGATGGGGGCTCATGATGGAGAAGGATGGGGGCTCATGATGGAGAAGGATGGGGGCTCATGATTGGAGAGGGATTGGGCTCATGATGGGAGAAGGATAGGGGCTCATGATGGGAGAAGGATGGGGGCTCATGATGGGAGAAGGATGGGGGGCTCATGATAGGAGAAGGATGGGGGCTCATGATGGGAGAAGGATGGGGGCTCATGATGGGAGAAGGATGGGGGCTCATGATGGGAGAAGGATGGGGGGCTCATGATAGGAGAAGGATGGGGCTCATGATGGGAGAAGGATGTGGGCTCATGATGGGAGCAGAATGGGGGCTCATGATGGGAGCAGAATGGGGGCTCATGATGGGAGAAGGATGGGGGCTCATGATGGGAGATTGATGGGGGCTCATGATGGGAGAAGGATGGGGGCTCATCATGGGAGAAGAATGGGGGCTCATGATGAGAGAAGGATGGGGGCTCATGATGGGAGAAGGATGGGGGCTCATGATGGGAGAAGGATGGGGGCTCATGATGGGAGAAGGATGGGGGGCTCATGATAGGAGAAGGATGGGGCTCATGATGGGAGAAGGATGTGGGCTCATGATGGGAGCAGAATGGGGGCTCATGATGGGAGAAGGATGGGGGCTCATGATGGGAGATTGATGGGGGCTCATGATGGGAGAAGGATGGGGGCTCATCATGGGAGAAGAATGGGGGCTCATGATGGAGAAGGATGGGGGCTCATGATGGAAGAATCATGGCAGTTCATGATGGGAGAAGGATGGGGGTTCATGATGGGAGAAGCATTTGGGCTCATGATGTGAGAATGATGGGGGTTATGATGGGAGAAGGATGGGGGCTCATGATGGCAGAAGGATGGGGGCTCATGATGGCAGAAGGATGGGGGCTCATGATAGGAGAAGGATGGGGGCTCATGATGGGAGAAGAATGGGGCTCATGATGGGAGAGGGATGGGGGCTCATGATGGCAGAAGGATGGGGGCCATCCTTCTCATGATGGGAGAAGGATGGGGGCTCGTGATGGGAGAAGGATGGGGCTCATGATGGGAGAAGAATGGGGGCTCATGATGGGAGAAGGATGGGGGCTCATGATGGGAGAAGGATGGGGGCTCATGATGGGAGAAGGATGGGGCTCATGATGGCAGAAGGATGGGGGCTCATGATAGGAGAAGGATGGGGGCTCATGATGGGAGAAGGATGGGGGCTCATGATGGGAGAAGAATGGGGGCTCATGATGGGAGAGGGATGGAAGCTCATGATGGCAGAAGGATGGGGGCTCATGATGGAGAAGGATGGGGGCTCATGATGGGAGAAGGATGGGGGCTCATGATGGCAGAAGGATGGGGGCTCATGAGGGCAGAAGGATGGGGGCTCACGATGGGAGAAGGATGGGGGCTCATGATGGGAGAAGGATGGGGCTCATGATGGGAGAAGAATGGGGGCTCATGATGGGAGAAGGATGGGGGCTCATGATGGAGAAGGATGGGGGCTCATGATGGGAGAAGGATGGGGGCTCATGATTGCAGAAGGATGGGGGCTCATGATGGCAGAAGGATGGGGGCTCACGATGGGAGAAGGATGGGGATTCATGATGGGAGAAGGATGGGGATTCATGATGGGAGAAGGATGGGGGCTCATGATGGAGAAGGATGGGGGCTCATGATGGGAGAAGGATGGGGGCTCATGATGGGAGAAGGATGGGGGCTCATGATGGGAGAAGGATGTGGGCTCATGATAGGAGAAGGATGGGGGCTCATGATGGGAGAAGGATGGGGGCTCATGATGGGAGAAGGATGGGGGCTCATGATGGAGAAGGATGGGGGCTCATGATGGAGAAGGATGGGGGCTCATGATGGAGAAGGATGGGGGCTCATGATTGGAGAGGGATTGGGCTCATGATGGGAGAAGGATAGGGGCTCATAATGGGAGAAGGATGGGGGCTCATGATGGGAGAAGGATGGGGGGCTCATGATAGGAGAAGGATGGGGGCTCATGATGGGAGAAGGATGGGGGCCCTGATGGGAGAAGGATGGGGGCTCATGATGGGAGAAGGATGGGGGGCTAATGATAGGAGAAGGATGGGGCTCATGATGGGAGAAGGATGTGGGCTCATGATGGGAGCAGAATGGGGGCTCATGATGGGAGAAGGATGGGGGCTCATGATGGGAGATTGATGGGGGCTCATGATGGGAGAAGGATGGGGGCTCATCATGGGAGAAGAATGGGGGCTCATGATGGAGAAGGATGGGGGCTCATGATGGGAGAAGGATGGGGGCTCATGATGGGAGAAGGATGGGGGCTCATGATGGGAGAAGGATGGGGGGCTCATGATAGGAGAAGGATGGGGCTCATGATGGGAGAAGGATGTGGGCTCATGATGGGAGCAGAATGGGGGCTCATGATGGGAGAAGGATGGGGGCTCATGATGGGAGATTGATGGGGGCTCATGATGGGAGAAGGATGGGGGCTCATCATGGGAGAAGAATGGGGGCTCATGATGGAGAAGGATGGGGGCTCATGATGGAAGAATCATGGCAGTTCATGATGGGAGAAGGATGGGGGTTCATGATGGGAGAAGCATTTGGGCTCATGATGGGAGAATGATGGGGGTCATGATGGGAGAAGGATGGGGTTCATAATGGGAGAAGGATCGGGGCTCATGATGGGAGAATGATGGGGGTTCATGATGGGAGAAGGATTTGGGCTCATGATGGAGAAGGATGGGGGCTCATGATGAGAGAAGGATGGGGGCTCATGATGAGAGAAGGATGGGGGTTCATGATGAGAGAAGGATGGGGGCTCATGATGGAGAAGGATGGGGGCTCATGATGGGAGAAGGATGGGGGCTCATGATGGAGAAGGATGGGGGCTCATGATGGGAGAAGGATGGGGGCTCATGATGGCAGAAGGATGGGGTTCATAATGGGAGAAGGATGGGGGCTCATGATGGGAGAATTATGGGGGTTCATGATGGGAGAAGGATTTGGGCTCATGATGGGAGAAGGATGGGGGCTCATGATGGAGAAGGATGGGGGCTCATGATGGGAGGAGGATGGGGGCTCATGGGAGAAGGATGGGGGGCTCATGATAGGAGAAGGATGGGGCTCATGATGGGAGAAGGATGTGGGCTCATGATGGGAGCAGAATGGGGGCTCATGATGGGAGAAGGATGGGGGCTCATGATGGGAGAATCATGGCAGTTCATGATGGGAGAAGGATGGGGGTTCATGATGGGAGAAGCATTTGGGCTCATGATGGGAGAATGATGGGGGTCATGATGGGAGAAGGATGGGGTTCATAATGGGAGAAGGATCGGGGCTCATGATGGGAGAATGATGGGGGTTCATGATGGGAGAAGGATTTGGGCTCATGATGGAGAAGGATGGGGGTCATGATGAGAGAAGGATGGGGGCTCATGATGAGAGAAGGATGGGGGTTCATGATGAGAGAAGGATGGGGGCTCATGATTGGAGAAGGATGGGGGCTCATGATGGGAGAAGGATGGGGGCTCATGATGGAGAAGGATGGGGGCTCATGATGGGAGAAGGATGGGGGCTCATGATGGCAGAAGGATGGGGTTCATAATGGGAGAAGGATGGGGGCTCATGATGGGAGAATTATGGGGGTTCATGATGGGAGAAGGATTTGGGCTCATGATGGGAGAAGGACGGGGGCTCATGGTGGAGAAGGATGGGGGCTCATGATGGAGAAGGATGGGGGCTCATGATTGGAGAGGGATTGGGCTCATGATGGGAGAAGGATAGGGGCTCATGATGGGAGAAGGATGGGGGCTCATGATGGGAGAAGGATGGGGGGCTCATGATAGGAGAAGGATGGGGGCTCATGATGGGAGAAGGATGGGGGCTCATGATGGGAGAAGGATGGGGGCTCATGATGGGAGAAGGATGGGGGGCTCATGATAGGAGAAGGATGGGACTCATGATGGGAGAAGGATGGGGGGCTCATGAGAGGAGAAGGATGGGGGCTCATGATGGGAGAAGGATGTGGGCTCATGATGGGAGAAGAATGGGGGCTCATGATGGGAGAAGGATGGGGCTCATGATGGGAAATTGATGGGGGCTCATGATGGGAGAAGGATGGGGGCTCATCATGCAAGAAGAATGGGGGCTCATGATGGAGAAGGATGGGGGCTCATGATGGAAGAATCATGGCAGTTCATGATGGGAGAAGGATGGGGGTTCATGATGGGAGAAGCATTTGGGCTCATGATGGGAGAATGATGGGGGTCATGATGGGAGAAGGATGGGGTTCATAATGGGAGAAGGATCGGGGCTCATGATGGGAGAATGATGGGGGTTCGTGATGGGAGAAGGATTTGGGCTCATGATGGAGAAGGATGGGGGCTCATGATGAGAGAAGGATGGGGGCTCATGATGAGAGAGGGATGGGGGCTCATGATGGGAGAAGGATGGGGGCTCATGATAGGAGAAGGATGGGGGCTCATGATGAGAGAAGGATGGGGGCTCATGATGAGAGAAGGATGGGAGTTCATGATGAGAGAAGGATGGGGGCTCATGATGGAGAAGGATGGGGGCTCATGATGGGAGAAGGTTGGGGGCTCATTATGGGAGAAGGATGGGGGCTCATGATGGCAGAAGGATGGGGTTCATAATGGGAGAAGGATGGGGGCTCATGATGGGAGAATTATGGGGGTTCATGATGGGAGAAGGATTTGGGCTCATGATGGGAGAAGGATGGGGGCTCATGATGGAGAAGGATGGGTGCTCATGATGGAGAAGGATGGGGGCTCATGATTGGAGAGGGATTGGGCTCATGATGGGAGAAGGATAGGGGCTCATGATGGGAGAAGGATGGGGGCTCATGATGGGAGAAGGATGGGGGGCTCATGATAGGAGAAGGTTGGGGGCTCATGATGGGAGAAGGATGGGGGCTCATGATGGGAGAAGGATGGGGGCTCATGATGGGAGAAGGATGGGGGCTCATGATAGGAGAAGGATGTGGGCTCATGATGGGAGAAGAATGGGGGCTCATGATGGGAGAAGGATGGGGGCTCATGATGGGAGATTGATGGGGGCTCATGATGGGAGAAGGATGGGGGCTCATCATGGGAGAAGAATGGGGGCTCATGATGGAGAAGGATGGGGGCTCATGATGGAAGAATCATGGCAGTTCATGATGGGAGAAGGATGGGGGTTCATGATGGGAGAAGCATTTGGGCTCATGATGGGAGAATGATGGGGGTCATGATGGGAGAAGGATGGTGTTCATAATGGGAGAAGGATCGGGGCTCATGATGGGAGAATGATGGGGGTTCGTGATGGGAGAAGGATTTAGGCTCATGATGGAGAAGGATGGGGGCTCATGATGAGAGAAGGATGGGGGCTCATGATGAGAGAAGGATGGGGGCTCATGATGGGAGAAGGATGGGGGCTCATGATAGGAGAAGGATGGGGGCTCATGATGAGAGAAGGATGGGGGCTCATGATGAGAGAAGGATGGGGGTTCATGATGAGAGAAGGATGGGGGCTCATGATGGAGAAGGATGGGGGCTCATGATGGGAGAAGGATGGGGGCTCATGATGGAGAAGGATGGGGGCTCATGATGGGAGAAGGATGGGGGCTCATGATGGCAGAAGGATGGGGTTCATAATGGCAGAAGGATGGGGGCTCATGATGGGAGAATTATGGGGGTTCATGATGGAGAAGGATTTGGGCTCATGATGGGAGAAGGATGGGGGCTCATGATGGGAGATTGATGGGGGCTCATGATGGGAGAAGGATGGGGGCTCATCATAGGAGAAGAATGGGGGCTCATGATGGAGAAGGATGGGGGCTCATGATGGGAGAAGGATGGGGGCTCATGATGGGAGAAGGATGGGGGCTCATGATGGGAGAAGGATGGGGGGATCATGATAGGAGAAGGATGGGGCTCATGATGGGAGAAGGATGTCGGCTCATGATGGGAGCAGAATGGGGGCTCATGATGGGAGAAGAATGGGGGCTCATGATGGGAGATTGATGGGGGCTCATGATGGGAGAAGGATGGGGGCTCATCATGGGAGAAGAATGGGGGCTCATGATGGAGAAGGATGGGGGCTCATGATGGAAGAATCATGGCAGTTCATGATGGGAGAAGGATGGGGGTTCATGATGGGAGAAGCATTTGGGCTCATGATGGGAGAATGATGGGGGTCATGATGGGAGAAGGATGGTGTTCATAATGAGAGAAGGATCGGGGCTCATGATGGGAGAATGATGGGGGTTCGTGATGGGAGAAGGATTTGGGCTCATGATGGAGAAGGATGGGGGCTCATGATGAGAGAAGGATGGGGGCTCATGATGAGAGAAGGATGGGGGCTCATGATGGGAGAAGGATGGGGGCTCATGATAGGAGAAGGATGGGGGCTCATGATGAGAGAAGGATGGGGGCTCATGATGAGAGAAGGATGGGGGTTCATGATGAGAGAAGGATGGGGGCTCATGATGGAGAAGGATGGGGGCTCATGATGGGAGAAGGATGGGGGCTCATGATGGAGAAGGATGGGGGCTCATGATGGGAGAAGGATGGGGGCTCATGATGGCAGAAGGATGGGGTTCATAATGGGAGAAGGATGGGGGCTCATGATGGGAGAATTATGGGGGTTCATGATGGGAGAAGGATTTGGGCTCATGATGGGAGAAGGATGGGGGCTCATGATGGGAGATTGATGGGGGCTCATGATGGGAGAAGGATGGGGGCTCATCATGGGAGAAGAATGGGGGCTCATGATGGAGAAGGATGGGGGCTCATGATGGGAGAAGGATGGGGGCTCATGATGGGAGAAGGATGGGGGCTCATGATGGGAGAAGGATGGGGGGCTCATGATAGGAGAAGGATGGGGCTCATGATGGGAGAAGGATGTGGGCTCATGATGGGAGCAGAATGGGGGCTCATGATGGGAGAAGAATGGGGGCTCATGATGGGAGATTGATGGGGGCTCATGATGGGAGAAGGATGGGGGCTCATCATGGGAGAAGAATGGGGGCTCATGATGGAGAAGGATGGGGGCTCATGATGGAAGAATCATGTCAGTTCATGATGGGAGAAGGATGGGGGCTCATGATTGGAGAATGATGGGGGTTCATGATGGGAGAAGGATTTGGGCTCATGATGGAGAAGGATGGGGTCTCATGATGAGAGAAGGATGGGGGTTCATGATGAGAGAAGGATGGGGGCTCATGATGGAGAAGGATGGGGGCTCATGATGGGAGAAGGATGGGGGCTCATGATGGAGAAGGATGGGGGCTCATGATGGGAAAAGGATGGGGGCTCATGATGGCAGAAGGATGGGGTTCATAATGGGAGAAGGATGGGGGCTCATGATGGGAGAATTATGGGGGTTCATGATGGGAGAAGGATTTGGGCTCATGATGGGAGAAGGATGGGGGCTCATGATGGAGAAGGATGGGGGCTCATGATGGGAGGAGGATGGGGGCTCATGGGAGAAGGATGGGGGGCTCATGATAGGAGAAGGATGGGGCTCATGATGGGAGAAGGATGTGGGCTCATGATGGGAGCAGAATGGGGGCTCATGATGGGAGAAGGATGGGGGCTCATGATGGGAGAATCATGGCAGTTCATGATGGGAGAAGGATGGGGGTTCATGATGGGAGAAGCATTTGGGCTCATGATGGGAGAATGATGGGGGTCATGATGGGAGAAGGATGGGGTTCATAATGGGAGAAGGATCGGGGCTCATGATGGGAGAATGATGGGGGTTCATGATGGGAGAAGGATTTGGGCTCATGATGGAGAAGGATGGGGGTCATGATGAGAGAAGGATGTGGGCTCATGATGAGAGAAGGATGGGGGTTCATGATGAGAGAAGGATGGGGGCTCATGATGGAGAAGGATGGGGGCTCATGATGGGAGAAGGATGGGGGCTCATGATGGAGAAGGATGGGGGCTCATGATGGGAGAAGGATGGGGGCTCATGATGGCAGAAGGATGGGGTTCATAATGGGAGAAGGATGGGGGCTCATGATGGGAGAATTATGGGGGTTCATGATGGGAGAAGGATTTGGGCTCATGATGGGAGAAGGATGGGGGCTCATGGTGGAGAAGGATGGGGGCTCATGATGGAGAAGGATGGGGGCTCATGATTGGAGAGGGATTGGGCTCATGATGGGAGAAGGATAGGGGCTCATGATGGGAGAAGGATGGGGGCTCATGATGGGAGAAGGATGGGGGGCTCATGATAGGAGAAGGATGGGGGCTCATGATGGGAGAAGGATGGGGGCTCATGATGGGAGAAGGATGGGGGCTCATGATGGGAGAAGGATGGGGGGCTCATGATAGGAGAAGGATGGGACTCATGATGGGAGAAGGATGGGGGGCTCATGAGAGGAGAAGGATGGGGGCTCATGATGGGAGAAGGATGTGGGCTCATGATGGGAGAAGAATGGGGGCTCATGATGGGAGAAGGATGGGGGCTCATGATGGGAAATTGATGGGGGCTCATGATGGGAGAAGGATAGGGGCTCATCATGCAAGAAGAATGGGGGCTCATGATGGAGAAGGATGGGGGCTCATGATGGAAGAATCATGGCAGTTCATGATGGGAGAAGGATGGGGGTTCATGATGGGAGAAGCATTTGGGCTCATGATGGGAGAATGATGGGGGTCATGATGGGAGAAGGATGGTGTTCATAATGGGAGAAGGATCGGGGCTCATGATGGGAGAATGATGGGGGTTCGTGATGGGAGAAGGATTTGGGCTCATGATGGAGAAGGATGGGGGCTCATGATGAGAGAAGGATGGGGGCTCATGATGAGAGAAGGATGGGGGCTCATGATGGGAGAAGGATGGGGGCTCATGATAGGAGAAGGATGGGGGCTCATGATGAGAGAAGGATGGGGGCTCATGATGAGAGAAGGATGGGGGTTCATGATGAGAGAAGGATGGGGGCTCATGATGGAGAAGGATGGGGGCTCATGATGGGAGAAGGATGGGGGCTCATGATGGAGAAGGATGGGGGCTCATGATGGGAGAAGGATGGGGGCTCATGATGGCAGAAGGATGGGGTTCATAATGGGAGAAGGATGGGGGCTCATGATGGGAGAATTATGGGGGTTCATGATGGGAGAAGGATTTGGGCTCATGATGGGAGAAGGATGGGGGCTCATGATGGGAGATTGATGGGGGCTCATGATGGGAGAAGGATGGGGGCTCATCATGGGAGAAGAATGGGGGCTCATGATGGAGAAGGATGGGGGCTCATGATGGGAGAAGGATGGGGGCTCATGATGGGAGAAGGATGGGGGCTCATGATGGGAGAAGGATGGGGGGCTCATGATAGGAGAAGGATGGGGCTCATGATGGGAGAAGGATGTGGGCTCATGATGGGAGCAGAATGGGGGCTCATGATGGGAGAAGAATGGGGGCTCATGATGGGAGATTGATGGGGGCTCATGATGGGAGAAGGATGGGGGCTCATCATGGGAGAAGAATGGGGGCTCATGATGGAGAAGGATGGGGGCTCATGATGGAAGAATCATGGCAGTTCATGATGGGAGAAGGATGGGGGTTCATGATGGGAGAAGCATTTGGGCTCATGATGGGAGAATGATGGGGGTCATGATGGGAGAAGGATGGGGTTCATAATGGGAGAAGGATCGGGGCTCATGATTGGAGAATGATGGGGGTTCATGATGGGAGAAGGATTTGGGCTCATGATGGAGAAGGATGGGGGCTCATGATGAGAGAAGGATGGGGGTTCATGATGAGAGAAGGATGGGGGCTCATGATGGAGAAGGATGGGGGCTCATGATGGGAGAAGGATGGGGGCTCATGATGGAGAAGGATGGGGGCTCATGATGGGAAAAGGATGGGGGCTCATGATGGCAGAAGGATGGGGTTCATAATGGGAGAAGGATGGGGGCTCATGATGGGAGAATTATGGGGGTTCATGATGGGAGAAGGATTTGGGCTCATGATGGGAGAAGGATGGGGGCTCATGATGGAGAAGGATGGGGGCTCATGATGGGAGGAGGATGGGGGCTCATGGGAGAAGGATGGGGGGCTCATGATAGGAGAAGGATGGGGCTCATGATGGGAGAAGGATGTGGGCTCATGATGGGAGCAGAATGGGGGCTCATGATGGGAGAAGGATGGGGGCTCATGATGGGAGAATCATGGCAGTTCATGATGGGAGAAGGATGGGGGTTCATGATGGGAGAAGCATTTGGGCTCATGATGGGAGAATGATGGGGGTCATGATGGGAGAAGGATGGGGTTCATAATGGGAGAAGGATCGGGGCTCATGATGGGAGAATGATGGGGGTTCATGATGGGAGAAGGATTTGGGCTCATGATGGAGAAGGATGGGGGTCATGATGAGAGAAGGATGTGGGCTCATGATGAGAGAAGGATGGGGGTTCATGATGAGAGAAGGATGGGGGCTCATGATGGAGAAGGATGGGGGCTCATGATGGGAGAAGGATGGGGGCTCATGATGGAGAAGGATGGGGGCTCATGATGGGAGAAGGATGGGGGCTCATGATGGCAGAAGGATGGGGTTCATAATGGGAGAAGGATGGGGGCTCATGATGGGAGAATTATGGGGGTTCATGATGGGAGAAGGATTTGGGCTCATGATGGGAGAAGGATGGGGGCTCATGGTGGAGAAGGATGGGGGCTCATGATGGAGAAGGATGGGGGCTCATGATTGGAGAGGGATTGGGCTCATGATGGGAGAAGGATAGGGGCTCATGATGGGAGGATGGGGGCTCATGATGAGAGAAGGATGGGGGGCTCATGATAGGAGAAGGATGGGGGCTCATGATGGGAGAAGGATGGGGGCTCATGATGGGAGAAGGATGGGGGCTCATGATGGGAGAAGGATGGGGGGCTCATGATAGGAGAAGGATGGGACTCATGATGGGAGAAGGATGGGGGGCTCATGAGAGGAGAAGGATGGGGGCTCATGATGGGAGAAGGATGTGGGCTCATGATGGGAGAAGAATGGCGGCTCATGATGGGAGAAGGATGGGGGCTCATGATGGGAAATTGATGGGGGCTCATGATGGGAGAAGGATAGGGGCTCATCATGCAAGAAGAATGGGGGCTCATGATGGAGAAGGATGGGGGCTCATGATGGAAGAATCATGGCAGTTCATGATGGGGGAAGGATGGGGGTTCATGATGGGAGAAGCATTTGGGCTCATGATGGGAGAATGATGGGGGTCATGATGGGAGAAGGATGGGGTTCATAATGGGAGAAGGATCGGGGCTCATGATGGGAGAATGATGGGGGTTCATGATGGGAGAAGGATTTGGGCTCATGATGGAGAAGGATGGGGGCTCATGATGAGAGAAGGATGGGGGCTCATGATGAGAGAAGGATGGGGGTTCATGATGAGAGAAGGATGGGGGCTCATGATGGAGAAGGATGGGGGCTCATGATGGGAGAAGGATGGGGGCTCATGATGGAGAAGGATGGGGGCTCATGATGGCAGAAGGATGGGGTTCATAATGGGAGAAGGATGGGGGCTCATGATGGGAGAATTATGGGGTTCATGATGGGAGAAGGATTTGGGCTCATGATGGGAGAAGGATGGGGGCTCATGATGGAGAAGGATGGGGGCTCATGATGGGAGGAGGATGGGGGCTCATGGGAGAAGGATGGGGGGCTCATGATAGGAGAAGGATTTGGGCTTATGATGGGAGAAGGATGGGGGCTCATGATGGAGAAGGATGGGTGCTCATGATGGAGAAGGATGGGGGCTCATGATTGGAGAGGGATTGGGCTCATGATGGGAGAAGGATAGGGGCTCATGATGGGAGAAGGATGGGGGCTCATGATGGGAGAAGGATGGGGGGCTCATGATAGGAGAAGGATGGGGGCTCATGATGGGAGAAGGATGGGGGCTCATGATGGGAGAAGGATGGGGGCTCATGATGGGAGAAGGATGGGGGCTCATGATGGGAGAAGGATGTGGGCTCATGATGGGAGAAGAATGGGGGCTCATGATGGGAGAAGGATGGGGGCTCATGATGGGAGATTGATGGGGGCTCATGATGGGAGAAGGATGGGGGCTCATCATGGGAGAAGAATGGGGGCTCATGATGGAGAAGGATGGGGGCTCATGATGGAAGAATCATGGCAGTTCATGATGGAAAAAGGATGGGGGTTCATGATGGGAGAAGCATTTGGGCTCATGATGGGAGAATGATGGGGGTCATGATGGGAGAAGGATGGGGTTCATAATGGGAGAAGGATCGGGGCTCATGATGGGAGAATGATGGGGGTTCGTGATGGGAGAAGGATTTGGGCTCATGATGGAGAAGGATGGGGGCTCATGATGAGAAAAGGATGGGGGCTCATGATGAGAGAAGGATGGGGGCTCATGATGGGAGAAGGATGGGGGCTCATGATAGGAGAAGGATGGGGGCTCATGATGAGAGAAGGATGGGGGCTCATGATGAGAGAAGGATGGGGGTTCATGATGAGAGAAGGATGGGGGCTCATGATGGAGAAGGATGGGGGCTCATGATGGGAGAAGGATGGGGGCTCATGATGGAGAAGGATGGGGGCTCATGATGGGAGAAGGATGGGGGCTCATGATGGCAGAAGGATGGGGTTCATAATGGGAGAAGGATGGGGGCTCATGATGGGAGAATTATGGGGGTTCATGATGGGAAAAGGATTTGGGCTCATGATGGGAGAAGGATGGGGGCTCATGATGGGAGATTGATGGGGGCTCATGATGGGAGAAGAATGGGGGCTCATCATCGGAGAAGAATGGGGGCTCATGATGGAGAAGGATGGGGGCTCATGATGGAAGAAGGATGGGGGCTCATGATGGAAGAAGGATGGGGGCTCATGATGGGAGAAGGATGGGGGGCTCATGATAGGAGAAGGATGGGGCTCATGATGGGAAAAGGATGTGGGCTCATGATGGGAGCAGAATGGGGGCTCATGATGGGAGAAGGATGGGGGCTCATGATGGGAGATTGATGGGGGCTCATGATGGGAGAAGGATGGGGGCTCATCATGGGAGAAGAATGGGGGCTCATGATGGAGAAGGATGGGGGCTCATGATGGAAGAATCATGGCAGTTCATGATGGGAGAAGGATGGGGGTTCATGATGGGAGAAGCATTTGGGCTCATGATGGGAGAATGATGGGGGTCATGATGGGAGAAGGATGGGGTTCATAATGGGAGAAGGATCGGGGCTCATGATGGGAGAATGATGGGGGTTCATGATGGGAGAAGGATTTGGGCTCATGATGGAGAAGGATGGGGGCTCATGATGAGAGAAGGATGGGGGCTCATGATGAGAGAAGGATGGGGGTTCATGATGAGAGAAGGATGGGGGCTCATGATGGAGAAGGATGGGGGCTCATGATGGGAGAAGGATGGGGGCTCATGATGGAGAAGGATGGGGGCTCATGATGGGAAAAGGATGGGGGCTCATGATGGCAGAAGGATGGGGTTCATAATGGGAGAAGGATGGGGGCTCATGATGGGAGAATTATGGGGGTTCATGATGGGAGAAGGATTTGGGCTCATGATGGGAGAAGGATGGGGGCTCATGATGGAGAAGGATGGGGGCTCATGATGGGAGGAGGATGGGGGCTCATGGGAGAAGGATGGGGGGCTCATGATAGGAGAAGGATGGGGCTCATGATGGGAGAAGGATGTGGGCTCATGATGGGAGCAGAATGGGGGCTCATGATGGGAGAAGGATGGGGGCTCATGATGGGAGAATCATGGCAGTTCATGATGGGAGAAGGATGGGGGTTCATGATGGGAGAAGCATTTGGGCTCATGATGGGAGAATGATGGGGGTCATGATGGGAGAAGGATGGGGTTCATAATGGGAGAAGGATCGGGGCTCATGATGGGAGAATGATGGGGGTTCATGATGGGAGAAGGATTTGGGCTCATGATGGAGAAGGATGGGGGTCATGATGAGAGAAGGATGGGGGCTCATGATGAGAGAAGGATGGGGGTTCATGATGAGAGAAGGATGGGGGCTCATGATGGAGAAGGATGGGGGCTCATGATGGGAGAAGGATGGGGGCTCATGATGGAGAAGGATGGGGGCTCATGATGGGAGAAGGATGGGGGCTCATGATGGCAGAAGGATGGGGTTCATAATGGGAGAAGGATGGGGGCTCATGATGGGAGAATTATGGGGGTTCATGATGGGAGAAGGATTTGGGCTCATGATGGGAGAAGGATGGGGGCTCATGGTGGAGAAGGATGGGGGCTCATGATGGAGAAGGATGGGGGCTCATGATTGGAGAGGGATTGGGCTCATGATGGGAGAAGGATAGGGGCTCATGATGGGAGAAGGATGGGGGCTCATGATGGGAGAAGGATGGGGGGCTCATGATAGGAGAAGGATGGGGGCTCATGATGGGAGAAGGATGGGGGCTCATGATGGGAGAAGGATGGGGGCTCATGATGGGAGAAGGATGGGGGGCTCATGATAGGAGAAGGATGGGACTCATGATGGGAGAAGGATGGGGGGCTCATGAGAGGAGAAGGATGGGGGCTCATGATGGGAGAAGGATGTGGGCTCATGATGGGAGAAGAATGGGGGCTCATGATGGGAGAAGGATGGGGGCTCATGATGGGAAATTGATGGGGGCTCATGATGGGAGAAGGATGGGGGCTCATCATGCAAGAAGAATGGGGGCTCATGATGGAGAAGGATGGGGGCTCATGATGGAAGAATCATGGCAGTTCATGATGGGGGAAGGATGGGGGTTTATGATGGGAGAAGCATTTGGGCTCATGATGGGAGAATGATGGGGGTCATGATGGGAGAAGGATGGGGTTCATAATGGGAGAAGGATCGGGGCTCATGATGGGAGAATGATGGGGGTTCGTGATGGGAGAAGGATTTGGGCTCATGATGGAGAAGGATGGGGGCTCATGATGAGAGAAGGATGGGGGCTCATGATGGGAGAAGGATGGGGCTCATGATGGGAGAAGGATTTGGGCTCATGATGGAGAAGGATGGGGCTCATCATGCGAGAAGCATTTGGGCACATGAAGGGGGAAGGATGGGGGCTTATGATGGGAGTAGGATGGGGGTTCATGATGAGAGAAGGATGGGGGCTCATGATGGAGAAGGATGGGGGCTCATGATGGGAGAAGGATGGGGGCTCATGATGGAGAAGGATGGGGGCTCATGATGGGAGAAGGATGGGGGCTCATGATGGCAGAAGGATGGGGTTCATAATGGGAGAAGGATGGGGGCTCATGATGGGAGAATTATGGGGGTTCATGATGGGAGAAGGATTTGGGCTCATGATGGGAGAAGGATGGGGGCTCATGGTGGAGAAGGATGGGGGCTCATGATGGAGAAGGATGGGGGCTCATGATTGGAGAGGGATTGGGCTCATGATGGGAGAAGGATAGGGGCTCATGATGGGAGAAGGATGGGGGCTCATGATGGGAGAAGGATGGGGGGCTCATGATAGGAGAAGGATGGGGGCTCATGATGGGAGAAGGATGGGGGCTCATGATGGGAGAAGGATGGGGGCTCATGATGGGAGAAGGATGGGGGGCTCATGATAGGAGAAGGATGGGACTCATGATGGGAGAAGGATGGGGGGCTCATGAGAGGAGAAGGATGGGGGCTCATGATGGGAGAAGGATGTGGGCTCATGATGGGAGAAGAATGGGGGCTCATGATGGGAGAAGGATGGGGGCTCATGATGGGAAATTGATGGGGGCTCATGATGGGAGAAGGATGGGGGCTCATCATGCAAGAAGAATGGGGGCTCATGATGGAGAAGGATGGGGGCTCATGATGGAAGAATCATGGCAGTTCATGATGGGGGAAGGATGGGGGTTTATGATGGGAGAAGCATTTGGGCTCATGATGGGAGAATGATGGGGGTCATGATGGGAGAAGGATGGGGTTCATAATGGGAGAAGGATCGGGGCTCATGATGGGAGAATGATGGGGGTTCGTGATGGGAGAAGGATTTGGGCTCATGATGGAGAAGGATGGGGGCTCATGATGAGAGAAGGATGGGGGCTCATGATGGGAGAAGGATGGGGCTCATGATGGGAGAAGGATTTGGGCTCATGATGGAGAAGGATGGGGCTCATCATGCGAGAAGCATTTGGGCACATGAAGGGGGAAGGATGGGGGCTTATGATGGGAGTAGGATTGGGGTTTATGATCATACAATCTTAGATTCATTTAGAAGGAAAACTTAACATTTATGGGAAGCAGCAAGGAAAACTTTTTTGAATGCATTGCAACTCATTCCAGTTCCTAAATAGAACTTGAGAATAACAGTGTGGACTGACACCAGCGCTACAGGGAGTATAATTATAATTACACTGGTGCATGGATGGGATCTGGCATTGCCGTTTGCTTGGAGCTTACTCTTCCTTTTGGCTTTGGATCCAAAAATCTACAGCAAATCTGCAGGTGTAACTGCAACCCAAGGCCAGGACATGCCCCGCGTCTCCCCAGCCTAGAGACCAAGATCACCAAACATAGCTGCATTTTTCCAACATAAGTGCCACCCCAGTGCACAGGAGCGATGTTGCAATACCACCAACAACCAGTAGGTGCTGTCTGTGGGGAAAAAAACAAACAAAACAATAGTTTTTTTGTAGAAACCTTTAGTATTTTTTCTTTTTCCATAATTAATTTTACGTTTCCTTTTTTTCTAATGGATGTTAGAAGGTTTATAGTTTTAGTAACTAGTTCACAGATTATCAAGAGATTTGATAACAAGCTTAATATTTGGTGACCAATTTAGTTAAGTTCATTTTTTTAACTTAACGTCTCAAACTATTCAAATCAGCATTTGGGAACTCTGTTAACCCTTTCATTCTTTCTCAGGAATTAAACAAAAATGGATTAAATTGTTTACATTTCAATTTTTGTATAAAATTATTCTCATTTGGCCCTAAAATGTGCACATTCAGTAGTTTTAGAGGTAAATATAAATCCCAAAATTTTTGGGCTGTTTCTTCTGAGTACTGCAATACCTGACATGCGGATGTCAACTGCTGTTTCGCCGCACAGTGATGTCCGGAATGGAGTTAGAGCTAATGGGGCTCATTTACTAAGGGCTGTGCGCCAGTTTTCTGTCAGACTTTGCACGTTATTTCTAGTGCAAACAGCTTGCGCAGGTATAAGCAGTGTCCGCGCCACATTTGTGTCACACGTGACCCTTTTATTGTATACTTGAAACAAAAAGCGGATGTCCAAGAATAAGATAAATATAGTCCCTTTATTAATTCATCAATGCAAAAAGTTATTGATGGCTTCAAAGCGCCTCCTCCTCATCGCCAAGCAGAACATCGGGTGTGGTACAGAAAGTCTGTGCTCCTGTAGTCCCTGATTGATGTGCAACAACCCTGCCAATGCATGGGATAGATAGGAGTTGCGACAGTGTCACTCTCCATGTCAGTAGCTACCTGGTGAGACTGATCACTTCGTTAGGAGGTCTCTAGCCTGGGAGGTCATGAGTTAACTATATTGTCCAATTAAATGCTCTGTACTTGCTGTAAGGAAGGAGTGTGCTGGTTGGACGGGTGCTTGCTACCTCAGAAGGGGAGGCTATAAAACCCCCTGTGGGTGGGAGCACATGGTCCAGACTTGTCCAGACTCAGAGAGTCCAGTCTTTGCCGGGAGGTCAGCCGAGGAAGAAGAAGTGTCTGGGGCAACCTCCCCTGACACCGGACCAGGACAGAGATCCACCATCAGGACTCTGTTCAATCTTTACTAGCCTAGCCTGAAGCCATCATCCAGGCTGTGAGCAACCATGGCCGGCAAGTTGTACACCTCCGACACGGTGAGACATTGTACACCGAAAAATAAGATAATGGGGCAGATTTACTTACCCGGTCCATGACGCGTTCTCTGCGGAGGATTCGGGTCCGGCCGGGATTCACTAAGGCAGTTCCTCCGACGTCCACCAGGTGTCGCTACTGCGCTGAAAACCATCGGATTGCATCGGAGTTCACCGTCCTACCCTGGGTGAAGGTAAGCGCGTGTCGAGCGACCCTTTTTTTTTTTTAAATGCGGCGTTTTTTCCCAATCTGTCGGGTTTTCGTTCGACCATGCCCCCCCCCCCCTCCCGATTTCCGTCGCGTGCATGCCGGCGCCAATGCGCCACAATCCGATCGCGTGCACCAAAATCCCGGGGCAATTCAGGAAAAATCGGCGCAAATCGGAAATATTCGGGTAACACGTCGGGAAAACGTGAATCGGGCCCTTAGTAAATGACCCCCAATGTGCACCAGGAAAATTACACGACAAGCAGCACTGCCGGCACACGGAAAAATTATCTAAGTGCACGAGACGATGGACACACATGGAAAAGAATAATAGCAGGCGCCAAAAAAACCCTATGTGCACGTGTAAAAAAGGAGCTACAAATGCACCTAAAAATGGATGACAAGTGTGATCCAACAGGGGACAGATAGGGATCACTTTGGCACATAGGGGGTCATTTACTAAGGGCCCGATTCGCGTTTTCCCGACGTGTTACCCGAATATTTCCGATTTGCGCCGATTGTACCTGAATTGCCCCGGGTTTTTGGCGCACGCGATCGGAATTTGGCGCATCGGCGCCGGTATGCACGCGACGGAAATCGGGGGGGGGGGCGTGGCCGAACGAAAACCCGACGTATTCTGAAAAACCGCCGCATTTAAAAAAAAAATTGTGTCACCTTCATCCTGGATAGGCCGGTGTATTTCGAGGCATTCCAGCGGACTTCAGCGCAGCAGCGCCACCTGGTGGACGTCGGAGGAACTGCTTTGATGAATCCCGGCCGGACCCGAATCCAGTGCAGAGAACGCGCCGCTGGATCGCGAACGGACCGGGTAAGTAAATGTGCCCCATAGTGTATTGGTGTAACACAGTAACACTCTGCGCCTCTCTCCAGCTATACCAAAATTCACTTTTTTTGCCCAAAAACGCTGCGATTGGCCAGTCAGACCGATCTGTGTCATCAAGGTATCACCATGTCATGTGACATGGTGCCACGCAATGTACACAGTGCGTTTTTTAGCCGTACTAGTATGGCGCTGAGTGCGATCTGTGAGCCGGCACCAAGGCATTAAACAATGGGGCACATATACTTACCCAGTCCTGTCGTGATCCCCGATGCGGACTGTCCGACCAGGATGAAGTCCGGCGCGATTAACCAAGATCATGCGCCCGATATCCTGCAGGTCCGAGGTCCGCCGGATTTCACTGGATTTCACCTTCTTCTTCCTGGTGCATGTAAGTGCATTGTCTTGCGACATAATTAGAATTTTAAATCCCGGGCTTAGTCTGAATCAGTCGGGTCATCCAACGGCCACGCCCCCCGATTTGTGTCGCATGAAAGTAGGCGTGATTGCGCCAAAATCTAATTGCATGCCCCAAAAACCCCTGTTAAATGCATCGCAAATTGGAAATATTCAGAAAACCCGATGGAAATGCGGTCAGCGGACTCTTAGTAAATGTTCCCCATTGTGTATGTAGTTTACAACCTTCTAAAACACTTTTGTGTCACCTCCTCCCCATTGTCAGGACCTCTGCTTGCTGTCAGTGAGTAGTATCGTTCTTGCAACGTTTTTTGTTTTCTTAATTTCGCCGGCGATGGACAGAATGCGGCGGATGAGGACTGACGAACATAAGAATTGGAAGATTTTATCGGCGGGGGAGGGGCGGTGCTTAATCTTCGGTTCTCATTATCCTAATTTGTTTGTTTCGCTTTGCGTCCTGTCTATATACAATTAGTGGGACTTGGCGTCTCTCTGGTTAATTAGTCTCGTCATTTAATTAAACAAACATCCCGAGCGCGGCGTTGGCGGTGGAATTCTTTCGCTTCTTCTCCGGATTTGGGGCGGGAGCCGCCGCTGTTCGTTCCTGACAGCTAAACATTCTGCCTGGTTCCATTAAGTTCCTGGGCGCGGCGGTGGCCTGTCATCCGCGTCACGTCCTAAACCGATGTGATGGGAGACAATTCCCACAGTCCTTTCAACTTCCGAGCTTTGGTTTTTTACATTTATTTATTTTTATTTTGTTATTGTTATTTTTTTTTTTTATTTGTAGAAAACACATAAAATAGATTTCTGCTGTCAGAAGAGATAAGGAGCCGCCCCTGCAGATGCCGCTGATCCTGATGTGTCTGGGCACCGGGCAGGAGCCGGAGGAGTCACTTAGGGGCAATGTCTATTAGATTTGTTGCAGGATACATATTGGGGGTCATTTACTAAGGGCCCGATTCGCGTTTTCCCGACGTGTTACCCAAATATTTCCGATTTGCGCCGATTTTCCCTGAATTGCCCCGGGTTTTTGGCGCTCACGATCGGATTGTGGCGCAACGGCGCCGGCATGTACGCTACAGAAATTGGGGGGCGTGGCCGAACGAAAACCCGACGGATTCGGAAAAAACGCTGCATTTAAAAAAAAAAAATTGTTGCTCGACAAGCGCTCACCTTCACCCAGGGTAGGACGGTGAACTACAATGCAATCCGATGGTCTTCAGCGCAGCAGGGACACCTGGTGGACGGCGGAGGAACTACCTTAATAAATCCCGGCCGGACCCAAATCCATCGCAGAGAACGCGCCGCTGGATCGCGAATGGACCGGGTAAGTAAGTCTGCCCCAATGTGTACAGCCGGTGACTAAGGGGTTGAATCCAAATTCAACTACTAAATATACATCGACCTCTTCTTACTTTTGTCTCCATTTGGGAAAGCTGGGTGACACACAATGACCTCCAGACATCTTTGGAACCTGGCTTGGTATTCCGTGATCTTTTAGTTTTCCGTGGATTTCACTTGGATTCCGTAAACAGAAGGACCAGAAAGAGAAATGAACATTCTGAATTCATGCGGCACGAATCACGTTTGCGTTGGAGAAGCAGAAGTTGTTCCTGCCACAATACAGATGTGAACAGAGTCTTAAGCTGCGATCGATGGGATCTTGTGGAACGTCTCCATATCCCCTGCATGGAGCAGATAGCATTGTCCTGAGATACAGTATTGACTCTGCAGGATCGGGGGCGTCTGTCCTTGTGTCACATAGGGCTCAGCTCCACTCAGACCCCACTAGAAGAGCGACGCTTATCTGGGGGGCTGCACACATCATATTGAGTGACCTTGACAACTGCTTAATCTGTCCTGGCAAGTTCAAGGAGAGACCGAGCGACCGCCATCGATCAGGGGCTTCAGACGCAGATAATTAAAACCCAGGATGAAAGGCAGAAATCCCCCATATCCCTCCCAGGAGGAGACGTCAGCTGTCACCCAGAAGAGCTCCCAGGATATAGATGATGTATATCCCCCAGTGCTCAGCCGTCATATGACAATAACCTGAAGAATATTAGTCCAGAACCCAAGAGAGCAACGATATAGCCACCAAGAATGAGTCACCCAGCTTTCCAAGGATCCTGAATGGCTACTGTAAAGTTATTATCTATATATCTGTAACGCAAAAGTAATGTCTGCGACAGATCGGTCATTTTGGCAACTCAGAACTCAAATCTATAGGTAATTTTTTTCTTTTAAATGTTGCCTTTCATAATGTCTTTCACTAGGGGGAGATCAATACATACACATTATACACCACCACTAGGGGGAGATCACTACATACAGATTATACACCACCACTAGGGGGAGATCACTACATACACATTATACACCACCACTAGGAGGAGATCACTACATACACATTATACACCACCACTAGGGGGAGATCACTACATACACATTATACACCACCACTAGGGGGAGATCACTACATACAGATTATACACCACCACTAGGAGGAGATCACTACATACACATTATACACCACCACTAGGGGGAGATCACTACATACACATTATACACCACCACTAGGGGGAGATCACTACATACACATTATACACCACCACTAGGAGGAGATCACTACATACACATTATACACCACCACTAGGAGGAGATCACTACATACACATTATACACCACCACTAGGAGGAGATCACTACATACACATTATACACCACCACTAGGGGGAGATCACTACATACACATTATACACCACCACTAGGGGGAGATCACTACATACACATTATACACCACCACTAGGGGGAGATCACTACATACACATTATACACCACCACTAGGAGGAGATCACTACATACACATTATACACCACCACTAGGGGGAGCTCACTACATACACATTATACACCACCACTAGGGGGAGATCACTACATACACATTATACACCACCACTAGGGGGAGATCACTACATACACATTATACACCACCACTAGGAGGAGATCACTACATACACATTATACACCACCACTAGGGGGAGATCACTACATACACATTATACACCACCACTAGGAGGAGATCACTACATACAGATTATACACCACCACTAGGAGAAGATCACTACATACAGATTATACACCACCACTAGGGGGAGCTCACTACATACAGATTATACACCACCACTAGGGGGAGATCACTACATACACATTATACACCACCACTAGGGGGAGATCACTACATACACATTATACACCACCACTAGGGGGAGATCACTACATACACATTATACACCACCACTAGGAGGAGATCACTACATACACATTATACACCACCACTAGGGGGAGATCACTACATACAGATTATACACCACCACTAGGAGGAGGTCACTACATACAGATTATACACCACCACTAGGGGGAGCTCACTACATACAGATAATACACCACCACTAGGGGGAGCTCACTACATACACATTATACACCACCACTAGGGGGAGATCACTACATACACATTATACACCACCACTAGGAGGAGATCACTACATACACATTATACACCACCACTAGGAGGAGATCACTACATACAGATTATACACCACCACTAGGGGGAGATCACTACATACACATTATACACCACCACAAGGGGGAGATCACTACATACACATTATACACCACCACTAGGGGGAGATCACTACATACACATTATACATCACCACTAGGGGGAGATCACTACATACACATTATATACCACCACTAGGAGGAGATCACTACATACACATTATACACCACCACTAGGAGGAGATCACTACATACACATTATACACCACCACTAGGAGGAGATCACTACATACAGATTATACACCACCACTAGGGGGAGATCACTACATACACATTATACACCACCACAAGGGGGAGATCACTACATACACATTATACACCACCACTAGGGGGAGATCACTACATACACATTATATACCACCACTAGGGGGAGATCACTACATACACATTATACACCACCACTAGGAGGAGATCACTACATACACATTATACACCACCACTAGGAGGAGATCACTACATACAGATTATACACCACCACTAGGGGGAGATCACTACATACACATTATACACCACCACAAGGGGGAGATCACTACATACACATTATACACCACCACAAGGGGGAGATCACTACATACACATTATACACCACCACTAGGGGGAGATCACTACATACAGATTATACACCACCACTAGGAGGAGATCACTATATACACATTATACACCACCACTAGGGGGAGATCACTACATACACATTATACACCACCACTAGGAGGAGATCCCTACATACACATTATACACCACCACTAGGGGGAGCTCACTACATACACATTATACACCACCACTAGGGGGAGATCACTACATACAGATTATACACCACCACTAGGAGGAGATCACTACATACACATTATACACCACCACTAGGGGGAGATCACTACATACACATTATACACCACCACTAGGAGGAGATCACTACATACAGATTATACACCACCACTAGGAGGAGATCACTACATACACATTATACACCACCACTAGGGGGAGATCACTACATACAGATTATACACCACCACTAGGGGGAGATCACTACATACACATTATACACCACCACTAGGGGGGATCACTACATACAGATTATACACCACCACTAGGAGGAGATCACTACATACACATTATACACCACCACTAGGGGGAGCTCACTACATACAGATTATAGACCACCACTAGGAGGAGATCACTACATACACATTATACACCACCACTAGGGGGAGATCACTACATACACATTATACACCACCACTAGGGGGAGATCACTACATACAGATTATACACCACCACTAGGAGGAGATCACTACATACAGATTATACACCACCACTAGGGGGAGATCACTACATACAGATTATACACCACCACTAGGAGGAGATCACTATATACACATTATACACCACCACTAGGGGGAGATCACTACATACAGATTATACATCACCACTAGGAGGAGATCACTACATACAGATTATACACCACCACTAGGAGGAGATCACTACATACACATTATACACCACCACTAGGGGGAGATCACTACATACAGATTATACACCACCACTAGGGGGGATCACTACATACAGATTATACACCACCACTAGGAGGAGATCACTACATACACATTATACACCACCACTAGGGGGAGCTCACTACATACAGATTATAGACCACCACTAGGAGGAGATCACTACATACACATTATACACCACCACTAGGGGGAGATCACTACATACACATTATACACCACCACTAGGGGGAGATCACTACATACAGATTATACACCACCACTAGGAGGAGATCACTACATACAGATTATACACCACCACTAGGGGGAGATCACTACATACAGATTATACACCACCACTAGGAGGAGATCACTATATACACATTATACACCACCACTAGGGGGAGATCACTACATACAGATTATACATCACCACTAGGAGGAGATCACTACATACAGATTATACACCACCACTAGGAGGAGATCACTACATACACATTATACACCACCACTAGGGGGGATCACTACATACAGATTATACACCACCACTAGGAGGAGATCACTACATACAGATTATACACCACCACTAGGAGGAGATCACTACATACAGATTATACACCACCACTAGGAGGAGATCACTACATACACATTATACACCACCACTAGGGGGAGATCACTACATACACATTATACACCACCACTAGGAGGAGATCACTACATACACATAATACACCACCACTAGGGGGAGATCACTACATACACATTATACACCACCACTAGGGGGGATCACTACATACAGATTATACACCACCACTAGGAGGAGATCACTACATACAGATTATACACCACCACTAGGAGGAGATCACTACATACAGATTATACACCACCACTAGGGGGGATCACTACATACAGATTATACACCACCACTAGGAGGAGATCACTACATACAGATTATACACCACCACTAGGAGGAGATCACTACATACAGATTATACACCACCACTAGGGGGAGCTCACTACATACAGGTTATACACCACCACTAGGGGGAGATCACTACATACAGATTATACACCACCACTAGGAGGAGATCACTACATACAGATTATACACCACCACTAGGGGGAGATCACTACATACACATTATACACCACCACTAGGGGGAGATCACTACATACAGATTATATACCACCACTAGGGGGAGATCACTACATACAGATTATACACCACCACTAGGGGGAGCTCACTACATACAGATTATACACCATCACTAGGGGGAACTCACTACATACAGATTATACACCATCACTAGGGGGAGATCACTACATACAGATTATACACCACCACTAGGAGGAGATCACTACATACACATTATACACCACCACTAGGGGGAGATCACTACATACACATTATACACCACCACTAGGGGGAGATCACTACATACACATTATACACCACCACTAGGGGGAGATCACTACATACAGATTATACACCACCACTAGGGGGAGATCACTACATACACATTATACACCACCACTAGGGGGAGATCACTACATACACATTATACACCACCACTAGGAGGAGATCACTACATACACATTATACACCACCACTAGAGGGAGATCACTACATACACATTATACACCACCACTAGGGGGAGATCACTACATACAGATTATACACCACCACTAGGAGGAGATCACTACATACACATTATACACCACCACTAGGAGGAGATCACTACATACAGATTATACACCACCACTAGGGGGAGATCACTACATACAGATTATACACCACCACTAGGAGGAGATCACTACATACACATTATACACCACCACTAGGGGGAGATCACTACATACACATTATACACCACCACTAGGGGGAGATCACTACATACACATTATACACCACCACTAGGGGGAGCTCACTACATACACATTATACACCACCACTAGGGGGAGATCACTACATACACATTATACACCACCACTAGGGGGAGATCACTACATACAGATTATACACCACCACTAGGGGGAGATCACTACATACACATTATACACCACCACTAGGAGGAGATCACTACATACACATTATACACCACCACTAGGAGGAGATCACTACATACACATTATACACCACCACTAGGGGGAGATCACTACATACAGATTATACACCACCACTAGGAGGAGATCACTACATACAGATTATACACCACCACTAGGGGGAGATCACTACATACAGATTATACACCACCACTAGGGGGAGATCACTACATACACATTATACACCACCACTAGGAGGAGATCACTACATACAGATTATACACCACCACTAGGGGGGGATCACTACATACACATTATACACCACCACTAGGAGGAGATCACTACATACACATTATACATCACCACTAGGAGGAGATCACTACATACACATTATACACCACCACTAGGGGGAGATCACTACATACACATTATATACCACCACTAGGAGGAGATCACTACATACACATTATACACCACCACTAGGAGGAGATCACTACATACACATTATACACCACCACTAGGGGGAGATCACTACATACACATTATACACCACCACTAGGGGGAGATCACTACATACACATTATACACCACCACTAGGGGGAGATCACTACATACACATTATACACCACCACTAGGGGGAGATCACTACATACACATTATACACCACCACTAGGAGGAGATCACTACATACACATTATACACCACCACTAGGAGGAGATCACTACATACACATTATACATCACCACTAGGGGGAGCTCACTACATACACATTATACACCACCACTAGGAGGAGATCACTACATACACATTATACACCACCACTAGGAGGAGATCACTACATACACATTATACACCACCACTAGGAGGAGATCACTACATACACATTATACACCACCACTAGGGGGAGATCACTACATACAGATTATACACCACCACTAGGGGGAGATCACTACATACAGATTATACACCACCACTAGGAGGAGATCACTACATACACATTATACACCACCACTAGGAGGAGATCACTACATACACATTATACACCACCACTAGGGGGAGATCACTACATACAGATTATACACCACCACTAGGAGGAGATCACTACATACACATTATACACCACCACTAGGGGGAGATCACTACATACACATTATACACCACCACTAGGAGGAGATCACTACATACACATTATACACCACCACTAGGGGGAGATCACTACATACAGATTATACACCACCACTAGTGGGAGATCACTACATACAGATTATACACCACCACTAGAGGGAGATCACTACATACAGATTATACACCACCACTAGGGGGAGATCACTACATACACATTATACACCACCACTAGGAGGAGATCACTACATACAGATTATACACCACCACTAGGGGGAGCTCACTACATACACATTATACACCACCACTAGGGGGAGATCACTACATACACATTATACACCACCACTAGGAGGAGATCACTACATACACATTATACACCACCACTAGGAGGAGATCACTACATACAGATTATACACCACCACTAGGGGGAGATCACTACATACACATTATACACCACCACTAGGAGGAGATCACTACATACACATTATACACCACCACTAGGAGGAGATCACTACATACACATTATACACCACCACTAGGAGGAGATCACTACATACACATTATACACCACCACTAGGAGGAGATCACTACATACACATTATACACCACCACTAGGAGGAGATCACTACATACACATTATACACCACCACTAGGAGGAGATCACTACATACACATTATACACCACCACTAGGGGGAGATCACTACATACACATTATACACCACCACTAGGAGGAGATCACTACATACACATTATACACCACCACTAGGGGGAGCTCACTACATACAGATTATACACCACCACTAGGAGGAGATCACTACATACAGATTATACACCACCACTAGGAGCAGATCACTACATACACATTATACATCACCACTAGGGGGAGATCACTACATACACATTATACACCACCACTAAGAGGAGATCACTACATACACATTATACACCACCACTAGGGGGAGCTCACTACATACAGATTATACACCACCACTAGGGGGAGCTCACTACATACAGATTATACACCACCACTAGGGGGAGATCACTACATACACATTATACACCACCACTAGGGGGAGATCACTACATACAGATTATACACCACCACTAGGGGGAGATCACTACATACACTTTATACACCACCACTAGGGGGAGCTCCTCAGCTTTCCTGGAAAAAAAATGTCTTCTGTATATGTATCAATCCCTGTTCACATATTATTCCTTGTCTCCCCTCCCCCACAGTCTCCCACTCTCTATGACACTTTGTTCTCTCCTATGAATTGCATCCTGGTCTCTAACAAACCATAAACATCTCGATTACATCTCATTATGATCCAATTAAAATATAATTCCATAATTATCCTGAGTGTGGCCACATTTCACTCCCAACAAAGTGGCCAGAAAACGCTATTAATTATCACCGCACATGACCTTCTGCACAGCAAGGAGGCAAAGAGCAGCACAGCGGGGCCCCTGCATATAAGACATCTGCCCACAGTCCAGACAGGGATGAGACCCTCCAGGACCCCCAAGTGCTCCACTAATTGCGGCACCTGGGCACTCTAGCACCTGTGTGTACCGTCATATGGTCCCTGCATGAATACCGCCATCCAGTGTCAGGATAAATAGTCTAGAGGAAATGATGCAGAGATCAGAACTGCCATCCAGTACATGAACACTGCCCAAACTGTGCCCAGACCACTGTACACAGTGCCACATG
This sequence comes from Engystomops pustulosus, assembly GCF_040894005.1. Lineage (NCBI taxonomy): Eukaryota > Metazoa > Chordata > Amphibia > Anura > Leptodactylidae > Engystomops > Engystomops pustulosus. The sequence continues at coordinate 5,403,141 of NC_092420.1, forward strand.
GTGCTCCCATAGTGCCACATACAAGAATGATGCATTCACTCATACAGTGCCATATCAGCCCATCCAGTGCCACATCTACCCATCTAGTGCCATATCCACCCATACATTGCCATATCTACCCATCCAGTGCCATATCTACCCATCCAGTGTCATATCTACCCATCCAGTGCCATATCTACCCATCCAGTGTCATATCTACCCATCCAGTACCACATCTACCCATCTAGTGCCATATCCATACATCCGGTGCCATATCTACAATCCAGTGCCACATCTACCCATCTAGTGCCATTTCTACCCATCCAGTACCACATCTACCCATCTAGTGCCATATCTACCCATCCAGTGCCATATCTACCCATCCAGTACCACATCTACCCATCCAGTGCCACATCCACCCATCTAGTGCCATATCCACCCATACATTGCCATATCTACCCATCCAGTGTCATATCTACCCATCCAGTGTCATATCTACCCATCCAGTGTCATATATACCCATCCAGTACCACATCTACCCATCCAGTGCCACATCCACCCATCTAGTGCCATATTCATACATCCGGTGCCATATCTACAATCCAGTGCCACATCTACCCATCTAGTGCCATATCTACCCATCCAGTACCACATCTACCCATCCAGTGCCACATCCACCCATCTAGTGCCATATCCATACATCCGGTGCCATATCTACAATTCAGTGCCACATCTACCCATCTAGTGCCATTTCTACCCATCCAATGCCACATCTACCCATCCAGTGCAATATCTACACATCCAGTTCCATATCCACCAATCTATTGCCATATCTACCCATCTAGTGCCATATCTACCCATCCAGTACCATATCTACCCATCCAGTGCCACATCTACCCATCTAGTGCCATATCCACACATCTGGTGCCAAATCTACCCATCCAGTACCACATCTACCCATCCAGTGCCACATCTACCCATCCAGTGCCATATCTACACATCCATTGCCCCATCAACCTATCCAGTTCCACATCCACCCATCTATTGCCATATCTACCCATCCAGTGCCACATCTACCCATCCAGTTCCATATCCACTCATCCAGTGCCATATCCACTCACCCAGTGCCAAATGCACCCATTCAGTGCCACATCTACCCATCCAGTTCCATATACACCCATCCAGTACCACATTCAATCATTACATACAGCAGCCTCCCGAGACATTTCCACCCATCCAATGCCACTTGAACTCATCTGATGCCATATACACCTGCCCATGCCACACATCTACATATCTGCCCATGCCCTGCCCACACATATGTGCCCATGCCACGTCCGCCCATCCCATGCTGCAGCCACTCATCCTGTGCCATTATATTCTCACCCTCACATTGTGGGGTCAGCCATGTGTGCACAGCGCTCAATATATTGATGCACAGTTAGCAAACCTCAGTAATGAGAAAAACACATTGACTGATAATATAAAGCGGAGATGAAGTGGGAGCGACTGCGAATGGCAGGGGGTGGGGGGCACCGGGGCGTCCAAATATTAGGATAGATGAATTGATTCTGAGAAGAAATAGGAAAATGCGGCTCAAGTGGATTAATGGGTGATAAGTGATTCTGGAGGAGCGACCCCCCCCCCCACCTCAGCCCCCTCCACCTGTACATCAGTAGTTTGGTGCAAACTACAAGCCCTAGAGATGCAGGGTGCTCCCTAATAACAGCTCTGACCTACCCCCCCAAAAATGAGGCTGTCACCATAGATTTATTGATGATAATAATACTCATAGACCTCCACCTCTTACACATACCTGCAGAGAGCACAGAGCACAGCAGTGTGAGGACACACTCCCAATGCATTTGGAGAAGCTACAATCCTGGAATATTAATCCATATATCACAGTCCTGTGGCTACTCACAACATACACAAGGGTCTGATCACACATCTCTCCAGGGATAATACATAACTTTGGTTTGAGAGAGCACAGCAGTGTGAGGACATGCATCCAGTGCACTTTGAAAAGCTACAATCCTGGAACATACATCCATATATCACAGTCCTGCTGCTACTAACAGCACACACACAGGTCTGATTATGCATCTCCCCAGCTGCAGTCTATATGGTTTCACCTGCTGACAGGTTCCCCACTGCATTGCCTATAGGCATCTGAGGTCCTCACCATGACTATTGGGAAAATTGCTTCCTATATCCAGGCTGACCCATAACCCATGACCCCGCTGTGGCTCCACCTGCCCCCTCGTGGAGGGTTCTGCACATGTTGGGAGGATGATAATAATCTACATCCCCGTCACTTGTCTCATAGATGAGGCTTAAGTTACTTCTGACATTGAGCGAATATCATCATCAGCAACTCAGCGAGGGAAGTCACATGACCGCGCCTCCGGCTCTTTATCACACAAACCGTGACTCATCCTCCATGATAGGAACATATTATTCACTAATGAAGACGGATCTGGGGCAGGACGACTCCATGGAGCCATTAAGAATGGGCATCAGGTGACTCTCTGGAGAGGGGAGGGGGCGAGTCATGTGATGATGTCACATCTAGATATAATTAATATAAATACCTGAAGATTCTGTCACATCTATTCATAATGTATGGAGGAAGGGTCCGGGGTGTGGGCGGGGGGCGCTGCGCTGACTACATGTAATGTATGCAAAGCAGATCGGATGTCAGCAGCTGTCACCGCGCTACGTGTATCTATAAGAGCATCTGCTACAATTACACCGTACTCCATCCTCATCAGCAGTGACGTGACAGCAGCGCACACCTAGCCGCGCTCCGCAGAGACTTCCCCTCTACTATTCCCGAGCTCATTAAGGACTAATGTTGGGTCCAAAACTTCTACATAGATAATACAGTTCTTGATGCTACCTGCAGCCACCACTGGGGGGAGCTCTGAAACTTATTGTAGACAGTTCATATGTTGACCTCAGCTCGTGAGCTCCCCTTAGTGGAGGCTGCGGGCATCTGCGGGCACTTTTATTGAAGTACTGGCTGCAGAGGACGTATCTTGTTACCTTCTGCAAAATGAATGGGGTGCAGGTGGTGAACCCTCTAATACTGACCACGTTATACCAAGTTATACCCATCACAACATCAAGGGAGACAGATTTTACTGATACACTGTAACAAACAGAGCAGTTTCTCTGCTCTCTCTCTCTCTCTTTATACAGATTATCTGGTTCTTGTCAAGTTTGATTTAGCATCGATCAACAACTAAATATTGTATCACCCCCTCCCTCTCCTGCAGCAGAGTACAACAACTAAATATTGTATCACTCCCCCTCCCTCTCCTGCAGCAGAGTACAACAACTAAATATTGTATCACCCCCTCCCTCTCCTGCAGCAGAGTACAACAACTAAATATTGTATCACCCCCTCCCTCTCCTGCAGCAGAGTACAACAACTAAATATTGTATCACCCCCTCCCTCTCCTGCAGCAGAGTACAACAACTAAATATTGTATCACCCCCTCCCTCTCCTGCAGCAGAGTACACAACTAAATATTGTATCACCCCCTCCCTCTCCTGCAGCAGAGTACACAACTAAATATTGTATCACCCCCTCCCTCTCCTGCAGCAGAGTACAACAACTAAATATTGTATCACCCCCTCCCTCTCCTGCAGCAGAGTACAACAACTAAATATTGTATCACTCCCCCTCCCTCTCCTGCAGCAGAGTACAACAACTAAATATTGTATCACTCCCCCTCCCTCTCCTGCAGCAGAGTACAACTGAATATTGTATCACTCCCCCTCCCTCTCCTGCAGCAGAGTACAACTAAATATTGTATCACCCCCTCCCTCTCCTGCAGCAGAGTACAACAACTAAATATTGTATCACCCCCTCCCTCTCCTGCAGCAGAGTACAACAACTAAATATTGTATCACCCCCCCTCCCTCTCCTGCAGCAGAGTACAACAACTAAATATTGTATCACCCCCTCCCTCTCCTGCAGCAGAGTGCAACAACTAAATATTGTATCACCCCCTCCCTCTCCTGCAGCAGAGTACAACAACTAAATATTGTATCACCCCCCTCCCTCTCCTGCAGCAGAGTACAACAACTAAATATTGTATCACCCCTCCCTCTCCTGCAGCAGAGTACAACAACTAAATATTGTATCACCCCCCTCCCTCTCCTGCAGCAGAGTACAACAACTAAATATTGTATCACCCCCTCCCTCTCCTGCAGCAGAGTACAACAACTAAATATTGTATCACCCCTCCCTCTCCTGCAGCAGAGTACAACAACTAAATATTGTATCACCCCCTCCCTCTCCTGCAGCAGAGTACAACAACTAAATATTGTATCACCCCCCTCCCTCTCCTGCAGCAGAGTACAACAACTAAATATTGTATCACTCCCCCTCCCTCTCCTGCAGCAGAGTACAACAACTAAATATTGTATCACTCCCCCTCCCTCTCCTGCAGCAGAGTACAACAACTAAATATTGTATCACCCCCCTCCCTCTCCTCCAGCAGAGTACAACAACTAAATATTGTATCACCCCCCCTCCCTCTCCTGCAGCAGAGTACAACAACTAAATATTGTATCACCCCCCCTCCCTCTCCTGCAGCAGAGTACAACAACTAAATATTGTATCACCCCCTCCCTCTCCTGCAGCAGAGTACAACAACTAAATATTGTATCACCCCCCTCCCTCTCCTGCAGCAGAGTACAACAACTAAATATTGTATCACCCCTCCCTCTCCTGCAGCAGAGTACAACAACTAAATATTGTATCACCCCCCTCCCTCTCCTGCAGCAGAGTACAACAACTAAATATTGTATCACCCCCTCCCTCTCCTGCAGCAGAGTACAACAACTAAATATTGTATCACCCCCCCTCCCTCTCCTGCAGCAGAGTACAACAACTAAATATTGTATCACCCCCCTCCCTCTCCTGCAGCAGAGTACAACAACTAAATATTGTATCACCCCCTCCCTCTCCTGCAGCAGAGTACAACAACTAAATATTGTATCACCCCCCTCCCTCTCCTGCAGCAGAGTACAACAACTAAATATTGTATCACCCCTCCCTCTCCTGCAGCAGAGTACAACAACTAAATATTGTATCACCCCCCTCCCTCTCCTGCAGCAGAGTACAACAACTAAATATTGTATCACCCCCTCCCTCTCCTGCAGCAGAGTACAACAACTAAATATTGTATCACCCCCCCTCCCTCTCCTGCAGCAGAGTACAACAACTAAATATTGTATCACCCCCCTCCCTCTCCTGCAGCAGAGTACAACAACTAAATATTGTATCACCCCCTCCCTCTCCTGCAGCAGAGTACAACAACAAAATATTGTATCACCCCCTCCCTCTCCTGCAGCAGAGTACAACAACTAAATATTGTATCACCCCCCTCCCTCTCCTGCAGCAGAGTACAACAACTAAATATTGTATCACTCCCCCTCCCTCTCCTGCAGCAGAGTACAACTGAATATTGTATCACTCCCCCTCCCTCTCCTGCAGCAGAGTACAACTAAATATTGTATCACCCCCTCCCTCTCCTGCAGCAGAGTACAACAACTAAATATTGTATCACCCCCTCCCTCTCCTGCAGCAGAGTACAACAACTAAATATTGTATCACCCCCCTCCCTCTCCTGCAGCAGAGTACAACAACTAAATATTGTATCACCCCCCTCCCTCTCCTGCAGCAGAGTACAACAACTAAATATTGTATCACCCCCCCTCCCTCTCCTGCAGCAGAGTACAACAACTAAATATTGTATCACCCCCTCCCTCTCCTGCAGCAGAGTACAACAACTAAATATTGTATCACCCCCTCCCTATCCTGCAGCAGAGTACTACAACTAAATATTGTATCACCCCCCTCCCTCTCCTGCAGCAGAGTACAACAACTAAATATTGTATCACTCCCCCTCCCTCTCCTGCAGCAGAGTACAACAACTAAATATTGTATCACTCCCCCTCCCTCTCCTGCAGCAGAGTACAACAACTAAATATTGTATCACTCCCCCTCCCTCTCCTGCAGCAGAGTACAACAACTAAATATTGTATCACCCCCCTCCCTCTCCTGCAGCAGAGTACAACAACTAAATATTGTACCACTCCCCCTCCCTCTCCTGCAGCAGAGTACAACAACTAAATATTGTATCACCCCCTCCCTCTCCTGCAGCAGAGTACAACAACTAAATATTGTATCACCCCCCTCCCTGTCCTGCAGCAGAGAACAACAACTAAATATTGTATCACTCCCCCTCCCTCTCCTGCAGCAGAGTACAACAACTAAATATTGTATCACTTCCCCTCCCTCTCCTGCAGCAGAGTACAACTAAATATTGTATCGCCCCCCCTCCCTCTCCTGAAGCAGAGTACAACTAAATATTGTATCACTCCCCCTCCCTCTCCTGCAGCAGAGTACAACAACTTAATACTGTATCACCCCCTCCCTCTCCTGCAGCAGAGTACAACAAATAAATATTGTATCACCCCCTCCCTCTCCTGCAGCAGAGTACAACAACTAAATATTGTATCACCCCCTCCCTCTCCTGCAGCAGAGTACAACAACTAAATATTGTATCACCCCCTCCCTCTCCTGCAGCAGAGTACAACAACTAAATATTGTATCACCCCCTCCCTCTCCTGCAGCAGAGTACAACTGAATATTGTATCACTCCCCCTCCCTCTCCTGCAGCAGAGTACAATAGCTAAATATTGTATCACCCCCTCCCTCTCCTGCAGCAGAGTACAACAACTTAATACTGTATCACTCTCCCTCCCTCTCCTGCAGCAGAGTACAACAACTAAATATTGTATCACCCCCCTCCCTGTCCTGCAGCAGAGTACAGTCCCGCAGCAGCACAGTCTGATACAGTGTGTGTGTCTTCTATCTATGTCACCAGTGGCTTTAGCATATGTGCCCCCCACATGTCATGACTGCTCCGCCCTACAGGTGGCAGCGATGTAACCAATCGCCATGTTTTACCCCTCACAATGTGTCATGACATCCGGTGGCTGCTGTCACCTCCCGGCATGAGCAGCCGCAGTCGTGATATTCCGTATCTAAGCTCCGGCAGCTCCGCAGGGAGCCCCAAGATGGTGACACATGAGTCACCGCCAGTCATCTGACGAATCCGTCTCCCCCGCAATATTCCGCCTGTAACCTAATTAGAAAGTGTTCGATTAGAGTGAGGGATTCCTCCGGGGTTAACCCCTTCTGCGCCGCTGCCTGCGTCACGAGGACGAGGACAGATGCGTGACTCAGGAGGATTCGGGAATATCTGAGGCTTCTCCCCGCTCTCCGCTCTCTCCGCTTTGTTGTGTTGTTATAATGAAGCGCTGGCCCCTCGCTGCGGGTTATGGCACCGGCTGAGGACCACCTGGCGTCTGGGTGGTCAGCCAAGGGCACAGCGCCGGTGCCACATATCACTCATGGAATGTGCCAAGACACAAAGCGATCTGCTACAGCTACAATGTTACCTTCTCATATACAGGAGGTTTCTGTATTTTCATGACTATAAAAATTGTAGATTCTCACTGAAGGCATCAAAACCATGAATTATCACATGTGGAATTGCCAAAAAGTGTGAGCCACCTGAGAATCTGTCTTATGATCTGTCTTGTGATCACTGCTCTGCACAGTCTTGGCTTCTCTTGATGAGATACAAGAGGTAGTCACCTGAAATGGTCTACCAACAGTCTTGGAGGAGATCCCAGAGATGCTCAGCACTTGTTGACCCTTTTTGCCTTCACTCTGGGATCTGGATTGGGTTCAGGTCTGGTGACTGTGGGGGTCAGGTCATCTGCAGGAGCCCCCAACACTCTCCTTCTTGGCCAAATACACAGCCCGGAGGTGTTTGGGGTCATTGATAAATAAATGATGGTCCAACTAATAGTGGTAACGTGTATGACTGCTCTCTCCTACTGTGTGTATTATTTCTGTACTGTGACATCACTGTGTGTATTATCCCTGTACTGTGACATCACTGTGTGTATTATCCCTGTACTGTGACATCACTGTGTGTATTATCCCTGTACTGTGACATCACTGTGTGTATTATCCCTGTACTGTGACATCGCTGCGTGTATTATCCCTGTACTGTGACATCACTGTGTGTATTATCCCTGTACTGTGACATCGCTGTGTGTATTATCCCTGTACTGTGACATCGCTGTGTGTATTATCCCTGTACTGTGACATCACTGTGTGTATTATCCCTGTACTGGGACATCACTGTGTGTATTATCCCTGTACTGTGACATCAATGTGTGTATTATCCCTGTACTGTGACATTACTGTGTGTATTATCCCTGTGCTGTGACATCACTGTGTGTATTATCCCTGTACTGTGACATCACTGTGCATATTATCTCTGTACTGTGACATCACTGTGTGTATTATCCCTGTACTGTGACATCACTGTGTGTATTATCCCTGTACTGTGACATCGCTGTGTGTATTATCCCCTGTACTGTGACATCACTGTGTGTATTATCCCTGTACTGTGACATCACTGTGTATTATCTCTGTACTGGGACATCGCTGTGTGTATTATCTCTGTACTGTGACATCACTGTGTGTATTATCCTTGTACTGTGACATCACTGTGTGTATTATCCCTGTACTGTGACATCACTGTGTGTATTATCCCTGTACTGTGACATCACTGTGTGTATTATCCCTGTACTGTGACATCACTGTGTGTATTATCCCTGTACTGTGACATCACTGTGTGTATTATCCCTGTACTGTGACATCACTGTGTGTATTATCCCTGTACTGTGACATCAATGTGTGTATTATCCCTGTACTGTGACATTACTGTGTGTATTATCCCTGTGCTGTGACATCACTGTGTGTATTATCCCTGTACTGTGACATCACTGTGTGTATTATCCCTCCTGTACTGTGACATCGCTGTGTGTATTATCCCCTGTACTGTGACATCACTGTGTGTATTATCCCTGTACTGTGACATCACTGTGTGTATTATCCCTGTACTGTGACATCACTGTGTGTATTATCCCCTGTACTGTGACATCACTGTGTGTATTATCTCTGTACTGTGACATCACTGTGTGTATTATCCCTGTACTGTGACATCACTGTGTGTATTATCCCTGTACTGTGACATCACTGTGTGTATTATCTCTCTACTGTGACATCACTGTGTGTATTATCCCTGTACTGTGACATCACTGTGTGTATTATCTCTGTACTGTGACATCACTGTGTGTATTATCTCTGTACTGTGACATCACTGTGTGTATTATCCCTGTACTGTGACATCACTGTGTGTATTATCCCTGTACTGTGACATCACTGTGTGTATTATCTCTGTACTGTGACATCACTGTGTGTATTATCTCTGTACTGTGACATCACTGTGTGTATTATCCCTGTACTGTGACATCGCTGTGTGTATTATCCCTGTACTGTGACATCGCTGTGTGTATTATCCCTGTACTGTGACATCACTGTGTGTATTATCCCTGTACTGTGACATCACTGTGTGTATTATCCCTGTACTGTGACATCGCTGTGTGTATTATCCCTGTACTGTGACATCACCGTGTGTATTATCCCTGTACTGTGACATCACTGTGTGTATTATCTCTGTACTGTGACATCACTGTGTGTATTATCCCTGTACTGTGACATCACTGTGTGTATTATCTCTGTACTGTGACATCACTGTGTGTATTATCCCCTGTACTGTGACATCACTGTGTGTATTATCTCTGTACTGTGACATCACTGTGTGTATTATCCCTGTACTGTGACATCACTGTGTGTATTATCCCTGTACTGTGACATCACTGTGTGTATTATCTCTCTACTGTGACATCACTGTGTGTATTATCCCTGTACTGTGACATCACTGTGTGTATTATCTCTGTACTGTGACATCACTGTGTGTATTATCTCTGTACTGTGACATCACTGTGTGTATTATCCCTGTACTGTGACATCACTGTGTGTATTATCTCTGTACTGTGACATCACTGTGTGTATTATCCCTGTACTGTGACATCACTGTGTGTATTATCTCTGTACTGTGACATCACTGTGTGTATTATCTCTGTACTGTGACATCACTGTGTGTATTATCCCTGTACTGTGACATCGCTGTGTGTATTATCCCTGTACTGTGACATCGCTGTGTGTGTTATCCCTGTACTGTGACATCACTGTGTGTATTATCCCTGTACTGTGACATCGCTGTGTGTATTATCCCTGTACTGTGACATCGCTGTGTGTATTATCCCTGTACTGTGACATCACTGTGTGTATTATCCCTGTACTGTGACATCACTGTGTGTATTATCTCTGTACTGTGACATCACTGTGTGTATTATCCCTGTACTGTGACATCACTGTGTGTATTATCTCTGTACTGTGACATCACTGTGTGTATTATCCCTGTACTGTGACATCGCTGTGTGTATTATCTCTGTACTGTGACATCACTGTGTGTATTATCCTGTACTGTGACATCACTGTGTGTATTATCCCTCCTGTACTGTGACATCACTGTGTGTATTATCCTGTACTGTGACATCGCTGTGTGTATTATCCCTGTACTGTGACATCACTGTGTGTATTATCCCTGTACTGTGACATCACTGTGTGTATTATCCCTGTACTGTGACATCACTGTGGGTATTATCTCTGTACTGTGACATCACTGTGTGTATTACCCCTGTACTGTGACATCGCTGTGTGTATTATCCCTGTACTGTGACATCACTGTGTGTATTATCCCTGTACTGTGACATCACTGTGTGTATTATCTCTGTACTGTGACATCACTGTGTGTATTATCTCTGTACTGTGACATCACTGTGTGTATTATCTCTGTACTGTGACATCACTGTGTGTATTATCTCTGTACTGTGACATCACTGTGTGTATTATCCCTGTACTGTGACATCACTGTGTGTATTATCCCCTGTACTGTGACATCACTGTGTGTATTATCCCTGTACTGTGACATCGCTGTGTGTATAATCCCTGTACTGTGACATCACTGTGTGTATTATCCCTGTACTGTGACATCACTGTGTGTATTATCCCTGTACTGTGACATCACTGTGTGTATTATCCCTGTACTGTGACATCACTGTGTGTATTATCCCTGTACTGTGACATCGCTGTGTGTATTATCCCTGTACTGTGACATCGCTGTGTGTATTATCCCTGTACTGTGACATCGCTGTGTGTATTATCCCTGTACTGTGACATCACTGTGTGTATTATCCCTGTACTGTGACATCACTGTGTGTATTATCCCTGTACTGTGACATCGCTGTGTGTATTATAACTGTACTGTGACATCACTGTGTGTATTATCCCTGTACTCTGACATCAGTGTGTGTATTATCCCTGTACTGTGACATCGCTGTGTGTATTATCCCTGTACTGTGACATCACTGTGTGTATTATCTCTGTACTGTGACATCACTGTGTGTATTATCCCTGTACTGTGACATCACTGTGTGTATTATCCTGTACTGTGACATCACTGTGTGTATTATCCCCTGTACTGTGACATAAGTGTGTGTATTATCCCTGTACTGTGACATCACTGTGTGTATTATCCCTGTACTGTGACATCGCTGTGTGTATTATCTCTGTACTGTGACATCACTGTGTGTATTATCCCTGTACTGTGACATCACTGTGTGTATTATCCCTGTACTGTGACATCACTGTGTGTATTATCTCTGTACTGTGATATTGCTGTGTGTATTATCCCTGTACTGTGACATCACTGTGTGTATTATCCCCTGTACTGTGACATCGCTGTGTGTATTATCCCTGTACTGTGACATCACTGTGTGTATTATCTCTGTACTGTGATATTGCTGTGTGTATTATCCCTGTACTGTGACATCACTGTGTGTATTATCCCTGTACTGTGACATCACTGTGTGTATTATCCCTGTACTGTGACATCACTGTGGGTATTATCCTGTACTGTGACATCAGTGTGTGTATTATCTCTGTACTGTGACATCACTGTGTGTATTACCCCTGTACTGTGACATCGCTGTGTGTATTATCCCTGTACTGTGACATCACTGTGTGTATTATCCCTGTACTGTGACATCACTGTGTGTATTATCCCTGTACTGTGACATCACTGTGTGTATTATCTCTGTACTGTGACATCACTGTGTGTATTATCTCTGTACTGTGACATCACTGTGTGTATTATCCATGTACTGTGACATCACTGTGTGTACTTTCCCTGTACTGTGACATCGCTGTGTGTATTATCCCTGTACTGTGACATCACTGTGTGTATTATCCCTGTACTGTGACATCACTGTGTGTATTATCCCTGTACTGTGACATCACTGTGTGTATTATCCCTGTACTGTGACATCACTGTGTGTATTATCTCTGTACTGTGACATCACTGTGTGTATTATCCCTGTACTGTGACATCACTGTGTGTATTATCCCTGTACTGTGACATCACTGTGTGTATTATCCCTGTACTGTGACATCACTGTGTGTATTATCCCTGTACTGTGACATCACTGTGTGTATTATCCCTGTACTGTGACATCGCTGTGTGTATTATCCCTGTACTGTGACATCGCTGTGTGTATTATACCTGTACTGTGACATCACTGTGTGTATTATCCCTGTACTGTGACATCAGTGTGTGTATTATCCCTGTACTGTGACATCGCTGTGTGTATTATCCCTGTACTGTGACATCACTGTGTGTATTATCTCTGTACTGTGACATCACTGTGTGTATTATCCCTGTACTGTGACATCACTGTGTGTATTATCCTGTACTGTGACATCACTGTGTGTATTATCCCCTGTACTGTGACATAAGTGTGTGTATTATCCCTGTACTGTGACATCACTGTGTGTATTATCCCTGTACTGTGACATCACTGTGTGTATTATCCCTGTACTGTGACATCACTGTGTGTATTATCCCTGTACTGTGACATCACTGTGTGTATTATCCCTGTACTGTGACATCACTGTGTGTATTATCCCTGTACTGTGACATCACTGTGTGTATTATCCCTGTACTGTGACATCGCTGTGTGTATTATCCCTGTACTGTGACATCGCTGTGTGTATTATACCTGTACTGTGACATCACTGTGTGTATTATCCCTGTACTGTGACATCAGTGTGTGTATTATCCCTGTACTGTGACATCGCTGTGTGTATTATCCCTGTACTGTGACATCACTGTGTGTATTATCTCTGTACTGTGACATCACTGTGTGTATTATCCCTGTACTGTGACATCACTGTGTGTATTATCCTGTACTGTGACATCACTGTGTGTATTATCCCCTGTACTGTGACATAAGTGTGTGTATTATCCCTGTACTGTGACATCACTGTGTGTATTATCCCTGTACTGTGACATCGCTGTGTGTATTATCTCTGTACTGTGACATCACTGTGTGTATTATCCCTGTACTGTGACATCACTGTGTGTATTATCCCTGTACTGTGACATCACTGTGTGTATTATCTCTGTACTGTGATATTGCTGTGTGTATTATCCCTGTACTGTGACATCACTGTGTGTATTATCTCTGTACTGTGATATTGCTGTGTGTATTATCCCTGTACTGTGACATCACTGTGTGTATTATCTCTGTACTGTGACATCACTGTGTGTATTATCCCTGTGCTGTGACATCACTGTGTGTATTATCTCTGTACTGTGACATCACTGTGTGTATTATCCCTGTACTGTGACATCACTGTGTGTATTATCCCTCTACTGTGACATCACTGTGTGTATTATCCCTGTACTGTGACATCGCTGTGTGTATTATCCCTGTACTGTGACATCGCTGTGTGTATTATACCTGTACTGTGACATCACTGTGTGTATTATCCCTGTACTGTGACATCAGTGTGTGTATTATCCCTGTACTGTGACATCGCTGTGTGTATTATCCCTGTACTGTGACATCACTGTGTGTATTATCTCTGTACTGTGACATCACTGTGTGTATTATCCCTGTACTGTGACATCACTGTGTGTATTATCCTGTACTGTGACATCACTGTGTGTATTATCCCCTGTACTGTGACATAAGTGTGTGTATTATCCCTGTACTGTGACATCACTGTGTGTATTATCCCTGTACTGTGACATCGCTGTGTGTATTATCTCTGTACTGTGACATCACTGTGTGTATTATCCCTGTACTGTGACATCACTGTGTGTATTATCCCTGTACTGTGACATCACTGTGTGTATTATCTCTGTACTGTGATATTGCTGTGTGTATTATCCCTGTACTGTGACATCACTGTGTGTATTATCTCTGTACTGTGATATTGCTGTGTGTATTATCCCTGTACTGTGACATCACTGTGTGTATTATCTCTGTACTGTGACATCACTGTGTGTATTATCCCTGTGCTGTGACATCACTGTGTGTATTATCTCTGTACTGTGACATCACTGTGTGTATTATCCCTGTACTGTGACATCACTGTGTGTATTATCCCCTGTACTGTGACATCACTGTGTGTATTATCCCTGTACTGTGACATCACTGTGTGTATTATCCCTGTACTGTGACATCACTGTGTGTATTACCTCTGTACTGTGACATCACTGTGTGCATTACCCGGCAGTGCAGAGCGTCTCTCTCCTGGGTATCTTGCAGCCATCGCTGGGCGCTCATTAGTTTACACTTTATTGATGTTTGTATAAGAATTTTTAAGATTCAATGTTTCCAGGAAGTCTTGTGGAATATCGAGCGCTGATCGCTGGAGATAATGAAGCAGAGATCGTTAGGGAACTCTAAAAGTGTCACTCACATTAGAGGGCTGCATACTTCATGGAGCAGAGCTGCAGCGGGAGGAGCAGAGCCGGGGCGCAGGCGGAGGGGGGCCCCAAAATGTTCTGTCGCTCTGGATCAGACACGGAGGGCTCATCTCCTGCCCTTGTGTGTTCACAGCTCCAGCGCAGGACAATGTGTCACCCTGGAGCAGTTACATTGTGGTCAGAGGCCGGGGCTGTACACTCGGCTTTTCTGTAGTGTGGGGGCCACAAAGGGGCAATCTGTAGTGTGTGGGCCAGAAGGGGGCATTCTGTAATGTGGGGGCCACAACTGGATATTCTGTAGTGTGGGGGCCACAACTGGATATTCTGTAGTGTGGGGGCCAGAAGGGGGCATTCTGTAGTGTGGGGGCCACAACTGGATATTCTGTAGTGTTAGGGCCACAAGGGGATATTCTGTAGTGTGGGGGCCACAAGGGGGCATTCTGTAGTGTGGGGGCCACAAGGGGGCATTCTGTAGTGTGGGGGCCACAAGGGGATATTCTGTAGTGTGGGGCCACAAGGGGGCATTTTTTATGTGGGGACCACAGTTTGGTATTACAGAATGTGGGGCCAACAAGAAGGGCATTATGGGGTGTGAGGGCCACAAGTGGATATTATAAAGATTGGGGGCCCCATTGTGTTGTCCACACTCACCAGCAGGGGGACCCCACACTCTTTAGTGATGGGGCCCCAGGAATCCCAGCAGATGTTATAAATGGCGGCTCATGATTAGTAAGACCTGGCACATCTGTACATCACCTGCTGGGAGTTGTAGTCCGACCGGAGATCATTACTATACCTTATACCAGTTCATTACATCTGGGATTTGTATCTTCCAATCTCTGAAATCTCCGGAACAATTTCATTTCCAGTCTCCGGGGAGGACGCTGCCGCCTCCGCAGAGGAGATGCCGCTTCGCTGCTGCCAGGCGAGCGCCAATATCTATAGACGGCGTCTAAGATTAATAATAGATGTTACTTATCATCTCCTGCAGAAGACACCAGAGAAATCCAACCAGATCTGTCCAACCTAATTGGTGCAATCACATCCACTGCTGTTCATCATCTACATTCCATCCAAGTAAATTGTTTCAATGTATCGAGCTCATGATAGAATCCACAGAGCCGGACCCCCAGCATGTATTATAAGTGATGAGCGCCATTGTTATATCTGACGGGTTCCCTTTAAATGTCGCGCTCCTGCTTATATCGATGTGTAATATTTGACTAATCCATCAACCACTAAAGATCTCACATCCGTCATCAATCATAAGTAATGAGGACATATGGCGGTGGCGGCTCTGATTTATGTCATGTCAGATGCCACCAATCGCATGGAGGCGGGATTATTTATATAAATGGCGCTACGTATGGAAAGTGACACCAGCCATTGTCACCGGGACACTCACCAGCCCGGCTCATGTGTCTCTACTACTTACCCCAGGGTAAGTGTGCCAAAGGGGCGGGGCTCTGAAAAGATGAAGCTCAATACTGCAGAAACCTCTCTCCATGAACTAAGGGAAACCATCAGCAGGTGAGACCATACAGACTGCAGCCAGTGCAATGTATTGTCCCTGCAGAGATGTGTAATCAGACCTCACACTGCTGTGCTCTGTGCTCTCTGCAGCCAGTGTTATGTATTGTCCCTGGAGAGATGTGTAATCAGACCTCACACTGCTGTGCTCTGTGCTCTCTGCAACCAGTGCTATGTATTATCCCTGGAGAGATGTGTGATCAGACCTCACACTGCTGTGCTCTGTGCTCTCTGCAGTGAGTGTTATGTATTGTCCCTGGAGAGATGTGTAATCAGACCTCACACTGCTGTGCTCTGTGCTCTCTGCAGCCAGTGTTATGTATTGTCCCTGGAGAGATGTGTAATCAGACCTCACACTGCTGTGCTCTGTGCTCTCTGCAGCCAGTGTTATGTACTGTCCCTGGAGAGATGTGTAATCAGACCTCACACTGCTGTGCTCTGTGCTCTCTGCAGCCAGTGTTATGTATTATCCCTAGAGAATGTGTAATCAGACCTCACACTGCTGTGCTCTGTGCTCTCTGCAGCCAGTGTTATGTATTGTCCCTGGAGAGATGTGTAATCATACCTCACGCTGCTGTGCTCTGTGCTCTCTGCAGCCAGTGTTATGTACTGTCCTTGGAGAGATGTGTAATCAGACCTCACACTGCTGTGCTCTGTGCTCTCTGCAGCCAGTGTTATGTATTGTCCCTGGAGAGATGTGTAATCAGACCTCACACTGCTGTGCTCTGTGCTCCCTGCAGCCAGTGTTATGTACTGTCCCTGGAGAGATGTGTAATCAGACCTCACACTGCTGTGCTCTGTGCTCTCTGCAGCCAGTGTTATGTATTGTCCCTGGAGAGATGTGTAATCAGACCTCACACTGCTGTGCTCTGTGCTCTCTGCAGCCAGTGTTATGTATTGTCCTTGGAGAGTTGTGTAATCAGACCTCACACTGCTGTGCTCTGTGCTCTCTGCAGCCAGTGTTATGTATTGTCCCTGGAGAGATGTGTAATCAGACCTCACACTGCTGTGATCTGTGCTCTCTGCAGCCAGTGTTATGTATTGTCCCTGGAGAGATGTGTAATCAGACCTCACACTGCTGTGCTCTGTGCTCTCTGCAGCCAGTGTTATGTATTGTCCCTGGAGAGATGTGTAATCAGACCTCACACTGCTGTGCTCTGTGCTCTCTGCAGCCAGTGTTATGTATTGTCCCTGGAGAGATGTGTAATCAGACCTCACACTGCTGTGCTCTGTGCTCTCTGCAGCCAGTGTTATGTATTGTCCCTGGAGAGATGTGTGATCAGACCTCACACTGCTGTGCTCTGTGCTCTCTGCAGCCAGTGTTATGTATTATCCCTAGAGAATGTGTAATCAGACCTCACACTGCTGTGCTCTGTGCTCTCTGCAGCCAGTGTTATGTATTGTCCCTGGAGAGATGTGTAATCATACCTCACGCTGCTGTGCTCTGTGCTCTCTGCAGCCAGTGTTATGTACTGTCCTTGGAGAGATGTGTAATCAGACCTCACACTGCTGTGCTCTGTGCTCTCTGCAGCCAGTGTTATGTATTGTCCCTGGAGAGATGTGTAATCAGACCTCACACTGCTGTGCTCTGTGCTCCCTGCAGCCAGTGTTATGTACTGTCCCTGGAGAGATGTGTAATCAGACCTCACACTGCTGTGCTCTGTGCTCTCTGCAGCCAGTGTTATGTATTGTCCCTGGAGAGATGTGTAATCAGACCTCACACTGCTGTGCTCTGTGCTCTCTGCAGCCAGTGTTATGTATTGTCCTTGGAGAGTTGTGTAATCAGACCTCACACTGCTGTGCTCTGTGCTCTCTGCAGCCAGTGTTATGTATTGTCCCTGGAGAGATGTGTAATCAGACCTCACACTGCTGTGATCTGTGCTCTCTGCAGCCAGTGTTATGTATTGTCCCTGGAGAGATGTGTAATCAGACCTCACACTGCTGTGCTCTGTGCTCTCTGCAGCCAGTGTTATGTATTGTCCCTGGAGAGATGTGTAATCAGACCTCACACTGCTGTGCTCTGTGCTCTCTGCAGCCAGTGTTATGTATTGTCCCTGGAGAGATGTGTAATCAGACCTCACACTGCTGTGCTCTGTGCTCTCTGCAGCCAGTGTTATGTATTGTCCTTGGAGAGTTGTGTAATCAGACCTCACACTGCTGTGCTCTGTGCTCTCTGCAGCCAGTGTTATGTATTGTCCCTGGAGAGATGTGTAATCAGACCTCACACTGCTGTGATCTGTGCTCTCTGCAGCCAGTGTTATGTATTGTCCCTGGAGAGATGTGTAATCAGACCTCACACTGCTGTGCTCTGTGCTCTCTGCAGTCAGTGTTATGTATTGTCCCTGGAGAGATGTGTAATCAGACCTCACACTGCTGTGCTCTGTGCTCTGTGCAGCCAGTGTTATGTATTGTCCCTGCAGAAATGTGTAATCAGACCTTTGTGTATGTTGTTAGTAGCAGCAGGACTGTGATATATGGATTTATATTTTAGGATTGTAATGCAACACCCCTGCCAACGTACAGACAAGGTGGTAGTTGAGAATAGCGCCCTCTACATGTCAGGAGCTGTTAGGGAGACTGATCACCTCTCTAGGAGGACTCTAAGTACTGGAGAACTTTGTAACTGCAGCTGTAGCCACTGCCTGGTAAAGCAAGAGTTAATGTGAAATGTTGTTGTCCAATAAGAATCTCTAAAGCATGCTGGAAGCTGATTGGAGGGTGCTATCACCTGACCAAGAGAGTATAAAATCCCCTGGTGGGCAGGAGGACAGGTCAGAACTAGTCAGAGAGACTCCATCTTGGAGCACGTCAGCCAGGCAAGCAGAGGAGAGTGCAGCTCCTGCAGAGCCGCTCCAGCCGGCGTCATAGTACCTGGAAGCAGAGATGTCTCAGGCCACTGGCACCCAGAGCAAGTCTGGAGACTTCAGCCCCAGAGCAGAGGTCCCACATGTGGACTCCGCTCCATCTCTACCAGCTACTACCAGGCTGGTGAGTTATTTTGCACAACGTTGTCTCCGTCTGATCCCTGGATACGGCTGTTACCACCACGAGCTTCCCCATCCATTACCCAGGGACATATACCAAAGACATTTAGGGGTTGCCGCAGGGAGAACCAGTACATCAGCCTCTCCCTCCATATTTCTTGCACACACCACCTGCTGGAGAGCTGTCAGGCTGTAGGACAGGTCCCCATACCAAGCACCGTGACATCAGCGTGTCCTAGGCCGCATTAGCCAGCCACTCAGGTACTCTGGGCTCCGGCTGCCTCCAGGCCCGCAGTCTGTGTGGGGTCCCCTGCTGCCCTGTGCCCGCAGTCTGTGGGGTCCCTGGTCGCCCTGTGCCCGCAGTCTGTGGGGTCCCTGGTCGCCCTGTGCCCTCAGTGTGTGGGGTCCCCGGTCGCCCTGTGCCCGCAGTCTGTGGGATCCCCGGTCGCCCTGTGCCCGCAGTCTGTGGGGTCCCTGGTCGCCCTGTGCCCGCAGTGTGTGGGGTCCCCGGGCGCCCTGTGCCCGCAGTCTGTGGGGTCGCCCTGTGCCCGCAGTCTGTGGGGTCCCTGGTCGCTCTGAGCCCACAGTCTGTGGGGTCCCTGGTCGCCCTGTGCCCGCAGTCTGTGGGGTCCCTGGTCGCCCTGTGCCCGCAGTCTGTGGGGTCCCTGTGGGGTTCTCCTGTTGTTGTCCTGTAGATTGTACTCCATGTCCTCACAGGTTTAATGTCTTCCCTGTGATCCATCAATAACTCACAGGACGGAGACAGCGACAAAGACAATTATCACCTCAGCAGGAGGAGAATTATATCAGAGGAGGGAAATATCTGCCGGACATGCGACATATTACATACATGTACTGACACCTGATCCCTATAATAAACATGGGGCAGACATCAGTCACTTTGTAGTTTGGTAGAGGGTTGTTGTTAGTAGCAGCAGGACTATGATATATTGATTTACACTCACCAGCCACTTTATTAGGTACACCTGTCCAACTGCTTGTTAACACTTAATTTCTAATCAGCCAATCACATGGCGGCAGTGCATTTAGGCATGTAGACATGGTCAAGACAATCTCCTGCAGTTCTCCCGAGCATCAGTATGGGGAAGAAAGGTGATTTGAGGCCTGTGAACGTGGCATGGTTGTTGGTGCCAGAAGGGCTGGTCTGAGTATTTCAGAAACTGCTGATCTACTGGGATTTTCACGCACAACCATCTCTAGGGTTTACAGAGAATGGTCCGAAAAAGAAAAAACATCCAGTGAGCGGCAGTTCTGTGGGCGGAAATGCCTTGTTGATGCCAGAGGTCAGAGGAGAATGGGCAGACTGGTTCGAGCTGATAGAAAGGCAACAGTGACTCAAATCACCACCCGTTACACCCAAGGTAGGCAGAAGAGCATCTCTGAACGCACAGTACATCCAACTCTGAGGCAGATGGGCTACAGCAGCAGAAGACCACACCGGGTGCCACTCCTTTCAGCTAAGAACAGGAAACTGAGGCTACAATTTGCACAAGCTCATCGAAATTGGACAGTAGAAGATTGGGAAAACGTTGCCTGGTCTGATGAGTCTCGATTTCTGCTGCGACATTCGGATGGTAGGGTCAGAATTTGGTACAACAACATGAAAGCATGGATCCATCCTGCCTTGTATCAGCGGGTCAGGCTGGTGCTGGTGGTGTCATGGATCCATCCTGCCTTGTATCAGCGGGTCAGGCTGGTGGTGCTGGTGTCATGGATCCATCCTGCCTTGTATCAGCGGGTCAGGCTGGTGGTGGTGGTGTCATGGATCCATCCTGCCTTGTATCAGCGGGTCAGGCTGGTGGTGGTGGTGTCATGGATCCATCCTGCCTTGTATAATGGTTCAGGCTGGTGGTGCTGGTGTCATGGATCCATCCTGCCTTGTATCAGTGGGTCAGGCTGGTGGTGGGGGTGTCATGGATCCATCCTGCCTTGTATCAGCGGCTCAGGCTGGTGGTGCTGGTATCATGGATCCATCCTGCCTTGTATCAGCGGGTCAGGCTGGTGCTGGTGGTGTCATGGATCCATCCTGCCTTGTATCAGCGGGTCAGGCTGGTGGTGGTGGTGTCATGGATCCATCCTGCCTTGTATCAGCGGCTCAGGCTGGTGGTGGTGGTGTCATGGATCCATCCTGCCTTGTATCAGCGGGTCAGGCTGGTGGTGGTGGTGTCATGGATCCATCCTGCCTTGTATCAGCGGCTCAGGCTGGTGGTGGTGGTGTCATGGATCCATCCTGCCTTGTATCAGCGGCTCAGGCTGGTGGTGGTGGTGTCATGGATCCATCCTGCCTTGTATCAGCGGGTCAGGCTGGTGGTGGTGGTGTCATGGATCCATCCTGCCTGGTATCAGCGGGTCAGGCTGGTGGTGGTGGTGTCATGGATCCATCCTGCCTTGTATCAGCGGCTCAGGCTGGTGGTGGTGGTGTCATGGATCCATCCTGCCTTGTATCAGCGGCTCAGGCTGGTGGTGTCATGGATCCATCCTGCCTTGTATCAGCGGCTCAGGCTGGTGGTGGTGGTGTCATGGATCCATCCTGCCTTGTATCAGCGGGTCAGGCTGGTGGTGGTGGTGTCATGGATCCATCCTGCCTTGTATCAGCGGGTCAGGCTGGTGGTGCTGATGTCATGGATCCATCCTGCCTTGTATCAGCGGCTCAGGCTGGTGGTGCTGGTGTCATGGATCCATCCTGCCTTGTATCAGCGGCTCAGGCTGGTGGTGGTGGTGTCATGGATCCATCCTGCCTTGTATCAGCGGCTCAGGCTGGTGGTGCTGGTGTCATGGATCCATCCTGCCTTGTATCAGCGGCTCAGGCTGGTGGTGGTGGTGTCATGGATCCATCCTGCCTTGTATCAGCGGGTCAGGCTGGTGGTGGTGGTGTCATGGATCCATCCTGCCTTGTATCAGCGGGTCAGGCTGGTGGTGGTGGTGTCATGGATCCATCCTGCCTTGTATCAGCGGGTCAGGCTGGTGGTGGTGGTGTCATGGATCCATCCTGCCTTGTATCAGCGGCTCAGGCTGGTGCTGGTGGTGTCATGGATCCATCCTGTCTTGTATCAGCGGGTCAGGCTGGTGGTGGTGGTGTCATGGATCCATCCTGCCTTGTATCAGCGGGTCAGGCTGGTGGTGGTGGTGTCATGGATCCATCCTGCCTTGTATCAGCGGGTCAGGCTGGTGGTGGGGATGTCATGGATCCATCCTGCCTTGTATCAGCGGGTCAGGCTGGTGGTGGTGGTGTCATGGATCCATCCTGCCTTGTATCAGCGGCTCAGGCTGGTGCTGGTGGTGTCATGGATCCATCCTGCCTTGTATCAGCGGGTCAGGCTGGTGGTGGTGGTGTCATGGATCCATCCTGCCTTGTATCAGCGGCTCAGGCTGGTGGTGGTGGTGTCATGGATCCATCCTGCCTTGTATCAGCGGCTCAGGCTGGTGGTAATGGTGTCATGGATCCATCCTGCCTTGTATCAGCGGGTCAGGCTGGTGCTGGTGCCATGGATCCATCCTGCCTTGTATCAGCGGGTCAGGCTGGTGGTGGTGGTGTCATGGATCCATCCTGCCTTGTATCAGCGGGTTAGGCTGGTGGTGGTGGTGTCATGGATCCATCCTGCCTTGTATCAGCGGGTCAGGCTGGTGGTGGTGGTGTCATGGATCCATCCTGCCTTGTATCAGCGGGTCAGGCTGGTGGTGGTGGTGTCATGGATCCATCCTGCCTTGTATCAGCGGCTCAGGCTGGTGCTGGTGGTGTCATGGATCCATCCTGCCTTGTATCAGCGGCTCAGGCTGGTGGTGGTGGTGTCATGGATCCATCCTGCCTTGTATCAGCGGCTCAGGCTGGTGGTGGTGGTGTCATGGATCCATCCTGCCTTGTATCAGCGGCTCAGGCTGGTGGTGCTGGTGTCATGGATCCATCCTGCCTTGTATCAGCGGGTCAGGCTGGTGGGGTCATGGATCCATCCTGCCTTGTATCAGCGGCTCAGGCTGGTGGTGCTGGTGTCATGGATCCATCCTGCCTTGTATCAGCGGCTCAGGCTGGTGGTGGTGGTGTCATGGATCCATCCTGCCTTGTATCAGCGGCTCAGGCTGGTGGTGGTGGTGTCATGGATCCATCCTGCCTTGTATCAGCGGCTCAGGCTGGTGGTGGTGGTGTCATGGATCCATCCTGCCTTGTATCAGCGGCTCAGGCTGGTGGTGGTGGTGTCATGGATCCATCCTGCCTTGTATCAGCGGCTCAGGCTGGTGGTGGTGGTGTCATGGATCCATCCTGCCTTGTATCAGCGGCTCAGGCTGGTGGTGGTGGTGTCATGGATCCATCCTGCCTTGTATCAGCGGCTCAGGCTGGTGGTGGTGGTGTCATGGATCCATCCTGCCTTGTATCAGCGGCTCAGGCTGGTGCTGGTGGTGTCATGGATCCATCCTGCCTTGTATCAGCGGGTCAGGCTGGTGCTGGTGGTGTCATGGATCCATCCTGCCTTGTATCAGCGGCTCAGGCTGGTGGTGCTGGTGTCATGGATCCATCCTGCCTTGTATCAGCGGCTCAGGCTGGTGGTGTCATGGATCCATCCTGCCTTGTATCAGCGGCTCAGGCTGGTGGTGTCATGGATCCATCCTGCCTTGTATCAGCGGGTCAGGCTGGTGGTGGTGGTGTCATGGATCCATCCTGCCTTGTATCAGCGGCTCAGGCTGGTGGTGCTGGTGTCATGGATCCATCCTGCCTTGTATCAGCGCGTCAGGCTGGTGGTGGTGGTGTCATGGATCCATCCTGCCTTGTATCAGCGGCTCAGGCTGGTGGTGGTGGTGTCATGGATCCATCCTGCCTTGTATCAGCGGCTCAGGCTGGTGGTGGTGGTGTCATGGATCCATCCTGCCTTGTATCAGCGGCTCAGGCTGGTGGTGGTGGTGTCATGGATCCATCCTGCCTTGTATCAGCGGCTCAGGCTGGTGGTGGGGGTGTCATGGATCCATCCTGCCTTGTATCAGCGGGTCAGGCTGGTGGTGGTGGTGTCATGGATCCATCCTGCCTTGTATCAGCGGCTCAGGCTGGTGGTGGTGGTGTCATGGATCCATCCTGCCTTGTATCAGCGGCTCAGGCTGGTGGTGGTGGTGTCATAGATCCATCCTGCCTTGTATCAGCGGGTCAGGCTGATGGTGCTGGTGTCATGGATCCATCCTGCCTTGTATCAGCGGGTCAGGCTGGTGGTGGTGGTGTCATGGATCCATCCTGCCTTGTATCAGCGGGTCAGGCTGGTGCTGGTGGTGTCATGGATCCATCCTGCCTTGTATCAGCGGGTCAGGCTGGTGGTGGTGGTGTCATGGATCCATCCTGCCTTGTATCAGCGGGTCAGGCTGGTGGTGGTGGTGTCATGGATCCATCCTGCCTTGTATCAGCGGGTCAGGCTGGTGGTGGTGGTGTCATAGATCCATCCTGCCTTGTATCAGCGGCTCAGGCTGGTGGTGCTGGTGTCATGGATCCATCCTGCCTTGTATCAGCGGGTCAGGCTGGTGGTGGTGGTGTCATGGATCCATCCTGCCTTGTATCAGCGGCTCAGGCTGGTGGTGCTGGTGTCATGGATCCATCCTGCCTTGTATCAGCGGCTCAGGCTGGTGGTGTCATGGATCCATCCTGCCTTGTATCAGCGGGTCAGGCTGGTGGTGGTGGTGTCATGGATCCATCCTGCCTTGTATCAGCGGCTCAGGCTGGTGGTGCTGGTGTCATGGATCCATCCTGCCTTGTATCAGCGCGTCAGGCTGGTGGTGGTGGTGTCATGGATCCATCCTGCCTTGTATCAGCGGCTCAGGCTGGTGCTGGTGGTGTCATGGATCCATCCTGCCTTGTATCAGCGGGTCAGGCTGGTGCTGGTGGTGTCATGGATCCATCCTGCCTTGTATCAGCGGCTCAGGCTGGTGGTGCTGGTGTCATGGATCCATCCTGCCTTGTATCAGCGGCTCAGGCTGGTGGTGTCATGGTTCCATCCTGCCTTGTATCAGCGGCTCAGGCTGGTGGTGTCATGGATCCATCCTGCCTTGTATCAGCGGGTCAGGCTGGTGGTGGTGGTGTCATGGATCCATCCTGCCTTGTATCAGCGGCTCAGGCTGGTGGTGCTGGTGTCATGGATCCATCCTGCCTTGTATCAGCGCGTCAGGCTGGTGGTGGTGGTGTCATGGATCCATCCTGCCTTGTATCAGCGGCTCAGGCTGGTGGTGGTGGTGTCATGGATCCATCCTGCCTTGTATCAGCGGCTCAGGCTGGTGGTGGTGGTGTCATGGATCCATCCTGCCTTGTATCAGCGGCTCAGGCTGGTGGTGGTGGTGTCATGGATCCATCCTGCCTTGTATCAGCGGCTCAGGCTGGTGGTGGGGGTGTCATGGATCCATCCTGCCTTGTATCAGCGGGTCAGGCTGGTGGTGGTGGTGTCATGGATCCATCCTGCCTTGTATCAGCGGGTCAGGCTGGTGGTGGTGGTGTCATAGATCCATCCTGCCTTGTATCAGCGGGTCAGGCTGATGGTGCTGGTGTCATGGATCCATCCTGCCTTGTATCAGCGGGTCAGGCTGGTGGTGGTGGTGTCATGGATCCATCCTGCCTTGTATCAGCGGGTCAGGCTGGTGCTGGTGGTGTCATGGATCCATCCTGCCTTGTATCAGCGGGTCAGGCTGGTGGTGGTGGTGTCATGGATCCATCCTGCCTTGTATCAGCGGGTCAGGCTGGTGGTGGTGGTGTCATGGATCCATCCTGCCTTGTATCAGCGGCTCAGGCTGGTGGTGGTGGTGTCATGGATCCATCCTGCCTTGTATCAGCGGCTCAGGCTGGTGGTGGGGGTGTCATGGATCCATCCTGCCTTGTATCAGCGGGTCAGGCTGGTGGTGGTGGTGTCATGGATCCATCCTGCCTTGTATCAGCGGGTCAGGCTGGTGGTGGTGGTGTCATAGATCCATCCTGCCTTGTATCAGCGGGTCAGGCTGATGGTGCTGGTGTCATGGATCCATCCTGCCTTGTATCAGCGGGTCAGGCTGGTGGTGGTGGTGTCATGGATCCATCCTGCCTTGTATCAGCGGGTCAGGCTGGTGCTGGTGGTGTCATGGATCCATCCTGCCTTGTATCAGCGGGTCAGGCTGGTGGTGGTGGTGTCATGGATCCATCCTGCCTTGTATCAGCGGGTCAGGCTGGTGGTGGTGGTGTCATGGATCCATCCTGCCTTGTATCAGCGGCTCAGGCTGGTGGTGCTGGTGTCATGGATCCATCCTGCCTTGTATCAGCGGGTCAGGCTGGTGGTGGAGGTGTCATGGATCCATCCTGCCTTGTATCAGCGGCTCAGGCTGGTGGTGCTGGTGTCATGGATCCATCCTGCCTTGTATCAGCGGGTCAGGCTGGTGGTGGTGGTGTCATGGATCCATCCTGCCTTGTATCAGCGGCTCAGGCTGGTGGTGCTGGTGTCATGGATCCATCCTGCCTTGTATCAGCGGCTCAGGCTGGTGGTGGTGGTGTCATGGATCCATCCTGCCTTGTATCAGCGGGTCAGGCTGGTGGTGGTGGTGTCATGGATCCATCCTGCCTTGTATCAGCGGGTCAGGCTGGTGGTGGTGGTGTCATGGATCCATCCTGCCTTGTATCAGCGGCTCAGGCTGGTGGTGGTGGTGTCATGGATCCATCCTGCCTTGTATCAGCGGCTCAGGCTGGTGGTGCTGGTGTCATGGATCCATCCTGCCTTGTATCAGCGGGTCAGGCTGGTGGGGTCATGGATCCATCCTGCCTTGTATCAGCGGCTCAGGCTGGTGGTGCTGGTGTCATGGATCCATCCTGCCTTGTATCAGCGGGTCAGGCTGGTGGTGGTGGTGTCATGGATCCATCCTGCCTTGTATCAGCGGCTCAGGCTGGTGGTGGTGGTGTCATGGATCCATCCTGCCTTGTATCAGCGGCTCAGGCTGGTGGTGCTGGTGTCATGGATCCATCCTGCCTTGTATCAGCGGGTCAGGCTGGTGGGGTCATGGATCCATCCTGCCTTGTATCAGCGGCTCAGGCTGGTGGTGCTGGTGTCATGGATCCATCCTGCCTTGTATCAGCGGCTCAGGCTGGTGGTGCTGGTGTCATGGATCCATCCTGCCTTGTATCAGCGGGTCAGGCTGGTGCTGGTGGTGTCATGGATCCATCCTGCCTTGTATCAGCGGGTCAGGCTGGTGGTGGTGGTGTCATGGATCCATCCTGCCTTGTATCAGCGGCTCAGGCTGGTGGTGGTGGTGTCATGGATCCATCCTGCCTTGTATCAGCGGCTCAGGCTGGTGGTGGTGGTGTCATGGATCCATCGTGCCTTGTATCAGCGGCTCAGGCTGGTGCTGGTGGTGTCATGGATCCATCCTGCCTTGTATCAGCGGGTCAGGCTGGTGCTGGTGGTGTCATGGATCCATCCTGCCTTGTATCAGCGGCTCAGGCTGGTGGTGCTGGTGTCATGGATCCATCCTGCCTTGTATCAGCGGCTCAGGCTGGTGGTGTCATGGATCCATCCTGCCTTGTATCAGCGGCTCAGGCTGGTGGTGTCATGGATCCATCCTGCCTTGTATCAGCGGGTCAGGCTGGTGGTGGTGGTGTCATGGATCCATCCTGCCTTGTATCAACGGTTCAGGCTGGTGGTGGTGGTGTCATGGATCCATCCTGCCTTGTATCAGCGGGTCAGGCTGGTGGTGGTGGTGTCATGGATCCATCCTGCCTTGTATCAGCGGCTCAGGCTGGTGGTGGTGGTGTCATGGATCCATCCTGCCTTGTATCAGCGGGTCAGGCTGGTGGTGGTGGTGTCATGGATCCATCCTGCCTTGTATCAGCGGGTCAGGCTGGTGGTGGTGGTGTCATGGATCCATCCTGCCTTGTATCAGCGGCTCAGGCTGGTGCTGGTGTCATGGATCCATCCTGCCTTGTATCAGCGGCTCAGGCTGGTGGTGGTGGTGTCATGGATCCATCCTGCCTTGTATCAGCGGCTCAGGCTGGTGGTGCTGGTGTCATGGATCCATCCTGCCTTGTATCAGCGCGTCAGGCTGGTGGTGGTGGTGTCATGGTGTGGGGAATATTTTCTTGGCACTCTTTGGGCCCCTTGGTAACGCCACAGCCTACCTGAGTATTGTTGCTGCCCATGTCCATCCCTTTATGAGCACAATGTACCCTGTAACATCTGATGGCTACTTTCAGCAGGATAATGCGCCATGTCATAAAGCTGGAAGCATCTCAGACTGGTTTCTTGAACATGACAATGAGGTCACTGGACACAAATGGCTCCACAGTCACCAGATCTCAATCCAATAGAGCATCTTTGGGATGTGGTGGAACGGGAGATTCGCATCATGGATGTGCAGCCGACAAATCTGCGGCAACTGTGTGATGCCATCATGTCACTATGGAGCAAAATCTCTGAGGAGCTTCCAGCACCTTGTTGTATCTATGCCACGAAGAATTGAGGCAGTTCTGAAGGCAAAAGGGGGTCCAACCCGTTACTAGCATGGTGTACCTAATAAAGTGGCCGCTGAGTGTATATTCCAGGATTGTAGCTTGTCTAAGTGCACTGGGGGCGTGTCCTCACACTGCTGTGCTCTGTGCTCTCTGGAGCTGGTGTTAGGCATTGTTCTTGGGGAGATGTGTAATCAGACCTTTGTGTATGGTGTTAGTAGCAGCAGGCCTGTTATATATTAATTTTACAGCTCAGCAGACAGTATCACACAGGATAGGATTAGATACGCAGCTCAGCAGGCAGTATCACACAGGATAGGATTAGATACACAGCTCATCAGTCAGTATCACACAGGATAGGATTAGATACACAGCTCAGCAGTCAGTATCACACAGGATAGGATTAGATACACAGCTCAGCAGTCAGTATCACACAGGATAGGATTAGATACACAGCTCAGCAGTCAGTATCACACAGGATAGGATTAGATACACAGCTCAGCAGTATCACACATGATGGGATTAGATACACAGCTCAGCAGTATCACACATGATGGGATTAGATACACAGCTCAGCACACAGTATTATTTATTGCAGGCTTAGATACAGCGGCTCCCTGGACAGTACCGCACAATGGACCAATTTTGCACATTTTCCTCATAAGAAAGGGTCCACGTTACAGTATAAATAATTCGTCCTCGTCTCCTCCGATCTGGGGGTCATTTATTTTGGATTTGACATGAATGATCCATAATTTCTCCCCCAGTGATGTGGTTACAGTTCTGCCATTATGTGTCGGCGCGGCGCAAGATCCGTGGAGATCCATAAATAATCCCGGAAATGATCCATAAAACACAAGGAAAATAACATTAATATTTTCACCAAATTCCTTCCAGCCCCTAAATCACCTCCTGGGCTCAGGAGAAGGGGCAAAGTACAGCAGCTTGAACCCCCGCACCCCCTCGCTAATGAGGACCCCCGCACCCCCTCACTAATCAGGACCCCCGCACCCCCTCGCTAATCAGGACCCCCGCACCCCCTCGCTAATCAGGACCCCCGCACCTCCTCACTAATCAGGACCCCCGCACCCCCTCGCTAATCCGGACCCCCTGCACCCCCTCGCTAATCAGGACCCCTGCACCCCCTCGCTGATCAGGACCCCTGCACCCCCTCGCTGATCAGGACCCCTACACCCCCTCGCTAAACAGGACCCCTGCACCCCCTCGCTAAACAGGACCCCCGCACTCCCCTCACTAATCAGGACCCCCGCACCCCCTCGCTAATCAGATCCCCCTAACCCAATAATCAGGACCCCCGCACCCTTCTCACTAATCAGGACCCCCGCACTCCCCTCACTAATCAGGACCCCCGCACCCCCTCGCTAATCAGATCCCCCTAACCCTAACCCACTAATCAGGACCCCCGCACCCTTCTCACTAATCAGGACCCCTGCACCCCCTCGCTAATCAGGACCTCCCGCACCCCCTCACTAATCGGGACCCACGCACCCCCTCACTAATCAGGACCCCCTGCACCCCCCTCACTAATCAGGTCCCCCACACCCCCCTCACTAATCAGGTCCCCCACTAATCAGGACCCCTGCACCCCCTCACTAATCAGGACCCCTGCACCCTTCTCACTAATCAGGACCCCTGCACCCCCTCGCTAATCAGGACCTCCCGCACCCCCTCACTAATCAGGACCTCCCGTACCCCCTCGCTAATCAGGGCCTCAGGACCCCTGTACCCCCTCGCTAATCAGGACCCCCGCACCCCCTCGCTAATCAGGACCCCCGCACCCCTCGCTAATCAGGACCCCTGCACCCCCTCACTAATCAGGGCCCCCGTACCCCTTTGCTAATCAGGACCTCCGCACCCCCTCGCTAATCAGGACCTCCGCACCCCCTCGCTAATCAGGGCCCCCGTACCCCCTCGCTAATCAGGACCTCCGCACCCCCTCGCTAATCAGGACCCCACGCACCCCCTCGCTAATCAGGACCTCCGCACCCCCTCGCTAATCAGGACCTCCGGGTTTGCTACAGTTTTTAGAGTTTTTAACTACTTCTTACTGCTGAGAGTTTGTTACAATTGTTGCAGCTTCTTACTACTACTACTACTTGTTACAGCTGCACATATGACTGAATGAGTCCTTGGGCCACATGAAAAGTCCGTGGTGTGGGGGGTGGGGTGGGGGGAGCCCTTAAAGATTCTGATATGGGGCTCATGATTCCTCGATGCAATCCCTAAAAGCAGCAGCAGTAAGAATGTCTGTCTGGTCTGAGAGGTTTGTTACAATGTATCGGTCGAGGTAAAATGTCTCCTTTAACAGACTGTCCTGTGATCTCACACAGTATGATACCTACCTTACCGACCCCACACTGTGTACTGCCCCCTTCCAGGTAAACGCTGCCTGGTATAATGCCCCTTCCTTTATCCTCCACAAATTGCCCTCTTCCTTTGTCCCACCATATAGTTCCCTAATTTAATGTCCCCTTCCTTTATCTCCCCCTATATAACACCCTCTTTAAGCCCCCCATATAATGCCCCTTCCTTTACCCACACATATAATGCCCCTTTTAACTCCCCCTATGTAATGATCCCTTCCTCTACTCCCCATATATTGCTCCTTCGTTTATCCACCCACATAATTCCCCTTCCAAAATACTATTTGGAGCAGACATTACGCTTTGCAGGATTCTTCTGTAGATACACAGGACATAATACTGCCCCCCCCCTCACTGACAGCAAGCAGAGATCTTGTAAACGCTTCAGGTTATCTGGTGCGATGCCAGTAGAGCGCCCCTTTAAGGCCGGTCCGTAGATGACAGCACTGATTGCAGAACCTATAAGATGTAAGGCGGGCGGCCTCCATGACACGAGATGACCGTCGCCTGGCCCCTCCCACCGCGTCCTGAGGTGACTGCGCCCGCTAACGCAAACCTCGCAGCCTTCCTCTAATTAACAGCGAAAAAACAGGAATGCATCAATATGCCAAGAGTCAGTCAGGCGCCGGGCAGGATGATGTATCGGGTGCGCGCCGCGTGGCGCAGGACGGGAACATTGCAGAATTATTTTCTGATATAAATGACATTTTATGAATTTTCGCCCCTCGCTCCATCAGACGTCTCCACATCTGACCAATGTATGAGTGAGGGGCAGCGCGGACCCTGGCGGAAGGGAGATACTCGTGACGTCCTGTCTATTCATGGTGTGTGTAGCCAGAGCTGAGGAGTCGTCGCAGTGTACAAGTGATACATTGCTGCACTAATACATTGTAACTATCACTTGTACACTGCGACCACTCCTCAGCTCTGGCTACACACATCATGAATAGACAGGACTTCACGAGTATCTCCCTGGCGGCAGGGTCTGCGCTGCCCCTCACTCTTATATATTGCTCAGATGTGAACATATCCGACGGACCAAGGGGTGAAAATTCATAAAATGTCATTTATATCATAAAATGATTTTGCAGTGTTCTCGTCCTGCCCCAGAACAAGGCACATTCAGGTGGAAATTGCACCCAAGGATAAACCAGACGTGTGCACCCAAGGATAAACCAGACGTGTGCAAGTCCAACATTCTCTTCCTGATATCTTGAGCAGATGTCTTTAGACCTTCCCATGACGTGAAAATAAGCAGTGTGTTTCAGGTGTGCCTTCAAATACATCCACCTAACTGTGAGAAAAGCATCATATGTGTCGGAAACTTCTGGTTCTTCCAGTCTAATCTCCAGTCACAGCCAAAGACTAGTAATAGAGCGCGGGGTAAAGGGCTTGGACATGAATATTTTGGCTACTCCCGTCCCTTTCCTCATGTCACCCAGGCGACACCCCGTTATTCGTGCACCTCCTGTACATGGACCCCCTTCATTAGCTGAGGCTGTAAACCCCTCATCATCCACAGACGCCCTCGAATAAAACTAGAAAACTCCAGAGTCACGACTCGCAGATACCCCCCCCCCTCCTCCGCTTTTGTTCTCTGTTTTCATCTGACTAATTGCTTGTTTCTCATCTCTCGTTGACCTGAAAGGGAGATTCACTTTGCGAGCGGATTCCCTCTGACGGTAAATAGCGCGGCAGATAATTACCGCCACCTTTCTCTTCCCCTGATTGGGGTTTGATCGGAGCGCCTGGCGCAGCGCGGACCCCGCCGCTGTCTAATCAGAGCCATTCTCCGGGATTTGCATGTAATTACGGCTCTACCTGACGAGCGACAGCGCCATTAATTGGAAGCAAAACGCTGAAGAAAGCTTCGGAAATTAGTCTCATCCGGAGGCAGGCGATTCCTTCTTACTGTAAATTCTTGCTGTGATGCTGTAAGATCCTGGGGGGCAGAGCTGTGACCCCAATATTCAGCACAGAATGATGGGAAATCTGCACATGTGACACAGAAAAGACCTGACACCAGGTGAATGGGGCAACTCCAGCCAACTGCCCTCTGCTAGAACATGGGGTACAGACCCCCCCAAAGCTTCATTATCTTTATACTGTGCAAAGACCTAGAGCCTGGCGCTGCAGACAGGATAATGACACCCGGACACTTGGGGGGACAGGACAGGGACACGCTGACACTTGGGGGACAGGACAGGGACACGCTGACACTTGGGGGGACAGGACAGGGACACGCTGACACTTGGGGGGACAGGACAGGGACACGCTGACACTTGGGGGGACAGGACAGGGACACGCTGACACTTGGGGGGACAGGACAGGGACACGCTGACACTTGGGGGGACAGGACAGGGACACGCTGACACTTGGGGGGGGGACAGGACAGGGACACGCTGACACTTGTAGGGACAGGACAGGGACACGCTGACACTTGTAGGGACAGGGCAGGGACACGCTGACACTTGGGGGGCAGGACAGGGACACGCCGACACTTGGGGGGCAGGACAGGGACATAGAATACAATGTTATAAAACTGTTGCACATTATGTGAAGCTCCACCTATTCATGGAAGACTGAGGCCCACGTCGCCGCACAGGGAACAAATGTGCTGAGATTCACAAGACTGGTAATGGACCTTCCAGTGATTCCTGGATCTCTGTATGTTCCGTCGCTGCTGATCTCGGCTTCTTAGGTTTCCTACAAGGAGCTGCTTAATTCTTCACACCGCGGCAGCGTCATATATATTCCCCCCCCCCCCCCCCCCCCGCACTGCCGAGTGTTACTTATACCCCTGACAATATGTGAGATTTACAGGTGGAGGCCTCCACTCCTGATTGTCCCGCTAATAAATCAGCGACTGCGGCCTCAGAGCAGAACTCATATGATAAAAAGGAAAAATATACATTTTATTGGCCTTTTCATTTGAAAATAAATTGACTGACTATAAAAGCCATTAGAGAGGGAATAACACAGGTTCTCGGAGAGTCGGAAAGTTAAACACCAATTCTCAGCAGTTACTGAAACCCAACAGATCTCATATTAACCCCAACATATCCAGGACTCACAGCCGCCCTACAGGAATATAACTACTATAATACTGCCCCCTATGTACAAGGATATAACTACTATAATACTGCCCCCTATGTACAGGAATATAACTACTATAATACTGCCCCTATGTACAGGAATATAACTACTATAATACTGCCCCCTATGTACAGGAATATAACTACTATAATACTGCCCCTATGTACAGGAATATAACTACTATAATACTGCCCCCTATGTACAAGAATATAACTACTATAATACTGCCCCCTATGTACAGGAATATAACTACTATAATACTGCCCCTATGTACAGGAATATAACTACTATAATACTGCCCCCTATGTACAAGAATATAACTACTATAATACTGCCTCCTATGTACAGGAATATAACTACTATAATACTGCCCCCTATGTACAAGAATATAACTACTATAATACTGCCCCCTATGTACAAGGATATAACTACTATAATACTGCCCCCTATGTACAAGGATATAACTACTATAATACTGCCCCCTATGTACAAGGATATAACTACTATAATACTGCCCCCTATGTACAAGGATATAACTACTATAATACTGCCCCCTATGTACAAGGATATAACTACTATAATACTGCCCCCTATGTACAAGGATATAACTACTATAATACTGTCCCCTATGTACAGGAATATAACCACTATAATACTGCCCCTATGTACAGGAATATAACTACTATAATACTGCCCCCTATGTACAGGAATATAACTACTATAATACTGCCCCCTATGTACAAGAATATAACTACTATAATACTGCCCCCTATGTACAAGAATATAACTACTATAATACTGCCCCCTATGTACAAGAATATAACTACTATAATACTGCCCCCTATGTACAAGAATATAACTACTATAATACTGCCCCCATGTACAAGAATATAACTACTATAATACTGCCTCCTATGTACAGGAATATAACTACTATAATACTGCCTCCTATGTACAGGAATATAACTACTATAATACTGCCCCCTATGTACAAGAATATAACTACTATAATACTGCCCCCTATGTACAGGAATATAACTACTATAATACTGCCCCCTATGTACAGGAATATAACTACTATAATACTGCCCCCTATGTACAGGAATATAACTACTATAATACTGCCCCCTATGTACAGGAATATAACTACTATAATACTGCCCCCTATGTACAGGAGTATAACTACTATAATACTGCCCCCTATGTACAGGAATATAACTACTATAATACTGCCCCCTATGTACAGGAATATAACTACTATAATACTGCCCCCTATGTACAGGAATATAACTACTATAATACTGCCTCCTATGTACAGGAATATAACTACTATAATACTGCCCCCTATGTATAGGAATATAACTACTATAATACTGCCCTCTATGTACAGGGATATAACTACTATAATACTGCCCCCTATGTACAAGAATATATCTACTATAATACTTCCCCCTATGTACAAGGATATAACTACTATAATACTGCCCCCTATGTACAGGAATATAACTACTATAATACTGCCCCCTATGTACAAGAATATAACTACTATAATACTGCCCCCTATGTACAGGAATATAACTACTATAATACTGCCCCCTATGTACAAGAATATAACTACTATAATACTGCCCCCTATGTACAGGAATATAACTACTATAATACTGCCCCCTATGTACAGGAATATAACTACTATAATACTGTCCCCTATGTACAGGAATATAACTACTATAATACTGCCCCCTATGTACAGGAATATAACTACTATAATACTGCCCCCTATGTACAGGAATATAACTACTATAATACTGCCCCCTATGTACAGGAATAGAACTACTATAATACTGCCCCCTATGTACAGGAATAGAACTACTATAATACTGCCCCCTATGTACAAGAATATAACTACTATAATACTGCTCCTATGTACAAGAATATAACTACTATAATACTGCCCCATATGTACAGGAATATAACTACTATAATACTGCCCCCTATGTACAGGAATATAACTACTATAATACTGCCCCCTAAGTACAAGAATATAACTACTATAATACTGCCCCCTATGTACAAGAATATAACTACTATAATACTGCCCCCTATGTACAGGAATATAACTACTATAATACTGCCCCCTATGTACAGGAATATAACTACTATAATACTGCCCCCTATGTACAGGAATATAACTACTATAATACTGCCTCCTATGTACAAGAATATAACTACTATAATACTGCCCCCTATGTACAGGAATATAACTACTATAATACTGCCCCCTATGTACAAGACTATAACTGCGATAATACTGCCCCCTCTGTACAGGAATATAACTACTATAATACTGCCCCCTCTGTACAAGACTATAACTACTATAATACTGCCCCCTGTGTACAAGACTATAACTACTATAATACTGCCCCCTATGTACAAGAATATAACTACTATAATACTGCCCCCTATGTACAAGAATATAACTACTATAATACTGCCCCCTATGTACAGGAATATAACTACTATAATACTGCCCCCTATGTACAGGAATATAACTACTATAATACTGCTCCTATGTACAAGAATATAACTACTATAATACTGCCCCATATGTACAGGAATATAACTACTATAATACTGCCCCCTATGTACAGGAATATAACTACTATAATACTGCCCCCTAAGTACAAGAATATAACTACTATAATACTGCCCCCTATGTACAAGAATATAACTACTATAATACTGCCC
Organism: Engystomops pustulosus; assembly: GCF_040894005.1. Lineage (NCBI taxonomy): Eukaryota > Metazoa > Chordata > Amphibia > Anura > Leptodactylidae > Engystomops > Engystomops pustulosus. Next base: position 5,440,147 of record NC_092420.1, read on the forward strand.
CCTATGTACAAGAATATAACTACTATAATACTGCCCCCTATGTACAGGAATATAACTACTATAATACTGCCCCCTATGTACAGGAATATAACTACTATAATACTGCCCCCTATGTACAGGAATATAACTACTATAATACTGCCTCCTATGTACAAGAATATAACTACTATAATACTGCCCCCTATGTACAGGAATATAACTACTATAATACTGCCCCCTATGTACAAGAATATAACTACTATAATACTGCCCCCTATGTACAAGAATATCACTACTATAATACTGCCCCCTATGTACAGGAATATAACTACTATAATACTGCCCCCTATGTACAGGAATATAACTACTATAATACTGCCCCCTATGTACAGGAATATAACTACTATAATACTGCCCCCTATGTACAGGAATATAACTACTATAATACTGCCCCCTATGTACAGGAATATAACTACTATAATACTGCCTCCTATGTACAAGAATATAACTACTATAATACTGCCTCCTATGTACAAGAATATAACTACTATAATACTGCCCCTGTGTACAGGAATATAACTACTATAATACTGCCCCCTATGTACAGGAATATAACTACTATAATACTGCCCCCTATGTACAGGAATATAACTACTATAATACTGCCCCCTATGTACAGGAATATAACTACTATAATACTGCCTCCTATGTACAAGAATATAACTACTATAATACTGCCTCCTATGTACAAGAATATAACTACTATAATACTGCCCCTGTGTACAGGAATATAACTACTATAATACTGCCCCCTATGTACAGGAATATAACTACTATAATACTGCCTCCTATGTACAAGAATATAACTACTATAATACTGCCCCTGTGTACAGGAATATAACTACTATAATACTGCCCCCTATGTACAAGAATATAACTACTATAACACTGCCCCCTATGTACAGGAATATAACTACTATAATACTGCCCCCTATGTACAGTAATATAACTACTATAATACTGCCCCCTATATACAGGAATATAACTACTATAATACTGCCCCCTATGTACAGGAATATAACTACTATAATACTGCCCCCTATGTACAAGAATATCACTACTATAATACTGCCCCCTATGTACAGGAATATAACTACTATAATACTGCCCCTTATGTACAGGAATATAACTACTATAATACTGCCCCCTATGTACAGGAATATAACTACTATAATACTGCCACCTATGTACAAGAATATAACTACTATAATACTGCCCCCTATGTACAGGAATATAACTACTATAATACTGCCCCCTATGTACAGGAATATAACTACTATAATACTGCCCCCTATGTACAAGAATATCACTACTATAATACTGCCCCCTATGTACAGGAATATAACTACTATAATACTCCCTATATGTATCTCTGGCTGTGTTGGTTGTCCTCCCCTCCCCCTCCTGTGTATGATGTAGCAGTATACGGCTTTATTATCTGCTGTGTTTTGCTTATATTCTGTATATGGACAGTAATTTGGAGTTGTCTATTGTCGGCACAGTTGGAGGCGCTGGTGGTGCAGGTGTTTTTCTGTGTCTCGGTTTGCGGTATAACATTATTTGCTGTGTACATTATATCGCTCCATGTTCTGCATTGATGACTGTATAATATCAGGTGGTGCTGGAGGCGCGGGGCACACGCTGGTCTCACACTACAGACACAAGCAGGAGCCATTACTGCCAAACTCAGGAGAAGCCATGCAGGGAGCTGTATATATATAGTTATTCCCTGTGCACTCAGGAGGTAACTGAGGACCCCACTAACCACAAGTACCAGGATGTGCAGGACCCTCTAATTACACAGGAGAACAAGAGCCCCCAACATCATCCTGTACAGCAGAGTATAGTATACTACAGGGAGAATATGCTGCAACGTAAAATACAATGACACTCGGGGGGACAGGACAGGGACACGCTGACACTTGGGGGGGGACAGGACAGGGGCACGCTGACACTTGGGGGGGGACAGGACAGGGACACGCTGACACTTGGGGGGACAGGACAGGGACACGCTGACACTTGGGGGACAGGACAGGGACACGCTGACACTTGGGGGGACGGGACAGGGACACGCTGACACTTGGGGGGGGGGGGGACAGGACAGGGACACGCTGACACTTGGGGGACAGGACAGGGACACGCTGACACTTGGGGGACAGGACAGGGACACGCTGACACTTGGGGGGACAGGACAGGGACACGCTGACACTTGGGGGGACAGGACAGGGACACGCTGACACTTGGGGGGACAGGACAGGGACACGCTGACACTTGGGGGGACAGGACAGGGACACGCTGACACTTGGGGGGACAGGACAGGGACACGCTGACACTTGGGGGGACAGGACAGGGACACGCTGACACTTGGGGGGACAGGGACACGCTGACACTTGGGGGGACAGGACAGGGACACGCTGACACTTGGGGGGACAGGGACACGCTGACACTTGGGGGGACAGGACAGGGACACGCTGACACTTGGGGGGACAGGACAGGGACACGCTGACACTTGGGGGGACAGGACAGGGACACGCTGACACTTGGGGGGACAGGACAGGGACACGCTGACACTTGGGGGGACAGGACAGGGACACGCTGACACTTGGGGGGACAGGACAGGGACACGCTGACACTTGGGGGGACAGGACAGGGACACGCTGACACTTGGGGGGACAGGACAGGGACACGCTGACACTTGGGGGGACAGGACAGGGACACGCTGACACTTGGGGGGACAGGACAGGGACACGCTGACACTTGGGGGGACAGGACAGGGACACAGGACAGGGACACGCTGACACTTGGGGGGACAGGACAGTGAGTTTTGGGGTGCAGCAGATCTATGGGATTGATGTATATGGCCCCAGTCCCTGAGCTGCAGTACAGTGCGCGCTCTCAGCTCTGCTACATGGCGTCTCGTTATCACAGGGGCTCAGTAACAATGTATCTCTGAGTAGTAAACACATCTCACACAGACACATCCATACATCCTCAGGATTGGGGCATATTGCAGTCATTTCGGATGGAGTTTATGAATTGAACATGCACAGAAAAACACCTCGCCCTGCGCGGGCGCCGCCATCATCTAACCAACAGTGATTTAATGTGAGAAAGGTAACAAATATCTTGATGTGCCTGGAACATTGAAGCAGACACCATGCGAGCTGTCCTGGGTGATGGAAAGCCGAGCCATAGGAGGGAAGGCAGAATTCTGTGTTACCTCAGTGCCCCCTGCTGGAGGGATGGGGAATGACGCCCCTTTAAGAAATGTATCCAGAAGTGAAAACATGTCCATAATAATAAATATTGTTTTCCGATACATTGTAGCAAAGCAGCAGAGAGGTAGAGAGCAGCTGCTGAGGATGTGGAGACCATTGTATCTGGGCTAGATATTGCTCTGTGAGCTAACAAGCCCTCACTACATACTGACACACTGTAACAAACCATTTTCAAGATCTCGGATTGATATTGGGTCGACATTCAAAGGCTGAAAACCTGTCCTAGCCTAATCCAACTGACAAAGCTGTGATTATGCTACAGTGTGACAGGTCAGTATTGACAATTTGCTGCCCACAGGTAGGTGTAATACACTGGACTGTCAATTAGGAGCTCAGATCTCTGCAGAGCTGAGGTTCTGTTACAATATTTCCATGTATTGGATGTCGGATACCGCACGTTTTCCCTTATGTGGATTAATTCTGCGTTCAGTAAGCCGTAGTTGTCCCTTAATGGCGAATCAGTGTGATTCAAGGCGGTGACAGATCCATAATGTATCTATATGGGGCTTGGGTCCGAGTAGAGGGGGCACAGTGTAACCCCCCCTGCCCGCCGTGCCTGTCATAACATTGAAGCAATAATATCCCTGCTCTCAGTCTGTAAAAGGCTCCTGCTACCAGGAGGAATCTCTTCTAGTGAGAGCTCATAAATTGTGTCCATTAGAGGAGGCTGAGACATCGCCACAGGGCAAGAGATCAGGCGCAGGACGATGGCGGCCTTAACCCCTTCTGTGCCCTGGACTGCCTCCTATACTTCTCGCTTCTGTGCCCAAACTCCGCCATGTGCAGCGCTTTACCCCCAAATCCCAATAATGTAATTCCGATTCCTTCTGAAGAACTTTGTAAGAATGAAAATGCTGAGAGTTGTAGTTGTGCAACAGCTGAAGAGATCACTACTGCCCCCACCATCTTGTACAATGTTACTAGTATCTATATACTAACAATGTAACAGCCAAGGATAAACATCTTTAGATCCTTCTGCCCAGTCTCTGGTGGGGGGCAGCTTCCCACAGCAGAAGTCCTGCCTTAGTAGAAGACAACCTAGTCCTGTCCTTAGTCCATCCCCAAATGACCAGGAATTAGGAGGGAAGCCATGAGCCGAGTTGTGTTCGGACTCCCGGTCAGGGATGCACCAGTCATGAGGCAAGTTGAGCCTTTTGCCTCAGGCAGCACCACCTGCAGCAACATAGTGGGAGCATCAGAGCCCCCTACAAAGCAAGACCTGATGCCTAAAAGCTTCAGCATGGTCCTGAAACACCACATGGAGAACTAACCCCCGCGCCCATCCACCACCCCGCTCTACACCCCCGCCATGCCCCAGGCCAGATCAGTGCACTATGGCTCTATGGATGGAAATCACCAAAACCTACTAAAAAGTTCCCTTTAAGGGCCCATTAGACATCTTTCCCCCCATATGACTTGCACTATAAACTATTCCATATTATGGGACCCGAAACTTATATTTCACGAGGGTCCGGTGACACGGCTGGGGACACAAAACTTTGTGTAAAAGTAAATGTGATTTATTTTTTGCTATTTCTATATGAAAATATCTTGTGACCGTATAACCCTAAGGAGGATTTGCCTGCAGTACCTTTACCATCCACTATGAGGCGCACAGAGCTGTGTACAGCACTGATACAAGATGAACATGGATCAGTCATCACTATGACAGCCATGGACTGCGCCTTTAAGATCACCGGCACCAGGTTTGCTGGGAGTCTATTTTAACCCTTCACATAACCTGTGAATTTTGTTCCTATAAGAATTCAACTATCTCTCTTTAAAGAGCAGAATATAAAAAGCACCAAACATGCGGCAGCTTCAGAAGTGCGATAAAAGGAGGAGGAACACAACGTGTAACACGCGGCTCACGGGTTTATGCTAAAAATAAGCTTTTATATATCAATCACCCGAATCCGAAGAATCACTGAATAATTACACAGTAACAACACCGCAGCTGAAACGAGCTCCGTGCACTTGACTGCTCAGCGCAGGTCATGGCAGAGCGGGCCGATCTCTCCATCACCAGGACCCTGAACTATGCAGGGACCACCCGCTGCAGCACTGATGGGGGAGACTAGTGCAGCTTTAAAGGGAACCTGTCAGCAGGTGTTACCCCACTAAACCCCCATCCCCTGCAGATCAGGGATGAAATGTCCTTTCCAGGAACGCTCAACCGTTTACCTACAAAAAATATCATCTGATCGCTTGTTCATGATAATACTCCGTAATACTGATGTACTGCAGGGCATTAGCAGTGTCAGCCTGTGCACATTCATAGGCTGATACTGTGCCTTTAAGATGACGTCACAGACAACATCTTTCAAGCACTGCCAGCAGGCACCCCTGGGGTCCTGATTGGACCCCAGAGTGGCCATAGCAGCGATCGGGGGCGCCGATCATGGTGGAAAGACCCCCCCCCCCCCCAACGGCATGTTAAATGCTGCGGTCGTGCTGACCTTAGCATTTAACGGGTTAAACACCTGCGATCAGACCCCACTCTGACCGTGGGTGTTACACTGGGGTGTCGGCTATATGTTGCAGCTGGTACCCCGTGTTTGCCGGTTCGGTTCCAATCTAGAGCCAAGCCGGCATCATCTCAGCGGCGGATATATCTGCCGCAGAGCGGGAAGGGGTTAACATGGAGCGTGCGACACAATTCTATCGGACTTTGCATAATAAATTTGGCGCACGGCCCGACTGAGCACCGGAGCGCCCCCTTCAGTGCAGAAATTTGTGTTCCATGAAGAATAGGGCGGCACGGTGGCTGAGTGGGTAGCACTTCTGCCTTGCAGCACTGGAGTCCTGGGTTTGAATCCCACCCAGGTCAACATCTGCAAAGAGTTTGTATGTTCTCTCCGTGTTTGCGTGGGTTTCCTCCGGGTCCTCCTGTTTCCTCCCACACTTCAAAACATACTGTTAGGTTTGTTTAGATTGTGAGCCCCATTGGGGACAGGGACCGATTTGACAACTCTGTGCACAGTGCTGCGTAATCTGTGTGCGCTATATAAAGAATTATTATTATTATTATAGCGCATCCGTCACACAAAATGAACGTGTGCGACCCAAATGTGGCTCAGACACTTCTTAAACACTTGTGCAAGACATTTGCAGCTAAAAGAATGCACCTGGTTCTGAAAGATGAGATTCTTAGCTTTAATATGACACCAGCAGCAGGTTTCTAGGTTCTACAGAAGAGAAGATAGAGGCTTCTGAAGTGACACGTCTCCTGAAACCATCAAACTTGACTAATCTTATGTAAAAATGAGGTGAGAAGAGTCATATTTTCCAAACTTTGGGGAAGATTTTGTATAGGTAGACGGATGAGATTTCACAACATCATTTATTTTACTATAAAATTCCCCTTTAAATCCTTCACTGCATCTGCAAAGCCTCATAAAGAACAAGTGGTCTCTGTGCGCAGTTCTTCTCTCAGCCTCCGGGGGGCAGTAAGACATAAAGAAAAACAGATACAATGTAATGTTCTTAGGCTGGTTTGGAAATTTATGTTATTATTAACCTATTAATTGTCTACAAAGAAACAATTTACTGCACGGTATGCTGGGAGTTGTAGTCCCTCTGCTGCTGTGTTCTGCTGCAGATTACCCTACATGGGCAGCCGTGAGTAATGCGCTTCTCCTCTGTACATTTAATTGTCTCGTATTTCAAGTATGTTAAATGAGTTAATAAATAACACGTGGAGTCTCACATACGTTTGGTCTGAAAATGATTCACATCTGAGAGTTTACACAGAAAGGAAAGTCTCTTAAAGGAACAGTTTGATTCCTACTGATTATATAGTCTGCAGGGGCGGAGCATGATATGGGAAGCCTCTCTCTGGTTCTTGTTTTATGCCCCGCCCCCGCAGAGCCTGCACTAAGCAGAGCAGAAGATGTTCCCTCAGTGTATGCAGAGGGCAGGCTGTAATGTCCTGTAGTGTGTATCCTCAGTGTATACAGAGGGCAGGCTGTAATGTCCTGTAGTGTGTATCCTCAGTGTATGCAGAGGGCAGGCTGTAATGTCCTGTAGTGTGTATCCTCAGTGTATGCAGAGGGCAGGCTGTAATGTCCTGTAGTGTGTATCCTCGGTGTATGCAGAGGGCAGGCTGTAATGTCCTGTAGTGTGTATCCTCGGTGTATGCAGAGGGCAGGCTGTAATGTCCTGTAGTGTGTATCCTCAGTGTATGCAGAGGGCAGGCTGTAATGTCCTGTAGTGTGTATCCTCGGTGTATACAGAGGGCAGGCTGTAATGTCCTGTAGTGTGTATCCTCGGTGTATACAGAGGGCAGGCTGTAATGTCCTGTAGTGTGTATCCTCGGTGTATGCAGAGGGCAGGCTGTAATGTCCTGTAGTGTGTATCCTCGGTGTATACAGAGGGCAGGCTGTAATGTCCTGTAGTGTGTATCCTCAGTGTATGCAGAGGGCAGGCTGTAATGTCCTGTAGTGTGTATCCTCGGTGTATGCAGAGGGCAGGCTGTAATGTCCTGTAGTGTGTATCCTCGGTGTATGCAGAGGGCAGGCTGTAATGTCCTGTAGTGTGTATCCTCGGTGTATACAGAGGGCAGGCTGTAATGTCCTGTAGTGTGTATCCTCAGTGTATACAGAGGGCAGGCTGTAATGTCCTGTAGTGTGTATCCTCAGTGTATGCAGAGGGCAGGCTGTAATGTCCTGTAGTGTGTATCCTCGGTGTATACAGAGGGCAGGCTGTAATGTCCTGTAGTGTGTATCCTCGGTGTATACAGAGGGCAGGCTGTAATGTCCTGTAGTGTGTATCCTCAGTGTATACAGAGGGCAGGCTGTAATGTCCTGTAGTGTGTATCCTCGGTGTATACAGAGGGCAGGCTGTAATGTCCTGTAGTGTGTATCCTCGGTGTATACAGAGGGCAGGCTGTAATGTCCTGTAGTGTGTATCCTCAGTGTATACAGAGGGCAGGCTGTAATGTCCTGTAGTGTGTATCCTCGGTGTATACAGAGGGCAGGCTGTAATGTCCTGTAGTGTGTATCCTCGGTGTATGCAGAGGGCAGGCTGTAATGTCCTGTAGTGTGTATCCTCGGTGTATGCAGAGGGCAGGCTGTAATGTCCTGTAGTGTGTATCCTCGGTGTATACAGAGGGCAGGCTGTAATGTCCTGTAGTGTGTATCCTCGGTGTATACAGAGGGCAGGCTGTAATGTCCTGTAGTGTGTATCCTCGGTGTATACAGAGGGCAGGCTGTAATGTCCTGTAGTGTGTATCCTCAGTGTATACAGAGGGCAGGCTGTAATGTCCTGTAGTGTGTATCCTCAGTGTATGCAGAGGGCAGGCTGTAATGTCCTGTAGTGTGTATCCTCGGTGTATACAGAGGGCAGGCTGTAATGTCCTGTAGTGTGTATCCTCGGTGTATGCAGAGGGCAGGCTGTAATGTCCTGTAGTGTGTATCCTCAGTGTATGCAGAGGGCAGGCTGTAATGTCCTGTAGTGTGTATCCTCGGTGTATACAGAGGGCAGGCTGTAATGTCCTGTAGTGTGTATCCTCGGTGTATGCAGAGGGCAGGCTGTAATGTCCTGTAGTGTGTATCCTCGGTGTATACAGAGGGCAGGCTGTAATGTCCTGTAGTGTGCATCCTCGGTGTATGCAGGGGGCAGGCTGTAATGTCCTGTAGTGTGTATCCTCAGTGTATACAGAGGGCAGGCTGTAATGTCCTGTAGTGTGTATCCTCGGTGTATACAGAGGGCAGGCTGTAATGTCCTGTAGTGTGTATCCTCGGTGTATACAGAGGGCAGGCTGTAATGTCCTGTAGTGTGTATCCTCAGTGTATACAGAGGGCAGGCTGTAATGTCCTGTAGTGTGTATCCTCGGTGTATGCAGAGGGCAGGCTGTAATGTCCTGTAGTGTGTATCCTCGGTGTATGCAGAGGGCAGGCTGTAATGTCCTGTAGTGTGTATCCTCGGTGTATGCAGAGGGCAGGCTGTAATGTCCTGTAGTGTGTATCCTCGGTGTATACAGAGGGCAGGCTGTAATGTCCTGTAGTGTGTATCCTCGGTGTATGCAGAGGGCAGGCTGTAATGTCCTGTAGTGTGTATCCTCGGTGTATGCAGAGGGCAGGCTGTAATGTCCTGTAGTGTGTATCCTCGGTGTATGCAGAGGGCAGGCTGTAATGTCCTGTAGTGTGTATCCTCGGTGTATGCAGAGGGCAGGCTGTAATGTCCTGTAGTGTGTATCCTCGGTGTATGCAGAGGGCAGGCTGTAATGTCCTGTAGTGTGTATCCTCGGTGTATGCAGAGGGCAGGCTGTAATGTCCTGTAGTGTGTATCCTCGGTGTATGCAGAGGGCAGGCTGTAATGTCCTGTAGTGTGTATCCTCGGTGTATGCAGAGGGCAGGCTGTAATGTCCTGTAGTGTGTATCCTCGGTGTATACAGAGGGCAGGCTGCAATGTCCTGTAGTGTGTATCCTCGGTGTATGCAGAGGGCAGGCTGTAATGTCCTGTAGTGTGTATCCTCGGTGTATGCAGAGGGCAGGCTGTAATGTCCTGTAGTGTGTATCCTCGGTGTATGCAGAGGGCAGGCTGTAATGTCCTGTAGTGTGTATCCTCGGTGTATACAGAGGGCAGGCTGTAATGTCCTGTAGTGTGTATCCTCGGTGTATGCAGAGGGCAGGCTGTAATGTCCTGTAGTGTGTATACAGAGGGCAGGCTGTAATGTCCTGTAGTGTGTATCCTCGGTGTATGCAGAGGGCAGGCTGTAATGTCCTGTAGTGTGTATACAGAGGGCAGGCTGTAATGTCCTGTAGTGTGTATCCTCGGTGTATACAGAGGGCAGGCTGTAATGTCCTGTAGTGTGTATCCTCGGTGTATGCAGAGGGCAGGCTGTAATGTCCTGTAGTGTGTATCCTCAGTGTATACAGAGGGCAGGCTGTAATGTCCTGTAGTGTGTATCCTCAGTGTATGCAGAGGGCAGGCTGTAATGTCCTGTAGTGTGTATCCTCAGTGTATGCAGAGGGCAGGCTGTAATGTCCTGTAGTGTGTATCCTCAGTGTATGCAGAGGGCAGGCTGTAATGTCCTGTAGTGTGTATCCTCAGTGTATGCAGAGGGCAGGCTGTAATGTCCTGTAGTGTGTATCCTCAGTGTATACAGAGGGCAGGCTGTAATGTCCTGTAGTGTGTATCCTCAGTGTATACAGAGGGCAGGCTGTAATGTCCTGTAGTGTGTATCCTCGGTGTATACAGAGGGCAGGCTGTAATGTCCTGTAGTGTGTATCCTCGGTGTATGCAGAGGGCAGGCTGTAATGTCCTGTAGTGTGTATCCTCAGTGTATACAGAGGGCAGGCTGTAATGTCCTGTAGTGTGTATCCTCAGTGTATACAGAGGGCAGGCTGTAATGTCCTGTCTGGGGCTGAATGTTCCTTAATATCCCCCCCCCTCCCCCATTGAGAAAATATTAACTTTCGCAGGATCCAGACAAATTAACAATATCTGGAGACCTCTGTCCCCCCCCCCCCCCCCCCTGTGCCAGGCCGGGTGCCCACCTCTCGCTCCTGCCCCATATAAGACCATGCTCCGGTGTTGTCTATGGCTCAGGTTTGGAGAAATAGTTTCTTTTCCGTCTGCGCAGAAGAAAACATTTATTTTGGACATTCGGCTAATTTCCCAAATTCCGAGGTTTGGAGGAATGTTACTATAATTAAGAGCCGGAGCTGCCAACCAGGAACGAGCGGCGCTGCCCGGAGCCCGAGCCGGCGGCTACATCCTAACTGTCTGAGGTTATCCGGAGATACACAAAGTGCTGAGAGCTGGAGGGAACCAGAACCAGAACCACAGCCCGGGCCCCAGCACATGTCAGCAGGGAGGACCCCGGAGAGCGCAGGGCAGAGGTCCAGACTGGCAGCTCGGGTGGCACCGTGCCAAAAACCAATAATATTCATTTCCTTCTGGAGCCGCTGGAATTTTCTATTTTAGATGTTATGTCTACGCTCAGCGCCAGAATCCGAGAAATGTCCATTCACATAAATCACTAATAATAGAAAAATCCAGAAAATACTAAACTATCCGGGAAACATCCGAGGTCCAGAATGTCCAGGAGCCACCAGGGATAATACACACAGTGATGTCACAGTACAGGGATAATACACACAGTGATGTCACAGTACAAGGATAATACATACAGCGATGTCACAGTACAGGGATAATACACACAGTGATGTCACAGTACAGGGATAATACACACAGTGATGTCACAGTACAGGGATAATACACACAGTGATGTCACAGCACAGGGATAATACACACAGTGATGTCACAGCACAGGGATAATACACACAGTGATGTCACAGTACAGGGATAATACACACAGTGATGTCACAGTACAGGGATAATGCACACAGTGATGTCACAGTACAGGGATAATGCACACAGTGATGTCACAGTACAGGGATAATAATTTTATTGATTTCTAGTCTTTTAGTCTATTGGCTCCCCCGCTCAGGTCCCCGCAGTTCACTTTTTCTTCCCCCTGATTTCTGTCACATGTCGCGTGCGACACATTCTCAGCGCAGGCCCCTGTTACATACCTGTCAAAGGGGGTCATTTACTAAGGGCCCGAATCGCGTTTTCCCGATGTGTTACCCGAATATTTCCGATTTGCGCCGAGTTTCCTTGAATTGCCCCGGGATTGTGGCGCACGGGTTTGGATTGTGTCGCGCGCGCACCAGCTTCCGTGCGCCACAAATAGGGGCGTGGTTTTCGAGCAACCCGAATTATTCGGACAAGCCCCTGAATTTAAAAACCGAATTGTGTCGCATAAGGACCGCTTACCTTCACCTGGTCCAGCTCGGTGCATTCCGGCGCGATGAGTTTACTTTCAGCGCAGCAGCGCCACCTGGTGGACGGCGGAAGAACTACCTTATTAAATCCCGGCCGGACCCGAATCCAGAGCGGAGAAGCCGCCGCTGGAACGCGAATGGACCGGGTAAGTAAATGTGCCCCAAAGTCTTGCAATCCCGAAGACCGTGAACAGCCCGACAAAAGTGCGATCCGCGACCCTTAGTAAATAAGCCCCAATGCTGGATGTGCAGCGGCGCCACTTAGAACGTGTAAAATCGGAGCGATCTTCTCCCTGCTGTTTGTACTAGTAATTCACGTGTTTCTAAACACAGCCCAAAAAACGCAACCGCAAAAAACACAAGGAGAAAATGCCCCCCCCCCCCCTTATACCTCCGGGGGGGGGGGGGGGGGGGGGATGGGGCAGGTGGAAAAGTAACGTCACTGGTGATGAATTCCCCCCATTACGATTAATGTGAACAGGTACCAAGCAGTCAGTGGTGCGAAGTGCAGGTCATTCCTGGCATGAATGACTAATGGAGGACCCCCGCGGGCAGCAGCAGACCCCATGTGGGCTCCTGGTACTGGTACTGGTCCTAGTCCTGCCTGTTACCCAGAATCCTGAAGATTTTGAAACATTGTAACAGAGTTGGCCAGAACCTTTACTTAAAGGGATCTTCTGGTGACAGTTTTCTTCTATCCATTGTATGGGGTATATACATGGTGTTCTCATCAGACCTGCCCTTTAAATATGGGGCAAGTTTATTCAGACACTATCCATTCTTGGTAAAGCTGGGTGCCATCCAGGAGCCAGGGAAAGCTGGGTAAACGCTCAGTACACACCCATCTATAAAGGCAGCCAAATGGGAGCAGTTAGGTCTGTGTATAAGTTGCGTCTTTCTGACTTTCCCTTTAAGCAGGGGCGGCCGGGGCCCGTGTGATGGTCACAGCAGCTTTGGATTATCTTGATTTTCAGAAGTGGCGGAACGAGACAATCCCGGGAGATGAAACGCAGCCGCGTATAAACATGTGGGAGACTCCGGAGCGGCTCATACACACGCACAGTACACGCACGCATATTACACGCGCACACACAGCGTACGCACGCACGCACGCACGCACGCACGCACACATAATACCGTCATACAGTGCACACATAATAGTACCATACAGGGCACGCATAATACCGTCGTACAGTGCACACATACCGTCGTACAGTGCACACATAATACCATCATACAGTGCACACATACCATCATACAGTGCACAGATAATACCGTCATACAGTGCACACATACCATCATACAGTGCACACATAATACCGTCATGCAGTGCACACATAATACCGTCATGCAGTGCACACAATACCGTCATGCAGTGCACACATAATAGTACCAGACAGTGCACACATAATACTGCCATACAGCGCACACATAATACCATCATACAGTGCACACATACCGTGATGCAATGCACACATAATACCATCATACAGCGCAAACATAATACCGTCATACAGTGCACACATAATACCGTCATACAGTGCACACATAATACCGCCATACAGTGCACACACAGTTGAACCATATAGCACTTTCCCAGTTGCCGTCCCTTTGCCCCCCTGGCACCAGCCCCTCGCCCTGGGCTCGGCTCTTTGTAATTTCTGGGCTCTGCAAAGGGCGAGAGATGAGCCAATGGCGGCCCCTTCCCCCGGCGCTCGCACTTCTCCGCGTTGGCTGCGCCGCAGGTGTAACAGGAGACGAGGAAAGTCCTGGACAAAGGCTCCACTGTACAGAATCCCCATTTATAGGGAGAGGGTCCCCGAGCCCCAACACCTTGTACCCCCCTCCCCCCCTACCCCCCTGCATCTGGAACACGAGGTGTGAGCCCCCAGCATACAGACCGCTGTATCTAATCCTATGCTGTGTGATACTGATCGCTGTATCTAATCCTATGCTGTGCGATACTGACCGCTGTATCTAATCCTATGCTGTGCGATACTGACCGCTGTATCTAATCCTATGCTGTGCGATACTGACCGCTGTATCTAATCCCATCCTGTGTGATACTGACCGCTGAGCTGTGTATCTAATCCTATCCTGTGTGATACAGTCTGCTGAGCTGTGTATCTGATCCTGGGTGATACTCTCTGCTGAGCTGTGTATCTAATCCTCTCCTGTGTGATACTGTCTGCTGAGCTGTGTATCTAATCCTAACCTGTGTGATACTGTCTGCTGAGCTGTGTATCTAATCCTCTCCTGTGTGATACCGTCTGCTGAGCTGTGTATCTAATCCTATGCTGTGTGATACTGTCTGCTGAGCTGTGTATCTTATCCTATCCTGTGTGATACTGTCTGCTGAGCTGTGTATCTAATCCTATGCCGAGTGATACTGCTGAGCTGTGTATCTAATCCCAACCTGTGTGATACTGACCGCTGAGCTGTGTATCTAATCCTATACTATGTGATACTGACCACTGAGCTGTGTATCTAATCCTATCCTGTGTGATACTGTCTGCTGAGCTGTGTATCTAATCCTATCCTGTGTGATGCTGACTGCTGAGCTGTGTATCTAATCCTATCCTGTGTGATACTGACTGCTGAGCTGTGTATCTAATCCTATCCTGTGTGATACTGACTGCTGAGCTGTGTATCTAATCCTATCCTGTGTGATACTGTCTGCTGAGCTGTGTATCTAATCGTATCTAATCCTATCCTATGTGATACTGTCTGCTGAGCTGTGTATCTAATCATATCCTGTGTGATACTGACTACTGAGCTGTGAATCTAATCCTATCATGTGTGATACTGTCTGCTGAGCTGTGTATCTAATCCTATCCTGTGTGATACTGTCTGCTGAGCTGTGTATCTGATCCTATCCTGTGTGATACTGTCTGCTGAGCTGTGTATCTCATCCCATCACGTGTGATACTGTCTGCTGAGCTGTGTATCTCATCCTGTGCTGTGTGATACAGTCTCCTGGGCTGTGTATCTCATCCTGTGCTGTGTGATACAGTCCTGGGCTGTGTATCTCATCCTGTGCTGTGTGATACTGTCTCCTGAGCTGTGTATCTCATCCTGTGCTGTGTGATACTGTCTCCTGAGCTGTGTATCTCATCCTGTGCTGTGTGATACAGTCCTGGGCTGTGTATCTCATCCTGTGCTGTGTGATACTGTCTCCTGAGCTGTGTATCTCATCCTGTGCTGTGTGATACTGTCTCCTGAGCTGTGTATCTCATCCCATCACGTGTGATACAGTCTGCTGAGCTGTGTATCTAATCCTGTCCTGTGTGATACAGTCTGCTGAGCCGTGTATCTAAGCGTCCGCTCTGATCCTTGCTGACCACGATGTAATTCCAATTCCTTTAAAGGTCCTGGTGTTGGGGCAGTGTCGGGCCGGTCCGGGTGAATCAGTCATTCCTGGGCGGCGGGCGGCTGATGTCACCCTGTCTGGGTGTTCCTGGCTCGCACAGATGGGGGCCACCCGCCGGAGCCCCATTGGGTGTGAGGCGGATCCTGGGGCTGGGATTGGCTGCCGGAGTTGTATCAGGAGTTTCTGCTCTGAGTTAAAGCTCCATGAATCAGTCGGCAGGAGATGCAGAGGACTGACAACCCTGACAACCCAGGACATGGAGCTCCGCACAGGGACACAGGTGAGTGCATGAACTACAACTCCCAGCATACACTAATACATCATTGCAGAGACATGTACCACCTGTGCAGAAGGAGGACTACAAGTCCCAGCAGAGCACAGGATGACTTATAGATAATCTTACACTACCTGAGGCTTTACATCTGATGTGGAACTACAACTCCCAGCATACCCTAATGTATCATAGGAGAGACATGGACCACCTGTGCTGATGGAGGACTACAAGTCCCAGCAATGCACATAGAGGTCATAGATGATAAGATAATCTTATACTACCTGAGGCTTTACATCGGCTGTGGAACTACAACTCCCAGCACAACTTTCAATGTAGATGATTCTTATAGTAAAACTTAAGAAACCTGTGACTTACAGCTGATGTGGGACTACAACTCCCAGCATGGATGAGCTATAAACCCTACACCTACCTGCACCATGTCACCTATATGTACATATAAATAATACCGCGCCAGGGGACTCTACACACATACACATCTACAGCACTGACAGCTGTATACTGCCTGTATGTGTAACCTCTGAATGAGAATAGTGAGTTAGTAGAGGGTGTGGTTATGTTAATTTGTGGGTGTGATTTATTTTCAATTGTTGGTTTATGATGTGGTTGGGGGGAGGGATGTTGTGTTATTTAATTATTTGGGTGTATATGTTCTGTATATTAAAAAAAGTGCTAGGTGTAAATGGGGCTGGACCAGCAGGTGAGTTGTTGTAAATATTTTGTATACGTATAATATAATAATATTGTATATTATGTTTTGTGTTATTGTTATGTTTTATATTATATATTTTAATAAAACCTCTACAGGATTTAACTCAGGATCAGTACAGGATAAGTAATGTCATGTATGACTGCACCAGCAGCAGAATAGTGAGTGCAGCTCTGGAGTATGATACAGGATGTAACTCAGGATCAGTATAGGATAAGTAATGTCATGTATGTACCCAGTGACTGCACCAGCAGCAGAATAGTGAGTGCAGCTCTGGAGTATAATACAGGATGTAACTCAGGATCAGTACAGGATAAGTAATGTCATGTATGTACACAGTGACTGCACCAGCAGCAGAATAGTGAGTGCAGCTCTGGGGTATAATACAGGATGTAACTCAGGATCAGTACAGGATAAGTAATGTCATGTATGTACACTGACTGCACCAGCAGCAGAATAGTGAGTGCAGCTCTGCGGTATAATACAGGATGTAACTCAGGATCAGTACAGGATAAGTAATGTCATGTATGTACACAGTGACTGCACCAGCAGCAGAATAGTGAGTGCAGCTCTGGGGTATAATACAGGATGTAACTCAGGATCAGTACAGGATAAGTAATGTCATGTATGTACACAGTGACTGCACCAGCAGCAGAATAGTGAGTGCAGCTCTGGGGTATAATACAGGATGTAACTCAGGATCAGTACAGGATAAGTAATGACATGTATGTACACAGTGACTGCACCAGCAGCAGAATAGTGAGTGCAGCTCTGGAGTATAATACAGGATGTAACTCAGGATCAGTACAGGATAAGTAATGTCATGTATGTACACAGTGACTGCACCAGCAGCAGAATAGTGAGTGCAGCTCTGGGGTATAATACAGGATGTAACTCAGGATCAGTACAGGATAAGTAATGTCATGTATGTACACAGTGACTGCACCAGCAGCAGAATAGTGAGTGCAGCTCTGGGGTATAATACAGGATGTAACTCAGGATCAGTACAGGATAAGTAATGTCATGTATGCACACAGTGACTGCACCAGCAGCAGAATAGTGAGTGCAGCTCTGGGGTATAATACAGGATAAGTAATGTCATGTATGTACACAGTGACTGCACCAGCAGCAGAATAGTGAGTGCAGCTCTGGGGTATAATACAGGATGTAACTCAGGATCAGTACAGGATAAGTAATGTCATGTATGTACACAGTGACTGCACCAGCAGCAGAATAGTGAGTGCAGCTCTGGGGTATAATACAGGATGTAACTCAGGATCAGTACAGGATAAGTAATGTCATGTATGTACAGTGACTGCACCAGAAGCAGAATAGTGAGTGCAGCTCTGGAGTATAATACAGGATGTAACTCAGGATCAGTACAGGATAAGTAATGTCATGTATGTACACAGTGACTGCCCCAGCAGCAGAATAGTGAGTGCAGCTCTGGAGTATAATACAGGATGTAACTCAGGATCAGTACAGGATAAGTAATGTCATGTATGTACACAGTGACTGCACCAGCAGCAGAATAGTGAGTGCAGCTCTGGAGTATAATACAGGATGTAACTCAGGATCAGTACAGGATAAGTAATGTCATGTATGTACACAGTGACTGCACCAGCAGCAGAATAGTGAGTACAGCTCTGGAGTATAATACAGGATGATGGGATGGTGTTTCTTGGCTCGTGGCTGTGGATTCCTCTGGCTGTGGGCAGGTAGATATGTGGTCAGACTGGCTGTGGCTCGGTGGGGGTGTAGCCGGGTAGGTGGCCGCACCCTGTCTGTAAATGAACCTTATCCAAATATCGCTGCTCTGTGAATATAGAGGATTCTGTAACTGGAACCTCAGGCGAAAGAAAAAGAACATGAAAACTCCTGTCAGACACAAAGCAACAAGATCAGGCAACGTATCCGAGCCGCAGGACGGGGAAAACAGATGTTACTCTACAAAATAGCAAATGTATAGTTCCTTGTAGGTTACACGAGAATTAGGGGATTCTGAGACTGTATCACACAGGATGGGATTAGATACACAGCTCAGCAGGCAGTATCACACAGGATAGGATTAGATACACAGCTCAGCAGACAGTATCACACAGGATAGGATTAGATACACCTCTCAGCAGACAGTATCACACAGGATAGGATTAGATACACAGCTCAGCAGTCAGTATCACACAGGATTGGATTAGATACACAGCTCAGCAGTCAGTATCACACAGGATTGGATTAGATACACAGCTCAGCAGACTGTATCACACATGATGGGATTAGATACACAGCTCAGCAGTCAGTATCACACAGGATAGGATTAGATACACGGCTCAGCAGACAGTATCACACATGATAGGATTAGATACACAGCTCAGCAGACTGTATCACACAGTATAGGATTAGATACACAGCTCAGCAGACTGTATCACACATGATAGATTGAGATACACAGCTCAGCAGAGAGTACCACACAGGATGGGATTAGATACACAGCTCGGCAGACTGTACCACACAGGATGGGATTAGATACACAGCTCATCAGACAGTATCACACAGGATAGGATTAGATACACAGCTCAGCAGACAGTATCACACATGATAGGATTAGATACACAGCTCAGCAGACAGTATCACACGTGATAGATTGAGATACACAGCTCAGCAGAGTATCACACAGGATGGGATTAGATACACAGCTCAGCAGACTGTACCACACAGGATGGGATTAGATACACAGCTCGGCAGACTGTACCACACAGGATGGGATTAGATACACAGCTAGTTAGACAGTATCACACGTGATAGATTGAGATACTATATATGGTGCAGCCTCGGAGCAGAAACCTTGTGAATGTCTGGGGTAATTTTCTGCAGCTCCAGGTAAGTATTTCCCGATGCAGCGCTGGATCGGCTGCCAGGAAGTGTTGGCAGAGGGTCGCCCTCCCTCCTCGATTATTTAAAAAAAAATTGATTCCAGATGCAATGGTGGAGCTTTCCTTGGTGCCCGGCGGCAGCACACAGGTCCCATTGTATGGAGGAGACCCCGCTGCAGATTCCCAGGGCGGAGGGATCAGGGGGGGCACTTACTAATAAGAGGGGGGTAACCACGTGTCCAGGGCGGAGGGATCAGGGGGGCACTTACTAATAATAGGGGGGTAACCACGTGTCCAGTGCGGAGGGATCAGAGGGGGCACTTACTAATAAGAGGGGGTAACCACGTGTCCAGGGCGGAGGGATCAGAGGGGGCACTTACTAATAAGAGGGGCTAACCACGTGTCCAGGGCGGAGGGATCAGGGGGGAAACTTACTAATAAGAGGGGGGTATCCACATGTCCAGGGCGGAGGGATCAGGGGGGCACTTACTAATAAGAGGGGGGTAACCACGTGTCCAGGGCGGAGGGATCAGGGGGGGCACTTACTAATAAGAGGGGCTAACCACGTGTCCAGGGCGGAGGGATCAGGGGGGGCACTTACTAATAAGAGGGGGGTAACCACGTGTCCAGGGCGGAGGGATCAGGGGGGCACTTACTAATAAGAGGGGGGTAACCACGTGTCCAGGGCGGAGGGATCAGGGGGGCACTTACTAATAAGAGGGGGGTAACCACATGTTCAGGGCGGAGGGATCAGGGGGGGCACTTACTAATAAGAGGGGGGTAACCACGTGTCCAGGGCGGAGGGATCAGGGGGGCACTTACTAATAAGAGGGGGGTAACCACATGTCCAGGGCGGAGGGATCAGGGGGGGCACTTACTAATAAGAGGGGGGTAACCATGTGTTCAGGGCGGAGGGATCAGAGGGGGCACTTACTAATAAGAGGGGGGTAACCACGTGTCCAGGGCGGAGGGATCAGGGGGGCACTTACTAATAAGAGTGGGGTAACCACGTGTCCAGGGCGGAGGGATCAGGGGGGCACTTACTAATAAGAGGGGGGTAACCACATGTCCAGGGCGGAGGGATCAGGGGGGGCACTTACTAATAAGAGGGGGGTAACCACGTGTCCAGGGCGGAGGGATCAGGGGGGAAACTTACTAATAAGAGGGGGGTAACCACGTGTCCAGGGCGGAGGGATCAGGGGGGGCACTTACTAATAAGAGGGGGTTAACCACGTGTCCAGGGCGGAGGGATCAGGGGGGGCACTTACTAATAAGAGGGGGTAACCACGTGTCCAGGGCGGAGGGATCAGGGGGGGCACTTACTAATAAGTGGGGGAAACCACGTGTCCAGGGCGGAGGGATCAGGGGGGGCACTTACTAATAAGAGGGGGTAACCATGTGTTCAGGGCGGAGGGATCAGGGGGGCACTTACTAATAAGAGGGGGGTAACCACGTGTCCAGGGCGGAGGGATCAGAGGGGGCACTTACTAATAAGAGGGGGCTAACCACGTGTCCAGGGCGGAGGGATCAGAGGGGGGCACTTACTAATAAGAGGGGCTAACCACGTGTCCAGGGCGGAGGGATCAGAGGGGGCACTTACTAATTAGAAGGGCTAACCACGTGTCCAGGGCGGAGGGATCAGGGGGGGCACTTACTAATAAGAGGGGGGTAACCACGTGTCCAGGGCGGAGGGATCAGGGGGGGCACTTACTAATAAGAGGGGGGTAACCATGTGTTCAGGGCGGAGGGATCAGGGGGGGCACTTACTAATAAGAGGGGGGTAACCATGTGTCCAGGGCGGAGGGATCAGGGGGGGCACTTACTAATAAGAGGGGGGTAACCACGTGTCCAGGGCGGAGGGATCAGAGGGGGCACTTACTAATAAGAGGGGGCTAACCATGTGTCCAGGGCGGAGGGATCAGAGGGGGCACTTACTAATAAGAGGGGCTAACCACGTGTCCAGGGCGGAGGGATCAGAGGGGGCACTTACTAATAAGAAGGGCTAACCACGTGTCCAGGGCGGAGGGATCAGGGGGGGCACTTACTAATAAGAGGGGGGTAACCATGTGTCCAGGGCGGAGGGATCAGGGGGGCACTTACTAATAAGAGGGGGGTAACCATGTGTCCAGGGCGGAGGGATCAGGGGGGGCACTTACTAATAAGAGGGGGGTAACCACGTGTCCAGGGCGGAGGGATCAGAGGGGGCACTTACTAATAAGAGGGGGCTAACCACGTGTCCAGGGCGGAGGGATCAGGGGGGGCACTTACTAATAAGAGGGGGGTAACCACGTGTCCAGGGCGGAGGGATCAGAGGGGGCACTTACTAATAAGAGGGGGGTAACCATGTGTCCAGGGCGGAGGGATCAGAGGGGGCACTTACTAATAAGAGGGGGGTAACCACGTGTCCAGGGCGGAGGGATCAGAGGGGGCACTTACTAATAAGAGGGGGCTAACCACGTGTCCAGGGCGGAGGGATCAGAGGGGGCACTTACTAATAAGAGGGGGTAACCACGTGTCCAGGGTGGACTGTGACGTATCATCTGCCGTTACATTGTGACTTCTGGATCAGTACATATGGACCTTCCATACAGATCTGGGGCTCATATACATCACCATATAATAAGGGGCTGTGATTGGACGCCAGTATCTTCGTCTGATGCTGTTTTTTTGTTGTATTTTGGAGACTTTTTGGGCACGTTTGGACATCTGGACACATTTTTGCGCTGGCGTTCGCTGAGTATCAGTAATCCGGGTTCGCTCCTAATTTGTCTTTGTATTTCTCCTACTTACAGATGTTTGCGCCTAAAAGGATGCAAATAATAGCGCAAATACGCACCAGTCCTGATCATGTGTAGGAAAAACAATGGTGTGGGTGGTGCAAATATATGCGCCTAAAGTCTCTAAATAAATTCTGCATTTCACAAAACTATAAAAACAAATGAGGTGCAAAAAGAGCCCAAGGAAGAGGGAAATAAGATAAATGACCCCCATAATGTCACCAGTGCGCCACCTACAGTGCACAAATGTGACTGCAATATGATGTGCAACTGGGTATTGTCCCTGGAGAGATGTGTAATCAGACCTTTGTGTATGTTGTTAGTAGCAGCAGGACTGTGAGATATTGTTTTATATCCCAGGATTGTAGCTTCTTGTAGCATGTCCTCACAGTCCTGCTACTACTAACAACTTACACACAGTCTGATTACACATCTCTGCAGGGACAATACATGCAAGCAAGCTGTAGAGAGCACAGAGCACAGCAGTGTGAGGACACATCCACAGTGCACATGGTGAATCTACTATCCTGGAATATAAATCCATATATCACAGTCCTGCTGCCACTAACAACATACACAAAGGTCTGATTACACATCTCATCAGGGACAATACATAACACTGGCTGTTGAGAGCACAGAGCACAGCAGTGTGAGGTCTGATTACACATCTCTCCAGGGACAATACATAACACTGGCTGCAGAGAGCACAGAGCACAGCAGTGTGAGGACATACCCCCAGTGTACTTGGAGAAGCTACAATCCTGGAATATAAATCCATATCACAGTCCTGCTGCTACTAACAACATAGACAAATATCAGATTACACATCTCACCAGGGACAGACTCCCAGATCCATTGATTCCAAAATCCACTTAAGAGATCCACTGAGATGTTGTATGATTGCTGTCATTGAATAGAAGTTGTTACAATGGATCAAATAAATAATCTTTTGTGATAACTCCACTACATGAATCTTCAATACAGAACTTTGGTTCCTATCTGCACTGATACATTGTAACAAATCAGCCGTGTAATGTTCTTATGGCTGCATTGCTCTTGGTCCTGGTTGGAGGACGTTACGGCTCGTCCTTAGCTTTCATCTCTTTATCCTCTGTATCTATTGTTTATTTCTCTAGGGCCTTGCGCCTCCTGTATTTGGTTTCGCAGGCTGCTGCGTACCGAGAACGAGTGATGACAGGCGCATAGACCTCACAGCGCGAGGCTGCTCAGGGGCCTATAGGGGTGTACATGGTGCCTTGGGGGGATCACAACTGGACCCTATAGATATCTAAAGTCTCTTATGGGTCCGGGAGGCTGCGCAGTGACCAGCGAGTTCCTGTTATGTATGTTGTGTGCTGATAACAGCTGAAGACTCGTTTTAGTGTGATTGAAGGGCTCCCCATATAAGGCATCAGTAATAAATGAGGAAATCCCAATGTAATGGGGTCACAGCACAATAGAAGAGATCAGCAGCTGTTTTTTGCCATTTGTTCACCATTTTCAAGATCTCTGCTTGCTGATAATATGACACAAGTCCAGAGTCTGTATCAGAGAACAATGACTACACCTGAGTTAGGCCCCTTCTCCACTGGCGTTTTTCACGCGCGAGTTCTGCGCGTGCATTTGACGCTCAGAACTCGCATTGCACTCTGTCCCATTGTATTCAATGGGTCTTTCTCCATTAGCGTGGTTTTTAACGCGCGTGCTTGCGTTCGTTTGCACGCGCGTCAAAATCGCAGCATGCTCTATTTTTGCGGGTCACGCGCGTTTTTCACGCCCCATTCAAGTCTATGGAGATGCATCAAGAACGCATTGCACTCGCAATCATTGCAAGTGCAATGCGAGTGCAATGCGTTTTAAACGTAAGGGTTGCTAGGTGACCAGAATAACATTATTTCCCCTGCTCGCGATCGAGCATTTAATTAAAAAAACACAATGAAGAACAGTGAAGAATAGAATAAAATCATTGTACACAGTGACCACAGGATCATTTAAGATAAAAACACAGTGCAGAACACAGTGCAGAATAGATTACAGATGTTCGGCACATCTGCTTACTTGTCGGGAGATACGCGCGGAGCGGTGCGAACAAAATAGCATGTGAAGAACAATATATATGTGTGAAGAAGACATTGCAGATGTATTTAAACATCTGCAATTTGTTCTTCACACACATATATATTGTTCTTCACATGCTATTTTGTTCGCGCCGCTCCGCGCGTATCTCCCGACAAGTAAGCAGATGTGCCGAACATCTGTAATCTATTCTGCACTGTGTTCTGCACTGTGTTTTTCTCTTAAATGATCCTGTGTTCACTGTGTACAATGTTTTTATTCTATTCTTCACTGTTCTTTACATCTGCTAAATTGTCGGGAGATAATATACGCGCGGAACAGTGAAGAATAGATCGCCGATGTTTGCAAATTATCAGAAGACATTATTTTTCAATTAAATAACACATTTTAATCCCAAACCATGGTCCCTTTGAAATATGCTCGAGTCTCCCATTGAATCGCGCGTCAAAAATGCGCCGAAAACGCAAAAAAAACGCAAATTACTCCAAGGAAAAATGGAACAAAAACGCAGCCAAAACGTCAGTTTTTCACGCATTGCACCCGCACGTGAAACGCAACGCTAGTGTGCAAGAGGCCTAAGTCTGACATCATTAGTTCTCAGCTCCTGGATGTTCCTTCCTTCCAAAAACAGCGCCCCCCTTGTCTACTGGTTATGTGTAGTACTGCAGCTGAGCTCCATTCACTTTACTAGAGCTGAGCTGTTATCTGCAGGGAAGTGGTGGCCACAGGCATGAAAGTATAACCATTGGCTCTGGCTGTAGGATGCAGGGGATTTGGTGCTGTGTATCAGTTTCTCCTCTTCGCTAGTCTCGCTGCTTCTCAGGAGAAGTGAGGAATTTTTTAATGTAAAAATCTAAAACTTTTCCGGGTTTGGTGAAGTCCGTGAGTTCTGGTAGACGCTGCCAGGATTATTTCTGTCTGCTGTGACAGAGGTGACGGCTGCAATGAATTCATGTGACATGACATATTTCCCAGGACCGTGCTGCCAGAGCTTCCAGCCCAGTGACCCAACCCCTTCCACTAACACAATGGAGCCTGACAATAGCTCCAGAGGGGGCAGAGGGGGGCGGATTAGCACATGCCTATCTGGGTAACTTACACCATGTTTAATCTTCTCAGGTTAAAATAGATGCTACGTGAGGGTCCTGTGTGGGGCGGATGATGGGGGACATTCCCTTCCACTTCCATCACTGCTATTCCACCTGACACATGGGACTGTGCGAGCTGTTACAATGTATCTCAAGGGCACCGCAATGGGGTCTGCAGATAGGCCTTCACCCCAATACTATTCTATAAGTGACAATCTGTGCAGGATAAGACATAAAGTAGAAGCGGGTAAAGTTAGGCAGTGGTGGGGGCACCAAGTACAGGATGGTGCCATGGAGGGGGGCATGATGCCATCTGATATATAATCTCAGGGTATGATAACAGTACATAACATGGATGATTACTTGTGTGCAGACATAAGTGTTCAGATCTTACAGGTGTCCTCTTGTTTTCCAGATGCCAATGGGACAGCCGGGTGCAGAGCGGGGCCCCCCTTGTGCCAGGTGTCATGGGGCATGCACGGGATTCCTACCACACTCCTGGAGGTAATGGGATCGGATTAGATCACAACGATGAAGAATAATCAGGAAATTAATTTGGATTCTAATAAGATGTTGTATCTTGATTCTAGGCAGGGCCGGCGTTAGAACGCAGCAAACTGGGCATTTACCCAGGGCCCCCTGTCCTAAAGATCATCAATCTACCTATCATCTGTCTATCTCCTATAAAATTCTCCTACAATCCCATATTTCAGATACTTACCTACTACTGTTTGTAAGCTACAAAGTGTTGTTATTGTGCAGGGGTAAAGGAGCCTCCTACTGACTGGTCAGAAAATAGTTTTATTTTGGGGCCCCACTTTGTTTAACGCTGGCCCTATTGCCAGGTGATGACGGACCCCTGACAGACGGACCCTCTATGTGTCTGCCTGACCCATGTTAGGTCACAGGGCGCACCCCCCTCCTATCCCCAGAAGACCACAAGCGCTGTTATCAGAATGAATATGATGATGATGTTATCGGAGCACTATATGTGGGTATTACATGAGCACAGTATGGCGGTATGCACCTTGTAGGACTGCAGGACTCGTGCGGGGGGTCTGGTTCCCCTCTCTCTGATCGCTGGAGGTCGGACCCCCGAGCACTGACACTACGGAGTGTTGTTTATGTGACAACCCCTTGTAAGGGCTGAGCGTTTGTAGAGAACCAGTGACCCGAGGCGGTGCGGAGTCTGAGCAGCGAGCGGCAGACATGAGAGCAAAGACTAAGGAGAGAATTAAAGTGACATAAACAGATCCCATAATAGCGCCATTGCGGGATGATGGACGCCGCGCGCTCAGAAGACGCCTTGTAAATTATTAATAGTGATGATCTGCCGCAGACGTGTGCGAACCAGCGCCGATTCATGTCCATTACAACCGCAGCGCCACAAATGAATATTCCGTATCCATCCGGCGGCTCAATAATGAAGCAATTTATGGAGCGTATCTGGTTCTACGAGTAATTCCGAGAATGAGGGAAACATATTGACTTGTTATCCGGCCGCTCCCTGTAATCTGCGGCGTTAAGTACTCCGCCAGCTGTCTGCGAGGTCTTGCGCACGCTCCACTGATCACTGACGCAAAGCGGGCGATAAACTCACAAAACTACAAAGTAATGAGCGAGCGCTCGGATAAAAACACCGCGCCGGGTCTTCAGCCGCGGATAATTGCAGCATGTAAACGCCTCAATTAACTCCGCGCTTCTCATTCCTCTGATACGGAGGAGGTCGGAGGGTCGGGTCTACACGATGGTGATGGGCCGTGACCGCAGGCGACGTGACACCCCCCTGTCTGCATAACCAGCGCCAACAGATCCAAAATTCCAATGGGTTTTATAGAAAACAAAAAATGAAACTGAAAATTCTGCAATTATTTCAAATATACTTTGTGTTTTATTCAAATTCTTTACCATTTTCAAGAACTCTTCTTGCTGTCAGTGATAAGAGCAGATATATTCAGGATTCCTATACACAGCAGGATACTATTGTACTCGGTCTAGACAATGCTCTGGAAGCCAAACAGCCTGGACCTAAACTTGATACAATGGGGTTCATTTACTAAGGGCCCGATTCGCGTTTTCCCGACGTGTTACCCGAATATTTCCGATTTGCGCTGATTTTTCCTGAATTGCCCCGGGATTGTGTCGCACGCGATCGGTTTGTGGTGCATCGGCGCTGGCATGCACGGGACAGAAACCGGGGGCGTGGCCGAACGAAAACCCGACGGATTCGGAAAAAACGCCGCATTTAAGAAAAAAAATGTGTTGCGAAAATTACACTTACCTTCACCAGGAATAGACCGGTGAATTTCAGGGCATTCCAGCGCGCCTCCGGGGAACTTCAGCGCAGTAGCGCCACCTGGTGGACGTCGTAGGAACTGCCTTAGTGAATCCCGGCCGGACCCGAATCCACTGCAGAGAATGCGCCACTGGATCGCGAACGGACCTGGTAAGTAAATCTGCCCCATACTCTGTTTGATGCTCAATGGGGCACATTTATTTACCCATCCGCTGGAGTTTACCGAAAGTGCAGACGATTGTGCACTGTTCCGCGATTTTATAATATTGTGCGCCCGATATCCTGCTTGTCGTTTCCCGGCTCAGGTTCCCGGAGTTCACCATCTTCCTGTAAATATCTGTCAATCCCCGAAAACGACGAACTGTCCGACAAAATTGCTATTTGCGACCCTTAGTAAATAAGCCTCGATGTCTCAGTCTGTATTCCCGGCTGTTTAGCTCACAGAGCATTGTCTAGGCTGAATACAATTGACTCTACAGTTACAGATCCTGTGTCAGTAAAGAAGAATATACTTGTAGATATAATGGACAATGCTCTGCACAATCTCCTTTGTAGTTTGTTACAATGTATCAGTCTGGAGTCCGAGCTGTTTAGATTCTAGAGCATTGTTTATCCTGGACACATGTGTATCCACTTCTAAGCTAAGAGCAGGACTATTTGTGTACAGGTTTTGTAACCTCTGGATACAATTGTATCCAATGCGTAAAGTAACAGAACCTGTCTGGACCCATTGTAGTAATCACCTACAATAAACTCTAACAGAAAGCTGCTTCTGTGTATTGGGGCAGTTCTAGGTCGGGGCAGTAGTTTTTGCCCTTGTGAAGGCATCTGAAGGGCACGGGCTCACCACCTCACATGGGCATGGGGCTATGACATGGGCATCCAGGGATCAGAGCGGACATAAGCCCGGGCATTCTTCATGGCTTCTGTGGATATAATCAGCCTCTGGGTCTGAGGTCTGGAATTTTCACATAAGGTCAGGGCTGGTCTCTCCTGTCTCTCTATGGTGGGGGGCTCTATACATGCGGACCCCCTGCCCCCCAGGATATCTGTGCTGTCTCTCTAAGGTGGGAGGCTCTATACATGCGGACCCCCTGCCCCCCAGGATATCTGTGCTGTCTCTCTAAGGTGGGAGGCTCTATACATGCGGCCCCCCGGCCCCCCAGGATATCTGTGCTGTCTCTCTAAGGTGGGAGGCTCTATACATGCGGACCCCCTGCCCCCCAGGATATCTGCGCTGTCTCTCTAAGGTGGGAGGCTCTATGCATGCGGCCCCCCTGCCCCCAGGATATCTGTGCTGTCTCTCTATGGTGGGGGGCTCTATACATGCGGCCCCCCGGCCCCCCAGGATATCTGTGCTGTCTCTCTATGGTGGGGGGCTCTATACATGCGGACCCCCTGCCCCCCAGGATATCTGTGCTGTCTCTCTATGGTGGGAGGCTCTATACATGCGGACCCCCTGCCCCCCAGGATATCTGCGCTGTCTCTCTAAGGTGGGAGGCTCTATGCATGCGGCCCCCCTGCCCCCAGGATATCTGTGCTGTCTCTCTATGGTGGGGGGCTCTATACATGCGGACCCCCTGCCCCCCAGGATATCTGTGCTGTCTCTCTATGGTGGGAGGCTCTATACATGCGGACCCCCTGCCCCCCAGGATATCTGTGCTGTCTCTCTAAGGTGGGAGGCTCTATACATGCGGACCCCCTGCCCCCCAGGATATCTGCGCTGTCTCTCTAAGGTGGGAGGCTCTATGCATGCGGCCCCCCTGCCCCCAGGATATCTGTGCTGTCTCTCTATGGTGGGGGGCTCTATACATGCGGCCCCCCGGCCCCCCAGGATATCTGTGCTGTCTCTCTATGGTGGGGGGCTCTATACATGCGGACCCCCTGCCCCCCAGGATATCTGTGCTGTCTCTCTATGGTGGGGGGCTCTATACATGCGGACCCCCGGCCCCCCAGGATATCTGTGCTGTCTCTCTAAGGTGGGAGGCTCTATACATGCGGACCCCCTGCCCCCCAGGATATTAGTGCTGTCTCTCTAAGGTGGGAGGCTCTATACATGCGCCCCCCCCCCGGCCCCCCAGGATATCTGTGCTGTCTCTCTAAGGTGGGAGGCTCTATACATGCGGACCCCTGCCCCCCAGGATATCTGCGCTGTCTCTCTAAGGTGGGAGGCTCTATGCATGCGGCCCCCCTGCCCCCAGGATATCTGTGCTGTCTCTCTATGGTGGGAGGCTCTATACATGCGGCCCCCCGGCCCCCCAGGATATCTGTGCTGTCTCTCTATGGTGGGAGGCTCTATACATGCAGACCCCCTGCCCCCCAGGATATCTGTGCTGTCTCTATGGTGGGGGGCTCTATGCATGCGGCCCCCCTGCCCCCAGGATATCTGTGCTGTCTCTCTATGGTGGGGGGCTCTATACATGCGGACCCCCTGCCCCCCAGGATATCTGTGCTGTCTCTCTATGGTGGGGGGCTCTATACATGCGGACCCCCGGCCCCCCAGGATATCTGTGCTGTCTCTATGGTGGGAGGCTCTATACATGCGGACCCCCTGCCCCCAGGATATCTGTGCTGTCTCTCTATGGTGGGAGGCTCTATACATGCGGACCCCCGGCCCCCCAGGATATCTGTGCTGTCTCTATGGTGGGAGGCTCTATACATGCGGACCCCTGCCCCCCAGGATATCTGTGCTGTCTCTCTATGGTGGGAGGCTCTATACATGCGGCCCCCCTGCCCCCCAGGATATTAGTGCTGTCTCTATGGTGGGGGGCTCTATACATGCAGACCCCCTGCCCCCAGGATATCTGTGCTGTCTCTCTATGGTGGGAGGCTCTATACATGCGCCCCCCGGCCCCCCAGGATATCTGTGCTGTCTCTCTATGGTGGGAGGCTCTATACATGCGGACCCCCTGCCCCCCAGGAATCTCTGCGCTGTCTCTCTATACATGCGGACCCCCTGCCCCCCAGGATATCTGTGCTGTCTCTATGGTGGGGGGCTCTATACATGCGGACCCCCGGCCCCCAGGATATCTGTGCTGTCTCTATGGTGGGGGGCTCTATACATGCGGACCCCCGGCCCCCCAGGATATCTGTCCTGTCTCTCTATGGTGGGAGGCTCTATACATGCGGACCCCCTGCCCCCCAGGATATCTGCGCTGTCTCTCTATGGTGGGGGGCTCTATACATGCGGCCCCCCGGCCCCCCAGGATATCTGTGCTGTCTCTCTATGGTGGGAGGCTCTATACATGCGGACCCCCTGCCCCCCAGGATATTAGTGCTGTCTCTATGGTGGGGGGCTCTATACATGCGGCCCCCCTGCCCCCAGGATATCTGTGCTGTCTCTCTATGGTGGGAGGCTCTATACATGCGGACCCCCTGCCCCCCAGGATATCTGTGCTGTCTCTCTATGGTGGGGGGCTCTATACATGCGGACCCCCTGCCCCCCAGGATATCTGTGCTGTCTCTATGGTGGGGGGCTCTATACATGCGGACCCCCGGCCCCCAGGATATCTGTGCTGTCTCTATGGTGGGGGGCTCTATACATGCGGACCCCCGGCCCCCAGGATATCTGTGCTGTCTCTATGGTGGGGGGCTCTATACATGCGGACCCCCGGCCCCCCAGGATATCTGTCCTGTCTCTCTATGGTGGGAGGCTCTATACATGCGGACCCCCGGACCCCCAGGATATCTGTGCTGTCTCTATGGTGGGGGGCTCTATACATGCGGCCCCCCGGCCCCCCAGGATATCTGTGCTGTCTCTCTATGGTGGGAGGCTCTATACATGCGGACCCCCTGCCCCCCAGGATATTAGTGCTGTCTCTATGGTGGGGGGCTCTATACATGCGGCCCCCCTGCCCCCAGGATATCTGTGCTGTCTCTCTATGGTGGGAGGCTCTATACATGCGGACCCCCTGCCCCCCAGGATATTAGTGCTGTCTCTATGGTGGGGGGCTCTATACATGCGGCCCCCCTGCCCCCAGGATATCTGTCCTGTCTGCTGCAGACAAAGGGATCTTATAATGATGTCTGAGAAAGTCCTTCCTGTTAGGACACGTGTGATGCAGTCATTGTAGACCCTCGGCGCCTCCTCATCCCCTCACTCACTGTGTTATAGGGGAAAAGGGGCAATGAGCCTTGGTCCTCCACTATGCTGTTATATAAGCACTGTATGGCGGTATTATTAATACTCTATCATCTGATTGTATTACCTGAAACCCATTGTGGTAATGGTTATGTAGTACATGGTGGTATTATTTGAGCACTCTATGATAGCATTAGTTATGCACTATATGGCGGCATTATATGAGCACTCTATGGTAGCATTTGTTATGCACAATATGGCGGTATTATATGAGCACTCTATGATAGCATTAGTTATGCACTATATGGTGGTATTATTGGAGCACTCTATGATAGCACTAGTTATGCATTATATGGCGGTATTATTGGAGCACTCTATGATGGCATTGGTTGTGCACTATATGGCGGTATTATATGAGCACTCTATGATCGCATTAGATATGCACTATATGGCGGTATTATATGAGCACTCTATGATCGCATTAGATATGCACTATATGGCGGTATTATATGAGAACTCTATGATCGCATTAGATATGCACTATATGGCGGTATTATATGAGCACTCTATGATGGCATTGGTTGTGCACTATATGGTGGTATTATTGGAGCACTCTATGATAGCACTAGTTATGCATTATATGGCGGTATTATTTGAGCACTTTATGCTGCTGATCTCTGAATAGTAATATCATTTTAGCACTTATTGGTGGTATTATTTATTCACTGGATTATGGTTTATTGCGGTGTTATGTATGTGATATATGGTGGTAATATGTGTGTGCGGTTCTCTGGGGATGTAACGTGAACACTGCATAGTAGGATCATTTTAGCACTTATCGGTGGTTTTCACTGTTTTGTGGTTTATTTGTATGACATATGGTGATTATATGTATGTGGGGTGTGACGGCATTATCTGAGCACTCTATGGTGGTATTATTTGTGCTTTGTATGCCGGCATTACTTTAATAGACTATAGTGTTATGTATGTGATGTATTATGGTAAAATACCCTGTATTATTTCACCTGCGTTGTATGGCGGCATTATTTCACCTGCATTGTA
Source organism: Engystomops pustulosus (assembly GCF_040894005.1). Classification (NCBI taxonomy): domain Eukaryota; kingdom Metazoa; phylum Chordata; class Amphibia; order Anura; family Leptodactylidae; genus Engystomops; species Engystomops pustulosus. The sequence continues at coordinate 5,472,880 of NC_092420.1, forward strand.
TGGCGGTATTATTTCACCTGCATTGTATGGCGGTATTATTTCACCTGCATTGTATGGCGGTATTTCTTCACCTGCATTGTATGGCGGTATTATTTCACATGCGTTGTATGGCGGTATTTCTTCACCTGCATTGTATGGCGGTATTTCTTCACCTGCATTGTATGGCGGTATTATTTCACATGCGTTGTATGGCGGTATTTCTTCACCTGCATTGTATGGCGGGATTTCTTCACCTGCGTTGTATGGCGGGATTTCTTCACCTGCATTGTATGGCGGGATTTCTTCACCTGCGTTGTATGGCGGGATTTCTTCACCTGCATTGTATGGCGGGATTTCTTCACCTGCATTGTATGGCGGGATTTCTTCACCTGCGTTGTATGGCGGGATTTCTTCACCTGCATTGTATGGCGGGATTTCTTCACCTGCATTGTATGGCGGGATTTCTTCACCTGCGTTGTATGGCGGGATTTCTTCACCTGCGTTGTATGGCGGCATTATTTCACCTGCGTTGTATGGCGGCATTATTTCACCTGCGTTGTATGGCGGCATTATTTCACCTGCGTTGTATGGCGGCATTATTTCACCTGCGTTGTATGGCGGCATTATTTCACCTGCGTTGTATGGCGGTATTATTTCACCTGCGTTGTATGGCGGGATTTCTTCACCTGCGTTGTATGGCGGGATTTCTTCACCTGCGTTGTATGGCGGGATTTCTTCACCTGCGTTGTATGGCGGGATTTCTTCACCTGCGTTGTATGGCGGGATTTCTTCACCTGCGTTGTATGGCGGGATTTCTTCACCTGCGTTGTATGGCGGGATTTCTTCACCTGCGTTGTATGGCGGGATTTCTTCACCTGCGTTGTATGGCGGGATTTCTTCACCTGCGTTGTATGGCGGGATTTCTTCACCTGCGTTGTATGGCGGGATTTCTTCACCTGCGTTGTATGGCGGGATTTCTTCACCTGCGTTGTATGGCGGGATTTCTTCACCTGCGTTGTATGGCGGCATTATTTCACCTGCGTTGTATGGCGGCATTATTTCACCTGCGTTGTATGGCGGCATTATTTCACTTGCGGTGTATGGCAGGATTTCTTCACCTGCGTTGTATGGCGGGATTTCTTCACCTGCGTTGTATGGCGGGATTTCTTCACCTGCGTTGTATGGTGGTATTATTTCACATGCGTTGTATGGCGGGATTTCTTCACCTGCATTGTATGGCGGTATTATTTGAGCTGTTTGTTTATTTTCCCCATTTGCTTCATATAATTAGGGTTAGAACTGACAGTCACCTGGGCAGAGTGGTATCTGCGGAAAGCTGAGTGGCCCCTATGGGCACCATTGCCCCAATAATTAGTAACTGATGACCGGAGATTTCTTCTTCTCTTATATATCTCATATTCTGTAATTGCAGGAAATCCTGCGGCCTCTGTCAGTGCCCCTGGGAGGACCACGCGCTGCCCACAGAGGTGGAGGAGGACCACCGGATCGGGCAGCTGCTGGCTGACACCCGCTATTCAGGACTGACGGCCCGTGTGAAAGGCGGTGAAGGGGCCCGGGTCTACAAGAGGAACCGTATGATCATCACCAACCCCATTACCTCCCGGAAAGATCCCACCTTCCTCACTGTCACCTATGAGTGGGCACCCACTGGACTCAACCAAAAACTGGTACAAGTCACTATTGTCAGGGATTCTACACAGTGATACAATGTTACTCAATGCCTTAAAGGGATATTTCAGCCATTAAAATGTTTTGGGTGAATGTTAGATCTGCGGGGTCCTGCCATTGGGACCCTCACCCATTCACTATCCTATGGACATGAGGGTTCATTTAATTTATTGTCCATTCTTATCAAGGAATTTGTAATATTTGGACAGAGGAGACCGCTCAGACCTCAAAAATTATTACCCTTAATCCACCCCTTTATGTTCCTAGTATTGCAGGGCTGGCGTTAGGGGGCGGCAAACTGGGCATTTGCCCAGGACCCCCTATCCCAAAGGTGCCCCCTGCTAAAGGGAGCCTCTTACCGAATGTGACTGTTCATAAAATAGTTTTATTTTGGGGCCCCTCTTTTAGTTTTGCCCAGGGGCCCCACTTTTTCTAAAACTGTCCCTGCCCTCATGTACCCCACAATACCTACCTGCCAAGTGTCTCAAATGTGGGGAGAGACTTTTATGGTGTGGACCTTCCCAGCCCAAAGAGACTTGCTGCTGTGAGAGGGGGGAGAGAGCTGCATGTGAAACTGTCCCCCATGTAGGATTCTGGAGGAATCCTCCTCAGTATTTCACAGCCTGTAGTTTAATTCTAAATCTTCACAAATATCAACTAAACCGAAGTATATTTAAGGCAGGAAGGAGGAGGGAGAGAGGGAGAAGCAGCTGCAGTTACTGTCCACGCAGGGTATGTGACTGGATGCTGTGAGAGGGGGGAGAGAGCTGCAGCATGAGCTCTCCCCATAGCTTATATAATGCCGCTCTTCTCCCTCCAGGCCATGCGATATATGGAGCTAATCCCTAAGAAGCTGCAGCCCGTAGCCGGCACAGAAGGGGCGCAGTATCGACGCCTGCAGCTAGTGAAGCAGTTACCGGCCTATGACTACAACCCCCAGCATTGCAAAGGACTGAGGACTGAGGGGGAGAAGGCTGCAATGGAGGCCTTTGTGAAGCAGTACAAGGAGGACGTGATGGGGGTGGCCGAGGTGGCCTTACCATGTAGCACCAAGCAAGACCAGAACAGCACAGCGGAGGAGGACGGCAAGAAGGACTATGTGAGTGCAGAATCACCCAGCTTTCCCACAACCCTGAATGTAAAGTAATGATATAATCTGTAGAACCATCTGCAAGTCTCTATAGGAAGGAAGAAATAATCATCACCCGACTACAGAAACAGAACAAGTGACATTATCTCTTCTTCCCTCTTCTAGTTATGTGAGATTTGCCAGAGCCTTCTACCCCCTGATGCCCCAGCCGTGTATGCCGACCGAGCCGGGTACAAGAAACAATGGCACCCGGCCTGCTTCATGTGCTGCCAGTGCAGAGAGCCCCTGGTCAACCTCATCTACTTCTGGAAAGACAATCGCCTCTGGTGTGGGAGACATTACTGTGACAGCGAGAGGCCGCGGTGTACCGGGTGCGATGAGGTGAGGAGGGATAACAACCATATATTATAGTGTAATACTGCCCATCATGTACAAGAATATAACTACTATAACACTGCCCCCTATGTACAAGAATATAACTACTATAATACTGCCCCCTATGTACAGGAATATAACTACTATAATACTGCCCCTATGTACAGGAATATAACTACTATAATACTGCCCCCTATGTACAAGAATATAACTACTATAATACTGCCCCCTATGTACAAGAATATAACTACTATAATACTGCCCCCTATGTACAAGAATATAACTACTATAATACTGCCCCCTATGTACAAGAATATAACTACTATAATACTGCCCCCTATGTACAGGAATATAACTACTATAATACTGCCCCCTATGTACAAGAATATAACTACTATAATACTGCCCTCTATGTACAGGAATATAACTGCTATAATACTGCCCCCTATGTACAGGAATATAACTACTATAATACTGCCCCCTATGTACAGGAATATAACTACTATAATACTGCCCCCTATGTACAGGAATATAACTACTATAATACTGCCCCCTATGTACAAGAATATAACTACTATAATACTGCCCATCATGTACAAGAATATAACTACTATAATACTGCCCATCATGTACAAGAATATAACTACTATAATACTGCCCCCTATGTACAAGAATATAACTACTATAATACTGCCCCCTATGTACAGGAATATAACTACTATAATACTGCCCCCTATGTACAAGAATATAACTACTATAATACTGCCCTCTATGTACAGGAATATAACTGCTATAATACTGCCCCCTATGTACAGGAATATAACTACTATAATACTGCCCCCTATGTACAGGAATATAACTACTATAATACTGCCCCCTATGTACAGGAATATAACTACTATAATACTGCCCCCTATGTACAGGAATATAACTACTATAATACTGCCCCCTATGTACAGGAATATAACTACTATAATACTGCCCCCTACGTACAAGAATATAACTACTATAATACTGCCCCCTATGTACAGGAATAAAACTACTATAATACCGCCCCCTATGTACAGGAATATAACTACTATAACACTGCCCCCTATGTACAGGAATATAACTACTATAACACTGCCCCCTATGTACAGGAATATAACTACTATAATACTGCCCCCTATGTACAGGAATATAACTACTATAATACTGCCCCCTATGTACAGGAATATAACTACTATAACACTGCCCCCTATGTACAGGAATATAACTACTATAATACTGCCCCCTATGTACAGGAATAAAACTACTATAATACTGCCCCCTATGTACAGGAATAAAACTACTATAATACTGCCCCCTATGTACAGGAATAAAACTACTATAACACTGCCTCCTATGTATAAGAATATAACTACTATAATACTGCCCCCTATGTACAGGAATATAACTACTATAATACTGCCCCTATGTACAGGAATAAAACTACTATAATACCGCCCCCTATGTACAAGAATATAACTACTATAATACTGCCCCCTATGTACAGGAATATAACTACTGTAATACTGCCTCCTATGTACAGGAATATAACTACTATAATACTGCCCCCTATGTACAAGTATATAACTACTATAATACTGCCCCCTATGTACAGGAATAAAACTACTATAATACCGCCCCCTATGTACAGGAATATAACTACTATAACACTGCCCCCTATGTACAAGTATATAACTACTATAATACTGCTCTTATGTACAGGAATATAACTACTATAATACTACCCCCTATGTACAGGAATATAACTACTATAATACTGCCCCCTATGTACAAGAATATAACTACTATAATACTGCCTCCTATGTACAGGAATATAACTACTATAATACTGCCTCCTATGTACAGGAATATAACTACTATAATACTGCCTCCTATGTACAAGAATATAACTACTATAATACTGCTCCCTATGTACAGGAATATAACTACTATAATACTGCCCCCTATGTACAGGAATATAACTACTATAATACTGCCCCCTATGTACAAGAATATAACTACTATAATACTGCCCCCTATGTACAAGAATATAACTACTATAATACTGCCCCCTATGTACAGGAATATAACTACTATAATACTGCCCCCTATGTACAGGAATATAACTACTATAATACTGCCCTCTATGTACAGGAATATAACTACTATAATACTGCCCCCTATGTACAGGAATATAACTACTATAATACTGCCCCCTATGTACAGGAATATAACTACTATAATACTGCCCCCTATGTACAAGAATATAACTACTATAATACTGCCCCCTATGTACAAGAGTATAACTACTATAATACTGCCCCCTATGTACAAGAATATAACTACTATAATACTGCCCCCTATGTACAGGAATATAACTACTATAATACTGCCCCCTATGTACAAGAATATAACTACTATAATACTGCCCCCTATGTACAGGAATATAACTACTATAATACTGCCCCCTATGTACAGGAATATAACTACTATAATACTGCCCCCTATGTACAAGTATATAACTACTATAATACTGCCCCCTATGTACAAGAATATAACTACTATAATACTGCCCCCTATGTACAGGAATATAACTACTATAATACTGCCCCCTATGTACAAGAATATAACTACTATAATACTGCCCCCTATGTACAGGAATATAACTACTATAATACTGCCCCCTATGTACAGGAATATAACTACTATAATACTGCCCCCTATGTACAAGTATATAACTACTATAATACTGCCCCCTATGTACAAGAATATAACTACTATAATACTGCCCCCTATGTACAGGAATATAACTACTATAATACTGCCCCCTATGTACAAGTATATAACTACTATAATACTGCCCCCTATGTACAGGAATATAACTACTATAATACTGCCCCCTATGTACAGGAATATAACTACTATAATACTGCCCCCTATGTACAAGAATATAACTACTATAATACTGCCCCCTATGTACAGGAATATAACTACTATAATACTGCCCCCTATGTACAGGAATATAACTACTATAATACTGCCCCCTATGTACAGGAATATAACTACTATAATACTGCCCCCTATGTACAGGAATATAACTACTATAATACTGCCCCCTATGTACAGGTATATGACCTCTATATTCCGGTTTCCTCCTGCAGATGATCTTCTCGGAGCACTTTCCTCAGTATGATGGGAAGTCGTGGCACGCAGAGCATTTCTCCTGTGTGAGGTGTGAGAAGTCTCTTATGGATGAGCCCTTCTTCCTGGACTCTCTGCTCCTCTGTGGCCCCTGCAGCAGTCCCGGAGCCGCTCACTAGGGGGCACTTATCTAGATCCCGGGATGTTCCTCGGATTCCTCCTTCTCCATCATCTCCGGACCATCCAGGTGGGTGCGGCATGGAGCCGACCCCTCGCTGCGGATCCCCAAATACTGGAATACTAACAGACGTGGTATTTATTTTTCTGTGTATTTGTGATTTTTGTGACTATTGACGTATCGGCTCCAGATCAACATCTCACGGCCAAAAATAAATAACCAGAGGAAACTGGACAAACATCAGGCACCCAAAAACTGGAGACTTTCCGTTGGCCAAAAGCGCGAGGACTTTACCTGTTACTGATTTCCAAATCAATGATTTTCCTCCTCTGAGCAAATCCAAGAATCAAACTGCAGGGCAGACGTATGTGTCGTCATGGTACCAGACTGCAAACAGAGCAGGTGTAGTCTGACCCTCCTCCCACATGAAGATGACTGACAGATCGGACAGCTTGCTTTGCTTTTAGTCTGTAACTATGGAAACGCATAGCTCTGCATAGCAACTGTATCTTTTTATAATTAGTGAATATATTTTAACTTTCTGTAAATAATAAATCCTAAAACCTTAAATTTTTGCTGTGGGATAAATGTATGGAAATGTTTATTAAGAAAAGATCTTGGTGATGATAGGGGAGTTTTTTTGGGGATCCTCTCTCACAAGTGCCACAAATCCATGTGACATCTAGGGGGCAGTGCTGCCAATTGCAGGGGCAGAAGGACTCGTGACTCGCGGTGACCCTGTGCTGCCAGGTATCTCCTAGACTATCTGCAGAGCTGTACATAAGAGGAAACCATGCCATTATTATACTCACGGACCCCCGGACCCCTCTCCATAAAGCCAAATCCCCCCTTGATGACATCTAATAATATTGGTAACAGCATTTCTTTAAATAATTTTCAATAGTTTCCATAGCCTTGAATCTTTGTGCAACCCTTCCTGTGTATTGGCTGTACCCCATAGTCACCAGTGCATCCTGTGTATTGGCTGTACCCCATAGCCACCAGTGCAGCCTGTGCATCCTGTGTATTGGCTGTACCACATAGTCACCAGTGCAGCCTGTGCATCCTGTGTATTGGCTGTACCCCATAGCCACCAGTGCATCCTGTGTATTGGCTGTACCCCATAGTCACCAGTGCATCCTGTGCGTCCTGTGTATTGGCTGTACCCCATAGTCACCAGTGCATCCTGTGTATTGGCTGTACCCCATAGCCACCAGTGCGGCCTGTGCGTCCTGTGTATTGGCTGTACCCCATAGTCACTAGCGCAGCCTGTGCGTCCTGTGTATTGGCTGTACCCCATAGCCACCAGTGCAGCCTGTGCATCCTGTGTATTGGCTGTACCCCATAGTCACCAGTGTAGCCTGTGCATCCTGTGTATTGGCTGTACCCCATAGTCACTAGCGCAGCCTGTGCGTCCTGTGTATTGGCTGTACCCCATAGCCACCAGTGCAGCCTGTGCATCCTGTGTATTGGCTGTACCCCATAGTCACCAGTGCATCCTGTGTATCCTGTGTATTGGCTGTACCCCATAGTCACCAGCGCAGCCTGTGTATTGGCTGTACCCCATAGTCACCAGTGCAGCCTGTGCATCCTGTGCATTGGCTGTACCCCATAGTCACCAGTGCAGCCTGTGCATCCTGTGTATTGGCTGTACCCCATAGCCACCAGTGCAGCATGTGTATTGGCTGTACCCCATAGTCACCAGTGCAGCCTGTGCATCCTGTGCATTGGCTGTACCCCATAGTCACCAGTGCAGCCTGTGCATCCTGTGTATTGGCTGTACCCCATAGCCACCAGTGCATCCTGTGCGTCCTGTGTATTGGCTGTACCCCATAGTCACCAGTGCAGCCTGTGCAGCCTGTGTATTGGCTGTACCCCATAGTCACCAGTGCAGCCTGTGTATTGGCTGTACCCCATAGTCACCAGTGCAGCCTGTGCATCCTGTGTATTGGCTGTACCCCATAGTCACCAGTGCAGCCTGTGCGTCCTGTGTATTGGCTGTACCCCATAGTCACCACTGCAGCCTGTGCATCCTGTGTATTGGCTGTACCCCATAGTCACCAGTGCAGCCTGTGCGTCCTGTGTATTGGCTGTTCCCCATAGCCACCAGTGCAGCCTGTGCATCCTGTGTATTGTCTGTACCCCATAGCCACCAGTGCAGCCTGTGCATCCTGTGTATTGTCTGTACCCCATAGCCACCAGTGCAGCCTGTGCATCCTGTGTATTGCCTGTACCCCATAGTCACCACTGCAGCCTGTGCATCCTGTGTATTGGCTGTTCCCCATAGCCACCAGTGCAGCCTGTGCATCCTGTGTATTGTCTGTACCCCATAGCCACCAGTGCAGCCTGTGCATCCTGTGTATTGTCTGTACCCCATAGCCACCAGTGCAGCCTGTGCATCCTGTGTATTGTCTGTACCCCATAGCCACCAGTGCAGCCTGTGCATCCTGTGTATTGGCTGTACCCCATAGCCACCTCTGCAGCCTGTGCATCCTGTGTATTGGCTGTACCCCATAGTCACCAGCGCAGCCTGTGCATCCTGTGTATTGGCTGTACCCCATAGTCACCAGCGCAGCCTGTGCGTCCTGTGTATTGGCTGTACCCCATAGCCACCAGTGCAGCATGTGTATTGGCTGTACCCCATAGTCACCAGTGCAGCCTGTGCATCCTGTGTATTGGCTGTTCCCCATAGTCACCAGTGCAGCCTGTGCATCCTGTGTATTGGCTGTACCCCATAGCCACCAGTGCATCCTGTGCGTCCTGTGTATTGGCTGTACCCCATAGTCACCAGTGCAGCCTGTGTATTGGCTGTACCCCATAGTCACCAGTGCAGCCTGTGCATCCTGTGTATTGGCTGTACCCCATAGTCACCAGTGCAGCCTGTGCATCCTGTGTATTGGCTGTACCCCATAGTCACCAGTGCAGCCTGTGCATCCTGTGTATTGGCTGTACCCCATAGTCACCAGTGCAGCCTGTGCATCCTGTGTATTGGCTGTTCCCCATAGTCACCAGTGCAGCCTGTGCATCCTGTGTATTGGCTGTACCCCATAGTCACCAGTGCAGCCTGTGCGTCCTGTGTATTGGCTGTACCCCATAGCCACCAGTGCAGCCTGTGCATCCTGTGTATTGGCTGTACCCCATAGCCACCAGTGCAGCCTGTGCATCCTGTGTATTGGCTGTACCCCATAGCCACCAGTGCAGCCTGTGCATCCTGTGTATTGGCTGTACCCCATAGCCACCAGTGCAGCCTGTGCATCCTGTGTATTGGCTGTACCCCATAGTCACCAGTGCAGCCTGTGCGTCCTGTGTATTGGCTGTACCCCATAGCCACCAGTGCAGCCTGTGCATCCTGTGTATTGGCTGTACCCCATAGTCACCAGTGCAGCCTGTGCATCCTGTGTATTGGCTGTTCCCCATAGTCACCAGTGCAGCCTGTGCATCCTGTGTATTGGCTGTACCCCATAGTCACCAGTGCAGCCTGTGCATCCTGTGTATTGGCTGTACCCCATAGTCACCAGTGCAGCCTGTGCATCCTGTGTATTGGCTGTACCCCATAGTCACCAGTGCATCCTGTGCATCCTGTGTATTGGCTGTACCCCATAGCCACCAGTGCAGCCTGTGCGTCCTGTGTATTGGCTGTACCCCATAGTCACCAGTGCAGCCTGTGCATCCTGTGTATTGGCTGTACCCCATAGTCACCAGTGCAGCCTGTGTATTGGCTGTACCCCATAGTCACCAGTGCAGCCTGTGCATCCTGTGTATTGGCTGTACCCCATAGCCACCAGTGCAGCCTGTGCATCCTGTGTATTGTCTGTACCCCATAGCCACCAGTGCAGCCTGTGCATCCTGTGTATTGGCTGTACCCCATAGCCACCAGTGCAGCCTGTGCATCCTGTGTATTGTCTGTACCCCATAGCCACCAGTGCAGCCTGTGCATCCTGTGTATTGGCTGTACCCCATAGCCACCTCTGCAGCCTGTGCATCCTGTGTATTGGCTGTACCCCATAGTCACCAGCGCAGCCTGTGCATCCTGTGTATTGGCTGTACCCCATAGTCACCAGCGCAGCCTGTGCGTCCTGTGTATTGGCTGTACCCCATAGCCACCAGTGCAGCATGTGTATTGGCTGTACCCCATAGTCACCAGTGCAGCCTGTGCATCCTGTGTATTGGCTGTTCCCCATAGTCACCAGTGCAGCCTGTGCATCCTGTGTATTGGCTGTACCCCATAGCCACCAGTGCATCCTGTGCGTCCTGTGTATTGGCTGTACCCCATAGTCACCAGTGCAGCCTGTGTATTGGCTGTACCCCATAGTCACCAGTGCAGCCTGTGCATGCTGTGTATTGGCTGTACCCCATAGTCACCAGTGCAGCCTGTGCATCCTGTGTATTGGCTGTACCCCATAGTCACCAGTGCAGCCTGTGCATCCTGTGTATTGGCTGTTCCCCATAGTCACCAGTGCAGCCTGTGCATCCTGTGTATTGGCTGTACCCCATAGTCACCAGTGCAGCCTGTGCGTCCTGTGTATTGGCTGTACCCCATAGCCACCAGTGCAGCCTGTGCATCCTGTGTATTGGCTGTACCCCATAGCCACCAGTGCAGCCTGTGCATCCTGTGTATTGGCTGTACCCCATAGCCACCAGTGCAGCCTGTGCATCCTGTGTATTGGCTGTACCCCATAGCCACCAGTGCAGCCTATGCATCCTGTGTATTGGCTGTACCCCATAGTCACCAGTGCAGCCTGTGCGTCCTGTGTATTGGCTGTTCCCCATAGTCACCAGTGCAGCCTGTGCATCCTGTGTATTGGCTGTACCCCATAGTCACCAGTGCAGCCTGTGCATCCTGTGTATTGGCTGTACCCCATAGTCACCAGTGCATCCTGTGCATCCTGTGTATTGGCTGTACCCCATAGTCACCAGTGCAGCCTGTGCATCCTGTGTATTGGCTGTACCCCATAGTCACCAGTGCAGCCTGTGCATCCTGTGTATTGGCTGTACCCCATAGTCACCAGTGCAGCCTGTGCATCCTGTGTATTGGCTGTACCCCATAGCCACCAGTGCATCCTGTGTATTGGCTGTACCCCATAGTCACCAGTGCAGCCTGTGCATCCTGTGTATTGGCTGTACCCCATAGTCACCAGTGCAGCCTGTGCATCCTGTGTATTGACTGTACCCCATAGCCACCTCTGCAGCCTGTGCATCCTGTGTATTGGCTGTACCCCATAGCCACCAGTGCAGCCTGTGCATCCTGTGTATTGGCTGTACCCCATAGCCACCAGTGCAGCCTGTGCATCCTGTGTATTGGCTGTACCCTATAGTCACCAGTGCAGCCTGTGCATCCTGTGTATTGGCTGTACCCCATAGCCACCAGTGCAGCCTGTGCATCCTGTGTATTGGCTGTACCCTATAGTCACCAGTGCAGCCTGTGCATCCTGTGTATTGGCTGTACCCCATAGCCACCAGTGCAGCCTGTGCATCCTGTGTATTGGCTGTACCTTATAGTCACCAGTGCAGCCTGTGCAGCCTGTGTATTGGCTGTACCCCATAGTCACCAGTGCAGCCTGTGCGTCCTGTGTATTGGCTGTAACCCATAGTCACCAGTGCATCCTCTGTATTGGCTGTACCCCATAGTCACCAGTGCAGCCTGTGCATCCTGTGTATTGGCTGTATCCCATAGTCACCAGTGCAGCCTGTGCATCCTGTGTATTGGCTGTACCCCATAGTCACCAGTGCAGCCTGTGCGTCCTGTATATTGGCTGTACCCCATAGTCACCAGTGCATCCTGTGCATCCTGTGTATTGTCTGTGCCCCATAGTCACCAGTGCATCCTGTGCGTCCTGTGTATTGGCTGTACCCCATAGTCACCAGTACAGCCTGTGTATCCTGTGTATTGGCTGTACCCCATAGCCACCAATGCATCCTGTGCATCCTGTGTATTGGCTGTACCACATAGTCGCCACTGCAGCCTGTGTATCCTGTGTATTGGCTGTACCCCTTAGCCACCAATGCATCCTGTGCATCCTGTGTATTGGCTGTACCACATAGTCACCAGTGCATCCTGTGTATCCTGTGTATTGGCTGTACCCCATAGCCACCAGTGCAGCCTGTGTATTGGCTGTACCCCATAGTCACCAGTGCAGCCTGTGCATCCTGTGTATTGGCTGTACACCATAGTCACCAGTGCAGCCTGTGCATCCTGTGTATTGGCTGTACCCCATAGTCACCAGTGCAGCCTGTGCGTCCTGTGTATTGGCTGTACCCCATAGTCACCAGTGCAGCCTGTGCATCCTGTGTATTGGCTGTACCCCATAGTCACCAGTACAGCCTGTGCGTCCTGTGTATTGGCTGTACCCCATAGTCACCAGTGCAGCCTGTGCATCCTGTGTATTGGCTGTACCCCATAGTCACCAGTGCATCCTGTGTATTGGCTGTACCCCATAGTCACCAGTGCAGCCTGTGCATCCTGTGTATTGGCTGTATCCCATAGTCACCAGTGCAGCCTGTGCATCCTGTGTATTGGCTGTACCCCATAGTCACCAGTGCAGCCTGTGCGTCCTGTATATTGGCTGTACCCCATAGTCACCAGTGCATCCTGTGCATCCTGTGTATTGTCTGTGCCCCATAGTCACCAGTGCATCCTGTGCGTCCTGTGTATTGGCTGTACCCCATAGTCACCAGTACAGCCTGTGTATCCTGTGTATTGGCTGTACCCCATAGCCACCAATGCATCCTGTGCATCCTGTGTATTGGCTGTACCACATAGTCGCCACTGCAGCCTGTGTATCCTGTGTATTGGCTGTACCCCTTAGCCACCAATGCATCCTGTGCATCCTGTGTATTGGCTGTACCACATAGTCACCAGTGCATCCTGTGTATCCTGTGTATTGGCTGTACCCCATAGCCACCAGTGCAGCCTGTGTATTGGCTGTACCCCATAGTCACCAGTGCAGCCTGTGCATCCTGTGTATTGGCTGTACACCATAGTCACCAGTGCAGCCTGTGCATCCTGTGTATTGGCTGTACCCCATAGTCACCAGTGCAGCCTGTGCGTCCTGTGTATTGGCTGTACCCCATAGTCACCAGTGCAGCCTGTGCATCCTGTGTATTGGCTGTACCCCATAGTCACCAGTACAGCCTGTGCGTCCTGTGTATTGGCTGTACCCCATAGTCACCAGTGCAGCCTGTGCATCCTGTGTATTGGCTGTACCCCATAGTCACCAGTGCATCCTGTGTATTGGCTGTACCCCATAGTCACCAGTGCATCCTGTGCATCCTGTGTATTGGCTGTTCCCCATAGCCACCAGTGCAGCCTGTGCGTCCTGTGTATTGGCTGTTCCCCATAGCCACCAGTGCAGCCTGTGCGTCCCGTGTATTGGCTGTTCCCCATAGTCACCAGTGCAGCCTGTGTATTGGCTGTACCCCATAGTCACCAGTGCAGCCTGTGTATTGGCTGTACCCCATAGTCACCAGTGCAGCCTGTGCGTCCTGTGTATTGGCTGTACCCCATAGTCACCAGTGCAGCCTGTGCGTCCTTTGTATTGGCTGTACCCCATAGTCACCAGCGCAGCCTGTGTATTGGCTGTACCCCATAGCCACCTGTGCAGCCTGTGCGTCCTGTATATTGGCTGTACCCCATAGTCAGCAGTGCAGCCTGTGTATTGGCTGTACCCCATAGCCACCAGTGTAGCCTGTGCATCCTGTGTATTGGCTGTACTCCATAGTCACCAGTGCAGCCTGTGCATCCTGTGTATTGGCTGTACCCCATAGTCACCAGTGCAGCCTGTGCATCCTGTGTATTGGCTGTACCCCATAGTCACCAGTGCAGCCTGTGCATCCTGTGTATTGGCTGTACCCCATAGTCACCAGTGCAGATTGTGCATCCTGTGTATTGGCTGTACCCCATAGTCACCAGTGCATCCTGTGTATTGGCTGTACCCCATAGCCACCAGTGCATCCTGTGCATCCTGTTTATTGACTGTACCCCATAGTCACCACTGCAGCCTGTGCATCCTGTGTATTGGCTGTACCCCATAGTCACCAGTGCAGCCTGTGCATCCTGTGTATTGGCTGTACCCCATAGCCACCAGTGCAGCCTATGCAGCCTGTGTATTGGCTGTACCCCATAGTCACCAGTGCAGCCTGTGCATCCTGTGTATTGGCTGTACCCCATAGTCACCAGTGCAGCCTGTGCATCCTGTGTATTGGCTGTACCCCATAGTCACCACTGCAGCCTGTGCATCCTGTGTATTGGCTGTACCCCATAGTCACCAGTGCATCCTGTGTATTGGCTGTACCCCATAGCCACCAGTGCATCCTGTGCATCCTGTTTATTGACTGTACCCCATAGTCACCACTGCAGCCTGTGCATCCTGTGTATTGGCTGTACCCCATAGTCACCAGTGCAGCCTGTGCATCCTGTGTATTGGCTGTACCCCATAGCCACCAGTGCAGCCTATGCAGCCTGTGTATTGGCTGTACCCCATAGTCACCAGTGCAGCCTGTGCATCCTGTGTATTGGCTGTACCCCATAGTCACCAGTGCAGCCTGTGCATCCTGTGTATTGGCTGTACCCCATAGTCACCAGTGCAGCCGGTGCAGCCTGTGTATTGGCTGTACCCCATAGTCACCAGTGCAGCCTGTGCAGCCTGTGTATTGGCTGTACCCCATAGTCACCAGTGCAGCCTGTGCAGCCTGTGTATTGGCTGTACCCCATAGTCACCAGTGCAGCCTGTGCGTCCTGTGTATTGGCTGTACCCCATAGTCACCAGTGCAGCCTGTGCGTCCTGTGTATTGTCTGTACCCCTTAGTCACCAGTGCAGCCTGTGCATCCTGTGTATTGGCTGTACCCCATAGTCACCAGTGCAGCCTGTGCGTCCTGTGTATTGTCTGTACCCCATAGTCACCAGTGCAGCCTGTGCATCCTGTGTATTGGCTGTACCCCATAGTCACCAGTGCAGCCTGTGCATCCTGTGTATTGGCTGTACCCCATACTCACCAGTGCAGCCTGTGCGTCCTGTGTATTGGCTGTACCCCTTAGTCACCAGTGCATCCTGTGCATCCTGTGTATTGGCTGTACCCCATAGTCACCAGTGCAGCCTGTGCATCCTGTGTATTGGCTGTACCCCATAGCCACCAGTGCAGCCTGTGTATTGGCTGTACCCCATAGTCACCAGTGCAGCCTGTGCAGCCTGTGTATTGGCTGTAGCCCATAGCCACCAGTGCATCCTGTGTATTGGCTGTACCCCATAGTAACCAGCGCAGCCTGTGTATTGGCTGTACCCCATAGTCACCAGTGCAGCCTGTGCATCCTGTGTATTGGCTGTACCCCATAGTCACCAGTGCAGCCTGTGCATCCTGTGTATTGGCTGTACCCAATAGTCACCAGTGCAGCCTGTGCATCCTGTGTATTGGCTGTACCCCATAGTCACCAGTGCAGCCTGTGCAGCCTGTGTATTGGCTGTAGCCCATAGCCACCAGTGCATCCTGTGTATTGGCTGTACCCCATAGTCACCAGCGCAGCCTGTGTATTGGCTGTACCCCATAGTCACCAGTGCAGCCTGTGCATCCTGTGTATTGGCTGTACCCCATAGTCACCAGTATATCCTGTGCATTGGCTGTACCCCATAGTCACCAGTGCAGCCTGTGCGTCCTGTGTATTGGCTATACCCCATAGCCACCAGTGCATCCTGTGCATCCTGTGTATTGGCTGTACCCCATAGCCACCAGTGCAGCCTGTGCATCCTGTGTATTGGCTGTACCCCATAGCCACCAGTGCATCCTGTGCATCCTGTGTATTGGCTGTACCCCATAGTCACCAGTGCAGCCTGTGCAGCTTGTGTATTGGCTGTACCCCATAGTCACCAGTGCAGCCTGTGTATCCTGTGTATTGGCTGTACCCCATAGCCACCAGTGCAGCCTGTGCATCCTGTGGATTGGCTGTACCCCATAGTCACCACTGCAGCCTGTGTATCCTGTGTATTGGCTGTACCCCATAGTCACCAGTGCAGCCTGTGCAGCCTGTGTATTGGCTGTACCCCATAGTCACCAGTGCAGCCTGTGCATCCTGTGTATTGGCTGTACCCCATAGCCACCAGTGCAGCCTGTGCATCCTGTGTATTGGCTGTACCCCATAGCCACCAGTGCAGCCTGTGCATCCTGTGTATTGGCTGTACCCCATAGTCACCAGTGCAGCCTGTGCATCCTGTGTATTGGCTGTACCCCATAGCCACCAGTGCATCCTGTGTATTGGCTGTACCCCATAGTCACCAGTGCAGCCTGTGCGTCCTGTGTATTGGCTGTACCCCATAGTCACCAAGGCATCCTGTATATTGGCTGTACCCCATAGTCACCAGTGCAGCCTGTGCATCCTGTGTATTGACTGTACCCCATAGTCACCAAGGCATCCTGTATATTGGCTGTACCCCATAGTCACCAGTGCAGCCTGTGCATCCTGTATATTGGCTGTACCCCATAGTCACCAGTGCAGCCTGTGTATTGGCTGTACCCCATAGCCACCTGTGCAGCCTGTGCGTCCTGTATATTGGCTGTACCCCATAGCCACCAGTGCAGCCTGTGCATCCTGTGTATTGGCTGTACCCCATAGTCACCAGTGCAGCCTGTGCATCCTGTGTATTGGCTGTACCCCATAGCCACCAGTGCAGCCTGTGCATCCTGTGTATTGGCTGTACCCCATAGTCACCAGTGCAGCCTGTGCATCCTGTGTATTGGCTGTACCCCATAGTCACCAGTGCAGCCTGTGCATCCTGTGTATTGGCTGTACCCCATAGCCACCAGTGCAGCCTGTGCATCCTGTGTATTGGCTGTACCCATTAGTCACCAGTGCAACCTGTGTATTGGCTGTACCCCATAGTCACCAGTGCAGCCTGTGCATCCTGTGTATTGGCTGTACCCCATAGTCACCAGTGCAGCCTTTGCAGCCTGGGTATTGGCTGTACCCCATAGTCACAAGTGCAGCCTGTGCAGCCTGTGTATTGGCTGTACCCCATAGTCACCAGTGCAGCCTGTGCATCCTGTGTATTGGCTGTACCCCATAGCCACCAGTGCAGCCTGTGCGTCCTGTGTATTGGCTGTACCCCATAGCCACCAGTGCATCCTGTGCATCCTGTGTATTGGCTGTACCCCATAGCCACCAGTGCATGCTGTGCGTCCTGTGTATTGGCTGTACCCCATAGCCACCAGTGCAGCCTGTGCATCCTGTGTATTGGCTGTACCCCATAGCCACCAGTGCAGCCTGTGTATCCTGTGTATTGGCTGTACCCCATAGCCACCAGTGCAGCCTGTGCATCCTTTGTATTGGCTGTACCCCATAGCCACCAGTGCAGCCTGTGCGTCCTGTGTATTGGCTGTACCCCATAGTCACCAGTGCAGCCTGTGCATCCTGTGTATTGGCTGTACCCCATAGTCACCAGTGCAGCCTGTGCATCCTGTGTATTGGCTGTACCCCATAGCCACCAGTGCAGCATGTGCATCCTGTGTATTGGCTGTACCCCATAGTCACCAGTGCAGCCTGTGCATCCTGTGTATTGGCTGTACCCCATAGTCACCAGTGCAGCCTGTGCAGCCTGTGTATTGGCTGTACCCCATAGTCACCAGTATATCCTGTGCATTGGCTGTACCCCATAGTCACCAGTGCATCCTGTGTATCCTGTGTATTGGCTGTACCCCATAGCCACCAGTGCAGCCTGTGCGTCCTGTGTATTGGCTGTACCCCATAGTCACCAGTGCAGCCTGTGCGTCCTGTGTATTGGCTGTACCCCATAGTCACCAGTGCATCCTGTGTATTGGCTGTACCCCATAGCCACCAGTGCATCCTGTGTATTGGCTGTACCCCACAGCCACCAGTGCATCCTGTGTATTGGCTGTACCCCATAGCCACCAGTGCAGCCTGTGCATCCTGTGTATTGTCTGTACCCCATAGTCACCAGTGCAGCCTGTGCATCCTGTGTATTGGCTGTACCCCATAGCCACCAGTGCAGCCTGTGCATCCTGTGTATTGTCTGTACCCCATAGTCACCAGTGCCGCCTGTGCATCCTGTGTATTGGCTGTACCCCATAGCCACCAGTGCAGCCTGTGCATCCTTTGTATTGGCTGTACCCCATAGCCACCAGTGCAGCCTGTGCAGCCTGTGTATTGGCTGTAACCCATTGCCACCAGTGCATCCTGTGCATCCTGTGTATTGGCTGTACCCCATAGTCACCAGTGCAGCCTGTGCATCCTGTGTATTGGCTGTACCCCATAGCCACCAGTGCATCCTGTGTATTGGCTGTACCCCATAGTCAACAGTGCAGCCTGTGCATCCTGTGTATTGGCTGTACCCCATAGTCACCAGTGCAGCCTGTGCATCCTGTGTATTGGCTGTACCCCATAGTCACCAGTGCAGCCTGTGCATCCTGTGTATTGGCTGTACCCCATAGTCACCAGTGCAGCCTGTGCATCCTGTGTATTGGCTGTACCCCATAGTCACCAGTGCAGCCTGTGTATTGGCTGTACCCCATAGTCACCAGTGCAGCCTGTGCATCCTGTGTATTGACTGTACCCCATAGCCACCTCTGCAGCCTGTGCATCCTGTGTATTGGCTGTACCCCATAGCCACCAGTGCAGCCTGTGCATCCTGTGTATTGGCTGTACCCCATAGCCACCAGTGCAGCCTGTGCATCCTGTGTATTGGCTGTACCCTATAGTCACCAGTGCAGCCTGTGCATCCTGTGTATTGGCTGTACCCCATAGCCACCAGTGCAGCCTGTGCATCCTGTGTATTGGCTGTACCCTATAGTCACCGGTGCAGCCTGTGCATCCTGTGTATTGGCTGTACCCCATAGCCACCAGTGCAGCCTGTGCATCCTGTGTATTGGCTGTACCCCATAGTCACCAGTGCAGCCTGTGCAGCCTGTGTATTGGCTGTACCCCATAGTCATTAGTGCAACCTGTGCAGCTTGTGTATTGGCTGTACCCCATAGCCACCAGTGCAGCCTGTGCATCCTGTGTATTGGCTGTAACCCTTTGCCACCAGTGCATCCTGTGCATCCTGTGTATTGGCTGTACCCCATAGTCACCAGTGCAGCCTGTGCATCCTGTGTATTGGCTGTACCCCATAGTCACCAGTGCAGCCTGTGTATTGGCTGTACCCCATAGTCACCAGTGCAGCCTGTGCATCCTGTGTATTGGCTGTACCCCATAGCCACCAGTGCATCCTGTGTATTGGCTGTACCCCATAGTCAACAGTGCAGCCTGTGCATCCTGTGTATTGGCTGTACCCCATAGTCACCAGTGCAGCCTGTGCATCCTGTGTATTGGCTGTACCCCATAGTCACCAGTGCAGCCTGTGCATCCTGTGTATTGGCTGTACCCCATAGTCACCAGTGCAGCCTGTGCATCCTGTGTATTGGCTGTACCCCATAGTCACCAGTGCAGCCTGTGTATTGGCTGTACCCCATAGTCACCAGTGCAGCCTGTGCATCCTGTGTATTGACTGTACCCCATAGCCACCTCTGCAGCCTGTGCATCCTGTGTATTGGCTGTACCCCATAGCCACCAGTGCAGCCTGTGCATCCTGTGTATTGGCTGTACCCCATAGCCACCAGTGCAGCCTGTGCATCCTGTGTATTGGCTGTACCCTATAGTCACCAGTGCAGCCTGTGCATCCTGTGTATTGGCTGTACCCCATAGCCACCAGTGCAGCCTGTGCATCCTGTGTATTGGCTGTACCCTATAGTCACCAGTGCAGCCTGTGCATCCTGTGTATTGGCTGTACCCCATAGCCACCAGTGCAGCCTGTGCATCCTGTGTATTGGCTGTACCCCATAGTCACCAGTGCAGCCTGTGCAGCCTGTGTATTGGCTGTACCCCATAGTCACCAGTGCAACCTGTGCAGCTTGTGTATTGGCTGTACCCCATAGCCACCAGTGCAGCCTGTGCATCCTGTGTATTGGCTGTACCCCATAGCCACCAGTGCAGCCTGTGCATCCTGTGTATTGGCTGTACCCTATAGTCACCAGTGCAGCCTGTGCATCCTGTGTATTGGCTGTACCCCATAGCCACCAGTGCAGCCTGTGCATCCTGTGTATTGGCTGTACCCTATAGTCACCAGTGCAGCCTGTGCATCCTGTGTATTGGCTGTACCCCATAGCCACCAGTGCAGCCTGTGCATCCTGTGTATTGGCTGTACCCCATAGTCACCAGTGCAGCCTGTGCAGCCTGTGTATTGGCTGTACCCCATAGTCACCAGTGCAACCTGTGCAGCTTGTGTATTGGCTGTACCCCATAGCCACCAGTGCAGCCTGTGCATCCTGTGTATTGGCTGTACCCCATAGTCACCAGTGCAGCCTGTGCATCCTGTGTATTGGCTGTACCCCATAGCCACCAGTGCATCCTGTGCATCCTGTGTATTGGCTGTACCCCATAGTCACCAGTGCAGCCTGTGCATCCTGTGTATTGGCTGTACCCCATAGCCACCAGTGCAGCCTGTGCATCCTGTGTATTGGCTGTACCCCATAGTCACCAGTGCAGCCTGTGCAGCCTGTGTATTGGCTGTACCCCATAGTCACCAGTGCAGCCTGTGCGTCCTGTGTATTGGCTGTACCCCATAGTCACCAGTGCAGCCTGTGCGTCCTGTGTATTGGCTGTACCCCATAGCCACCAGTGCAGCCTGTGTATTGGCTGTACCCCATAGTCACCAGTGCATCCTGTGCATCCTCTGTATTGGCTGTACCCCATAGTCACCAGTGCAGCCTGTGCATCCTGGGTATTGGCTGCACCCCATAGCCACCAGTGCAGCCTGTATATTGATTGTACCCCATTGTGAGACCTAAGCTTTGTTTCTGGGTTCCTTGACCCTTGCTGTTGGGGTGATGCAGACGTTGCACAGATCTCACCTGCAGCCTGAGTTTTGTTCTAATAATATTTCCACAATTTATCCAAAATCTGCTTGTAATTGGGGGTAATGACCGACTTTGCTATTAACACCGTGTTTCATGGAATAAAAGATCTTGTACTGACCTGACTATGCGCATCTTTTATATATCGATGCAACTGACACGGAGCCCCAGCTGTGATAAAGAGAACACCAGAGACACCGGGGGGGGATGTATCATGCGCTGGGGCATCTCTCCGGACTCTGCTGCACTGCTGCCTGGCATAGAATATATATAGTGCGCCACCTATAGGTCAGGACAGGAACACCCACTACACCATCAGAGGAGCCCCAGAACGTATCACACAGGATGGGATTAGATACACAGCACAGCAGACAGTATCACACAGAATGGGATTAGATACACAGCTCAGCAGACAGTATCACACATGATAGGATTGGATACACAGCTCAGCAGTATCACACAGGATAGGATTAGATACACAGCTCAGCAGAGAGTATCACACAGGATAGGATTAGATACACAGCTCAGCAGACAGTATCACACAGGATAGGATTAGATACACAGCTCAGCAGACAGTATCACACAGGATAGGATTAGATACACAGCTCAGCAGACAGTATCACACATGATAGGATTAGATACACAGCTCAGCAGTATCACACATGATAGGATTAGATACACAGCTCAGCAGTCAGTATCACACATGATGGGATTAGATACACAGCTCAGCAGTCAGTATCACACAGCATGGGATTAGATACACAGCTCAGCAGTATCACACAGGATAGGATTAGATACACAGCTCAGCAGACAGTATCACACAGGATGGAATTAGATACAATGCTCATTAGACAGTATCACACAGGATGGGATTAGATACAACGCTCAGTAGACAGTATAACACGGGATAGGATTAGATACACAGCTCAGCAGACAGTATCACACAGGATAGGATTAGATACACAGCTCAGCAGACAGTATCACTCGGCATAGGATTAGATACACAGCTCAGCAGACAGTATCACACAGTCTAGGATTAGATACACAGCTCAGCAGACAGTATCACACAGGATAGGATTAGATACACAGCTCAGCAGACAGTATCACACATGATAGGATTAGATACACAGCTCAGCAGTATCACACATGATAGGATTAGATACACAGCACAGAAGTCAGTATCACACATGATGGGATTAGATACACAGCTCAGCAGTCAGTATCACACAGCATGGGATTAGATACACAGCTCAGCAGTATCACACAGGATAGGATTAGATACACAGCTCAGCAGTATCACACATGATAGGATTAGATACACAGCTCAGCAGTCAGTATCACACATGATGGGATTAGATACACAGCTCAGCAGTCAGTATCACACATGATGGGATTAGATACACAGCTCAGCAGTCAGTATCACACAGCATGGGATTAGATACACAGCTCAGCAGTATCACACAGGATAGGATTAGATACACAGCTCAGCAGAGAGTATCACACAGGATAGGATTAGATACACAGCTCAGCAGACAGTATCACACAGGATAGGATTAGATACACAGCTCAGCAGACAGTATCACACAGGATAGGATTAGATACACAGTTCAGCAGACAGTATCACACAGGATAGGATTAGATACACAGCTCAGCAGACAGTATCACACAGGATAGGATTAGATACACAGCTCAGCAGACAGTATCACACAGGATATGATCAGATACATAGCTCAGCAGACAGTATCACACAGGATAGGATTAGATACACAGATCAGCAGACAGTATCACACAGGATATGATCAGATACATAGCTCAGCAGACAGTATCACACAGGATAGGATTAGATACACAGCTCAGCAGACAGTATCACACAGGATAGGATTAGATACACAGCTCAGCAGTCAGTATCACACAGGATAGGATTAGATACACAGCTCAGCAGTCAGTATCACACAGGATAGGATTAGATACACAGCTCAGCAGACAGTATCACACAGGATAGGATTAGATACACAGCTCTGCAGACTGTATCACACAGGAAAGGATTAGATACGCGGCTCAGCAGACTGTATCACACAGGATAGGATTAGATACACAGCTCAGCAGACAGTATCACACAGGATAGGATTAGATACACAGCTCAGCAGTCAGTATCACACAGGATAGGATTAGATACACAGCTCAGCAGACAGTACCACACAGGATAGGATTAGATACATAGCTCAGCAGACAGTATCACACAGGATAGGATTAGATACACAGCTCAGCAGACAGTACCACACAGGATAGGATTAGATACACAGCTCAGCAGACAGTATCACACAGGATAGGATTAGATACACAGCTCAGCAGACAGTATCACACAGGATAGGATTAGATACACAGCTCAGCAGACAGTATCACATAGATGGTCTTATCGGCTTCCTGGAGACTATCCTGGTGAAGCAGTTAACTCTGCACATGCCGTGTTGGTTGTGGTGTCGGGGGAGGGGGTTACTGGGCCGGGGGGCGCTGGTCATTAGTCGCTCCTCTCGCTTCCTCCGCTCGCAGCCTCGCACCACGTTCACACACCGCATCGTCCCCCGGGAATACGTGTTTGTACACAATATAACCAGATCAATTAATTCCTGCAACTAAGTAGGACAACAAGTTCCCATAATTTAGGGCCAGCGCTTACAGAACCGGGGTACACGTGAGCGGAGAGAGAATAGAACCGCAATCCACCGCGGTTATTCATGGCGCCATTCTATAACGGGTGCAATTATCGAATATTTCCAACAGAATTTGTGAGGTGAAGCACAAGAAGAACATTAAACACAAATAGGGAGGAAGTAATGCAGAATAAATGAGATTATATTACATTATACAGCACAACAGCATAATCTGTATGTAGTGAGCTCCCCCTAGTGGTGGTGTATAATCTGTATGTAGTGATCTCCCCCTAGTGGTGGTGTATAATCTGTATGTAGTGATCTCCCCCTAGTGGTGGTGTATAATCTGTATGTAGTGAGCTCCCCCTAGTGGTGGTGTATAATCTGTATGTAGTGAGCTCCCCCTAGTGGTGGTGTATAATGTGTATGTAGTGATCTCCCCCTAGTGGTGGTGTATAATCTGTATGTAGTGATCTCCCCCTAGTGGTGGTGTATAATGTGTATGTAGTGATCTCCCCCTAGTGGTGGTGTATAATGTGTATGTAGTGATCTCCCCCTAGTGGTGGTGTATAATGTGTATGTAGTGAGCTCCCCCTAGTGGTGGTGTATAATGTGTATGTAGTGATCTCCCCCTAGTGGTGGTGTATAATCTGTATGTAGTGATCTCCTCCTAGTGGTGGTGTATAATGTGTATGTAGTGATCTCCCCCTAGTGGTGGTGTATAATGTGTATGTAGTGATCTCCCCCTAGTGGTGGTGTATAATGTGTATGTAGTGATCTCCCCCTAGTGGTGGTGTATAATGTGTATGTAGTGATCTCCTCCTAGTGGTGGTGTATAATGTGTATGTAGTGATCTCCCCCTAGTGGTGGTGTATAATGTGTATGTAGTGATCTCCCCCTAGTGGTGGTGTATAATGTGTATGTAGTGATCTCCTCCTAGTGGTGGTGTATAATCTGTATGTAGTGAGCTCCCCCTAGTGGTGGTGTATAATGTGTATGTAGTGATCTCCTCCTAGTGGTGGTGTATAATGTGTATGTAGTGATCTCCCCCTAGTGGTGGTGTATAATCTGTATGTAGTGATCTCCCCCTAGTGGTGGTGTATAATCTGTATGTAGTGATCTCCCCCTAGTGGTGGTGTATAATGTGTATGTAGTAATCTCCTCCTAGTGGTGGTGTATAATGTGTATGTAGTGATCTCCTCCTAGTGGTGGTGTATAATGTGTATGTAGTGATCTCCTCCTAGTGGTGGTGTATAATGTGTATGTAGTGAGCTCCCCCTAGTGGTGGTGTATAATCTGTATGTAGTGATCTCCCTCTAGTGGTGGTGTATAATCTGTATGTAGTGATCTCCCCCTAGTGGTGGTGTATAATCTGTATGTAGTGATCTCCCCCTAGTGGTGGTGTATAATGTGTATGTAGTGATCTCCTCCTAGTGGTGGTGTATAATCTGTATGTAGTGATCTCCCCCTAGTGGTGGTGTATAATCTGTATGTAGTGATCTCCCCCTAGTGGTGGTGTATAATGTGTATGTAGTGATCTCCTCCTAGTGGTGGTGTATAATGTGTATGTAGTGAGCTCCCCCTAGTGGTGGTGTATAATCTGTATGTAGTGATCTCCCCCTAGTGGTGGTGTATAATGTGTATGTAGTGATCTCCCCCTAGTGGTGGTGTATAATGTGTATGTAGTGATCTCCCCCTAGTGGTGGTGTATAATGTGTATGTAGTGATCTCCCCCTAGTGGTGGTGTATAATCTGTATGTAGTGATCTCCTCCTAGTGGTGGTGTATAATGTGTATGTAGTGATCTCCCCCTAGTGGTGGTGTATAATGTGTATGTAGTGATCTCCCCCTAGTGGTGGTGTATAATGTGTATGTAGTGATCTCCCCCTAGTGGTGGTGTATAATGTGTATGTAGTGATCTCCCCCTAGTGGTGGTGTATAATATGTATGTAGTGATCCCCCCTAGTGGTGATGTATAATCTGTATGTAGTGATCTCCTCCTAGTGGTGGTGTATAATGTGTATGTAGTGATCTCCTCCTAGTGGTGGTGTATAATCTGTATGTAGTGAGCTCCCCCTAGTGGTGGTGTATAATGTGTATGTAGTGATCTCCTCCTAGTGGTGGTGTATAATCTGTATGTAGTGATCTCCCCCTAGTGGTGGTGTATAATCTGTATGTAGTGAACTCCCCCTAGTGGTGGTGTATAATCTGTATGTAGTGATCTCCTCCTAGTGGTGGTGTATAATCTGTATGTAGTGATCTCCCCCTAGTGGTGGTGTATAATCTGTATGTAGTGAGCTCCTCCTAGTGGTGTATAATCTGTATGTAGTGATCTCCCCCTAGTGGTGGTGTATAATGTGTATGTAGTGATCTCCCCCTAGTGGTGGTGTATAATGTGTATGTAGTGATCTCCCCCTAGTGGTGGTGTATAATGTGTATGTAGTGACCTCCCCCTAGTGGTGGTGTATAATCTGTATGTAGTGATCTCCCCCTAGTGGTGGTGTATAATCTGTATGTAGTGATCTCCCCCTAGTGGTGGTGTATAATCTGTATGTAGTGATCTCCTCCTAGTGGTGGTGTATAATGTGTATGTAGTGATCTCCCCCTAGTGGTGGTGTATAATGTGTATGTAGTGATCTCCTCCTAGTGGTGGTGTATAATCTGTATGTAGTGATCTCCCCCTAGTGGTGGTGTATAATCTGTATGTAGTGATCTCCCCCTAGTGGTGGTGTATAATGTGTATGTAGTGATCTCCCCCTAGTGGTGGTGTATAATGTGTATGTAGTGATCTCCCCCTAGTGGTGGTGTATAATGTGTATGTAGTGATCTCCCCCTAGTGGTGGTGTATAATGTGTATGTAGTGATCTCCCCCTAGTGGTGTTGTATAATGTGTATGTAGTGATCTCCCCCTAGTGGTGGTGTATAATATGTATGTAGTGATCTCCCCCTAGTGGTGGTGTATGATGTGTATGTAGTGATCTCCCCCTAGTGGTGGTGTATAATGTGTATGTAGTGATCTCCCCCTAGTGGTGTTGTATAATGTGTATGTAGTGATCTCCCCCTACTGGTGGTGTATAATCTGTATGTAGTGATCTCCCCCTAGTGGTGGTGTATAATGTGTATGTAGTGATCTCCCCCTAGTGGTGGTGTATAATATGTATGTAGTGATCTCCCCCTAGTGGTGGTGTATGATGTGTATGTAGTGATGTCCTCCTAGTGGTGGTGTATAATGTGTATGTAGTGATGTCCTCCTAGTGGTGGTGTATAATGTGTATGTAGTGATCTCCCCCTAGTGGTGGTGTATAATCTGTATGTAGTGATCTCCTCCTAGTGGTGATGTATAATGTGTATGTAGTGATCTCCCCTAGTGGTGGTGTATAATATGTATGTAGTGATCTCCCCCTAGTGGTGGTGTATAATGTGTATGTAGTGATCTCCTCCTAGTGGTGGTGTATAATGTGTATGTAGTAATCTCCCCCTAGTGGTGGTGTATAATGTGTATGTAGTGATCTCCCCCTAGTGGTGTTGTATAATGTGTATGTAGTGATCTCCCCCTACTGGTGGTGTATAATCTGTATGTAGTGATCTCCCCCTAGTGGTGGTGTATAATGTGTATGTAGTGATCTCCCCCTAGTGGTGGTGTATAATATGTATGTAGTGATCTCCCCCTAGTGGTGGTGTATGATGTGTATGTAGTGATGTCCTCCTAGTGGTGGTGTATAATGTGTATGTAGTGATGTCCTCCTAGTGGTGGTGTATAATGTGTATGTAGTGATCTCCCTCTAGTGGTGGTGTATAATGTGTATGTAGTGATCTCCCCCTAGTGGTGGTGTATAATGTGTATGTAGTGATCTCCTCCTAGTGGTGGTGTATAATGTGTATGTAGTGATCTCCCCCTAGTGGTGGTGTATAATGTGTATGTAGTGATCTCCCCCTAGTGGTGGTGTATAATGTGTATGTAGTGATCTCCTCCTAGTGGTGGTGTATAATGTGTATGTAGTGATCTCCCCCTAGTGGTGATGTATAATGTGTATGTAGTGATCTCCTCCTAGTGGTGGTGTATAATGTGTATGTAGTGATCTCCCCCTAGTGGTGGTGTATAATCTGTATGTAGTGATCTCCTCCTAGTGGTGGTGTATAATCTGTATGTAGTGATCTCCCCCTAGTG
Source organism: Engystomops pustulosus (assembly GCF_040894005.1). Taxonomy (NCBI): domain Eukaryota; kingdom Metazoa; phylum Chordata; class Amphibia; order Anura; family Leptodactylidae; genus Engystomops; species Engystomops pustulosus. The sequence goes on from NC_092420.1 coordinate 5,501,069, forward strand.
GTGGTGTATAATGTGTATGTAGTGATCTCCTCCTAGTGGTGGTGTATAATGTGTATGTAGTGATCTCCCCCTAGTGGTGGTGTATAAACTGTATGTAGGGATCGTATTATTAGATGACTCCTCATACCCAGTTCCTCTATATATATTTGTGACTTTCTGGACTTGGATTCTCTCCAGTCTGATTGGGCGCTGACAATTCCATCCATTTCTCAACTTGTCAGAAGATTTGAAAGTGAGAAGAAAAACATGAAACAGCCCAAAATCAACATCCAGACCCAAGTAATCAAGCATAGATGCAATGGTATTATGATAGGGGTGGCTTCTTACAGCTATATTCTTGTACATAGGGGGCAGTATTATAGTAGTTATATTCCTGTACATAGGGGGCAGTATTATAGTAGTTATACTCCTGTACATAGGAATCAGTATTATAGTAGTTATATTCTTGTACATAGGGGACAGTATTATAGTAGTTATATTCCTGTACATAGGGGGCAGTATTATAGCAGTTATATTCTTGTACATAGGAGGCAGTATTATAGTAGTTATATTCCTGTACATAGGGGGCAGTATTATAGTAGTTATATTCCTGTACATAGGGGGCAGTGTTATAGTAGTTATATTCTTGTACATAGGGGGCAGTATTATAGTAGTTATATTCCTGTACATAGGGGGCAGTATTATAGTAGTTATATTCTTGTACATAGGGGGCAGTATTATAGTAGTTATATTCTTGTACATAGGGGGCAGTATTATAGTAGTTATATTCCTGTACATAGGGGGCAGTATTATAGTAGTTATACTCCTGTACATAGGAATCAGTATTATAGTAGTTATATTCTTGTACATAGGGGACAGTATTATAGTAGTTATATTCCTGTACATAGGGGGCAGTATTATAGCAGTTATATTCTTGTACATAGGAGGCAGTATTATAGTAGTTATATTCCTGTACATAGGGGGCAGTATTATAGTAGTTATATTCCTGTACATAGGGGGCAGTATTATAGCAGTTATATTCTTGTACATAGGGGGCAGTATTATAGTAGTTATATTCCTGTACATAGGGGGCAGTATTATAGTAGTTATATTCTTGTACATAGGGGGCAGTATTATAGCAGTTATATTCCTGTACATAGGGGGCAGTATTATAGCAGTTATATTCCTGTACATAGGAAGCAGTATTATAGTAGTTATATTCTTGTACATAGGGGGCAGTATTATAGTAGTTATATTCCTGCACACAGTGGGCAGTTTTATAGTAGTTATATTCCTGTACATAGGGGGCAGTATTATAGTAGTTATATTCCTGCACACAGTGGGCAGTTTTATAGTAGTTATATTCCTGTACATAGGGGGCAGTACTATAGTAGTTATATTCTTGTACATAGGGGGCAGTATTATAGTAGTTATATTCCTGTACATAGGGGGCAGTATTATAGTAGTTATATTCCCGTACATAGGGGGCAGTATTATAGTAGTTATATTCTTGTACATAGGAGGCAGTATTATAGTAGTTATATTCCTGTACATAGGGGGCAGTATTATAGTAGTTATATTCTTGTACATAGGGGGCAGTATTATAGTAGTCATATACCTGTACATAGGGGGCAGTATTATAGTAGTTATATTCCTGTACATAGGGGGCAGTATTATAGTAGTTATATTCTTGTACATAGGGGCAGTATTATAGTAGTTATATTCTTGTACACAGGGGGCAGTATTATAGTAGTTATATTCTTGTACATAGGGGCAGTATTATAGTAGTTATATTCCTGTACATAGGGGGCAATATTATAGTAGTTATATTCCTGTACATAGGGGGCAGTATTATAGTAGTTATATTCCTGTACATAGGGGGCAGTATTATAGTAGTTATATTCTTGTACATAGGGGGCAGCATTATAGCAGTTATATTCTTGTACATAGGGGCAGTATTATAGTAGTTATATTCTTGTACATAGGGGGCAGTATTATAGTAGTTATATTCTTGTACACAGGGGGCAGTATTATAGTAGTTATATTCCTGTACATAGGGGGCAGTATTATAGCAGTTTTATTCCTGTACATAGGGTGCAGTATTATAGTAGTTATATTCCTGTACATAGGAAGCAGTATTATAGTAGTTATATTCTTGTACATAGGGGACAGTATTATAGTAGTTATATTCTTGTACATAGGGGGCAGTATTATAGCAGTTATATTCCTGTACATAGGGGGCAGTATTATAGCAGTTATATTCCTGTACATAGGGGGCAGTATTATAGCAGTTATATTCCTGTACATAGGAAGCAGTATTATAGCAGTTATATTCTTGTACATAGGGTGCAGTATTATAGCAGTTATATTCCTGTACATTGGGGCAGTATTATAGTAGTTATATTGCTGTACACAGTGGGCAGTTTTATAGTAGTTATATTCTTGTACATAGGGGGCAGTATTATAGTAGTTATATTCCTGTACATAGGGGGCAGTTTTATAGTAGTTATATTCTTGTACATAGGGGGCAGTATTATTGTAGTTATATTCTTGTACTTAGGGGCAGTATTATAGTAGTTATATTCTTGTACATAGGGGGCAGTATTATAGTAGTTATATTCTTGTACACAGGGGGCAGTATTATAGTAGTTATATTCCTGTACATAGGGGGCAGTATTATAGTAGTCATATACCTGTACATAGGGGGCAGTATTATAGTAGTTATATTCCTGTACATAGGGGGCAGTATTATAGCAGTTATATTCTTGTACATAGGGGGCAGCATTATAGCAGTTATATTCCTGTACATAGGGGGCAGCATTATAGTAGTTATATTCCTGTACATAGGGGGCAGTATTATAGTAGTTATATTCTTGTACATAGGGGGCAGAATTATAGTAGCTATATTCTTGTACACAGGGGGCAGTATTATAGTAGTTATATTCTTGTACATAGGGGGCAGTATTATAGTAGTTATATTCCTGTACATAGGGAGCAGTATTATAGTAGTTATATTCTTGTACATAGGGGGCAGTATTATAGTAGTTATATTCCTGTACATAGGGAGCAGTATTATAGTAGTTATATTCCTGTACATAGGGGGCAGTATTATAGTAGTTATATTCTTGTACATAGGGGGCAGTATTATAGTAGCTATATTCCTGTACATAGGGGGCAGTATTATAGTAGTTATATTCCTGTACATAGGGGGCAGTATTATAGTAGTTCTATTCCTGTACATAGGGGCAGTATTATAGTAGTTATATTCCTGTACATAGGGGGCAGTATTATAGTAGCTATATTCCTGTACATAGCGGGCAGTATTATAGTAGTTATATATCTGTACATAGGGGGCAGTATTATAGTAGTTCTATTCCTGTACATAGGGGCAGTATTATAGTAGTTATATTCTTGTACATAGGGGGCAGTATTATAGTAGTTATATTCTTGTACATAGGGGGCAGTATTATAGTAGTTATATTCCTGTACATAGGAGGCAGTATTATAGTAGTTATATTCCTGTACATAGGGGGCAGTATTATAGTAGTTATAGTCTTGTACATAGGGGGCAGTATTATAGTAGTTATATTCTTGTACATAGGGGGCAGTATTATAGTAGTTATATTCTTGTACATAGGGGGCAGTATTATAGTAGTTATATCCCTGTACATAGGGGGCAGTATTATAGTAGTTATATTCTTGTACATAGGGGGCAGTATTATAGTAGTTATATTCCTGTACATAGGGGGCATTATTATAGTAGTTATATTCTTGTACATAGGGGGCAGTATTATAGTAGTTATATCCCTGTACATAGGGGGCAGTATTATAGTAGTTATATTCTTGTACATAGGGGGCATTATTATAGTAGTTATATTCTTGTACACAGGGGGCAGTATTATAGTAGTTATATCCCTGTACATAGGGGGCAGTATTATAGTAGTTATATTCTTGTACATAGGGGGCAGTATTATAGTAGTTATATTCTTGTACATAGGGGGCAGTATTATAGTAGTTATATTCTTGTACATAGGGGGCAGTATTATAGTAGTTATATTCCTGTACATATAGGACAGTATTATAGTAGTTATATTCCTGTACATAGAGGACAGTATTATAGTAGTTATATTCCTGTACATAGAGGACAGTATTATAGTAGTTATATTCCTGTACATAGGGGGCAGTATTATAGTAGTTATATTCCTGTACATAGGGGGCAGTATTATAGTAGTTATATTCTTGTACATAGGGGGCAGTATTACAGTAGTTATATTCTTGTACATAGGTGCAGTATTATAGTAGTTATATACTTGTACATAGGGGGCAGTATTATAGTAGTTATATTCTTGTACATAGGGGGCAGTATTATAGTAGTTATATTCTTGTACATAGGGGGCAGTATTATAGTAGTTATATTCCTGTACATAGGGGGCAGTATTATAGTAGTTATATTCTTGTACATAGGGGGCAGTATTATAGTAGTTATATTCCTGTACATAGGGGGCAGTATTATAGTAGTTATATTCCTGTACATAGAGGACAGTATTATAGTAGTTATATTCCTGTACATAGAGGACAGTATTATAGTAGTTATATTCCTGTACATAGGGGCAGTATTATAGTAGTTATATTCCTGTACATAGAGGACAGTATTATAGGAGTTATATTCCTGTACATAGAGGACAGTATTATAGTAGTTATATTCCTGTACATAGGAGGCAGTATTATAGTAGTTATATTCCTGTACATAGGGGGCAGTATTATAGTAGTTATATTCCTGTACATAGGGGGCAGTATTATAGTAGTTATATTCCTGTATATAGGGGCAGTATTATAGTAGTTATATTCCTGTACATAGAGGACAGTATTATAGTAGTTATATTCCTGTACTTAGGAGGCAGTATTATAGTAGTTATATTCCTGTACATAGGGGGCAGTATTATAGAAGTTATATTCTTGTACATAGGGGGCAGTATTATAGTAGTTATATTCCTGTATATAGGGGCAGTATTATAGTAGTTATATTCTTGTACATAGGGGGCAGTATTATAGTAGTTATATTCCTGTACATAGAGGGCAGTATTATAGTAGTTATATTCTTGTACATAGGGGGCAGTATTATAGTAGTTATATTCCTGTACATAGGGGGCAGTATTATAGTAGTTATATTCTTGTACATAGGGGGCAGTATTATAGTAGTTATATTCTTGTACATAGGGGGCAGTATTATAGTAGTTATATTCTTGTACATAGGGGGCAGTATTTTAGTAGTTATATTCCTGTACATAGGGGGCAGTATTATAGTAGTTATATTCTTGTACATAGGGGGCAGTATTATAGTAGTTATATTCTTGTACATAGGGGGCAGTATTATAGTAGTTATATTCCTGTACACAGGGGGCAGTATTATAGTAGTTATATTCCTGTACACAGGGGGCAGTATTATAGTAGTTATATTCTTGTACATAGGGGGCAGTATTATAGTAGTTATATTCTTGTACATAGGGGGCAGTATTATAGTAGTTATATTCTTGTACATAGGGGGCAGTATTATAGTAGTTATATTCTTGTACATAGGGGGCAGTATTATAGTAGTTATATTCCTGTACATAGGGGGCAGTATTATAGTAGTTATATTCCTGTACATAGGGGGCAGTATTATAGTAGTTATATTCCTGTATATAGGGGCAGTATTATAGTAGTTATATTCCTGTACATAGAGGACAGTATTATAGTAGTTTCTACGTTGCAATATATGAGATATTTCCCCTGATGAATGATGTCTGGCTTCCCCCTCCGCTCTCTCTTTATCTTGTACATTATTACTTCTTTCGCACATAGAGAAGGATAAGATTTCTCCGTTGTCCTCGTTCTGCAGGGAAGGAAGTTTTGCCAAGTTTTGTCCTCTGGGAACCAGGAGCTGTAAGAATCCAAAATTCAAGGATAAGAGACGTCAGCTGTGAAGTCTGTGATGCTTCCTTATTGTTGCTTTTGGGGTCCATCCCCTGATGCAGATATAATATAATGTATCATTCGGATGGGTCAGTGAGGGGGGCCGTGCCCTGTGTACAGGGGATATCTCTGTATTACAGGTGACACTGATGAAGCTCTTGTATTAGGGGATGCTGGGAGCAGTAGTTCTGTGTCCGGTGCTCTGGGGGCGGGGCTGCTGCACTGAATATTTGCTTTCCTTCCCCCTGACACCTCTGGGCTTTGTCTAGACGTCAGGTCTTCCCCTCGCTGGGTGTTGTGAAGGTGCTGACATGTTCCTCATATGGTGAATGACCCCCCCGGACCCCTGGAGGAACATTTGGCTGCACTATAGAGAATCACGGAGATTTATCCGTGTAACATCATAAAACAACGCGTTCTCCTGGAAAACAATAACTGCTCAGCAATAACGAGGAGCACAGCGGGCCGTGCCGAGCAATACACACAGGCACAGCATGTCCTGCGTACACAGAACGAGCCGGGGGGGGGGGGAAGCACAAAATCTAAGGAGGCAGAAAATAATCGTGCACCCCCACCATCAAGGTGTCTCTAATATAGGGGCACAACCTAAAGCTCTACTATGCAGGCTGTAGGTGTAATATAGGGGCACTATAGGAGGCTCTAGTATACAGGCTCTAGGTGTAATATAGGGGCACTATAGGAGGCTCCTCTTAGGGGCTCTATTTTTGGGCAACTGATGCTCCAGGATCCTGACACAGACCCCTTCCCCTTGACATTCATAGTGAATGCACATCCATTACATTTGTATCTGGTTCTGTAGGACAATGAAGACCAATCTTGTTCCTCAGGGGTGTGATCCAAAAACACAGCTACCAGATTTTTTTATGCAAATCAGCATAAGCCCCGCCTCTTTGTGGAAGCTCTGGGAAGTCCTGGCACCTTCCATCCCTGTCCTTAGGCGTCCATATTGCAGGTCCTGCAGGCAGGGAGTGGGGTTAACATGCGGCTCCCCCGGCACACGTGTGAGGGGGCGGCCTGGCACCCGTTCAGCTGCTTGCAGGGTGAGGTCATTAACATTTGGTTAAGTAAAAACAACAACAATCGCGGCCTCGAGCCTTTTATGGAGATTTCCCCATCATTGACTTCATCCCAAAACGCGTCTTTTCTGCAGATGTTTGATGGATGAGTCTCCGGGACCAGATACATGAGGCGGGAGCTGGCTCCATCTCCATCCACATCCTCACCTGCGGCCAGAAGAGACATCGATACATGTGTCTGAGGGTTATCTGGCTGCGGGAAAGCTGGGTGACCCCCAATACTAGCCAATTCATGACTAATACTAGCGCCGCAGTGAAGACTGACACTGATGTAGAAAGATTGTATTAGGAGAACAGCAAATGCCACTCAGGAATGGACGTCTTAGATTTATCTGGGTGTGGGAAAGCTGGGTGACATCCAATGGGGCCGCATCACTATCAATGCACATTCACCCTCATTCAAGCTTAAACATGGTGCAGCTAGAAAAGCTGGGTGCTTAAATCGGTCTAACATCCTACAGTCCAATGTATGTTCATCCTGAGCCCGCTGCTTCATGAAGGTAACTTTAGAGCTATAGTTTAGGCTGACACAGATCCAAGCAGATCATTAGAGAGAAGAAACGCAGAGTCCTGTGTCTTAAGCAACAGGTGGATTTGATTTATCTGGTTATAGTAAAGCTGGGTGATATCTAATATCAATATACAAACAAAGGAAAAGCTGGATCGTCACTTTGTTTCATTTATTCAATTCTTTTATCTCGCTTCATCCTGAGCTTTCCGATTCCTGAGCATAATACTAGAGCTGCAGTGTAGACTGACACTGATCCAGATTATTAGCATAAAGTGAGAAGCAGATTCATCTGCCATTCAGGATCCATGGAAAGTAGAGTGCATTCCACAACACCCGCCCTGGGATATATATATTAGGTGGGTGATGATGTGAATCCCTCATCTATAAGAACAGATTATGTCATAATGGAACCAAATGCAGGGGATGACCTAATACAGGGACGAGGCGTCTGAGGTATCTCTAATCCTCCCCAACCTGAGGCATCGCACCGCAGCGCCTCCGCACAGGGGGGGGGGGGGGGGGGGATGATCAACAGTCACTGCTGCTCCAACTGCACCTTTAATTAAAGGGCTTTGAAAGTGTCAAGAAAACATCCTCCATTCTGCTCTGACTAGTAGTTGTAGCAGGCTCCTGCATAATGGCCAGTCATAGAGGAGGAGCTGCTGTGGAGTTCAATGCAGGGAGCACAGCAGTGTGAGGACACACCCCCGTGCACTTGCATAAGCTATAAATCCATGTATCACAGTCCTGCTGCTACTAACGACATACGCAAAGGTCCATCTGATTACCCATCTTTACAGCACAAATGCATAACATTACTTCCAGAGAGAACAGAGCACAGCAGTGTGAGGACACACCCCCAGTGCATTTGCAGAGACTATAATCCTGGCATATAAAGCCATACATTACAGTCCTGCTGCTACTAACAACATACACAAAGGTCTGATTACACATCTTTACAGCACAAATGCATAACATTACTTCCAGAGAGCACAGAGCACAGCAGTGTGAGGACACACCCTATTGAACTTGTAGAAGCTGCAAATCTGACATATAAATCCATATATCACAGTCCTGCTGCTACTATACACAAAAGCCAGATTACACATCCCTCCAGGGCCAACACCCAATGCTGCCCAGCGTACATGGAGCTGCAATCCTAGAATATAACTCCATATATCACAGTCCTGCTGCTACGGACATCATATACAGAGGGAAGAATCGGGGGCGACCTCCTTGATGGTTTACAGGTAAAAATAAAGAATAAGCAGGAAAAACAATTACATACCTCCCAACATTTGGGAAAAGGAAAGAGGGACAAAATGGCCACACCCCCAATCACTCCCTGGCCACGCCCCAAATTTTAACCATATTAAAAATAATAAAAATCATAATTTAAAAAAAAAAAAAAAATTATCCTCATTGGGATTTGAACCCAGAACCTGCAGTGTCCATGTACAATAATAACACAGCGCCCCAACCCACTGAGCTATAACCTCAGTGATTAACAAGTGGAGAATTTTGGTAACTAAGAACTATATACTGCTGTGGTATATAGGGAGGGATCTTCTCAGATTATTGTAATTATTGAGACTATTATTATTATTATTATTATTATTGAGATGATTATTATTATTTTTACCATTATTAATAATCATCTCCATAATAATAAAATTTATAATAATAATAATAATAATAGTCTGAATAATTACAATAATAATCTCTGAGAAGTTCCCTCTATATATCAGTGCATTAGTCTGTGTCACAGTGTAAATGGCAGATAACATGTCTTAGTTACCAGAAATCCTCAGCTCTGTATCACTGGGCTTATAGCTCAGTTAGTTAAGCTCCTGTCTGCAGTGCAGAGGGTCCCAGGTTTGAATCTCAGCCTGGCCAAAACTTTATGTAATTTAATTATATAAAGAGCTTGTGTCTGGGGAAGCCCTGGAGACCATATATGGACAGATCTGAAGCTGATGACGTGGTCCCTGCTCTCCGGCTGAGCCGACACTTCTCTGAAAAGGATTCCCTGCCCGATGTCTGCTCTGGGGAAGCCTAGGAGATGCAGTGACCATATATGGACAGATGCTGATCTGACCTGATGACGTGGTCCCTGCTCTCCGCTAAGCCGACACTTCTCTGAAAAGGATTCCCTGCCCGATGTCTGCTCTGGGGAACCCTAGGAGATGCAGTGACCATATATGGACAGATGCTGATCTGACCTGATGACGTGGTCCCTGCTCTCCGCTAAGCCGACACTTCTCTGAAAAGGATTCCCTGCCCGATGTCTGCTCTGGGGAAGCCTAGGAGATGCAGTGACCATATATGGACAGATGCTGATCTGAAGCTGATGACGTGGTCCCTGCTCTCCGGCTGAGCCGACACTTCTCTGAAAAGGATTCGCGATGTCTGCTCTGGGGAAGCCTAGGAGATGCAGAGACCATATATGGACAGATGCTGATCTGAAGCTGATGACGTGGTCCCTGCTCTGCGCTAAGCCCGACACTTCTCTGAAAAGGATTCCCTGCCCGATGTCTGTAGAAGCCATTCTGTACTGTGAGTTCAGACTTTCAAAGTATTTACTATGCGGACACAGCGCCGGGACAAAGCGGGACCTGGGGGGAAAATTCGTGACAATATCATAGCTGCCCGTGACGCGGGGCAGGGGTACGAAAAGCGGGAAAGTCCCGGCAAAATCGGGATGGTTGGGAGCTATGCAATTAGTTGTTATTTGAAATCAGCAGTCACAATGCGACCTCGGAGGCCGAGCTCCCAGAATCCACTGCTCCAGGGTGATAGGGTGCAGCTCTGGATGTGACTGGAGCGCAATGTACTGTACATAAGGACATCATAATAAAGTCAGAAATCATAACATACCGGCTGCAGCTGTGCTATCTACTTTGCTCCATAACATGCTGCCTGCAGATAGGACACTATGTACCATCTGCTCAGCTCCTCCTGCTCTATAACATGCTGACTGCAGATAGGACACTATGTACAATGTGCTCAGCTCCTCCTGCTCTATAACATGCTGACTGCAGATAGGACACTATGTACAATCTGCTCAGCTCCTCCTGCTCTATAACATGCTGCCTGCAGATAGGACACTATGTACCATCTGCTCAGCTCCTTCTGCTTTATAACATGCTGCCTGCAGATAGGACACTATGTACCATCTGCTCAGCTCCTCCTGCTCTATAACATGCTGCCTGCAGATAGGACACTATGTACCATCTGCTCAGCTCCTCCTGCTCTATAACATGCTGACTGCAGATAGGACACTATGTACAATGTGCTCAGCTCCTCCTGCTCTATAACATGCTGACTGCAGATAGGACACTAAGTACCATCTGCTCAGCTCCTCCTGCTCTATAACATGCTGCCTGCAGATAGGACACTATGTACCATCTGCTCAGCTCCTCCTGCTCTATAACATGCTGCCTGCAGATAGGACACTATGTACCATCTGCTCAGCTCCTCCTGCTCTATAACATGCTGCCTGCAGATAGGACACTATGTACAATGTGCTCAGCTCCTCCTGCTCTATAACATGCTGCCTGCAGATAGGACACTATGTACCATCTGCTCAGCTCCTCCTGCTCTATAACATGCTGCCTGCAGATATGACACCATGTACAATCTGCTCAGCACCTCCTGCTCTATTACATGCTGCCTGCAGATAGGACACTATGTACAATCTGCTCAGCACCTCCTGCTCTATAACATGCCGCCTGCAGATAGGACACTATGTACCATCTGCTCAGCTCCTACTGCTCTATAACATGCTGCCTGCAGATAGGACACTATGGACAATCTGCTCAGCTCCTCCTGCTCTATAACATGCTGCCTGCAGATAGGACACTATGGACAATCTGCTCAGCTCCTCCTGCTACATAACATGCTGCCTGCAGATAGGACACTATGTACCATCTGCTCAGCTCCTCCTGCTCTATTACATGCTGCCTGCAGATAGGACATTTTATTCACATGACGCTGAAGATCTGAGCGCGGTTTGTGACGTTTCGATGATCTCGTTGGTTCTTATAAAAGGGCAGAAAACTTTATACATAAACTTTAGCAGAGTAAAATCTCTTCCGTCCTCGTTGGGGGACAGGGAGGGCCCCGGCGTTGCCCCTTCTAATGGCTCCCAGATTATCCGGGCACAAATTTCACAGGAAGGAATTTTGTTTTTCATCGCCTCCTCCCTGACTTCTCATTCCTGAGTCTCCGGCTCCTCAGATACAATCACAGAATCTGCATGAAAATGGGAGTAATGTGGGGGTGACCTCCTGCCCAGCGACCTGGGGCCCCAACAAGTGCAAAGTGCGGAGTGTGAGCTCATAGGGAGGAGGAATGCAAAGAATCCACAGAATGCACGAGAGATGAAGAATCCAGAAAAGGAATCAGAGAACCTTCTCACAGCTGAGGGTTTGTTACCGTTGCATCTAAAATGATAAACAGCCTCAACTCCAAACTGATACAAAGTCCTGACAGGAGCAGCTCAGACCGGATACAAATATAAAGCCTGGAGAAGGAGCTTCCAGAGCACATCCACGGGCACAGACCCCACGTGCCCCCCAATAGCTGCTGCGGGAGGAGGGGGGGGGGGGGAGGTTAACATGAGAACTTTAATTTCCTAGAGACAAGATCTAAACTTCCAGAAGAGAACAATTTACATTCCTGAATTCAGGAAGCAGAATTATAAAATAGCCAGAGCCAAACACATTAGAGCGAGGGATGTCTCCAGAGCTGCACTCACTATTCTGCTGGTGGTGCAGTCACTGTACATACATGACATTACTTATCCTGTACTGATCCTGAGTTACATCCTGTATTATACCCCAGAGCTACACTCACTATTCTGCTGGTGGTGCAGTCACTGTACATACATGACATTACTTATCCTGTACTGATCCTGAGTTACATCCTGTATTATACTCCAGAGCTGCACTCACTATTCTGCTGCTGGTGCAGTCACTGTGTACATACATGACATTACTTATCCTGTACTGATCCTGAGTTACATCCTGTATTATACCCCAGAGCTGCACTCACTATTCTGCTGCTGGTGCAGTCACTGTGTACATACATGACATTACTTGTCCTGTACTGATCCTGAGTTACATCCTGTATTATACCCCAGAGCTGCACTCACTATTCTGCTGGTGGTGCAGTCACTGTGTACATACATGACATTACTTATCCTGTACTGATCCTGAGTTACATCCTGTATTATACTCCAGAGCTGCACTCACTATTCTGCTGCTGGTGCAGTCAATGTGTACATACATGACATTACTTATCCTGTACTGATCCTGAGTTACATCCTGTATTATACTCCAGAGCTGCACTCACTATTCTGCTGCTGGTGCAGTCACTGTGTACATACATGACATTACTTATCCTGTACTGATCCTGAGTTACATCCTGTATTATACCCCAGAGCTGCACTCACTATTCTGCTGCTGGTGCAGTCACTGTGTACATACATGACATTACTTATCCTGTACTGATCCTGAGTTACATCCTGTATTATACCCCAGAGCTGCACTCACTATTCTGCTGCTGGTGCAGTCACTGTGTACATACATGACATTACTTATCCTGTACTGATCCTGAGTTACATCCTGTATTATACTCCAGAGCTGCACTCACTATTCTGCTGCTGGTGCAGTCACTGTGTACATACATGACATTACTTATCCTGTACTGATCCTGAGTTACATCCTGTATTATACTCCAGAGCTGCACTCACTATTCTGCTGAGGTAGAGGGCAATACTTAGTAAGATGATATTTATTTTAGATAACAGAAGCACAGGCAGTTTGAATGAAAATGACATCACAATGACCAATACGATGACATCACTGATCCCTACTTTACTGAGTTGTTATCCTATTAGGCCTATCAGAGCTCTTGTTCCCTCTATTACACATCTTTCATGTATGAGGCTGCAGTATTATCAGAGCAGCTCAGGGTTTCCTCTAACCTTAACCCTCAGAAAGTCCCTTAAATTCTGGGAATCTTTCCGTCCTTGGAAATTCCTATATTTTCCTGCACTATGTATGAGGACAATGACCGGATCTGTAAATGGTTGATCTGCTGGTTACATAATTAGGTGTCTATCAGTAGCAGCGCCTCCTGCAGGTCACAGGTAAAGTTACCTGCTTATATCAAATGCTACATTACTTTGCTGCCACCTGCTGGTTACATATTAATAAACAGGATACATAACTCATGTAGGCAATTTATCATATATAATAAAACTATTATATAAGGCAACCCCCTTCCACTCCAGCTGCTCACTTGCTGCCCTTCGGCCCATTATATTCCTCCTATGTTGATTGCAGAGTAACGGAGTGTTCACACCTTGCGGCAATGTGCCAGCAGCGATATCCATAAAACATCAAAGCCGTGACCCCGCCAAGCGGTTTATGGGTTACATTAAAGGCAATGGCTTCCAGACACTGAGACGTCAGCATCTCACAGAACTGAGCAGCCAAAGGGGAGACGGTGGAGACGCTGCCTGGCGTAGACTCTGCGCTCCTGGCCATAGACATGGCACGAAAGGCTCTTCCCGCTGAATCCATACTGGACGAGAGCGACCGGGATCAGCTCCACTGTCTGACGCTGAGTCCAGGACACAAAGAAAAGAAAACTGTGTTATTTGTAATCAGAAATAAAAATAGGAAGTAATAAAATTACAATGTAACAAAATCTGCTCAGTGTTATCAGAAGTGTTCTGCCGCCATCTAGTGGCTGCTCCTAGGTAATGCAGTTCATGCAAAGTCTTCCTCTTATTCATCTGTAGCATAGCTCAGCAGACAGTATCACACGGGATAGGATTAGATACACAGCTCAGCAGACAGTATCACACAGGATAGGATTAGATACACAGCTCAGCAGACAGTATCACACAGGATAGGATTAGATACACAGCTCAGCAGTCAGTATCACACAGGATAGGATTAGATACACAGCTCAGCAGACAGTATCACACAGGATAGGATTAGATACACAGCTCAGCAGACAGTATCACACAGGATAGGATTAGATACACAGCTTCAGCAGACAGTATCACACGGGATAGGATTAGATACACAGCTCAGCAGACAGTATCACACAGGATAGGATTAGATACACAGCTCAGAAGACAGTATCACACAGGATAGGATTAGATACACAGCTCAGCAGACAGTATCACACAGGGTATGATTAGATACACAGCTCTGCAGACAGTATCACACAGGATAGGATTAGATACACAGCTCATCAGGCAGTATCACACAGGATAGGATTAGATACACAGCTCAGCAGACAGTATCACACAGGATAGGATTAGATACACAGCTCAGCAGACAGTATCACACAGGATAGGATTAGATACACAGCTCAGCAGACAGTATCACACGGGATAGGATTAGATACACAGCTCAGCAGACAGTATCACACAGGATAGGATTAGATACACAGCTCAGCAGACAGTAAATAATTTCTGGTTGTATCCTGGGGTTTGATGATGAAATGCAATTTGTGGTTTGCTCTCCGGTAGATAATGATTGCACAGATAACATTGATCCAATCATCCAATTCCTGTGATTAACTGTTCCAATTTCTGGGCTAATCATCGGCTTTTTTGGGGGGGGGGGGAGGAGATGATGTTTAGTTCTACAAACTTCTGGTGGAAACTGCTGCAGAATCCTGGCAGGAAGTACAAGACCCCTCCATGTCCAGGGGTCTGTAAGGTGGGGCTCAGGTGTATGGGAGGGGCTTAGCATGGCTCCATTACCAGGAGTCAGTAAGGCGGGGCTCAGGTGTATGGGAGGGGCTTAGAATGGCAGAATTACCATCACATATTAACCTGGGGAGGATCCTGCGGCAGCAATGCTCCTACAAGGAAAAGCCGAGGACTGGGAGAAGAAGGGAAAGGGGCAGCGACATGGAGCATAGCTAGAAGGCTACTACACCAGTACTACAGTGTTACCACTATCCTGAGCTATTAATACTGTACAGCTCCCACACTACTACACAGATACTATACTGCAATATCATAACTAGTACCACGTCATTACTGACCGCGCTGCAACATTACTCCAATACTATTACTACAATGTAACTGATAACCCGCCACTATAACTACTACTATAGCTGCCACCTGCTAGTGCACTAATGATACTACTAATACTAATACTACTAATACTAATACTAATACTAACACTACTAATTCTAAGTTGTTTTTACACAACTATTACAACCTTGCTGTTACAAATACTACTGCGTTGTTACTCCCCAGTATTCTCAGGTGTTATTATCCCTGCACTCCTATACTTAGCGGAGGCCCTGGGTGACACCAGAGAGCAGAGGCTGATCTGTACCTGCCTCAGGACGTGACACCAGGGGCCGCACACGTTGCGATGATCTTGGATGAACCTCTCGGAGGCGGCGGATAACTCAGGGACCTCCGCAAATCCGGAGAGCGGAAGAACCTGCAATAAGTACAAGATTCTATAATGTGGAGACGGCCGCACCCAGCTGTGCCAGGGCCCTGACCGACAGCACCCAACTTTCCCACAACCTGATTGGAGTAGAAGGAAGAGCGCAGCATTGTCTGTGTAATGAGACGGCTCTGATCCACATCATAAAGCAGGAGGAGACTCTCCGGAGGATCAATACTGAGCGATCAATCCTGAGTATTGACCCTCAGGAGACGCTGAGCCCCGCGTTACATCAACATAAAGCGCATGGAGCGGAACACAAACCAATAATGTATCCAACTCATGTATCTAATCCTTAGATACATCGTATCCATCACTCACCGTCACATCATCGTCCATCAGAATCTCCTCCCCTGTCACTTTGTGGAGGAGGATGAGCGGCAGAGCGGGATCCAGCTCCGGGGGGTGCGAGACCACCTCAGCGCGCAGGGTCTTCCTGCAACAACACAGCACAGCTCTGAGCCAACAACTGCTGCAGCCCCTGATGGATCAGAGTCTGCAAAGAGGAGCCACACACTGTGCCAAACCCTCAGCTTCAGGACATGCAGGGAGATTAGTTGGGCTGAGGATGCAATTGACTTCCCCTTACACCAGGAGCTGCCCCTATGCACCTCTCCTGCCCAGGACCGAAATATACAAACCCCTTACCAACACCCACTCACCATTTCACTGCCACCTGCTGGTAATATAAGAGGCGCCCCTCTCCTCTACAAGAGACACAGATTCTTCTACCTCGTCCAGAACATTTGCTGCATCTAAAGGATTAAAAAAGTTACTACAACAGTAAAACTTCATTCTTAATTCTCCAGGGTAGTTATATCCCTGTACATAGGGGGCAGTATTATAGTAGTTATATCCCTGTACATAGGGGGCAGTATTATAGTAGTTATATTCCTGTACATAGGGGGCAGTATTATAGTAGTTATATTCCTGTACATAGGGGGCAGTATTATAGTAGTTATATTCTTGTACATAGGGGGCAGTATTATAGTAGTTATATTCCTGTACATAGGGGGCAGTATTATAGTAGTTATATTCCTGTACATAGGGGGCAGTATTATAGTAGTTATATCCCTGTACATAGGGGGCAGTATTATAGTAGTTATATCCCTGTACATAGGGGGCAGTATTATAGTAGTTATATCCCTGTACATAGGGGGCAGTATTATAGTAGTTATATTCCTGTACATAGGGGGCAGTATTATAGTAGTTATATTCCTGTACATAGGAGGCAGTATTATAGTAGTTATATTCTTGTACATAGGGGGCAGTATTATAGTAGTTATATTCCTGTACATAGGGGGCAGTATTATAGTAGTTATATACCTGTACATAGGGGGCAGTATTATAGTAGTTATATCCCTGTACATAGGGGGCAGTATTATAGTAGTTATATTCCTGTACATAGGGGGCAGTATTATAGTAGTTATATTCTTGTACATAGGGGGCAGTATTATAGTAGTTATATTCCTGTACATAGGGGGCAGTATTATAGTAGTTATATTCCTGTACATAGGGGGCAGTATTATAGTAGTTATATCCCTGTACATAGGGGGCAGTATTATAGTAGTTATATCCCTGTACATAGGGGGCAGTATTATAGTAGTTATATCCCTGTACATAGGGGGCAGTATTATAGTAGTTATATTCCTGTACATAGGGGGCAGTATTATAGTAGTTATATTCCTGTACATAGGAGGCAGTATTATAGTAGTTATATTCTTGTACATAGGGGGCAGTATTATAGTAGTTATATTCCTGTACATAGGGGGCAGTATTATAGTAGTTATATACCTGTACATAGGGGGCAGTATTATAGTAGTTATATCCCTGTACATAGGGGGCAGTATTATAGTAGTTATATTCCTGTACATAGGGGGCAGTATTATAGTAGTTATATCCCTGTACATAGGGGGCAGTATTATAGTAGTTATATTCTTATACATAGGGGGCAGTATTATAGTAGTTATGTTCCTGTACATAGGGGGCAGTATTATAGTAGTTATATCCCTGTACATAGGGGGCAGTATTATAGTAGTTATATCCCTGTACATAGGGGGCAGTATTATAGTAGTTATATCCCTGTACATAGGGGGCAGTATTATAGTAGTTATATTCCTGTACATAGGGGGCAGTATTATAGTAGTTATATTCCTGTACATAGGAGGCAGTATTATAGTAGTTATATTCCTGTACATAGAGGGCAGTATTATAGTAGTTATATTCCTGTACATAGGGGGCAGTATTATAGTAGTTATATTCCTGTACATAGGGGGCAGTATTATAGTAGTTATATTCCTGTACATAGAGGGCAGTATTATAGTAGTTATATTCCTGTACATAGGGGGCAGTATTATAGTAGTTATATTCTTGTACATAGGGGGCAGTATTATAGTAGTTATATTCCTGTACATAGGGGGCAGTATTATAGTAGTTATATTCCTGTACATGGGAGCAGTATTATAGTGGTTATATTCCTGTACATAGGGGGCAGTATTATAGTGGTTATATTCTTGTACATAGGGGGCAGTATAATAGTAGTTATATTCCTGTACATAGGGGGCAGTATAATAGTAGTTATATTCCTGTACATAGGGGGCAGTATTATAGTAGTTATATTCCTGTACATAGGGGGCAGTATTATAGTAGTTATATTCCTGTACATAGGGGGCATTATTATAGTAGTTATATTCCTGTACATAGGGGGCAGTATTATAGTAGTTATATTCCTGTACATAGGGGGCAGTATTATAGTAGTTATATTCCTGTACATAGGGGGCAGTATTATAGTAGTTATATTCCTGTACATGGGAGCAGTATTATAGTGGTTATATTCCTGTACATAGGGGGCAGTATTATAGTGGTTATATTCTTGTACATAGGGGCAGTATTATAGTAGTTATATTCTTGTACATAGGGGGCAGTATAATAGTAGTTATATTCCTGTACATAGGGGGCAGTATAATAGTAGTTATATTCCTGTACATAGGGGGCAGTATTATAGTAGTTATATCCCTGTACATAGGGGGCAGTATTATAGTAGTTATATTCCTGTACATAGGGGGCAGTATTATAGTAGTTATATTCCTGTACATAGGAGGCAGTATTATATTAGTTATATTCCTGTACATAGGGGGCAGTATTATAGTAGTTATATTCCTGTACATAGGGGGCAGTATTATAGTAGTTATATTCCTGTACATAGGGGACAGTATTATAGTAGTTATATCCCTGTACATAGGGGGCAGTATTATAGTAGTTATATTCCTGTACATAGGGAGCAGTATTATAGTAGTTATATTCCTGTACATAGGGGGCAGTATTATAGTAGTTCTATTCCTGTACATAGGGGGCAGTGTTATAGTAGCTATATCCCTGTACATAGGGGGCAGTATAATAGTAGTTATATTCCTGTACATAGGGGGCAGTATAATAGTAGTTATATTCCTGTACATAGGGGGCAGTATTATAGTAGTTATATTCCTGTACATAGGGGGCAGTATTAAAGTAGTTATATTCCTGTACATAGGGGGCATTATTATAGTAGTTATATTCCTGTACATAGGGGGCAGTATTATAGTAGTTATATTCCTGTACATAGGGGGCAGTATTATAGTAGTTATATTCCTGTACATAGGGGGCAGTATTATAGTAGTTATATTCCTGTACATAGGGGGCAGTATTATAGTAGTTATATTCCTGTACATAGGGGGCAGTATTATAGTAGTTATATTCCTGTACATAGGGGGCAGTATTATAGTAGTTATATTCCTGTACATAGGGGACAGTATTATAGTAGTTATATTCCTGTACATAGGGGGCAGTATTATAGTAGTTATATTCCTGTACATAGGGAGCAGTATTATAGTAGTTATATTCCTGTACATAGGGGGCAGTATTATAGTAGTTCTATTCCTGTACATAGGGGGCAGTGTTATAGTAGCTATATCCCTGTACATAGGGGACAGTATTATAGTAGTTATATCCCTGTACATAGGGGGCAGTATTATAGTAGTTATATTCCTGTACATAGGGGGCAGTATTATAGTAGTTATATTCCTGTACACAGGGGGCAGTATTATAGTAGTTATATTCCTGTACATAGGGGGCAGTATTATAGTAGCTATATCCCTGTACATAGGGGCAGTATTATAGTAGTTATATTCCTGTACATAGGGGGCAGTATTATAGTAGTTATATTCTTGTACATAGGGGACAGTATTATAGTAGTTATATTCTTGTACATAGGAGGCAGTATTATAGTAGTTATATTCCTGTACATAGGGGGCAGTATTATAGTAGTTATATTCCTGTACATAGGGGGCAGTGTTATAGTAGTTATATCCCTGTACATAGGGGGCAGTATTATAGTAGTTATATTCTTGTACATAGGGGGCAGTATTATAGTAGTTATATTCCTGTACATAGGGGGCAGTATTATAGTAGTTATATTCCTGTACATAGGGGGCAGTATTATAGTAGTTATATTCCTGTACATAGGGGGCAGTATTATAGTAGTTCTATTCCTGTACATAGGGGGCAGTGTTATAGTAGTTCTATTCCTGTACATAGGGGACAGTATTATAGTAGTTATATTCCTGTACATAGGGGGCAGTATTATAGTAGCTATATCCCTGTACATAGGGGACAGTATTATAGTAGTTATATTCCTGTACATAGGGAGCAGTATTATAGTAGTTATATTCCTGTACATAGGGGGCAGTATTATAGTAGTTATATTCCTGTACATAGGGGGCAGTATTATAGTAGTTATATTCTTGTACATAGAGGGCAGTATTATAGTAGTTATATTCCTGTACATAGGAGGCAGTATTATAGTAGTTATATTCCTGTACATACGGGGCAGTATTATAGTAGTTATATTCTTGTACATAGGGGCCAGTATTATAGTAGTTATATTCTTGTACATAGGGGGCAGTATTATAGTAGTTATGTTCCTGTACATAGGTGGCAGTATTATAGTAGTTATGTTCCTGTACATAGGTGGCAGTATTATAGTAGTTATATTCTTGTACATAGGGGGCAGTATTATAGTAGTTATATTCTTGTACATAGGGGGCAGTATTATAGTAGTTATATTCTTGTACATAGGGGGCAGTATTATAGTAGTTATATTCTTGTACATAGGGGGCAGTATTATAGTAGTTATATTCTTGTACATAGGGGGCAGTATTATAGTAGTTATATTCCTGTACATAGGGGGCAGTATTATAGTAGTTATATTCCTGTACATAGGGGGCAGTATTATAGTAGTTATAGTCTTGTACATAGGGGGCAGTATTATAGTAGTTATATTCTTGTACATAGGGGGCAGTAATATAGTAGTTATATTCTTGTACATAGGGGGCAGTATTATAGTAGTTATATTCCTGTACATAGGGGGCAGTATTATAGTAGTTATATTCTTGTACATATGGGGGCAGTATTATAGTAGTTATATTCTTGTACATAGGGGGCAGTATTATAGTAGTTATATTCCTGTACATAGGGGGCAGTATTATAGTAGTTATATTCCTGTACATAGGAGCAGTATTATAGTAGTTATATTCCTGTACATAGGGAGCAGTATTATAGTAGTTATATTCCTGTACATAGGGGGCAGTATTATAGTAGTTATATTCCTGTACATAGGGGGCAGTATTATAGTAGTTATATTCTTGTACATAGAGGGCAGTATTATAGTAGTTATATTCCTGTACATAGGAGGCAGTATTATAGTAGTTATATTCCTGTACATAGGGGGCAGTATTATAGTAGTTATATTCCTGTACATAGGGGGTAGTATTATAGTAGTTATATTCCTGTACATAGGGGGGCAGTATTATAGTAGTTATATTCCTGTACATAGGGGGCAGTATTATAGTAGTTATATTCCTGTACATAGGGGGCAGTATTATAGTAGTTATATTCCTGTACATAGGAGGCAGTATTATAGTAGTTATATTCCTGTACATAGGGGGCAGTATTATAGTAGTTATATTCCTGTACATAGGAGGCAGTATTATAGTAGTTATATTCCTGTACATAGGGGGCAGTATTATAGTAGTTATATTCTTGTACATAGGGGGCAGTATTATAGTAGTTATATTCCTGTACATAGGGGGCAGTATTATAGTAGTTATATTCCTGTACATAGGGGGCAGTATTATAGTAGTTATATTCCTGTACATAGGGGGCAGTATTATAGTAGTTATATTCCTGTACATAGGGGGCAGTAATATAGTAGTTATATTCCTGTACATAGGGGGCAGTATTATAGTAGTTATATTCCTGTACATAGGGAGCAGTATTATAGTAGTTATATTCTTGTACATAGGGGGCAGTATTATAGTAGTTATATTCTTGTACATAGGGGGCAGTAATATAGTAGTTATATTCTTGTACATAGGGGGCAGTATTATAGTAGTTATATTCTTGTACATATGGGACAGTATTATAGTAGTTATATCCCTGTACATAGGAGGCAGTATTATAGTAGTTACTTCCAGGATTCCTTACCTCCTTCTTCCGCTCCCTGAACACCTTTTGCTCCTGGATTTCTGGCGGCTGCTCGGACACTGACATCTGAACTGTAGATATTTTGGACATTTAGGAGAATCCAGAAGATAAATGTAAAGAACAGATGTAGATAATCTCTCACCTGGCCGGATCCTCCACATCTGGAGCACTTACATCGCCCACGTCCAGTACATTTCCCACAGACCTGGAATAATTACAGTCACAGATGGGACCACAAGTAACGTCTGGATTATTCGGGAGATTCTTCCTTATTAGAGGTTTTGCAGTTTTTCTATGGATAAGAGTTTGTAACATTTCCCAGTATTATCCTATAACTGGACAATAAAATGTCGGAAAAATCCGTCCCAAGTCTAAAGGGGTCCCCTGCCTGGTACAAAATATACAGAAATACAATGTGTCGCCCCTTTAAGAGATGCAACATATAATCATCTCCCTATAGAGTTAGAGGCTTCTCTCCTGAAGAGCTGACAATCTAGACACTAAACCCTTCTATAGGATTAGTCTTCACCTTTATTTCTCCGGATCCGGGAAGTGGGAATTTCTTTGTCCCTTCCTGAAAATGTTGTGGGGTCTGGACACGGATATCCCAGAGTTGGGTCGCGGTTCCGGTTCCTCCACGCGGAGCATCGATTCTCTGCCCTATAGATATCAGGACGGTCATAATAGTGTCCAATCACCTTCTACTGATCTGCATAAAGTATGTGCCCCCTCCCATAGACTATGTTATATGTATAGAATTGATGGTTACACAATAACTGCACATGTGATCAGATTTGGGTTTTCATTAGTTGTTGATTATTATTAGATCATTGATACATAACTTCTGTAGGGGTCATCCATAGGGGCCAGGTACTTACCTGTGTAAGGTTTGCAGGTTTTCTCAATGTTTCGGCTTTCAGTAAATGTGTCCAGTCTGTACTGTATAACAGGGCAAGTGCAGGGGGTCAGTGACCAAATACATGAGGACCCCCCCCCCCATCAAAGAACAGATTATAATCATAGTAATATGGATCAGCCTTGACATTGGAGGTGTAAATTCTCCACGCACATCAAGAGCTGCACTCAAAATATCGTTACTACACCAAGTTTTATTCTCCAGTCACATCCAGAGCTGCGTAATCACACCTTTGTGTATGTTAGTAGCAGCAGGACTGTGAAATATGGAAATAAAGGAACTATTGTAGTTTCTCCAAGTGCACTGCGAGGTGTGCTCTGCTATGCGCTGTGCAGCCAGTGCTATGTGTTGTCCCTGGCGAGATGTGTAATCAGTCCTTTGTATATGTTATTAGTAGCAGCAGGACTGTGAAATATGAATTTATAATCCAGGACTGCAGCTTCTCATGTAGACTGGGGGCGTGTCCTCAAACTGCTGTGCTCTGTGCAGCCAGTGTTATGTATTGTCCCTGGTGAGGTGTGTAATCAGACCTCACACTGCTGTGCTCTGTGCTCTCTGCAGCCAGTGTTATGTATTGTCCCTGGTGAGGTGTGTAATCAGACCTTTGTGTAGCAGCAGGACTGTGATATTTGGATTAATATTTGGAGGTTGTAACACCGTGCTATGCTCACAGCATTGAACTACTCCAGCATCTCCTGCCTGCTCTAAGTAAATGCTGTAGCAGGCTTCTGGATGAGAAATGTAGCAGTCCCTCAGAGCAGAGGACTTGGGCTACAAAACTGTTTAGTGAACATGTCCTCACACTGCTGTGCTCTGTGCTATCTGCAGCCAGGGTTAAGTATTGTTAATGGAAAGCTGTATAATCAGACCTTTGTACATGATGTTAGTAGCAGCAGGACTGTGATATATGGATTTAGATTTCAGAACTGTAGCTTCTCCAATTGCACTGGGGATGTGTCCTCACACTGCTGTTATCTGTGCTCTCTGCAACCAGTGCCAAGTATGGCAACCTAGAGAGATGCAAGACTGTATATTATATTTCAGGCTCCTTACATTGCTGTGTTCAGAGCTGTTTGCATTCAGTTGCCTCAGACCTTCCCCTTTACTCCAAGTGACTGCTGTAGTATTCAAGCTACAGCTTTTACCCAGAGCATTGGGGATTGTTAGTGGAGGTTTGAGACTTTGAATGCAGATTTGGCTGTGACTGGAGTACGATATTATAAAACTTCAAATCCAAAGACAGAATATTGAGATCCCAACATTTTAGGAATAGGACTCACTCTGTATAGGGGCATCTGTGTTAACCTCTCGATCACCGGCTCTTCTGCTCGGGGTCTGCAGCAGCAGGAGGACAGATATTTCCGCACGGCCTCCCCTGCTGCTTCCACCGTGATGACGACATTTCTAGAAGAGGAAAGGGGGGACAGTTAATGTTCTGATCCGAGGTGGTTCTGCAGATGCAAGGAGCCGAGGAGGACACTATTATGGGGGATCCAAGGCTCCTGTACATAGATGTGACATAGTAATCACCTGTAACCCCGGGGGTCTCTGTTAGAGGCGTCACATGGGGGGCACTGGTCACTACTCAGAGAGACTCCTGTATAGGGAGAAATAATTATAGATTAGGAGAACCTTGCAGACATTGTAACACATAACCTGATTGTCTAGACCAGGGGTAGGGAACCTATGGCTCAGGAGCCAGATATGGCTCTTTTGTTGGCTGCATCTGGCTCTCAGACAGATCTTTAATATATAGTGATGGCTGCTGTGTGTCTCTTAGACTGATCACTGGACACAGGAAGCAATGTTAGCGTTGCCTACGTTCCTTGTACGACCCAGGTGCCATCGCCGCCATTGTCTAAGCCTGGGTCAAAGAGAAGAGCGTGGGAGCGATGAGGAGCTGGCTGCAGGGAGCGCTGGTAAGTTTACATTAATTTTTTCTTTTTTGCTGTGACTACCTATCTACTGGGAGGCATGTGCTGTGGCTACCTATCTACTGGGAGAATGTGCTGTGGCTTCCCATCTACTGGGGGCATGTGCTGTGGCTTCCTATCTACTGGGGACATGTGCTGTGGCTTCCTATCTACTGGGGGCATGTGCTGTGGCTTCCCATCTACTGGGAGAATGTGCTGTGGCTTCCCATCTACTGGGGGCATGTGCTGTGGCTTCCTATCTACTGGGGACATGTGCTGTGGCTTCCTATCTACTGGGGGCATGTGCTGTGGCTTCCTATCTACTGGGAGTATGTGCTGGGGCTACCTATCTACTGGGGGCATGTGCTGTGGCTTCCTATCTACTGGGGGCATGTGCTGTGGCTTCCTATCTACTGGGAGTATGTGCTGTGGCTTCCTATCTACTGGGAGAATGTGCTGTGGCTTCCTATCTACTGGGAGAATGTGCTGTGGCTACCTATCTACTGGGTGCATGTGCTGGGGCTACCTATCTACTGGGGACATGTGCTGTGGCTTCCTATCTACTGGGGGCATGTGCTGTGGCTTCCTATCTACTGGGGACATGTGCTGTGGCTTCCTATCTACTGGGGACATGTGCTGTGGCTTCCTATCTACTGGGGGCATGTGCTGTGGCTTCCTATCTACTGGGGACATGTGCTGTGGCTTCCTATCTACTGGGGGCATGTGCTGTGACTACCTATCTACTGGGAGATTGTGCTGTGGCTTCCTATCTACTGGGAGTATGTGCTGTGGCTACCTATCTACTGGGGGCATGTGCTGTGGCTTCCTATCTACTGGGAGTATGTGCTGTGGCTATCTATCTACTGGGGGCATGTGCTGTGGCTTCCTATCTACTGGGGGCATGTGCTGTGGCTTCCTATCTACTGGGGACATGTGCTGTGGCTTCCTATCTACTGGGGACATGTGCTGTGGCTATCTATCTACTGGGGGCATGTGCTGTGGCTTCCTATCTACTGGGGGCATGTGCTGTGGCTTCCTATCTACTGGGGACATGTGCTGTGGCTTCCTATCTACTGGGGGCATGTGCTGTGGCTACCTATCTACTGGGAGATTGTGCTGTGGCTTCCTATCTACTGGGTGCATGTGCTGGGGCTACCTATCTACTGGGAGAATGTGCTGTGGCTTCCTATCTACTGGGAGATTGTGCTGTGGCTTCCTATCTACTGGGAGTATGTGCTGTGGCTTCCTATCTACTGGGAGAATGTGCTGGGGCTACCAATCTACTGGGTGCATGTGCTGGGGCTACCTATCTACTGGGAGTATGTGCTGTGGCTACCTATCTACTTTGAGGCATGTGTTATGGCTACCTATCTACTGGGAGGCATGTGCTGTGGCTACCTATCTACTGGGGGCATGTGCTGTGACTACCTATATACTGGGGGCATGTGCTGTGGCTTCCTATCTACTGGGAGGCATGTGCTGTGACTACCTATATACTGGGGGCATGTGCTGTGACTACCTATATACTGGGGGCATGTGCTGTGGCTTCCTATCTACTGGGAGGCATGTGCTGTGACTACCTATATACTGGGGGCATGTGCTGTGGCTTCCTATCTACTGGGAGGCATGTGCTGTGACTACCTATATACTGGGGGCATGTGCTGTGGCTTCCTATCTACTGGGAGGCATGTGCTGTGACTACCTATATACTGGGGGCATGTGCTGTGGCTTCCTATCTACTGGGAGGCATGTGCTGTGGCTACCTATCTACTGGGGGCATGTGCTGGGGCTACCTATCTACTGGGAGTATGTGCTGTGGCTACCTATCTACTGGGAGGCATGTGGTGTGTGATGGATTTGGAGTAGTGAACCCTGTGGACCATCGCAAACTATGATGTAAGCAGACACCTGGGACGAGGATCTAAGTAGTCTTGCTGCAGTATGGCGACACCAGGTGGATCCACAGGCACGACTTGTCCACGGTGGCAGCCAAGGTCGAGGTACAGGATCACTAGGCAGTCTCGTGGTCAGGAACAGACAGACGGTCAAGGCAGGCGCAATGATGTGAGGTCAGGGATGGAACAAGAGGTCAGGGCTGGCAGCGAAGGAGCAGAATCAGGAACAGGTCCGGGGACACAATGGGAGGTCTACACTTGGGAAGGAAACTGTAGAAAGCTTCCTCACAGGCATGAAGCACTAAGATTCGGCGGGGAATGCTGGCCGCCACCAGTCTTTATAGCTGGCGCTTTAAATCTGTGAGTGCATGTGCTGGCCAGCCGGGCCTGGACGGGAGCAGGAACGTGGAGAGGTGAGTGGGCTCGGAAAGGGGCGCTGCCACTAAGTGGGGGACGAGTGTGCCTGCGATCCGAGACGTTGACTGCAGGGGTACCTGTGACACCCTATCTACTGGGGGGGGCACGTGCATATTGTACGGCTCTCACGGAACAACATTTTAAAATATGTGTCGATCATGGCTCTCTCAGCTATAAAGGTTCCTGACCCCTGGTCTAGACAAATGTAGCAAACCCTCAGCTTTATACAAGTCTTCATGCTTTAAAGCCTTTTGGAAGTAAACATTCACTGACAGCTAGCAGAGATCTATAATAGAATTATGGCTGCCTGCATCCACCACTAGGGGGAGCTCTCTGCACATGGAGTTTTATCATATAGACTGAAGCCAGTGCTATGTGTTGTCCCTGGAGAGATGTGTAATCAGACCTTTGTGTAGGTTGTTGTTGTAGCAGCAGGACTGTGATATATGGATTTTTATTCCAGGATTGTAGCATCACCAAGTGCACTGGGGGTGTGTCCTCACACTGCTGTGCTCTGTTTATTAAGCCGCTCCAAAGCTCCTTCTTGCCCAGTGTATAAGCTGTAGCCAGCTTCTGGTTCAATACTACAGCTGACCATCAAAGCAGAGAGCACAGCAGTGTCCTACTGCTACTACCAACAACATACACAAAAGGTACAATGTACATAGGGACAATAACGCAGGCTGCAGAGAGAACAGAGCACAGCAGTGAGAGGCGAAATAAACACCTGGAATATAAATTCATATTTCACAGGCAAGTGTCTGATTACACATCTCTCCAGGGACTATACCCAACACTGGCTGCAGAGAGAACAGAGCACAGCAGTGTGAGGTCTGATTACACATCTCTCCAGGGACAGTACATAACACTGGCTGCAGAGAGCACAGAGCACAGCAGTGTGAGGTCTGATTACACATCTCTCCAGAGACACAACATAACACTGGCTGCAGAGAGCACAGAGCACAGCAGTGTGAGGTCTGATTACACATCTCTCCAGGGACAATACATAACACTGGCTGCAGAGAGCACAGAGCACAGCAGTGTGAGGTCTGATTTGGTTCTGTTCTGGGTCACAGTGGACCTTATAGCTCTCCCTGAACACAATATAGAACATGGATATTAGACAAGTGCAATAGTTACGACCGGAGGACCTACCTTTCTCCATGCGGGGGTTTCTGATGTCACATGCAGGGGGTCAGTAACAGATGGACGGTCCCGGAGGCAGCGCCATATCTGGAAACAAACCCACAAAGAGACGCAGAACCCCCAGACATTGTGCAGCGAGACCACAAAACCCACTGCACAGGTAGCGAGTGAGGAGCGGAGCGGGTCCTGGCGGCCTGGAGGGGGCGCTCATACCCCTGGGGAGGGGGCAGACAATGGCTTCTGGATCTGGGCAGATGATGATAAGAGTCGCCCCATTCACATTAATTGTTCGCGCAAAATATAGGGCGACCGCACCAATCCTGTCCATTGTTCAGAGAGGGGGAGGGGGCAAGAGATAAGATCAGGAAAAGACAGGGTTAATGCTTTCCAGTCTGCTGCATCTCAACTGTGTATGTGGGAAAGCTGGGTGGCAGCACTTGTGCATCTCAAACGTGTCTGTATGTGGGAAAGCTGGGTGGCAGCACTTGTGCATCTCAAACGTGTCTGTATGTGGGAAAGCTGGGTGGCAGCACTTGTGCATCTCAAACGTGTCTGTATGTGGGAAAGCTGGGTGGCAGCACTTGTGCATCTCAAACGTGTCTGCATGTGGGAAAGCTGGGTGGCAGCACTTGTGCATCTCAAACGTGTCTGCATGTGGGAAAGCTGGGTGGCAGCACTTGTGCATCTCAAACGTGTCTGTATGTGGGAAAGCTGGGTGGCAGCACTTGTGCATCTCAAACGTGTCTGTATGTGGGAAAGCTGGGTGGCAGCACTTGTGCATCTCAAACGTGTCTGCATGTGGGAAAGCTGGGTGGCAGCACTTGTGCATCTCAAACGTGTCTGTATGTGGGAAAGCTGGGTGGCAGCACCCGTGCATCTCAAACGTGTCTGTATGTGGGAAAGCTGGGTGGCAGCACCCGTGCATCTCAAACGTGTCTGTATATGGGAAAGCTGGGTGGCAGCACCTGTGTAGCATTAGTTGTCTTGTCACCTCCTCTAATCAACTTTTTGATACACTAGCTGAAAAGAGTAACAATAAAACACCCGGTTGCATAAGTGTCCACACCCCTCCCCTGCACCATAGTATTAGGGACCCAATAGTAACGCGCAATGGGACTGATCCGGTGCGGTTTACTAATTGTTGCAGAGCTGCAGGTCTCATGTCTGCGGATGCTGGGACTTGTAGTCCTCCAGGCTGTAGGGGGATTTACTAGATCCTGCAAAGTCCCCGGGGTCATTGGAACACAATAGGGCAGCGGGTGGCGTCACACTTGTTATGGAGCCGAACCGTGCAGGGTGTGGTGTCTGTATTGTGTTCAGTAATAATAGTGCCGCCATCTACTGCCACAACACCAGCGTATGGCACACAGGGACACACGCACAAAGGCCCTGGCTGCATTCTGGAAGCACATTGGATTATTATTCTCAGTGTGAACACAGGCCAACAATTATCTAATGCAATGCTGCCATCTTGTGGTGAGATTACAAACTGCAGGAAAAATATCCTGAGGAACTACATTCAATGGAAATCAGACTGTCTGACATTGTATCCCGAGTAAAATATGGATTTCAGATTTCAGATGCTGTGCTCTGTGCCTACAGTGCTGCGCTCTGTTCACTAAGCAGTTTCACAGCCCGCTGCTCTGAGGGACTGCTACAGGATTCATTCAGAAGGCCGCTTAGGCAGCTTGTACTTGGAGCAGGCAGGAGATGCTACAACCTGGAAAAATAAATCCAGATTTCACAGCCCTGCTGCTACTAAAATGCAAAAGGACTGATTACACATCTCTCTAGGGATAATACGCATCACTGATTGCAGAGAGCTCAGCAGTGTGAGGACACACCCCCAGTGCATTTTGAGTAGCTACAATCCTGGAATATAAATCCATATATCACAGTCCTGCTGCTACTAACAATATACACAAAGGTCTGATTACACATCTCCCCAGGGACTATATCCAACACTGGCTGCAGTCTGTATGGCCACACCTGCTGATGGTTTCCCTTTAAAGACTTTACAGTAGAAATAATACAGACTGGATAATTTGTTACATAATTTATATATTTAATACAAAATGTAATAAGTAGAAACATTAGAAGGATAGTTTGTTGTTATAATATTACAATTATATTATCAGAATTTTGTGCACATTTTTGCTTTTACAAAATATACAAGAAATTATTATTGTGGCAGATGGCGATTTCCATGCGCGGCACTTCGTGATTGGTCCTGGGGGGTCACATGATGGTGCAGCAGCACTTCTGGGGGTTGCTCTGCACGTACACCTTGTTTTCCTTTCCATATACATAGTATTGGCGCTGCTCTCCCCTCCAGGTATAGCGCACCCTGGTGAGGGGCAGTAACTCCACACTCTGCCTCTGGAGAGGGGGGAAACAGATGTTACCTGGGGTGCTGCCTCCTGCCACCACTAGGGGGCCATCTCCAGGCATAGGATTCCCCAGTGTGGACACTACCCCTTAGTGGTGGGGGACACAACTACAGTCTCAGGCTTATAGTTCATAGAAGTAGCAGAGTGGTAGGAGCCAAAGCTGAGAACTGGGAGGCTGGGAGTTGTAGTTCATCACATGATGAGATTATAAACATGCATGGAACAATAATTACATAAATAGATATTAGAAATGAGCACAAACCTGCCTGATAACCCGACAGGACGACGAGAACTGGGTGCGGTGCTGCTCCAAAGCATTCTGGGAAGCCCAGATAATGGAGGAGTCTGGGAAATCTACCAGTGGGGACACCTAGAGGTATAATAAAATAACGGTTACATCCCGAAATACTCTGTGCTGCTTCATCAATGTTCCTTTCATTTTTAAGCCAAACTTAAATACTCTGTGCTGCTGTGCATCCTACTTGGTTCACTATACTCTTACTCTATGACCTCCCCCAGAATAAGCCCCTCCCCCTCCTGAAATGCTCTGTGCTGCTGGTGGCCCTGATGCTTTCATTATGTAACTACCTATTAATCAGCACACTCCTCTCCTGAAATACTTTGCACTGCAGTGGGATCTGGATACTTCAACTATGGAATTCTCAGCCTGTGTCCTCCCAAAAGTTCAGCCCGGTCCCTTACTATACTACCTTGAGCTGCGGGTCCCTGATCTATCCACATTGTAACAGTCAGCACATTCCCCTCCTGAAATACTCTGTGCTGCTGTAGACCGTTCCACTATGTAACTCTCAGTCTCACAATCAGCAGTTCCTGAAATACTCTGTGCTGCTGCATAATATATAATAGATCTGACCGTTAGCTGCTCGTCTGTGTAGATCCTCTCCCCGTGCACCGTCTTGAAGAGATCCGAAGAAAATTCTGATTTATGAGCCGATATGAACTGATATTTATTATTCTTCCTGCCAAGAAAGGGGGAAAAAAAATTACCCAAATATGTGTAACACATAACAATGCTGTGTGTTTGCTACAATGTATCAGTGCAGGCAAAACTGTTCAGTCTGGCTTATACATCGGTAAAATCTGGGAATTCCACCCCTTTATTAGGTATGGTCAGCGAGTGATCTCTGTTATCAGCCACTCACCAGGTGATGGTCAGCTGGATGTAGGTCAGGACTTGCCCTCTCCCACCACAGGGGGCGCAGTTCTGAGCGGTGCTGTGGTCACACATCCTGCAGCTGAGGGATAAGGGGGAGTAATAGTTAGAACATGTGACCCCAGGATGCAGTGTGAACAGTCACAGAGGTCTACAATATTGGTGAACTACAATGCCCAGCATGCCCTGACAGCCCCCAGTATGGGTTTGTACTAGTAGTCACCACTCGGTCCCGCTGCCGTAGCACTGCTGACACATCTCCATCTGCATCCGCCGCCCGGTCCCGTTACACCACATGCACTGAATCTGCAGCAAAAATAGCAACGAAGTGCGTTTAGTCATAACCTCCCCCTGCTCCCCTCCCTATCCCATGGGTGTATATACATGATTACCCTCTACACGATAACACAAAGTTGCAATATACTCTAGTCACATCCAAAGCTGCCTTCAGTTCTCTGGTAGATCCACGATGCAAGGATCCTCCTGCTGACTCGGTGGCTGTTCAGATTATGCAGAAACGTGACCTGAATAACATCTTACAAAATGACGGACGGTCAGAAGGGTGAGCACTGGCTGGGGGGCTGACACATTTAGATGCAGCTTTGGATGCGACTAGAGTAGAAGAGAATGTGATCACAAATTAATAACAATATTACTAAACTCATCCTCTGGATGCCCCCACTCTACCCCTGTGATATAAGTATATACCCCCTCCCCCCATATCCTCTGTGAGGGGTCCGGATACTCACCCGGCCGGTCCCGTGACACTTCCGACACATGTTCTTCCCCATCCCTTTACAATGGGAACAAGTCTAGAAGAGAGGAAATCAAAATATAAAAAGATGATAATTCCAAGAAAGGCTTAACGGGATTGTGTGTAGATACAGTATAGACTTGTGTGTGTTATTGTTCTCCTGTATCAGCCAGTCATGCACAGTGGCTCCAGTACATCATATAGGGGCACCCCAGGCCTGCACCCATCACCTTCACAGAGGACGTATGAGGGACTTTCATCTTCTGGATCCCATCCATGAACATGTCAGGAACAGCAACTGGAACCTCCCAGGGCTTCAGCGTAGATGCCACATTCCTACAGTCCACGTGCTGACCTGAGGGACCGACAGAGGGAGAAGAGAAACCATCAGCAGGTGTGACCATGTAGACTGCAGCAATCCTGGAATATAAATCCATATATCACAGTCCTGCTGCTACTAACAACATACACAGAGGTCTGATTATACATCTCTCCAGGGACAATACATTACACTGGCTGCAGAGAGCACAGAGCACAGCAGTGTGAGGTCTGATTACACATCTCTCCAGGGACAATACATAACACTGGCTGCAGGGAGCACAGAGCACAGCAGTGTGAGGTCTGATTACACATCTCTCCAGGGACAATACATAACACTGGCTGCAGGGAGCACAGAGCACAGCAGTGTGAGGTCTGATTACACATCTCTCCAGGGACAATACATAACACTGGCTGCAGAGAGCACAGAGCACAGCAGTGTGAGGTCTGATTACACATCTCTCCAGGGACAATACATAACACTGGCTGCAGAGAGCACAGAGCACAGCAGTGTGAGGTCTGATTACACATCTCTCCAGGGACAATACATAACACTGGCTGCAGGGAGCACAGAGCACAGCAGTGTGAGGTCTGATTACACATCTCTCCAGGGACAATACATAACACTGGCTGCAGGGAGCACAGAGCACAGCAGTGTGAGGTCGGATTACACATCTCTCCAGGGACAATACATAACACTGGCTGCAGAGAGCACAGAGCACAGCAGTGTGAGGTCTGATTACACATCTCTCCAGGGACAATACATAACACTGGCTGCAGAGAGCACAGAGCACAGCAGTGTGAGGTCTGATTACACATCTCTCCAGGGACAGTACATAACATTGGCTGCAGAGAGCACAGAGCACAGCAGTGTGAGGTCTGATTACACATCTCTCCAGGGACAGTACATAACATTGGCTGCAGAGAGCACAGAGCACAGCAGTGTGAGGTCTGATTACACATCTCTCCAGGGACAATACATAACACTGGCTGCAGAGAGCACAGAGCACAGCAGTGTGAGGTCTGATTACACATCTCTCCAGGGACAGTACATAACATTGGCTGCAGAGAGCACAGAGCACAGCAGTGTGAGGTCTGATTACACATCTCTCCAGGGACAGTACATAACATTGGCTGCAGAGAGCACAGAGCACAGCAGTGTGAGGTCTGATTACACATCTCTCCAGGGACAGTACATAACATTGGCTGCAGAGAGCACAGAGCACAGCAGTGTGAGGTCTGATTACACATCTCTCCAGGGACAATACTTAACACTGGCTGCAGAGAGCACAGAGCACAGCAGTGTGAGGTCTGATTACACATCTCTCCAGGGACAATACATAACACTGGCTGCACAGAGCACAGCAGTGTGAGGTCTGATTACACATCTCTCCAGGGACAATACATAACACTGGCTGAAGAGAGCACAGAGCACAGCAGTGTGAGGTCTGATTACACATCTCTCCAGGAACAATACATAACACTGGCTGCAGAGAGCACAGAGCACAGCAGTGTGAGGTCTGATTACACATCTCTCCAGGGACAATACATAACACTGGCTGCAGAGAGCACAGAGCACAGTAGTGTGAGGTCTGATTACACATATCTCCAGGGACAATACATAACACTGGCTGCACAGAGCACAGCAGTGTGAGGTCTGATTACACATCTCTCCAGGGACAATACATAACACTGGCTGCACAGAGCACAGCAGTGTGAGGTCTGATTACACATCTCTCCAGGGACAATACATAACACTGGCTGCACAGAGCACAGCAGTGTGAGGTCTGATTACACATCTCTCCAGGGACAATACATAACACTGGCTGCACAGAGCACAGCAGTGTGAGGTCTGATTACACATCTCTCCAGGGACAATACATAACACTGGCTGCACAGAGCACAGCAGTGTGAGGTCTGATTACACATCTCTCCAGGGACAATACATAACACTGGCTGCACAGAGCACAGCAGTGTGAGGTCTGATTACACATCTCTCCAGGGACAATACATAACACTGGCTGCACAGAGCACAGCAGTGTGAGGTATTATTACACATCTCTCCAGGGACAGTACATAACACTGTCTGCAGAGAGCACAGAGCACAGCAGTGTGAGGTCTGATTACACATCTCTCCAGGGACAATACATAACACTGGCTGCAGAGAGCACAGAGCACAGCAGTGTGAGGTCTGATTACACATCTCTCCAGGGACAGTACATAACACTGGCTGCAGGGAGCACAGAGCACAGCAGTGTGAGGTCTGATTACACATCTCTCCAGGGACAATACATAACACTGGCTGCAGGGAGCACAGAGCACAGCAGTATGAGGTCTGATTACACATCTCTCCAGGGACAATACATAACACTGGCTGCAGAGAGCACAGAGCACAGCAGTGTGAGGTCTGATTACACATCTCTCCAGGGACAATACATAACACTGGCTGCAGGGAGCACAGAGCACAGCAGTGTGAGGTCTGATTACACATCTCTCCAGGGACAATACATAACACTGGCTGCAGAGAGCACAGCAGTGTGAGGTCTGATTACACATCTCTCCAGGGACAATACATAACACTGGCTGCAGAGAGCACAGAGCACAGCAGTGTGAGGTCTGATTACACATCTCTCCAGGGACAGTACATAACATTGGCTGCAGAGAGCACAGAGCACAGCAGTGTGAGGTCTGATTACACATCTCTCCAGGGACAGTACATAACATTGGCTGCAGAGAGCACAGAGCACAGCAGTGTGAGGTCTGATTACACATCTCTCCAGGGACAATACATAACACTGGCTGCAGAGAGCACAGAGCACAGCAGTGTGAGGTCTGATTACACATCTCTCCAGGGACAGTACATAACATTGGCTGCAGAGAGCACAGAGCACAGCAGTGTGAGGTCTGATTACACATCTCTCCAGGGACAGTACATAACATTGGCTGCAGAGAGCACAGAGCACAGCAGTGTGAGGTCTGATTACACATCTCTCCAGGGACAATACATAACACTGGCTGCACAGAGCACAGCAGTGTGAGGTCTGATTACACATCTCTCCAGGGACAATACATAACACTGGCTGCAGAGAGCACAGAGCACAGCAGTGTGAGGTCTGATTACACATCTCTCCAGGAACAATACATAACACTGGCTGCAGAGAGCACAGAGCACAGCAGTGTGAGGTCTGATTACACATCTCTCCAGGAACAATACATAACACTGGCTGCAGAGAGCACAGAGCACAGCAGTGTGAGGTCTGATTACACATCTCTCCAGGGACAATACATAACACT
This sequence comes from Engystomops pustulosus, assembly GCF_040894005.1. Taxonomy (NCBI): domain Eukaryota; kingdom Metazoa; phylum Chordata; class Amphibia; order Anura; family Leptodactylidae; genus Engystomops; species Engystomops pustulosus. The sequence continues at coordinate 5,537,839 of NC_092420.1, forward strand.
GGCTGCAGAGAGCACAGAGCACAGCAGTGTGAGGTCTGATTACACATATCTCCAGGGACAATACATAACACTGGCTGCAGAGAGCACAGCAGTGTGAGGTCTGATTACACATCTCTCCAGGGACAATACATAACACTGGCTGCACAGAGCACAGCAGTGTGAGGTCTGATTACACATCTCTCCAGGGACAATACATAACACTGGCTGCACAGAGCACAGCAGTGTGAGGTCTGATTACACATCTCTCCAGGGACAATACATAACACTGGCTGCACAGAGCACAGCAGTGTGAGGTCTGATTACACATCTCTCCAGGGACAATACATAACACTGGCTGCACAGAGCACAGCAGTGTGAGGTCTGATTACACATCTCTCCAGGGACAATACATAACACTGGCTGCAGAGAGCACAGAGCACAGCAGTGTGAGGTATTATTACACATCTCTCCAGGGACAGTACATAACACTGTCTGCAGAGAGCACAGAGCACAGCAGTGTGAGGTCTGATTACACATCTCTCCAGGGACAATACATAACACTGGCTGCAGAGAGCACAGAGCACAGCAGTGTGAGGTCTGATTACACATCTCTCCAGGGACAGTACATAACACTGGCTGCAGAGAGCACAGAGCACAGCAGTGTGAGGTCTGATTACACATCTCTCCGGGGACAATACATTACACTGGCTGCAGAGAGCACAGAGCACAGCAGTGTGAGGTCTGATTACACATCTCTCCAGGGACAATACCCAACACTGGCTGCAGGGAGCACAGAGCACAGCAGTGTGAGGTCTGATTACACATCTCTCCAGGGACAATACATAGCACTGGCTGCAGTCTGTATGGTCACACCTGCTGATGGTTTCCATACACATGTAGTATTGGGGTCTCACTGACCTGTGTATTGTTCCGTCACCCACTCACAAATCCGTGACTCAGTGAAAGTCTCCAGCAAATACTGAAAATAAAAACACACAAAGTGTCTCTGGATTGTCTACATCTCCTATAGGGGGCACCAAATCAGCATGGAACATACTCACAGTACTGCAGCCTGTGCAAGAGTAGCTGCGGGGAAGGGCGGAAGGGCAGGGGGACAAGGAAGGACAAGGACAAGCAGGACAAGGACGGGCAGGAGAAGCAGGACAAGGACGGGCAGGAGAAGAAGAAGGACAGGATGAGAAGAAGGAGGATAGGATGAGAAGAAGGAGGATGAGGAGGAGTTCTGAGTACCAGAGACCCCGCAGGCAGAGCAGATGAGCTGCAGTCACTGATAGTCCTGATAGAGCAGCGCTGCAGTGAAAAGCATGGTGAAGAAAGAACAATAAGGGCTGAAGACCTATAGAAGTGGAGTCTCTCACCTTATAAGTGTTCAGCGGCTGCAGCTCCTCCATCGCCATCTCTCTGGTCGGGGCGCCCCCATAACAACATTTGCTGTTCCCATATTCCTCTATCGCTTGCTTTGCCATGGCCTCGGTGATCAGCAGCGCCCTGGGGGGGACGGCACCCACTTATCAGGACCCTTTAAGATAATGTAACCCTACAATACCAGGTAATCAGGGGTCTTCATACCTGGGGTCTGTGTGACTGGATCCAGACACCGGGGACTGACCATGGGCAGGGGGTGCACATTTCTTACCTGTAGGTGAAGGGGAATCTATATTTCACAGTCCTGCTGCTACTTACATCATACACAAAGGTATCTATGACATTTGTACTCACCTTCAGGAATAACAGGGGCCCCACCACTTTTCTGGACCACTGATACTTGCACGTCCACTGGGGGGCGACACCGGGACGCCGCAGCTGTATCGGAGCCGGTTCGCACAGCTGGGTTAGGATAAAGCTGCTCAGTACTGCAGTTCAGGGAGGTCATTGGGGGCGCGGAGCAGCCTTCAGGGGTAGGAGGAGACACTGAAGCCATGGATGGGGGAACCAGCGCCACCCTTGACATTTTGGGGGTGCTCAGGTCGACGTCCACAAATTCTGATGTGGTGCGTGACGAATTGACGACCATACTGACCGGGTCTGGGGAGCACAGGGTTAACACATCAATCCAGTTACATAATAACCCCATTGGGGAAACTACAACTCCCAGCATACAGCGACAGCTGCAATCCCATCATGCATTGCTGCAGGTTTGTCTGCCATAAACAGCAGCAGGTTGTGACAATTGTACAAAGTAATTGCTATGTAAGCGATTCCCCGGCATCTCCCATAATGCAGATTGATGAGGAGGTCAAATATTTATGCAAAAACATAGATAAAACCCTTTGGATGAGTGGCGCCCCCTCCGGGCCATACCTACCTCTGCCTGGTGTGTGTACTTACCTGGGGAAGACGAGACGACAGGAGGGTTTGTGAAATGCATGAATCTGGCAACAAATAAGATACAAAGAATCAGGTCAGGGAGTTCTCACAGCTGAGGGGTCGTTACAGTCGTATCCTCTTGAAGGTAAACATAGAACTTTCCTGTCCTGTGTTACAATGTATCAGTCTGGAGTCTTATCTCACTTGAGACTCAGGTGGATACAATTGTAACAAACCCTCTGCTGTAATATGGTCTTTACAAGATTTGCACAAATTATTCCTTTGTGATTTGGCCTCAAATCCGTTTTTCTCAAACTGTAAATCCCGTTATTGCTGCAGAACGAAGCTTGAAGTTGGCTGTACCTTCATGCAGCTGGAGTTTGCTACAATGTATCAGTGAAGGAGATATTTGATGGAATGAATGAATATCTGATCTCCAGGAATTAGATTTCACTTACATTTTTGTGTCGCTGTCCGGTGCACAAGGAGAGGTGAGGACCAGGGTACAAACCACATCTAAGGTAAGTTGCTCCCATCACATGATTTGGGGAGGGGCGGATCACACCTGATGCTAAAAGTGGAGTGGGCTGTAACCCTTCAGCTGCTGGAGAATTCATTTATTAAGCCTGCAGGTGCGGATCATGGGGTGAGCACGTATCATAATAGAGAATCTACTTGTCCTTTTTTTTCACTCCACTACTGACTCGGCAAAATGCATCTGGGCGCGTTCACACGTTGCGTTTTGACCTGCGTTTTCATTGCGTTTGAAACGCATATACAACAGCTGAGGAGGGGTGATTTGCCTAATTACATCACTGTTAACATTTCAGTTTGCAAAACGCATCGTAAACGCGATGTTAACGCATGTGTTAACACCGCGTTAATGCGTGCGTTTTTTAACGCATGTGTTAACATTGCGTTTACAAAAGTCAACGGTAATGTAATTAGGCAAATCACCTCTCCACAGCTGTTGTATATGCGTTTCAAACGCAATGAAAATGCGACCAAAACGCAACGTGTGAACGCGCCCTCATGCGATTGATAACCCGATTGCATGCGTTTCTCTGGAAACGCATATGCGATCGCCCCAAACTCCGCCCCCTGTGCGCTAGCGTCGCGTTATGAACGCGGCGCTAGCGGAACGTGTGAACGCGCCCTCAGGCTGCATTCACATGTGGCTTTTGTGTTGCGTTTCAAAACGCAATACACAGAATCCTCCTGCGATCACCTATTGAAGTTAGATGCGTTTGCATCGCGTTTACTAATTCAATAGGGGATCGCAGGAAGATCAAATCGCCACATGGGAACGCCGCCTCATTACACAGGTTTATCTATGGTTGGTGAAGGTGAGATGTGCTGCAGATGGGGGACACATGGCCAAATCTTCGTTACCAGCAGTGCGGAGGTGCCTGGCGAGGGGGCTGTATACAGTAGAACCATGGGGGGGGGGGCTGTATACAGTAGAACCATGGGGGGGGGGGGGGGGGCTGTATATAAAATAACCATGACAGGGCTGTGTGGGAATATTTAAGTTTCTGAATTTTTAATGCCGCCACATGAGTTCACTGTAAGGGCGCGTTCACACATTGCATTTTGGTTGCATTTTCATTGCGTTTGAAACGCATATACAACAGCTGATGAGAGGTGATTTGCCTAATTACAATGCCATTTATGTTTGTAAACGCAATGTTAACGCATGCGTTAACAAAACGCACGCATTAACGCATGCGTTACCATCACGTTTACGATGCGTTTTGTAAACGGAAATCTTTACAGTGATGTAATTAGGCAAATCACTCCTCCTCAGCTGTTGTATATGCGTTTCAGACGCAATGAAAACGCAGGTCAAAACGCAACGTGTGAACGCGCCCTAAAGGGGCCCACTAAGGGCGCGGTCACACGTTTTTTCATCTATGTTTTCACTGCATTTGAAACGGATTACTACAGCTGAGGAGGGGGAATTTACCTAATTACATTGCTGTTAACATTAGCATGCGGTAACATTGCGTTAACAAATTTATCCACGTAAGTTTTCACATACAGACACAATGGGGCAGATTTACTTACCCGGTCCATTCGCGATTCAGCGGCGCGTTCTCCGTGCTGGATTCGGGTCCGGACGGGATTTATTAAGGCAGTTCCTCCAACGTCCACCAGGTGGCGCTGCTGCGCTGAAGTTCCCTGGAACGCACTGGTGTTCACTGAGCCGGGCCGAATGAAGGTAAGTGCAAGCTCCGCGACACATTTTTTTTTTTTTAAATGCGGCGGTTTTTCCGAATCAGTCGGGTTTTTGTTCGGCCACGCCCCCCGATATTCAGGTAACACGTCGGGAAACCGCGAATCGGGCCCTTAGTAAATGACCCCCAATATTGCTGTACAGGTCACATGTAACAAATCCAGGGTGTGGGGCTCTGCTCTGAAGGGAACACGACCGCAGGGTCAGACTACGCACTGAAATATTTGTAGTCTGTTACCATGGAGACACAGACGTACAGGCTATTTTCAAAATAAAGTTTATGTCACATGAATTGGAGCCATTACTAAAGTAGCACAAAGTCAAAAAAGAGGATACAAAAATCTTATAAATAGAAATGGAAGAGTTTTATTGAAGACAATACAGCCTGTATATTGTACAGTTAGTATATAGGGGGACACTTGTCTTAAAGGGGATTTTCCACGAAAGAAAATTCTCAATTCTCAACCCCCGAGTGATGTTACACAATAAAGATCATTTTTAACCCCTTACTTTACAAAGTTACTCAATTTTATTTTAGCTCCTATCACTCAGTGATGGTCAGTGTAATATCCCAGGGTGTGGGCGGGGCCTCTCTGAGCAGACACTTCATGATCCCTCTAGTTCTGTGGGGTGACAATGTGGTTACATTATCAGGTTACAGGTGTATATACACTTATCTGGCTACTGACACATAGAGAGAGAGGAGACAGATGAGAGATGCACGAGATGCCTATAACCCCATTACACTGTCAGCTCTGCTACATCTCTGTTCACTTATCTGCTTGTAGTTTGCAGCTCCGCTCTGCTCAGGATGTGCTGGCAGGAAGTGTATCAGTGCATGTGTCAGTCCGAGCTCCGTGCAGGGGGCGGGGCTACAGGCTCAGTGCAGAAAGACAGCTCCTTTCTGTGACACAGAAATCCAAGATGGCACCCAGGGTCGTGCAGGGTCGTGTCTAAGGGCACCTGAAATTGTATACACCAGGACTGATAGAGACAGGGTGGAATTATATCTGCGAAATGCTGCATTTTTGTTAATAACAGTGAATTAGAGAATGTGATATTTTCTTATCCTTCGTGGGAGGAATACCCCTTTAAGTCTCAGTGGTTGATAAAGGAGACTTTTGTCTGAAAAGTTGCACTAAAGTCTCAAATGTTTGAGAAACAAATGCAACTTGTTAAGACGTCCACATCTGCATTTTTTTGATAAATCACAAAAAGTCACAAATTTAGACACAATTACACTAAAAAGTCACAAAAAAAAAGAACTAACAAAATTTGATAAATGACCCCCATGGAGTCGCACACTATAGCCCAGACTGGATAATCCTGTGTTCTGATATGTATTCACTACCTTGATGCTGGTTCTTATGGGCCGCACACACTAATAAATCTACAAGGATCAGAGTGAGTATTGCACTGCAGAGTCTTATCATTGACAATGTTGATCATAGAAAGATACAAATGTAACAACAGCCATAAAAATATTAACATGAACAGTCTTGGAGGAGTTGCAGCAGTAAGTGATTATACTCCAGGAACAGTAACCTGATTATCATTGAAGCATGATGATCACATGAGTTGCTGTGGTGTGATGTCACTGGCCCCGCCCATGAGGAGCATGAAGGAAATGGTAGACAATGTAATGTCGGATCTGTGATTGGTAGAAGTCACATGACGGCGCAGCAGCACTTCTGCGGATAGTTGTCAGTGTATACTTCATTCTCTTTCCCGTATACAAAGTAGTCGTATCGCTTCCCCCTCCACATATACTCCACCTTGGTGAGCGGCAGCCACTCGATGCTGTGTCTCTGCAGAAGAGGGATAGAAATATTAGCACTAGCATGGCTTCATCTTCTCCATGGACCCCACAGCCCCCCCTTGCCCCACCCACGGGCCCCCGCAGCCCATTGGACGACATTTCCCCCACCCTTCCTCCATCCACAGACCACGCAGCCCCTCTTTCCTCCTATCATGGACCCTGCAGAACCGCCTTCCCTCACCCAAGGATCCTGCAGGCCCTTTTACTCCTCCAATGGACCCCGCAGCCCCCCTTCTCCACTCATGGACCCAGCAGACCCCCTTCCCCCACCCATCAAAACCACAGCCCCCCTTCCTCACCCAAGGACCCTGCAGGCCCCTTTTCCCCAGCCAATGGACCCAGCAGCCCCCGTTTGGTCCCTTTTTCTTTTATAATCACAATCTTTCTCCTGTATGTCCAGGCTTATACCTCACCTGTCTCAGCACCCGACTGGTGGGAAGAAATTGGGTGTGATGCTGCTGCAAGGCATTCTGCGACGCCTGATTTATGGACTGAGCCGGGAAATTAACCAGAGGAGACAACTGTAATAGGAAGAGATCATCCAATCATATTATATACAATCATCTAGTATACTGCTTATACATCTATCTCATAGTCATCTATCTATCTCTCTATCTATCTATCTCTATCTCATAGTCATCTTTCTTTATCTATATATCTCATATCTATCTATCTCATAGTCATCTATCTATCTGTACCTATATATCTCCTATCTATCATATCTATCTATATATCTCATATCTATCTGTCTATATATCTGTATCTATATATCTCATATCTATCTATATCTTTCTACATGATATAACCACATCGTCCGCACCAGCAGTTGTTCATCCGTGAAGATTTTCTCTCCATTGACCTTCTTGAACAGATCTGTAGGAAACTCTGAATTGTGATCGGCCACAAACTCATAGATGTTGTTCTTCCTGGAATGACAAAATAGTAATCAGTGACCTCTGGAGCAGGAGACGGGGTCAAAGGGAAATCTCAGTGACCTTTTCTGCCTGAGGCAGACTGGAGGCTCCGCGGGGGCGGGCACAAACCTACAGACTGATGGGAGGAGCCCATTCTGGTTTCCAAAAATGTCATTAAAAACTGCAGAATCTGCAAAGTTTCTGCCCTGACCCCTTAAGACCCTTCCCCGACCTCTCACCATGTGACAGTCAGCTGGATGTAGTTCAGGATCTGCCCGTGTCCGGAGCATCCAGCGCACGTCTGATATCTGGTGCTGTTACATGTCTTGCAGCTGTGAATGATAACAATTTACACGCTGAAGGTGATGACCTTAAAGGGGTCTTCCAGACAGACAATCCCTATGTTTGTGGTCTGTAGCCAATGCAGCACATAGATCTGCAGGAGAGCTGTATACACAAAACGGAAGGGGATTTGTTGTATTCTGTTACATTTGCAGGGTCGCGCTCCAGCTTATTATATCTGCTGGTAGATCCCTCTAATCTCTTTGGGATCCACTAACAATCTCATATTTACATGTAGGATCTAACTGTCCAGACCCGGACTGACCCATAAGTGATCATGTGAATCCAATGGAGGACCCCCAGACCCTGCACGAGTTGTACAGGACCCTCACAGTGCGCCATACAGATACTATTCAGCATAACAATATGTTATTATCTATCAATTTTCACAGCTTATATTTAGCTGGCGGACCCCATCATAACACTGGAGCCCCCCCTAACCTGGACACTGCATATATATGTCTAGTATCCTTCACATTGCAGCATCTTTTTACCACTTCTGGCTTATAGACAGCGGGGGCTTCTACCCCATAGACATCCGGTAATAGCTGCATGTAGCTCTACCGGGACATATAACCCCTTATAGCCCCCCCTATGGACGCAGAAGCTCCGCCCACCTTTCTGTAGTTTGCCCATTGCACTGGTTACAAGGGTCATTGAAACGCTGTCCGGTTCCATTGCAAACCCAACACCGGACCTGCAAGAACACAAAGAGGGAACCACATCAGATCTAAGCCGCCCCTCTATAGACTCGTATCATCTGTCACATCGGCAGCTTCTGCAATGTAACCAGCAAGAGGGAATTCAGCAGATTTAGGAGGGAGGAAGATTAGACACAAGGTGAGGGGAGAAGGAACAAGATCTCCGCTCTGATCACATATAAGAATCATTGCAGTCACTTTTACAGCTGAATTCTGCAAGGTTTGTCATCATACATACACCACTCATCATACATACACGCCTCATGTTATATACACGGCTCATCATACATACCCGGCTAATGTGATATACACGGCTCATTATACATACACGGCTCGTCATACATACACGGCTCATCATACATACACGGCTTGTGCTATATACACGGCTCATTATACATGCACGGCTCGTCATACATACACGGCTCATCATACATACACGGCTCATCATACATACACGGCCCGTGTTATATACATGGCTCATCATACATACACGGCCCGTGTTATATACATGGCTCATCATACATACGCGGCTCTTCATACATACGCGGCTCTTGTTATATACGTGGCTCGTCATACATACATGCCTCGTGTTATATATATGGCTCGTCATACATACACGGCTCATCATACATACACGGCTTGTGCTATATACACGGCTCATTATACATGCACGGCTCGTCATACATACACAGCTCATCATACATCCACGCCTTGTGTTATATACACAGCTCGTCATACATACACAACTCATCATACATACACAGCTCATGTGATATACACGGCTCGTCATACATACACGGCTCGTCATACATACACGGCTCGTCATACATACACGGCCCGTGTTATATACATGGCTCATCATACATACACGGCCCGTGTTATATACATGGCTCATCATACATACGCGGCTCTTCATACATACGCGGCTCTTGTTATATACGTGGCTCGTCATACATACATGCCTCGTGTTATATATATGGCTCGTCATACATACACGGCTCATCATACATACATGGCTTGTGTGATGTAGTGTGCAGGATACTAGTGATACATTTCCTGATACAATGTCAGATCCCTTTGTAACACAATCCACAGGTTAATACTCTGAGCACTTACCCGGCCCGTCCCATGGCATTTCTTACAGACTGTTCTGCAGATTCCCAGACACTGAGGACAAGCCTGAAATAACAGATATAAAGTCTCTTACAGAAGATGAAATCTCAGGTGATTTGAGAAAGAAGGAACCAAGAACCTTATAAGGAAACATTATACATCTCCGGCTCTAGAGCCAAAAGTCATAAAGCAGCATCTGTTACAATGTATCAGTGAAGACAAACTGTATTTACATCATACAATTGTCTACACAGTATTCGACTGTAACAAACCCTCAGCTGTATGAACAGTACAACCATTGGACTGGATGGTCCATACATTTCTTGCTATAGAGGTCTGTGGGGAGGAGAGGTCAAAGTTCAGAGGGTTCTCGCTCTTCATCTCATAGAGGGGAGTCCAGAATAAGATGAGGTCCTGTTATTTTGGGGTCTGGTACCTCTATAGGTGATATTTGTACCTTTAGTGTAGATGTATGAGGAACAGGCATCTTCGTTGTCTCGTTTTTAAACATTACTGGGATCTGGATGGGAATATCCCAAGGCTGAGGAGGGATCCCGAATACTGGCGAGTCCACAGCTTCACCTGCCAATGATGCAGAATTAAGTATGAGAAGAGGCTAAAGAGGTTTAGAGAACAGATACCCCTCCATGGAACAAATAACATTGCATGGTTCAGCCACTAGGGGGCGATGCACTGCAAGAACACAACAGCACGGAGGCACAAGAGAGCACAACACAGGGAGGATTCTGGGAGATTATGTACTTTCACCAAAACTGAGGCCATCAATGGAAACAGAACCACTTCGCCTAAAATTCATGCAAACAGAAGAAGAGCATCCAAACTCCAAGCAAACAGAAGAAGAGCACCCAAACTCCAAGCAAACAGAAGAAGAGCACCCAAACTCCAAGCAAACAGAAGAAGAGCACCCAAACTCCAAGCAAACAGAAGAAGAGCTCCCAAACTCCAAGCAAACAGAAGAAGAGCTCCCAAACTCCAAGCAAACAGAAGAAGAGCTCCCAAACTCCAAGCAAACAGAAGAAGAGCTCCCAAACTCCAAGCAAACAGAAGAAGAGCTCCCAAACTCCAAGCAAACAGAAGAAGAGCTCCCAAACTCCAAGCAAACAGAAGAAGAGCTCCCAAACTCCAAGCAAACAGAAAAAGAGCTCCCAAACTCCAAGCAAACAGAAAAAGAGCTCCCAAACTCCAAGCAAACAGAAGAAGAGCTCCCAAACTCCAAGCAAACAGAAGAAGAGCTCCCAAACTCCAAGCAAACAGAAGAAGAGATCCCAAACCCCAAGCAAACAGAAGAAGAGCTCCCAAACTCCAAGCAAACAGAAGAAGAGCACCCAAACTCCAAGCAAACAGAAGAAGAGCACCCAAACTCCAAGCAAACAGAAGAAGAGCACCCAAACTCCAAGCAAACAGAAGAAGAGCACCCAAACCCCAAGCAAACAGAAGAAGAGCACCCAAACTCCAAGCAAACAGAAGAAGAGCACCCAAACTCCAAGCAAACAGAAGAAGAGCACCCAAACTCCAAGCAAACAGAAAAAGAGCACCCAAACTCCAAGCAAACAGAAAAAGAGCACCCAAAATCCATGCAAACAGAAAAAGAGCACCCAAAATCCATGCAAACAGATCCACTGCACACAAATTGCATGCAAACAGAGTATCTCCCAAAATTTATGCAAGTAGGAGAGCACCCAAAAAATCCATTCAAATAGAAGAACACCCAAAGTCCATGCAAATAGAAGGAAACACCCAAAGTCCATGCAAATAGGAGAGCACCCACAATCCTTGCAAGGAGAGCACCCAGAATCCTTACAAATAGAAAAGAGCACTCAAAATCCAAGCAAACAGAAGATCACCCAAAATTTATCAAATTGAAGGAAAACACCCAAATAATCCTTGCAAGTAGAAGAAGAGCACCCAAAGTCCATGCAAACAGAAGGAGATCATCCAGAATCCTTACAAATAGAAAGAAAGCACCCAGAATCCTTGCAGTGCCCCAGTGGAGCTCCCGGACAGCAGCGCTGATGTACAGGACATACTGACCCCTGTAAGGTTTGGTCACCCAATCACACGTCCGCGATTCCGTGAATGTCTCCAGTCGATACTTAAAGAAAAGCAACATTTAAAAAAAATAAATGACAATAATAATTGTAGATGCAGGACGCCTCTCTTTTTGAAAAAAAATGCTTCTTTTTTCCACACACAAACAGCGCCACACTACCCCCCAGGCTGTGTGTGGTATTGCAGCGGGGCTTAAAGCGGTTTTCCCATCTGGGCATTCACATTTATTTTAATTCATTTGTCATATATATACATTTCTTCAATTAGATGTTATTTAAAAATATTACCTGTGTGAAGATAATGTCTCATAAATGTAGTCATATGGTCCCTTAGAAACAAGACTGTGTGCTTGGAGACGACCACCTCTGCTGGACGGATTGCACAAAGAAACAAACAGTTTTTGTATATGAAATGTCCGGAAGTTACTGCAGGTCCCCACAGCCGTCCTGTGGAAATGATCACTCGCTTCAGGTGGTCAGGCAGGACTCAATAGCGCATCTGTGCCATCGCTGCCAGAGTGCGGGGTGGTCATATCCAAGGAAGCCATCTTGTTTATAAGGGACAACATGGTTACATTTATGGGACATTGTTGCATATTTACTTACCCGGTCCATTCGCGGTCCAGCGGCGCGTTCTCTGCGCTGGATTCGGGTCCGGCCGGGATTTATTAAGGTAGCTCCTCCGCCGTCCACCAGGTGGCGCTGATGCGCTGAAAAGCATCGGAACGCACTGGAATACACCGAGCCGGGCTGAGTGAAGGTAAGTGCAAGCTCCGCGACAGATTTTTTGTTTTTAAATGCGGCGGTTTTTCGAATCAGTCGGGTTTTCATTCGGCCACGGGGCAATTCAGGGGAAATCGGCGCAAATCGGAAATATTCGGGTAACACGTCGGGAAAACGCGAATCGGGTGCTTAGTAAATGACCCCCATTATCTTCACACAGGAACATTTTTTTTTAATACCATCCAATTGAGGGCATGTTTACATATGGCAAATGAATTAAAATAAATTTGAATGACTAGATGGGAAAAACCCCTTTAACTGAACCAAACTGTAATACCAGACCCAACCTATGGACAGGGGAGGCGCTGTTTACCTATTCTGGACAAGCCCTTTAAGGGGTAACAAATTATCAGGACGTCTACACACCCGGTATGTATTAAATGGTCGGAGTTCATGGAAGTCCATCTCCTCCGCAGGGGTGGAGCGGTAGCAGCATTTTCCGTTGGCGTAATCCATCAGCGCTTTTCTAGCGTCCTCTTCCGAGACAGACGGGATTCTGGGAAGATGGAAGGTGGTGATCTGAACACGGTCATACAAGAAGGAGCCCAGCCCCCCAGGAGCAGGCAAAGATGGCGACTCCATGTTACCCCCTGACCTGCAGGGTGAAAGAGTTAAACAAGTTGCTATGTCCCATCCCAAAACGCTCTTGGGTGGAATTAAAGGGGATGTCTAGGATTAGATGTACATGAGACCTTTATTGTAATAACAGCGCCACATCTGTCCAGAGGTTGGGTGTGTTACTGCAGCTGAGCTCCAATGCAGCGAGTGGGACTGAGCTGCAATACCACACACAACCAGAGGTGGTGCTAGTTATACAAGTAAGCCGCCATGTTTCTCTAATCCCGGACAACCCCTTTAATGCAAAATCTGCACCATGAGTCTCATCTTGCCATGTGGAAGTGAAAATACTGGGGGTAGAAGGACCCTTGTTGTGATGCTCCCCGGGGTTCCCTGATTCTCTTACGTCCAGCTGGTGTTGGCAGGCGTGGGCATGGCGCCAGGGGGCGGTCCCGGTTGTGGTGGCGGCAGAAATTTACCTGCGAATTGTAGAATATTTTATATTAATCAAAAAGAATAAAACATAAAAGAGACGATAATCTACGTCCACACAGGAGCCTAACACAGAGCCCTCCGCACACAGGAGGATGGGGGAGAAATCACACTGCTGTGCGCTGAGCTCTCTGCATCGAGGAAAGACTGTAGAGCAGCTCTATGCACAGAGCACAGCAGTGTGAGGACAAACCCCCATGGCATATGGGGACGCTGCAATCCTGGAATATAAATCCGTATATCACAGTTCTGCTGCTACTAGCAACATACAGAAAGGTCTGATAACACATCTCTCCAGGGACAGTACATAACACTGACTGCAGAGAGCACAGAGCACAGCAGTGTGAGGTCTGATTACACATCTCTCCAGGGACAATACATAACACTGGCTGCAGAGAGCACAGAGCACAGCAGTGTGAGGTCTGATTACACATCTCTCCAGGGACAATACATAACACTGGCTGCAGAGAGCACAGCGCACAGCAGTGTGAGGTCTGATTACACATCTCTCCAGGGACACTACATAACACTGGCTGCAGAGAGCACAGAGCACAGCAGTGTGAGGTCTGATTACACATCTCTCCAGGGACAATGCATAGCACTGGCTGCAGAGAGCACAGAGCACAGCAGTGTGAGGTCTGATTACACATCTCTCCAGGGACAATACATAACACTGGCTGCAGAGAGCACAGAGAACAGCAGTGTGAGGTCTGATTACACATCTCTCCAGGGACAATACATAACACTGGCTGCAGAGAGCACATAGCACAGCAGTGTGAGGTCTGATTACACATCTCTCCAGGGACAATACATAACACTGGCTGCAGAGAGCACAGAGCACAGCAGTGTGAGGTCTGATTACACATCTCTCCATGGACAATACATAACACTGGCTGCAGAGAGCACAGAGCACAGCAGTGTGAGGTCTGATTACACATCTCTCCAGGGACAATACATAACACTGGCTGCAGAGAGCACAGAGAACAGCAGTGTGAGGTCTGATTACACATCTCTCCAGGGACAATACATAGCACTGGCTGCAGAGAGCACAGAGCACAGCAGTGTGAGGTCTGATTACACATCTCTCCAGGGACAATACATAGCACTGGCTGCAGAGAGCACAGAGCACAGCAGTGTGAGGTCTGATTACACATCTCTCCAGGGACAATACATAGCACTGGCTGCAGAGAGCACAGAGAACAGCAGTGTGAGGTCTGATTATAAATCTCTCCAGGGACAATACATAACACTGGCTGCAGAGAGCACAGAGCACAGCAGTGTGAGGTCTAATTACACATCTCTCCAGGGTCAATACATAGCACTGGCTGCAGAGAGCACAGAGAACAGCAGTGTGAGGTCTGATTACACATCTCTCCAGGGACACGGCATAACACTGGCTGCAGAGAGCACAGAGCACAGTAGTGTGAGGTCTGATTACACATCTCTCCAGGGACAATACATAGCACTGGCTGCAGAGAGCACAGAGAACAGCAGTGTGAGGTCTGATTATATATCTCTCTAGGGACAATACATAACACTGGCTGCAGAGAGCAGAGAGCACAGCAGTGTGAGGTCTAATTACACATCTCTCCAGGGTCAATACATAGCACTGGCTGCAGAGAGCACAGAGAACAGCAGTGTGAGGTCTGATTACACATCTCTCCAGGGACACGGCATAACACTGGCTGCAGAGAGCACAGAGAACAGCAGTGTGAGGTCTGATTATATATCTCTCCAGGGACAATACATAACACTGGCTGCAGAGAGCACAGAGCACAGCAGTGTGAGGTCTAATTACACATCTCTCCAGGGTCAATACATAGCACTGGCTGCAGAGAGCACAGAGAACAGCAGTGTGAGGACAAGCCCCTATTTGATATGGAGAAGCTACAGTCCTGGAATATAAATCCTTATTTCACAGTCCTGCTGCTACTAACAACATAGACAAAGATATTGGGTAATTTGGATACATGGGGGCTTGTATTTTCCAGGATGAGGTCCACTTTTCAGGTTCATCATTTAGGGGGATTCAATAGTTTTATTGATGAGATTTTATTAACTCTTTCTTGGTGGGGATAAAAAAACAAACACTAATTTCGGGGTTTTAGCTTTCTTTTGTTGGTCTTTCGCCGTACCATAAAAAGAAATATGCGATTTTATTCAATGGGTCACCATGGTTACGGCGATTACCCATTTATATCACTTTCTATGGTTGTAATGTAGAATACAGAACTCATTTGGTGAGAAATTCGCTTGTGTTCGCGTCGCCGTGTTCTGAGGGATAACATTTGAATTTTTTTTCTTAAGGGGCTATTTTAGGGCTTGTTTTTTGTGGGTTGTTGCCCAATATGTAGTGTATAATATGTAGTTTTTGTGGTCAGTTTCACTTGTCTTAGTGGGAAATGTGATTTTTACATAGGATGGGGCATTAGATGGTAATGCCCTATAGTCGTGCGCGGTCACCATGATGGCGTCTATAGGGTTACATAGCCAGGATCGCAGTATGGCAATCCCAGCTGTCACACACATCGGGGCTCCCATAGCGATCGCACAGGCCCATGCAGTCTCTATGGCGTCCGTGTATGTCTAAATGTGTTAAGGGTTAAGTATGGAACTTCATGAATGCGCCATTGTGTCGTAAAATTTGTAATTTCAAGCAACTTTATAAAGTGCAACCTTCATCCCTATCCCTAACGAGGGGTCATGTGCACTTCATTATCGTTAATTTAACCTTTAAAGGGTATGAATCTTCTGGTTGGAGCTGCAACTTCTTATTTGTATTCTGCCTGCAGCGCCCCTGCAGGAGGAGTGAGGTATGACAGTCTTAATTAAATTAGAATGATGATTTACAGGGATGAGCTTTAGGTTGGATTTAATCTGCTGACCCATTTAAGTTTGGGCCCAGCCTCTGGGATATGGTCAGTGGTACAGGGTCTGTAATAAAACGGGGGGGGGGGGTAGCGTCTGAATATAAGCGATATCATAGAACCATAAATAATCAATATAACTGCCCCCAATTCTCTTACCTCCATCATCGCTGCCCATCCCTTCATACCCTGGAATAACCTCCCAGTCAGAGGGCGGCGCTGTTGGACCATCGATGACTAGTGCTGGATTGGTGAGAGGAGCCCCTGCGGAGGTCATGGCTGGAGCCATCGCCGGATTCATCTGTGCTGGAGCCATTGCTGCGCCTGGAGAGATGACCAGGAAGAGATTAGCACACTCACTCCTGGGCCTTACCCCCAGCAGCTGCTCACTCCTGGGCCTTACCCCCAGCAGCTGCTCACTCCTGGGCCTTACCCCCAGCAGCTGCTCACTCCTGGGCCTTACCCCCCGGCAGCTGCTCACTCCTGGGCCTTACCCCCCGGCAGCTGCTCACTCCTGGGCCTTACCCCCCGGCAGCTGCTCACTCCTGGGCCTTACCCCCCGGCAGCTGCTCACTCCTGGGCCTTACCCCCCGGCAGCTGCTCACTCCTGGGCCTTACCCCCAGCAGCTGCTCACTCCTGGGCCTTACCCCCAGCAGCTGCTCACTCCTGGGCCTTACCCCCAGCAGCTGCTCACTCCTGGGCCTTACCCCCAGCAGTTGCTCACTCACTTTTGCATGTAGGCAATAATGTTTCATACCTGGAGGCAGCAGGTAACTGGGATCAAATGGCTGCCCCATTGTTCCATAGTTTGGTGGTTTGCTAGACAAAAAGGAAATGTATTATTATAAATTATATACATTTTCAGAATCTATGGGTGACCCCAATATTACATTCATAGGGATTGTTACACAGCTTTCCCAGACTGAATGACCTTGTGTTCTCACAATGTTGTGCACGCGACGTTATGAACGCGACGATAGCGGAACGTGTGAACGCGCCCTCAGACACTCACAGGGACACACCCCCAGTGCACTTTGAGTAGCTACAATCCTGGAATATTAACCATATATCACCTTCCTGCTGCTGCTAACAACATACACAAAGGTCTGATTACACATCTCTCCAGGGACAATTCCTAACACTGGTTGCACAGAGCACAGCAGTGTGAGGTCTGATTACACATCTCTCCAGGGACAATACATAGCAGTGGATGCAGAGAGCACAGAGCACAGCAGTGTGAGGTATGATTACACATCTCTCCATGCACAATATATAACACTGGCTGCAGAGAGCACAGAGCACAGCAGTGTGAGGTCTGATTACACATCTCTCCAAGGACAATACATAACACTGGCTGCAGAGAGCACAGAGCACAGCAGTGTGAGGTCTGATTACACATCTCTCCAGGGACAATACATAGCAGTGGATGCAGAGAGCACAGAGCACAGCAGTGTGAGGTATGATTACACATCTCTCCATGCACAATATATAACACTGGCTGCAGAGAGCACAGAGCACAGCAGTGTGAGGTCTGATTACACATCTCTCCAGGGACAATACATAACACTGGCTGCAGAGAGCACAGAGCACAGCAGTGTGGGGTCTGATTACACATCTCTCCAGGGACAATACATAACACTGGCTGCAGAGAGCACAGAGCACAGCAGTGTGAGGTATGATTACACATCTCTCCAGGGGTAATACATAACACTGGCTGCAGAGAGCACAGAGCACAGCAGTGTGAGGTCTGATTACACATCTCTCCAGGGACAATACATAACACTGGCTGTAGAGAGCACAGCAGTGTGAGGTCTGATTACACATCTCTCCAGGGACAATACATAGCACTGGCTGCAGAGTGCACAGAGCACAGCAGTGTGAGGTCTGATTACACATCTCTCCAGGGACAATACATAACACTGGCTGTATGGTCACTCCTGCTGATGGTTTCCTTTTAACAATGATATATTCCTAGGCCCCATTCACACATGGCTTTCTGTCATTCAAGCAAGTAGTGGTCACAGTGATTATATCCAGCCGTCCCGGATGCAGATATCGGCTGCTGTGCAGGTCACTTGTGAGTCATAATAAATGGCGGCACCACAAGAATTTCCTCTTCTAATGATATTACCGCAGATTAACTTCATGTGATGGGAAACTCCCCACCCCCTGAGCATGTCACAATAATCCTCGTGATCCAAGCAACTCCTGAAGAGTTGTCATAGGGACACAACCTGCTCTCTATGATTTTAAGCATATACCAAGTCTAGGGGACATCACTTATCACCAAACACCTCTAAACTTCATTCATTCCTGATATTCCACATTCCAGGCTCCAAGATTTCACCTGCTCTACAGTCATCCACCACCTGCACTTAGGCTGCATTCACATGTAGAGTCTCAGCTGTGGGGGGTTGGTCAGAACCCGTGCAACTTAGTGGATACACAAAAGCATTCTGACCAAACACCTCCATGCTGCATTTGAATTAGATTTAAAAATGCTGTGTATGACCGCAGCCTGAAATGGCTGATAACAGAGAGTAATAAATTGTACCCCCCCCCCCCCCTGTACAGTCTCCTCTCCCCAGGATGAAATGGCTGATAACAGAGAGTAATAGATTGCATCCTCCTGTACAGTCTCCTCTCCCTGGGATGTAGTGGCTGATAACAGAGAGTAATAGATTGTATCCCCCTGTACAGTCTCCTCTCCCCGGGATGTAATGGCTGATAACAGAGAGTAATAGATTGTATCCCCCCTGTACAGTCTCCTCTCCCCGGGATGTAATGGCTGATAACAGAGAGTAATAGATTGTATCCCCCCCTGTACAGTCTCCTCTCCCCGGGGTGTAATGGCTGATAACAGAGAGTAATAGATTGTATCCCCCCTGTACAGTCTCCTAGTTTTACAACAAGGGTCACATGTAAAACTGATACAAAGTAACAACATCTCCTAAATAACCCACTGACCTGATCCCCCAGCGTTCCTCCATGGTCTCAGTTGTGAGTGAAAACAACTTTGCTTCTCACTTCCTCTTCCTCGTGAATCATTAGGCGATTCTCCGCCCTGGGGTCACAATGTGCAGCGAGAAGACACTTTCTGTTTCAGTTCTGTGATTTCTGTCTCCCAGTACAGAACCTTAACATCTCCTGCTGCAGCTTGTATAAGATCCAATATCTGCTTGCAGTCAGTGAATGGGAACTGACTAAACCTATAAATACCTAATGCTGAGGGTTTGTTACAATTGCACCCAGCATAGACATTCCTGTGTGAACTGTAGGGGGCAGTTGCAGGAGTCTCTCTCCTGTGCTGATAGTTTGTTACAATGTATCACATTCACTGCTGCAGAAACAATTACATACAATGTATCAGTTTAATATAAACAGATACAATGTGAATAGATTGGGGTCTATCATTGCAGTTACATCGGTTTTTTGTTTCTGTCCCTGTGTAAAATACCAATAATAATTGTTGAAAAGAAGAAGAGAAAAAAAGTTGTCTGGACTCTGGGGATAAGGATGTAATATCACACTGTACAAGGCATTGGTTCAGCCTCTTCTGGAATATTCTGTCCAGTTCTGGTCTCCGGGCCATAAATAGGAGGCGCTGGAGGTGGAGAGGGAACAACAAAGAGTCACAAAAATGATAAGGGGTATGGAGGGTCTCAGTTATGAGGAAAGATTTAAACACCTAAATTTAGTCTCGAGAAGAGACATCTAAGAGGGGACATGCTTAATTTATATAAATATATGAAAGGTCCATACAAAAATATATGGTTCCAGGTTAAATTACCTTTTTTTAAAAAAAAAGGGTGCCTAGAGAAAACAAGGTTTACTCACCCGAGGCAACACAAGGCTTCTTTACTGTAAGAATTGGGACTCGCCGAGGTTAGGAGCAGAGGGCAGCAGACAGCTCAGGAGCAGAGCACAGAAGGGGCAGCAGAGAGCTCAGGAGCAGAGCACAGAAGGGGCAGCAGAGAGCTCAGGAGCAGAGGGCAGCAGAAAACTCCGGAGCAGAGGGCAGCAGAAAACTCCGGAGCAGAGGGCAGCAGAAAACTCTGGAGCAGAGGGCAGCAGAAAACTCTGGAGCAGAGGGCAGCAGAAAACTCTGGAGCAGAGCACAGCAGGGGCAGCAGAGAGCTCAGGAGCAGAGGGCAGCAGAGAGCTCAGGAGCAGAGGGCAGCAGAGAGCTCCGGAGCAGAGGGCAGCAGAGAGCTCCGGAGCAGAGGGCAGCAGAGAACTCCGGAGCAGAGGGCAGCAGAGAGCTCCGGAGCAGAGGGCAGCAGAGAGCTCCGGAGCAGAGGGCAGCAGAGAGCTCCGGAGCAGAGGGCAGCAGAGAGCTCCGGAGCAGAGGGCAGCAGAGAGCTCCGGAGCAGAGGGCAGCAGAGAGCTCCGGAGCAGAGGGCAGCAGAGAGCTCCGGAGCAGAGGGCAGCAGAGAGCTCCGGAGCAGAGGGCAGCAGAGAGCTCCGGAGCAGAGGGCAGCAGAGAGCTCCGGAGCAGAGGGCAGCAGAGAGCTCCGGAGCAGAGGGCAGCAGAGAGCTCCGGAGCAGAGGGCAGCAGAGAGCTCCGGAGCAGAGGGCAGCAGAGAACTCTGGAGCAGAGGGCAGCCCAAAACAATTTTCGGAGCAGAATTGCCAAAATGGGGTTGCAAACCTTGCGGCAAGTGTGTCGCCTGTCCTAATGTGGAAACCGCAGACACTTTTTCTAATTCCTCTGAGACAAGAAGTTTCAAAATTACACAGAATATCACTTGCAACACCCAAGCAGTGATATATTACGCTACATGCCCCTGTAGGAAAATTTATATCGGTATGACATCTAGAGCCATGAAGATCCGCATCAGAGAACATATACGTGACATTAATGCATCAAGTGATGCAATGTTCAACACAGAGGGAAAACCGGTAGCACAGCATTTTAGGGAAAAACATCATTCAGACTCAAGACTCCTAAAAGTGCGAGGCATAGACAGGATTAACCTGGGCATTAGAGGAGGACCCATTCAAAAGAAATTAGCCCAATGCGAGTCACGGTGGATATGGACTCTCAATACTATACAACCCAATGGCCTCAACGAATCAATAAGCTTTGCCCCATTTTTAGAATAAGATAACCAACCACCACGAAAACAGTACAGTTAGTTACCTCTGCTTATCATGCTGTATCTCTCCACCTGCGTCATTGTTTGTAAAAAATGTTTTTAACAGATTTTTAATTGTATATTCTTTAGTCATAGGTGACTGCAACATCGCTTCCTTACCACAGATTTTGTGAGAATTTAGACGGCTCCAAAGAAAACCATACGAATGGCTTATATCTCCTATCATTAACCATCAGACACGGATTAATATTGGACCCTAACTCCTGTACTTTTCAGGATTTTATATTTTTCTATTATTTTTCTTCTTTTTTGCCCACTGCAAATTAGTTCAAGCCACAATGACTTTTTCAGCATTATCACAAACCATTAGCGTGGCCACGGTCACCTAATGGCTACTATACTATATATTTTGGACCTATGATATGTAAGTTTTAAGCCACATTGGCCTTTCCAACAATATCACAAACCATTAGTGTGGCTACGGTCACCTAATGGTCATTACACTATCTGCAAAGAGATTGTGACATGTAGTGGCGTATATTTACATACGTACCTTTGTCAATAATTTTTCTTGAATTGAGCAATGCGGTATCATTTTGGTTTTTATTACAATTAACCTTTATTTTTCACAATAATTTATTCTATAGTTGGCACTTCACTTCCTCACTCCCCCTCTCCCTCACTTCACCTTCACTGCACTCGTCCATCACTTCCTATCCCTTCACAATTATTAAGGTTAAGTTGTATAATAATTCAACAGCGCATGTGCATGCATGACATGCATGCACATTCGCCTTATATTTTGATAAGGTTATCCTTATGTATTCAACTAATTACACTATGACACTCCATTTTTCCATCATCACTTCATTTAGCCAAAGGTTCGCAAATGATATGTTATATACAATCTTAAAGAATATGACCCTTACATAGATATAGATAATAGTTATATCTGTGTAATTCTGTATTGTGTAATTGTGTAACTGCGTAATTTTGTATCTCTTTATTGGTTTTTAGTTTAGTATCATGTCAATTATTTGTAAGTAGGCTCATACAATGTACACATCACTATTCCTAATCTTTAAACTTACTGTTACTAATATTTTAGATAATTTAATTATGTTGTAACATTTATTTATTTATTTATTTCTTGCTGGCAACATTCATACTAAATATTCTTAGTTCCAATGGATATTCATTGGGACTACCCATTAGTCATACACTTACACGCCGTTGTGATGTCCAATACGTGTCTCGTGCAGCGTTTATTTATTTCTTGGTCAATGCGCATGCGCCGCAGGCCTGTGATGCGCCACTATACGAAGTGTCGCTATGGCAACCATTGTTGCTGTTGTCACTGTTAGGCGCACGCGCATTTCATCTCTTCCTGCCATTACGTATAGCTGTCTCCACCTCTACACAGCAACGCTGCTGATAGGTGGAATATTTAGATAAATAGCCACCTATGACCCTTATGGCGCCACCCCCAGACGAAGGCTGGATAAGCCGAAACGCGCGTCGGGGCTGGAACTACCCGGGTCACGTTAACTTTGATTATCCACATGGGTAAGCACGTTACTTCATATATACTTTAATAAGACATCCTTTTTCAGGCAATAAGCATGACCTGTTCATTTACGTATATGTGCAATATTATGTCGTGACCTCCCGGATATAGTTCCTTTTCTGTGTATCCCATCCACCGCTGTAATTAACCCTTTTAACATGTTTTTTCTATGCTTTTAACTAAAATTAATAAAATTTATCATTTTTTGTTATTCAATCTAGTCGTGTATAATTTGGCCCGATCTCCCTATGGAGACACAATATGTAATTAGATTTTGAGCCGAATTGGTGCATACATTATTAGGGGTACTTACAATTTATCCGTGCTTTTGGATGCCACTTGGCCACTTAAATATAAAGGGACGTTTCATTACCCCAAATAATAGACTCCACCATAAGTCCATGGAGCAGAGGGCAGCAGAGAACTCTGGAGCAGAGCACAGCAGGGGCAGCAGAGAGCTCAGGAGCAGAGCACAGCAGGGGCAGCAGAGAACTCTGGAGCAGAGCACAGCAGGGGCAGCAGAGAACTCTAGAGCAGAGCACAGCAGGGGCAGCAGAGAGCTCAGGAGCAGAGCACAGCAGGGGCAGCAGAGAGCTCAGGAGCAGAGCACAGCAGGGACAGCAGAGAGCTCAGGAGCAGAGCACAGCAGGGACAGCAGAGAGCTCAGGAGCAGAAAACAGCAGGGACCCTAGAGACCCCATGAGTCTATCTGTCCAATTGACCCTGGAGGAATTCTACAAAGATCATGCAAATTTCTTCTACTGTAATACGATTGAAAGCTGTGACCAATTAGGGAGTAATAAATTGCTGTTTTGGCACCTTGCAAAAAAATAAACAGGTTTTGGTTGTAGTTTGGGCATCATCATCACTGGGGCTGGATCTCCTCCTCCAGCTCTAGGTCTTGTCTGCCATCTATTGGTCAGAACTGAACATAACAAGGGAGATGTACAGACGTCACAGGACATGACCCTACATCCTCACCGCAGTGGAGTTTGACCCCTTTCACACTAATATTTTTTCAACCAAAACCAAAAGAGGAACAAAGAAAAAGGATTATATGATTATCACAATCTGTTCTTCTTCTGGTTCTTAGAACTGCTCCAGATGACAAATACTGATGGAGAATACTGATCGCAATATGGAAGCAGGAAAATAGAGAGACCGTCTTCACAGCTCCAGCATCTGCCTGGCCCAGGACGTGTCGCCTCGACCAGGCTGTGTGCATCCATCTCATGTAGTTCTGCAGAGGTGGATGGTTGGAGTGTATATGTCCGTACATATGTATATGTATGTATATGTGTATATGTGTGTATGTATGTATATGTGTATATGTGTGTATGTATGTATATGTGTATATGTACATGTGCGGGTGGGTTTATATTGTACAGATTGTCTGTATGTAACAATTAGTACGTGAGAGAGAACTTTATATCACTGGAGACCTCCACAAGCTTCAATATGATTCCTACATCCTATTGGTCCTGGGTGACCCCCATTGTAATGCTTCAAAACTGATCAAAACTTCCTACTGGTCCATAAAATACACAAAACGTTTCCCCTTCCCCTTTAAGATCAGCAGGTCTATTAATGTTAACCCCTTCACTACAGCCAGCCAAGAATTTGGAAATCAAGTCTTGCATTTCCTACTGCGGGAACTAAACTTTTTGTGCAACATTTTTGGAAGTTGAGAAAGTTGTGTAGTGACGGCACATGTGGTCGGAGGGCGTCCGGTGCCCCCACTGTGGTGTCCGGCAGAGGCTGCTGCATGTGCTCTGTATGAGATCACAGACGTGGAGCAGGTACAAAGAAACAGACAAAATGTAACTTAAAAAAAATGGAAATTTATTGTAACAGATTTCCTTATAAAAACACAAGGAGCCACATACAGCAGCGACGTCTGTACTGGATCCGGGGGAGGAGCTTCTGGTGACAAGAAATGGGAACCAGAAGAAAAAATATACACTCCCTGTATAGAAGCGTCCAGAGGTCAGCAACATGGTGAAACTACAACTCCCAGCATGCCACATTCACTTCCAGAATATCCAAGCAGGTATACATGCTGGGAGTTGTAGTTCCACAAAAGCTGAGGAGCTGCAGCCGCAGCAGCAAAGTAAAATATTCTCTTACGTCTAGTATATTTCTTTGTTATATCTGTTCCTGGGAAAGCTGGGTGGCTCAGGACTTAACAAAAGGCAAACACTGTCACTTTGAAAATCTCAAGTTTTAGAATCAAGTGGAACTCAGGCTCCATTAGCATAAAAAGCTGCACTCCTACACCGTCCACTAGGGGCACAGCACAGACATTCATTGTATGAGGTATGAGAACAGCCCTAGGGCACACAGCTTTCCCCAGGACTACATAGGTTTACTGAAAAAAAAACCTAAAAACTATTAAAAAAAGGCACATAAAAATAATGGCAAAGTATAATACACATCAGAGTAATATCCTGCACATCTAATATCTGACACATTGTAACAGCCGGACATTAACTTCCACAATCCATAGAAACAAGTTTCCGGATCACAGGATGACGCAGCAGCAGGTGGACGGATAATCCTTAGTCTCCACCTTGTTCTCCCGCCCGTACACAAAGTAACTGCAGCTTTTCCCCTTCCAGTTATACTCAACCTTAGTGAGAGGAAGCAACTCAATGGTTTGTCTCTGAGGAGAGAAGATACAGAATATTATACAACAAGAACAAAAGCAAGGAGGCAGTATTATAGTAGTTATACTCCTGTACATAGGGGACAGTATTATAGTAGTTATATTCCTGTACATAGGGGGCAGTATTATAGTAGTTATACTCCTGTACATAGGGGACAGTATTATAGTAGTTATATTCCTGTACATAGGGGGCAGTATTATAGTAGTTATATTCCTGTACATAGGGGGCAGTATTATAGTAGTTATATTCCTGTACATAGGGGGCAGTATTATAGTAGTTATATTCTTGTACATAGGGGGCAGTATTATAGTAGTTATATTCCTGTACATAGGGGGCAGTATTATAGTAGTTATATTCCTGTACATAGGGAGCAGTATTATAGTAGTTATATTCTTGTACATAGGGGGCAGTATTATAGTAGTTATATTCCTGTACATAGTGGGCAGTATTATAGTAGTTATATTCTTGTACATAGAGGACAGTATTATAGTAGTTATATTCTTGTACATAGGGGACAGTATTATAGTAGTTATATTCTTGTACATAGGGGACAGTATTATAGTAGTTATATTCTTGTACATAGGAGTAGTATTATAGTAGTTATATTCCTGTACATAGGGGGCAGTATTATAGTAGTTATATTCCTGTACATAGGGGGCAGTATTATAGTAGTTATATTCCTGTACATAGGGGGCAGTATTATAGTAGTTATATTCTTGTACATAGGGGGCAGTATTATAGTAGTTATATTCCTGTACATAGGGGGCAGTATTATAGTAGTTACATTCCTGTACATAGGGGGCAGTATTATAGTAGTTATATTCCTGTACATAGGGGGCAGTATTATAGTAGTTATATTCCTGTACATAGTGGGCAGTATTATAGTAGTTATATTCTTGTACATAGAGGACAGTATTATAGTAGTTATATTCTTGTACATAGGGGACAGTATTATAGTAGTTATATTCTTGTACATAGGAGGCAGTATTATAGTAGTTATATTCCTGTACATAGGGGGCAGTATTATAGTAGTTCTATTCTTGTACATAGGGGGCAGTATTATAGTAGTTATATTCTTGTACATAGGGGGCAGTATTATAGTAGTTATATTCTTGTACATAGGGGACAGTATTATAGTAGTTATATTCTTGTACATAGGAGTAGTATTATAGTAGTTATATTCCTGTACATAGGGGGCAGTATTATAGTAGTTATATTCCTGTACATAGGGGGCAGTATTATAGTAGTTATATTCCTGTACATAGTGGGCAGTATTATAGTAGTTATATTCCTGTACATAGGGGGCAGTATTATAGTAGTTCTATTCTTGTACATAGGGGGCAGTATTATAGTAGTTATATTCTTGTACATAGGGGGCAGTATTATAGTAGTTATATTCTTGTACATAGGGGGCAGTATTATAGTAGTTATATTCCTGTACATAGGGGGCAGTATTATAGTAGTTATATTCTTGTACATAGGGGACAGTATTATAGTAGTTATATTCTTGTACATAGGAGTAGTATTATAGTAGTTATATTCCTGTACATAGGGGGCAGTATTATAGTAGTTATATTCCTGTACATAGGGGGCAGTATTATAGTAGTTATATTCCTGTACATAGGGGGCAGTATTATAGTAGTTATATTCTTGTACATAGGGGGCAGTATTATAGTAGTTATATTCCTGTACATAGGGGGCAGTATTATAGTAGTTACATTCCTGTACATAGGGGGCAGTATTATAGTAGTTATATTCCTGTACATAGGGGGCAGTATTATAGTAGTTACATTCCTGTACATAGGGGGCAGTATTATAGCAGTTATATTCTTGTACATAGAGGGCAGTATTATAGCAGTTATATTCTTGTACATAGAGGGCAGTATTATAGTAGTTATATTCCTGTACATAGGGGGCAGTATTATAGTAGTTATATTCCTGTACATAGGGGGCAGTATTATAGTAGTTATATTCCTGTACATAGGGGGCAGTATTATAGTAGTTATATTCTTGTACATAGGGGGCAGTATTATAGTAGTTATATTCTTGTACATAGGGGCAGTATTATAGTAGTTATATTCCAGTACATAGGGGGCAGTATTATAGTAGTTATATCCCTGTACATAGGGGGCAGTATTATAGTAGTTATATTCCTGTACATAGGGGGCAGTATTATAGTAGTTATATTCTTGTACATAGGGGGCAGTATTATAGTAGTTATATTCTTGTACATAGGGGGCAGTATTATAGTAGTTATATTCTTGTACATAGGGGGCAGTATTATAGTAGTTATATTCCTGTACATAGGGGGCAGTATTATAGTAGTTATATTCCTGCACATAGGGGGCAGTATTATAGTAGTTATATTCTTGTACATAGGAGGCAGTATTATAGTAGTTATATTCCTGTACATAGGGGGCAGTATTATAGTAGTTATATTCTTGTACATAGGGGGCAGTATTATAGTAGTTATATTCCTGTACATAGGGGGCAGTATTATAGTAGATATTCAGTACTTACCTGCTTCAGGATACGACATGTAGACATGTATTGGGAGTAATGTTGCTGTACCGCAGTTTGAGAGTTCTGGTTTATGGACGGCTCAGGGAAGTTAATGACTGGAGGAACCTATGTATGTAACATATTAATATTGACTTGTGTCCTAATGTGAAGAAATATTTGCAGGTTATACTATACATCCCCCACTCAGTACAGGTCCTCACCAGTATCTGCTCGTCTACATACATCTTCTCTCCAGTTACTTTCTTGAAGAGGTCGGTGGGGAATTCGGAGTGGTGATCGGGGATGAACTCATAAATGTTATTCTTCCTACAAATGCAGAAATAAATCATTGTGACACTGCCGGGGGTTACACTTATCTCCGTACTGGAGCCATATGGATGACTGTAGAGAAATATGGATCTATTGCCCTTTCCAGGTTATGGGAGGAGAATCCGATCCATTGTGAGCCGCTCCTTATATAATACAGCTGCTCTGTTATGTGTCATTCCTTATGGCCCTTTCATATGAGTATTGTGGGAGCGTATATACAATTTACTTTTGTGAGAGTTTATCAAATTTGCGGCAGATACATCCCCATAGAAGACTATGGTGCCCGGCGGTGGCACATGTGGCACCGTGCATTGGGAAAAGCTACTGTAGAGTGTGCTTTATCCACGCGTTTCCGGGCGGGCGCCATGCTTCGCTATGGAGAGGGGTAGCAGCGCTCCCTCCTCCTCCTCCTCCTCTCCAGCGCGCTCTGCTAGGCTCGCTCATGCTATGAGTCTACGACTGTGTGAAAGCCGCCTTAACCACGGTCATGTCCTCACCAGGTCACAGTCAGCTCGATGAAGGTCATCACCTGGCCCTTCCCACTGCAGCCGGGACACGTCTGGACATTGGTCTGGTTGCAGGTTCTGCATCTACAATTGGATAAAATTTTTAAAAAATTAAAAATCTGCCGTTTAGATACAGCAAAAACAATACATCAAGCATACAAGCACATGATCAGATATTAGCAGCGAAGTGGGTCATTGGGTCAAACTGGTGCCATCAGGGTAGAGGGAGACCAAGGGATCAGATACCTGAATACATGATAATGTATTGGTATTGAAGGAGCTATGGGTCTGATGTAAGGGGTGCAAATACTTTGCCACGGCTCCTGTAGCATTGAAAGCCACGTTTGTTTATCTAAGGGCAGTACTTATAGGGCCAGCGCTGCATTCAGGTATCCACTAGAGCCGGAGTGTAGCCCCCTGCACACTACATACCCCATAGACCCAGTCCCATTGCAGTTCATGCACTCCTCCTCCGATCGCTTCCCAGATCCATTACAGTCCCCACATTTCATCTAAAAGCAGAAGAAACATATTAGAGGATAAAATACATTATAAACAAATAAATGCACAATACAGAATAGATTACACCCCATCAGCATTATATATATTATATATGGTGTATTATCCCTTATATATCACATTGCAATACATAACTGTACATCATCTATACATTGGGCCACATTTATTAAGGTGTTTGCGCCAGTTTTCTGTCTGACTGCACTGAAAAGAACGTGGAAACTGCTTGTACATGTGTATATAGTGTCTGTGCCAGAATTGTGCCGAATGCTCTACGTTAAAGGTCCACCAAAATAAGTTGAGTCACACTTCCCCTGGAGTGCAGGGGGCGCCAGATTTATGAAGACATTGGGGGTCATTTACTTAGGGCCCGAATCACTCTTTTTCGTCGGGTTTCCCAAAATGACAGATTTGCGCCGAATTGCCCCAGGGTTTTGGCGCACCGATCGGATGGTGGCGCATCGGCGCGGGCATGCACGCGATGGAAATCGGGGGCCGACGGAAAACCCGACGGATTCGGAAAAACCGCAGAACTTTTTTTAAAAAAAATGTGTCGCCTGACACACACTTACCTGCACCCAAGATAGGATGGTGAACTCCAGTGAACTCCGACGGACCTCAGCGCAGCGGCGACACCTGGTGGGCATCGGGCGCACTACCTTAGTGAATCGCCAGAAGACCCGAATCCTCGACGGAGAAAGCGCCTCTGGATCGCGAATGGACCGGGTAAGTAAATCTGCCCCATTGCGCCACTTTTAATGAATCTGCCGCCCCTGCGCTGGTCCTGATACATGTGGCCCAATGTATCCATTTAATATCAATATTGTTACAATTCTCCTGGGCTCCCCCTGCTGGCAGGTCCCTGATCCTACATCCCTCCACACTCACCCTGCTGTTCCCATTACACGTCTGGCAGATGATCTTCCCTTTCCCGTTACACTCCTGGCAGGACTAGAAGACAAGATGAGATGATCAGACGTCTCCTCTCTCCTGGAGGGCTGCGAGGAGAGATCACAAGTTATTACCTTCTTGCTGGTCGTATGAGGAACAGGCAGTTTTTCAGTTTCATCATGGAATAGAGTTGGGGTTTTGACATGGACTTCCCAGGGCTGAGGTGCTGGACCTTTGTCAGGAGAGTCTAGAGCGCCCCCTGCAATGAAAAATGAGTGGACGGTTTAAACTTATAATGGCAGCCATATTGGTTGTCACTGAGACATGGTCACCCAGCTTTCCCAGACCCGTGCCATACATCCCATGTACTTACCAGTCAGTGGCTTCGTCACCCATTCACATGAACGAGACTCTGTAAAGGTTTCCAGGCGATACTAAAGAAAAGGGATTAAAGGTGAATTCCATGATATCATTTATTGATCAATATCAGATTGGTGGTGGATGACCCCCAGCACCCCTGCCAGACTGTAATGTGCTACCATTGTGCTGTCATGTCTGTCCATCACATCGCCTGCTGCTCAGTCCCATCCAAGTTATTGGGGCTGAACTGTAATACTGAACATGGCCACTATACAACATATGGCGCTGTGCTAGTTGGGGGTGAAAAGGCTACAGATCTTGTGCACATTAAAGATAAGTGGAAGTGCCAGGAATAAGACAACCACCAATATGATATCATTCCTCACTCCGAGCAGCTAACTCCACCAGGAACATAGGGGGCAGCACTGACCCGATAGGTGTTGAATGGCCTGAGCTGAGTAATTTCCATCTCCTCCGCTGGGGACGAGCCGTAACAACACTGACCGCTCACGTAGTCCAGCAGCGCCTGCTTGGCCGCTTCCTGATTGATGGACGGAATCCTGGAAAAGTACAAGGAAGGCGCCGAGCAGACGGAGGTCAGTAACTTTCTAACACATTTACCGTCTGAAATTATATAGGATATAGGCCCCTTCCCATTGGCTGCATGGGCCCCCTATATTGTACCCACCAGGGCACAAGGTCTAAGGGGCTCCTCAGCGGTATCTACCTGCTAAGCCCACTTATAGAAACCTCTACATAACAGGACACAGCCCCCCACCACCTATATCAGGGCACCCCCCATACATAATGATAAATCCTGATTTGTAAAGCGCTACAAAATTTGATGTCGCTATATAACTAATCACAGGACACAGTCCCCCTCCCCAAAGACCTATATACGGGCATCCCCCATACATCACAGGACACAGCCCCCTCCCCAAAGACCTATATCAGCCGACCCCCCATACTTCACAGGACACAGCCCTCACTAACCAGGGACCTATATCAGGGAACCCGCCTATACATCAAAGGACACAGCCCCCACCCCAGAGATCTACATACGGGCATCT
Source organism: Engystomops pustulosus (assembly GCF_040894005.1). NCBI lineage: Eukaryota > Metazoa > Chordata > Amphibia > Anura > Leptodactylidae > Engystomops > Engystomops pustulosus. The sequence goes on from NC_092420.1 coordinate 5,569,548, forward strand.
CCCATACTTCACAGGACACAGCCCCCTCCCCAAAGACCTATATCAGCAGACTCCCCCATACAATACAGGACACAGCCCCCTCCCCAAAGACCTATATCAGCAGACTCCCCCATACAATACAGGACACAGCCCCCTCCCCAAAGACCTATATCAGCGGACCCCCCTTACTTCACAGGACACAGCCCTCACTAACCAGGGACCTATATCAGGGAACCCGCCTATACATCAAAGGACACAGCCCCCACCCCAGAGATCTACATACAGGCATCTCCCATACATCACAGGACACAGCCCCCACCCCAGAGATCTACATACAGGCATCTCCCATACATCACAGGACACAGCCCCCACCCCAGAGATCTACATACAGGCATCTCCCATACATCACAGGACACAGCCCCCACCCCAGAGATCTACATACAGGCATCTCCCATACATCACAGGACACAGCCCCCACCCCAGAGATCTACATACAGGCATCTCCCATACATCACAGGACACAGCCCTCACTAACCAGGGACCTATATCAGGGAACCCGCCTATACATTACAGGACACAGCACCCACCCCAGAGACCTATATAAGGGCATTCCCCATACATCACAGGGCACAGCCCCCACCCCAGAGATCTACATACGGGCATCTCCCATACATCACAGGACACATCCTATATACATCTGTCATACAATGTCACAGCAGTAACTTACGTCCAGTCCCTGTTTGTCGGCGCGGGGGCGCTGCCAGGATCTGGTCCGTAGGCCGGTGGGGGAGGTAAGAATTTACCATCTGGAATAAAAAGACATCACATCAGGTCAGGGCTGTGCCCCTCAAATGACGGCCAAAAACACAGAGTGTAAGACTGACGGGTCCACTCATTTATAGGGAGACAAGTTACAGTAATATTCCCTTTCTTGTACATTTATCACAAAATCTAAGATCTCCGTCTCACAGCTCAGAAATACTATAGGAAGCTGCAGTCATTGACAACACTCTGAGAAAGAGACTAGACTCCAACGGATTGGGGATTGCGCTGCTGGGACAGGTATTTAGAAGGGGATTGTGTCGCATGCGATCCGATTTTGGCACAATCTATCATGCGACAGAAATGGGGGGGGGGGTATCGTCAGACGATGCGACTGATTCGAACTGAGCGCGGGATTTAACATTAAAATTGTGCCGCAAGTCCAAGCACTTACATGCACCAGGAAGAAGAAGGTGAACTCCGGGGACCTGAGCGGGGAAGCGACACATGCAGGATATCGGGCGCTGGATCTTAGTGACTCCCCACACAGCGCATTATACATGGACAATGCACTTACATTCACCAGGAAGAAGAAGGTGAACTCCGGGGACCTGAGCGGGGAAGCGACACATGCAGGATCTTAGTGACTCCCCGCACAGCGCATTATACACGGACAATGCACTTACATGCACCAGGAAGAAGAAGGTGAACTCCGGGGACCTGAGCGGGGAAGCGACACATGCAGGATATCGGGCGCAGGATCTTAGTGACTCCCCGCACAGCGCATTATACACGGACAATGCACTTACATGCACCAGGAAGAAGAAGGTGAACTCCGGGGACCTGAGCGGGGAAGTGACACATGCAGGATATCGGGCGCAGGATCTTAGTGACTCCCCGCACAGTGCATTATACACGGACAATGCACTTACATGCACCAGGAAGAAGAAGGTGAACTCCGGGGACCTGAGCGGGGAAGCGACACATGCAGGATATCGGGCGCACGATCTTAGTGACTCCCCGCACAGCGCATTATACACGGACAATGCACTTACATGCACCAGGAAGAAGAAGGTGAACTCCAGGGACCTGAGCAGTGAAGCGACACATGCAGGATATCAGGTGCAGGATCTTAGTGACTCCCCGCACAGCGCATTATACACGGACAATGCACTTACATGCACCAGGAAGAAGAAGGTGAACTCCGGGGACCTGAGCGGGGAAGCGACACATGCAGGATATCGGGGCAGGATCTTAGTGACTCCCTGCACAGCGCGTTATACACGGACAATGCACTTACATGCACCGGGAAGAAGAAGGTGAACTCCGGGGACCTGAGTGGGGAAGCGTCACATGCAGGATATCGGGCGCAGGATCTTAGTGACTCCCCGCACAGCGCATTATACACGGACAATGCACTTACATGCACCAGGAAGAAGAAGGTGAACTCCGGGGACCTGAGCGGGGAAGCGACACATGCAGGATATCGGGCGCAGGATCTTAGTGACTCCCTGCACAGCGCGTTATACACGGACAATGCACTTACATGCACCGGGAAGAAGAAGGTGAACTCCGGGGACCTGAGTGGGGAAGCGTCACATGCAGGATATCGGGCGCAGGATCTTAGTGACTCCCCGCACAGCGCATTATACACGGACAATGCACTTACATGCACCAGGAAGAAGAAGGTGAACTCCGGGGACCTGAGCGGGGAAGCGACACATGCAGGATATCGGACGCACAATCTTAGTCAATCGCGGCATGGTGCATTATCGTTGGAAGAATGCACTTCAGTTGAACTCCTCAGACAGGTAAGTAAATGTGCCCCGTTGTCTGTGTATAATGTCCTGTGCCGCGATTCAATAAGATCGTGCCCCCGATATCCTGCATGTGTCGCTTCCCCGCTCAGGTCCCCGGAGTTCACCTTCTTCTTCCTGCTGCATGTAAGTGCACTGGATGCAACACAATTTGAATGTTAAATCCCACGCTCAGTCTGAATGAGTTGGATCGTCCGATGGACCCTGCCCCAATTTCTGTCGTAGGAAAGCAGTGCAGTAATCCAATCGCGTGGGACGCAATCCCCTCTCATGGCCGCGCAAAACTTGAAAACATTGGATAGTCCGACAAAAGTACGTCTGCTGACCCTTAGTAAATAAGCCCCAATGTATCAGTGTGGATAAGATATGGCAGACAGTTTAATTCACAGACGTTTGTCTACACTGGATTCAATTGCAACAAACCCTCAGCTGTTTGAAATCTTTATGGCTGTTTTCAAAGTATAACCTTTCATTGAGAGACTGCAGAAATCTTACAAATGACAGGAGACCAACAAAGATGCATTTATATACATTTATCCCAGCTAAAAGGGGGTCCCCGATTACAACATAAGGTGGAGGGGTCCACCATCCTTAAATAGAGGGGCCACCGCTCTCACAGAGCTGCAGGACAAATCCAGGGAATACCCCTTCTTGGGATTTGAGGAGGTTGGGGAAACACTACAAATAATGATATATATATATATATTATGTGTACTGCTGCCCCAACCTCCTATATATATATTTACATAAATATAGATAGATATATGACACAGAGAGAAGGAGACGCCCCTTTAAGGGGCAATAAATAGTCTTATGCAAAAATGATAAAAAACAAGTTCCTTAGAGGAATTACTCACCATTGCTCCCACCGCCCACCCCTTCATAGCCGGGGATGCCATTAAAATTGGGGTATGGTGCCACCTGGGGGGCCAGGGCACTTGTGTTCACAGAGGGGTAATAGCCTGGGGCCACAGCGGGGTTCCCAGCAGGAGGGTAGGGGGCCCCTGGAGGCATCGCTGGAGTCACATAGGAGAGAGCAGAGATTCACAGCTTATGGCTCGTATACAGGGTGCATGTACATTTACTACTCATGTTATTGCCTTTTACAACATAAAATAAAACTTTTCGTAAACTTTTGTAAGCAAACATTTTCTTTGTTAATGGGCTTGAATATTTATGCATCCAATATAAAATGTAGCCAATTCTATAATGTTCTGTGTCTCCATGGTTACAGGCTGTAAGTAGTCAAATTCTGCAGACTGGCGCCACCTGGTGTTCACAGTGTATATGTGCACGTCCACATCATGAGCCAAGAGCTGGTGGACACACACGCTCAGTCACAGCCAGGTCTCTGCATAGTGATCCTCTTTACAAAGCAGCCAATAGGAATAGCTTCTTGCCCTGCGTGTCAGGAGAGGAGCAGAGTGCATTGAACTTGGGCAAAAAAGCGAATCTGATTGGCTTCCCTGCAGAGTGCAGGGAATGGGCTGTGCGGCATGTGTGTCCCCCAGCCTTCCACTCAGTAGGGAGATGCTGTACGCCAGGTGGTGGATGCACTGACTAAGCAATGACTCAATGGAAGGACAATCATGTACTTAACACATGGATCTGCAGTGTACATTCCCATCATCTATATGTAATCATGTGACCTTACCAGGGTTCATGGGGTATCCTGGCTGGAAAGGGGGGGCAGGTTGTCCATAATTTGGCATTTCCATGGTTCCAATTTACTAAAAAAAAGTAAATAATCATAATATCACAATTTTTTCCTCAATTTTAGAGACAGAACCTTCCCTCTGTGACCAGCAGGGGGAGCGTGATGTTAAGTCTCGCCTTACAACTGCTGCAATAGTGATGAGATGGTAAGAGATAGGACTCCTCCAGCAGCCACGGACCGGACACAATTATCTCGCTGGGTAGATAATGGGGCACATTTTTCGGAATGTGCCCGATCTGCAATGGTAAAATTGCTTGCATGGGTATTTAAGTAGTGGGTGCGCTGTGATTGTGTCCAATACAACCCTTTTTGTGCTGCGCTGGCCTCCATGTGACACAATTTAGAGGGCGTGCCATGGGACCGGTTAAGTAAATGTGCCCCAATGTCTGTTATATTGCTCCAGTAATAACCGCACATGGGAGACTGTGGACAAGAAACGCTCAGACATTGATCCAGCCGGACCGGAAGAACCGGTATGTGAGCAAAGAGCAGGACAATCCCACCCCTCATGCCAGATCCATTGTCCTAAAAGCTGCAGAATGGGGCGCGGTGGAATCTGCACAACATCTTTCCTCTACTAATAACACCATTAGCATCCCCCAGGAGACACTTCTCTCACATCCGTTTTTCACAATAAACTTCTCTGCAATTAACTCAGCAAAAAACATGGGATCAAAAAAATACAAACAGACTTGTAAACCTAAAATAGAAAGAAAATCATAGCTGTATACATCTAGTGGTGGTGTATAATGTGTATGTAGTGATCTCCTCCTAGTGGTGGTGTATAATGTGTATGTAGTGATCTCCCCCTAGTGGTGGTGTATAATGTGTATGTAGTGATCTCCCCCTAGTGGTGGTGTATAATGTGTATGTAGTGATCTCCCCCTAGTGGTGGTGTATAATCTGTATGTAGTGATCTCCTCCTAGTGGTGGTGTATAATCTGTATGTAGTGATCTCCTCCTAGTGGTGGTGTATAATCTGTATGTAGTGATCTCCCCCTAGTGGTGGTGTATAATGTGTATGTAGTGATCTCCCCCTAGTGGTGGTATATAATGTGTATGTAGTGATCTCCCCCTAGTGGTGGTGTATAATCTGTATGTAGTGATCTCCCCCTAGTGGTGGTGTATAATCTGTATGTAGTGATCTCCCCCTAGTGGCGGTGTATAATGTGTATGTAGTGATCTCCCCCTAGTGGTGGTGTATAATCTGTATGTAGTGATCTCCCCCTAGTGGTGGTGTATAATGTGTATGTAGTGATCTCCCCCTAGTGGTGGTGTATAATCTGTATGTAGTGATCTCCCCCTAGTGGTGGTGTATAATCTGTATGTAGTGAGCTCCCCCTAGTGGTGGTGTATAACCTGTATGTAGTGATCTCCCCCTAGTGGTGGTGTATAATGTGTATGTAGTGATCTCCCCCTAGTGGTGGTGTATAATGTGTATGTAGTGATCTCCCCCTAGTGGTGGTGTATAATCTGTATGTAGTGATCTCCTCCTAGTGGTGGTGTATAATGTGTATGTAGTGATCTCCCCCTAGTGGTGGTGTATAATGTGTATGTAGTGATCTCCTCCTAGTGGTGGTGTATAATGTGTATGTAGTGATCTCCTCCTAGTGGTGGTGTATAATGTGTATGTAGTGATCTCCTCCTAGTGGTGGTGTATAATGTGTATGTAGTGATCTCCTCCTAGTGGTGGTGTATAATGTGTATGTAGTGATCTCCTCCTAGTGGTGGTGTATAATGTGTATGTAGTGATCTCCCCCTAGTGGTGGTGTATAATGTGTATGTAGTGATCTCCCCCTAGTGGTGGTGTATAATGTGTATGTAGTGATCTCCTCCTAGTGGTGGTGTATAATGTGTATGTAGTGATCTCCTCCTAGTGGTGGTGTATAATGTGTATGTAGTGATCTCCTCCTAGTGGTGGTGTATAATGTGTATGTAGTGATCTCCTCCTAGTGGTGGTGTATAATGTGTATGTAGTGATCTCCCCCTAGTGGTGGTGTATAATGTGTATGTAGTGATCTCCCCCTAGTGGTGGTGTATAATGTGTATGTAGTGATCTCCCCCTAGTGGTGGTGTATAATCTGTATGTAGTGATCTCCTCCTAGTGGTGGTGTATAATCTGTATGTAGTGATCTCCTCCTAGTGGTGGTGTATAATCTGTATGTAGTGATCTCCCCCTAGTGGTGGTGTATAATGTGTATGTAGTGATCTCCCCCTAGTGGTGGTGTATAATGTGTATGTAGTGATCTCCCCCTAGTGGTGGTATATAATGTGTATGTAGTGATCTCCCCCTAGTGGCGGTGTATAATGTGTATGTAGTGATCTCCTCCTAGTGGCGGTGTATAATGTGTATGTAGTGATCTCCCCCTAGTGGTGGTGTATAATCTGTATGTAGTGATCTCCCCCTAGTGGTGGTGTATAATGTGTATGTAGTGATCTCCCCCTAGTGGTGGTGTATAATGTGTATGTAGTGATCTCCTCCTAGTGGTGGTGTATAATGTGTATGTAGTGATCTCCTCCTAGTGGTGGTGTATAATGTGTATGTAGTGATCTCCCCCTAGTGGTGGTGTATAATGTGTATGTAGTGATCTCCCCCTAGTGGTGGTGTATAATGTGTATGTAGTGATCTCCTCCTAGTGGTGGTGTATAATGTGTATGTAGTGATGTCCCCCTAGTGGTGATGTATAATCTGTATGTAGTGATCTCCTCCTAGTGGTGGTGTATAATGTGTATGTAGTGAGCTCCTCCTAGTGGTGGTGTATAATCTGTATGTAGTGATCTCCTCCTAGTGGTGGTGTATAATGTGTATGTAGTGATCTCCCCCTAGTGGTGGTGTATAATGTGTATGTAGTGATCTCCCCCTAGTGGTGGTGTATAATGTGTATGTAGTGATCTCCTCCTAGTGGTGGTGTATAATGTGTATGTAGTGATCTCCCCCTAGTGGTGGTGTATAATGTGTATGTAGTGATCTCCTCCTAGTGGTGGTGTATAATGTGTATGTAGTGATCTCCTCCTAGTGGTGGTGTATAATGTGTATGTAGTGATCTCCCCCTAGCGGTGGTGTATAATGTGTATGTAGTGAGCTCCCCCTAGTGGTGGTGTATAATCTGTATGTGAGAAACTCCCTGTGATTGTGGCTGCGGTAATCTAACACTCTAAAAATGTTTGCACTGCATTTGGTTTTCCCCCTGGAGTCTCTTGGCGCTGAGTGATGCGGTCAGAGATTAGATCAGGTATATAATAGCCGTGTCCGGTTACATGGGACTGCAGGTCTATGTTTTCCAATCAGTCATATTACTGCAGGGTTTATGATGCATGGGGACTACACCCTCCACGTTGCTACATCTGCATAGCTACACCTGTAGCCTGGTATTATGTAGTTCAGCGCTTCTCCTGGAGTTTATTGGGGGCGCTGTACACCCAGTATAAGATGAGACCTCACACAAGAACATATCAGTGACAGCGAGCGCAGGTGTCACCAGTCTCCAGCTCGTGCACACTGACCCCCGCTATAAATACATAACCTTTCCCCAAGGCCGATCAGATTACCCCAGTGGTCGGGGCGCGGCCTCTGATTACTGTACTCTCTCCCCAACGCTGTTCATCCTGAGCCTCCTGGTCCCCGAGTAGAATGTGAAACCTACAATCACGACTGACACAATATAGAGGGTGACGTATTGTCACACAGAAGCAGATCTGCTGCGCATCAACTTCAAAACTGCACATTGCGAGGAGCCACAAATCAGCACAGACTTAATTTGTCACAGCTGGGGATCTGTTACAGTTACACCCAATCTGGACAGAAGCTTATGGATTATTATAGAAAAAGCAGAAGCAAAAATGTCTCTTGTATCAGTATGGTAACAAAGGCGGGAGCAAGTGTAATGTATTGTCCCTGCAGAGATGTGTAATCAGACCTCACACTGCTGTGCTCTGTGCTCTCTGCAGCCAGTGTTATGTATTGTCCCTGGAGAGATGTGTAATCAGACCTCACACTGCTGTGCTCTGTGCTCTCTGCAGCAAGTGTAATGTATTGTCCCTGCAGAGATGTGTAATCAGACCTCACACTGCTGTGCTCTGTGCTCTCTACAGCCAGTGTTATGTATTGTCCCTGGAGAGATGTGTAATCAGACCTCACACTGCTGTGCTCTGTGCTCTCTGCAGCCAGTGTCATGTATTGTCCCTGGAGAGATGTGTAATCAGACCTCACACTGCTGTGCTCTGTGCTCTCTGCAGCCAGTTTTATGTCCCTGGAGAGATGTGTAATCAGACCTCACACTGCTGTGCTCTGTGCTCTCTGCAGCCAGTGTTATGTATTGTCCCTGGAGAGATGTGTAATCAGACCTCACACTGCTGTGCTCTGTGCTCTCTCCGGCCAGTGTTATGTATTGTCCCTGGAGAGATGTGTAATCAGAACTCACACTGCTGTGCTCTGGGCAGCCAGTTTTATGTCCCTGGAGAGATGTGTAATCAGACCTCACACTGCTGTGCTCTGTGCTCTCTGCAGCCAGTGTTATGTATTGTCCCTGGAGAGATGTGTAATCAGACCTCACACTGCTGTGCTCTGTGCTCTCTGCAGCCAGTGTTATGTATTGTTCCTGGAGAGATGTGTAATCAGACCTCACACTGCTGTGCTCTGTGCTCTCTGCAGCCAGTGCTATGTATTGTCCCTGGAGAGATGTGTAATCAGACCTAACACTGCTGTGCTCTGTGCTCTCTGCAGCCAGTATTATGTATTATCCCTGGAGAGATGTGTAATCAGGCCTCACACTGCTGTGCTCTGTGCTCTCTGCAGCCAGTGTTATGTATTGTCCCTGGAGAGATGTGTAATCAGACCTCACACTGCTGTGCTCTGTGCTCTGTGCAGCCAGTGTTATGTATTGTCCCTGAAGAGATGTGTAATCAGACCTCACACTGCTGTGCTCTGTGCTCTCTGCAGCCAGTGTTATGTATTGTCCCTGGAGAGATGTGTAATCAGACCTCACACTGCTGTGCTCTGTGCTCTCTGCAGCCAGTGTTATGTATTGTACCTGGAGAGATGTGTAATCAGACCTCACACTTCTGTTCTCTGTGCTCTCTGCAACCAGTGTTATGTATATGGATTTATAATTCAGGATTGGAGCTTCTCCAAGTGCACTGGGGGTGTGTCCTCACACTGCTGAGCTCTATGTACTAGACACCTCCATCTTCACTTGACAGCTCGGAGTAAAAGCTGTAGAAGACTCCTTGTTAAATGCTACAAAAGTCACTTAGGAGATAATAAAAATAAAAACATAGTCAAACAAACAATTAGAAGAGAGGGTCCTGATTATAGCCAAAAAGCTAAGAGCACAGCAGTGTGAGGACACACCCCCTGTGCACTATAAGAAGCTTCAATATTTATATATTCAATATATTCAATGGAATATAAAAACAATATTTTTATAAAACAATATTTCACAGTTCTGCTGTTCCTAACAACATACATAAAGGTCTGATAACACGTCTCACCTAACAATGGCTGCAGGGATCACAGCAGTGCATTTGGAGAAGCCACAATCCTGAAACATCACAGTCCTGCTGCTACTAACAACATACACCAAGGATCTCTAGGGAAATACATAGCACTTGTGGAAGAGGGGACAACCTCTAAATACACACAAGGTTACAGATATGGAGACATCAAATCTTTATACACATTAAAGGGGTTGTCCGACTTCCTTAAAAACTCTGGAGGTGGTTGGATAGGGTGACTTACCTCCCCCGGCGCTCTTAGTCTCCAGCTCCGCCGTCCTTTGGGAGGTGTGCCCGTTTGTTTACAGCACTGGGCCAGGGGACGGGCGTGCCTGTCCCTGTAAACAAACAAGGGCTTGTATGTTCTCTCCGTGTTTGCGTGGGTTTTCTCCGGGTCCTCCGGTTTCCTCCCACACTCATACTGGTAGGTTGATTAGATTGTGAGCCCCATTGGGGACAGGGACTGATTTGGCAAACTCTGTGCATCGCTGCGTAATCTGTGTGTGCTATATAAATAAGGGCCCGGCTCCAAAAAACGGGAGTGCCGGAGGAGGACAGCCCACCTTCAGAGTTTTTAATAAAGTCGGACAACCCCTTTAAGAGGCAGGTGACCCCTGCATAGGCCACGGCCGTCCTGTGTGCACCCCTAGCATTAAGTTTCCCATTGCAGGTCAAAACCTGCATTGTCCCGCCTTCTACAAAGAAAGTTACATCCTGCAGAACATTTCAGTTCAGGAGAATAGTCTGCGGAAGCGCCATAACCTGCCCCACATGTACATGACATCACCGCGCCCGGATCCCCTCCCTACAGTATAAACACGTTCTCAGACGCCAGACACGGGATCCGGGACAGATTTTGTGGCATGTGGCTTATCAGTATATGGGAAATAACGTCACTATCTCATCCAAACCTGTTGAGGTTGAGCAACTGCTCTGCAAATACGGAGCACACGCAGAACACACGCAGAGCACACGCAGAGCACACGCAGAGCACACGCAGAGCACGCGTGGGCGATATCTCTATGACCACTATGGTAAAGGGACACAGACAGGAACAGGATCAGACCCGAGATAAACACCATCATGTGAGCGGCTCCACTGAGCACAGACATTCACAAGCTGGAGGTGCAGGGCGGGCCCCTCCCAAAGCTACAGAACTACAACCCCCAGCATAACCTGCTAGCCAAATGAGTCTCCAATGAGAACAGGGCCACAACTCTGAGCCACCAAGCTCTGGATGTAGCAGAGCTGAACAGTTTCTTATGGAGATAATACAGAGAGCCCCGCCTGCAGTCCCATGTAAAACCCCCAAGAAATACAAGACTCCAAGTTACGCCCAATAACAAACTGAGCTCTGCTGCATCTATACACACCGTACCTTGAAAGAGGCGACCAGACTAATGTTCCAAACCCTCAGCAGTGGCGGAGACTCCCCTCCAGCTATGGGGAAATGAGTTGTGTGGCCTCTCCAGTGCAGGAATGTGAGGAGGGTCCTGGGGCAGGGGGATGGGGCGGGGGATGTATAAGGAACATCATTATCAGGATGGGAGGGTCTATAGGCGCTGGGGAGACAAATAGCATCAAGATGTATAGAATCATCCTGTGTGAATATATATATGTACACACCCTGTATATACAGACATAAATGTAATAGAAAATATCAGGACAACTGACACATTGCATCAAACAATTCTATGGTAACATTGTAGCACTGATAAGGATGAAATACAAATAATAAAAATAACAATACAAATAAGCAACATTGTAGCCCAGATCCCAGATCTGTTCAAGCCTGGATTCTGTGCACATTCATAGAGGAGAGCCCCACCCAGGTCTCCATCCAGCACCCGCCAGCAGCCTGACAGGACCAGCACCCGTACACTACAGAGATAATACACACAGTGATGTCACAGTACAGGATAATACACACAGTGATGTCACAGTACAGGGATAATACACACAGTGATGTCACAGTACAGGGATAATACACACAGTGATGTCACAGTACAGGATAATACACACAGTGATGTCACAGTACAGGGATAATACACACAGTGATGTCACAGTACAGGATAATACACACAGTGATGTCACAGTACAGGATAATACACACAGTGATGTCACAGTACAGGGATAATACACACAGTGATGTCACAGTACAGGGATAATACACACAGCGATGTCACAGTACAGGGATAATACACACAGTGATGTCACAGTACAGAGATAATACACACAGTGATGTCACAGTACAGGGATAATACACACAGTGATGTCACAGTACAGGGATAATACACACAGTGATGTCACAGTACAGGGATAATACACACAGTGATGTCACAGTACAGGGATAATACACACAGTGATGTCACAGTACAGGGGTAATACACACAGTGATGTCACAGTACAGAGATAATACACACAGTGATGTCACAGTACAGGGGTAATACACACAGCGATGTCACAGTACAGGGATAATACACTCAGTGATGTCACAGTACAGGGATAATACACTCAGTGATGTCACAGTACAGGGGATAATACACACAGTGATTTCACAGTACAGGGATAATACACACAGTGATGTCACAGTACAGAGATAATACACACAGTGATGTCACAGTACAGGGGATAATACACACAGTGATGTCACAGTACAGAGATAATACACACAGTGATGTCACAGTACAGGGATAATACACACAGCGATGTCACAGTACAGGGATAGTACACACAGTGATGTCACAGTACAGGGGTAATACACACCGTGATGTCACAGTACAGGGATAATACAAACAGTGATGTCACAGTACAGGGATAATACACACAGTGATGTCACAGTACAGGGATAATACACACAGTGATGTCACAGTACAGGGATAATACACACAGTGATGTCACAGTACAGGGATAATACACACAGTGATGTCACAGTACAGGGATACTACACACAGTGATGTCACACTACAGAGATAATACACACAGTGATGTCACAGTACAGGGATAATACACACAGTGATGTCACAGTACAGGGATAATACACACAGTGATGTCACAGTACAGGGATAATACACACAGTGATGTCACAGCACAGGGATAATACACACAGTGATGTCACAGTACAGGGATAATACACACAGCGATGTCACAGCACAGGGATAATACACACAGCGATGTCACAGCACAGAGATAATACACACAGTGATGTCACAGTACAGGGATAATACACACAGTGATGTCACAGTACAGGGGTAATACACACAGTGATGTCACAGTACAGGGGTAATACACACAGTGATGTCACAGTACAGGGATAATACACACAGCGATGTCACAGTACAGAGATAATACACACAGTGATGTCACAGTACAGAGATAATACACACAGTGATGTCACAGTACAGGGGATAATACACACAGCGATGTCACAGTACAGGATAATACACACAGTGATGTCACAGTACAGGGATAATACACACAGCGATGTCACAGTACAGAGATAATACACACAGTGATGTCACAGTACAGAGATAATACACACAGTGATGTCACAGTACAGGGGATAATACACACAGCGATGTCACAGTACAGGATAATACACACAGTGATGTCACAGTACAGGGATAATACACACAGTGATGTCACAGTACAGAGATAATACACACAGTGATGTCACAGTACAGGGATAATACACACACTGATGTCACAGTACAGGGATAATACACACAGCGATGTCACAGTACAGGGATAATACACACAGCGATGTCACAGTACAGAGATACTACACACAGTGATGTCACAGTACAGGGATAATACACAGAGTGATGTCACAGTACAGAGATAATACACACAGTGATGTCACAGTACAGGGGTAATACACACAGTGATGTCACAGTACAGGGGTAATACACACAGTGATGTCACAGTACAAAGGCAATGCACACAGTGATGTCACAGTACAGGGATAATACACACAGCGATGTCACAGTACAGGGATAATACACACAGTGATGTCACAGTACAGGGATAATACACACAGTGATGTCACAGTACAGGGATAATACACACAGCGATGTCACAGTACAAGGATAATACACACAGTGATGTCACAGTACAGGGATAATACACACAGTGATGTCACAGTACAGAGATTGTTATGTAGAATATAACGTTTACATTTTAGCTTAGATATTTTTCATACCTCCCAACCGTCCCGTTTTGGGCGGGACAGTCCCGTTTTTTAACCCTTGTCCCGCCTGCACGGACCGTTAAGTGAAAGTCCCGGTTTTTTTGCGGTTTCACGGATTTTTCCGTTTTGTCCCGCCCCCGAGTCCCGCCCCCCCCCCCGAGTCCCGCCCCCGTCCTGCTCAGGATACAGAGAAGCCAGGGGGCGGGGTACAGCGTCCTCCTCCTCTCCAGCTCCCGGGCTGTCTGCTGCAGAGCCGGCACCTCCCCCATCCCCTCCCCTGGGAGGCAGAGCCCTCCCTGTCCTCAGGCTGCCACTTGCAGGCACATGGATGGATGGATGGATGGAGCAGTGCAGAGTGTCATGTTCTCTGCACTGCCCCTGCACAGCAGCCCCAGGGGATCATCCTCCGTGCAGGCAGGAACTCTCCAGCACTGCTACATCAATGGCTCCCTGCCCCCACCTCCTCCTGCTCCTCACTGAAGTTCGTCTGATGAAGCAGAGCCGAGTGTGTGCAGCTGCTGCAGTGTGATAACAGGTACTCTACAGTGACTGCAGGCAGCAGCTAAAGGGTTAAACACTTTCCCCCATAGACCCCCTGCCCCCATCCCTAACCCCCCCAGTGCCCTTCTATTCTGCTTTTATTGTACCATATACTTAATCCCTTAACCCCTTAAGGACGCAGGGTTTTTCTCTCATTTCTCGCTCTCCAACTTCAAAAATCCATAACTTTTTCATTTTTCCGTGTACAGAGCTGTGTGAGGGCTTATTTTGTGCGTAACAAATTTTACTTTCCCGTAATGTTATTTATTTTAACATGCCGTGTACTGCGAAGCTGCAAAAAACCCCCCACCTTGTATGAAGAAGACTCAGCCCGTGAGCCCTCTTCATACACTCCTTATACTCTCTGCGTCGTAGAGCTACGGCGCAGAGCGTTAAGGGGTTAAAGGGGTTTTCCCACAAATACAAGTTAGGCCCTATCCATAGGACAGGGCTTAACCTGCTGATGTGTGGGGGTTTCAGTGATGTGACCCCCATAGATCATGAAAATGAGGGGTCTGTTGGGGTCCACATAAGGTCCATGTCATCGCTTTATGACGGTAATGGAGCAGAATGGTCATACACGGCCGCCTGCTCCATTACTCTGACGGAACAATTTTTGCGTTTCCATATTTCACTCCCCACTTTCAAAAATCAATAACTTTTTTATTTTTCCACGTACAGAGCTGTGTGCGGCCTGTTTCTGCGTAACAAATTATACTTCCTAGTGACAGTATTAAATATTCCAGGCCCTGTACTGGGAAGCGGGAAGGAAAATATCAAATGTGTTTTTTATGGCTTTCACTGCGCGCTCAATAGGACTCCTCCCCTTTACTGCGCTCCATAGGACCCCTCCCCTTTACTGCGCTCCATAGGACCCCTCCCCTTTACTGCGCTCCATAGGACCCCTCCCCTTTACTGCGCTCCATAGGACCCCTCCCCTTTACTGCGCTCCATAGGACCCCTCCCCTTTACTGCGCTCCATAGGACCCCTCCCCTTTACTGCGACAACGAGCATGTCCCCCCCCTAGACAACGAGGATTTCCCCCCCTAGACAACGAGCATTTCCCCCTGCTAGACAACGAGCATGTCTCCCCCTGACCCCTAGACAACGAGCATGTCCCCCCCCAAGACAACGAGCATGCCCCCCCCCTAGACAACGAGCATGTCCCCCCCCCCAGACAACGAGCATTCCCCCCCCTAGACAACGAGCATGTCTCCCCCCGACTCCTAGACAACGAGCATGTCCCCCCCCTAGACAACTAGCATTTCCCCCCCCCCTAGACAACGAGCATGTCTACCCCTGACCCCTAGACAACGAGCCTGTCCCCCCCTGTGGCTGCGTGCCCTTTTTTGTGTGTTTGTGTTATTTTTGTCTTCCAGGACCGTGCCTGCTGTGGACTGCTTCGGATTCGAAGGATTACGTCTATGACCGACATTTCTAACAAATAAAATGGTCAACGAGGGTGTGTCTGCGTCTTTTGTTCAATAAAATTTTCTGAAAACGGTGTGATTATTTATTTTTTTGCGACACTCTTCATAGTTTGCCGTAGTAGTGGTGCCGGCTAGGTGACGGTGCTCATTACTAAGGGCTGGCCTTAGTGTTTGCCTTAATTTTTTTGGCAAATTCACACTAACGCCCATACCATTACCCCGGTACCCACCGCCACCAGGGGTGCCGGGAAGAGCCGGGTACAAACCAGTACCTGACCGTCTATAGATGGTCAGGTAGTGGGGCGGCTGCAGGCTGTTATTGTTGCGCTGGAATAGCCCCCTAACAGTGGCCTATCCCAGCTCAGTAATAGCAGGCTGCTGCTGCTTTTTTGTATCTGGCTGATTCGAACAATAGGGGGCACCCCATGCCGTTTTTCCCCCCCATTTTTTTGTAAAAATGGGGGAAACAGCCTGGGAGCCCCCTTTAAAGGGGGGACCCCACGCATATTTTTGTCAAAAATTTGAAGAAAAAACGGCATGGGGTGCCCCTATTTTTCAAATCAGCCTGATACAAAAAAGCAGCAGCAGCCTGCCATTACTGAGCTGGGATAGGTCACTGTTAGGGGGCTATTCCAGCGCAACAATAACAGCCTGCAGCCGCCCCAACACCTGACCATCTATAGACGGTCAGGTACTGGTTTGTACCCGGCTCTTCCCGGCACCCCTGGTGGCGGTGGGTACCGGGGTAATGGTATGGGCGTTAGTGTGAATTTGCCAAAAAAATTAAGGCAAACACTAAGGCCAGCCCTTAGTAATGAGCACCGTCATCTACCCGGCACCAGTACTACGGCAAACTATGAAGAGTGTCGCAAAAAAATAAATAATCACACCGTTTTCAGAAAATTTTATTGAACAAAAAACGCAGACACACCCTCGTTGACCATTTTATTTGTTAGAACTGTCGGTCATCGATGTAATCCTTCGAATCGGAAGCAGTCCACAGCAGGCACGGTCCTGGAAGACAAAAATAACACAAACACACAAAAAAGGGCACGCAGCCACAGGGGGGGACAGGCTCGTTGTCTAGGTGGGGGACATGCTCGTTGTCTAGGGGGGGGGGACATGCTCGTTGTCTAGGGGGGGACATGGTCGTTGTCTAGGTGGGGGTACATTCTCGTTGTCTAGGTGGGGGTACATGCTCGTTGTCTAGGGGGGGGTACATGCTCGTTGTCTAGGGGGGGGCATGCTCGTTGTCTAGGGGACATGCTCGTTGTCTAGGGGGGGCATGCTTGTTGTCTAGGGGGGGCATGCTCGTTGTCTGGGGGGGACATGCTCGTTGTCTAGGGGGGGGCATGCTCGTTGTCTGGGGGGGACATGCTCGTTGTCTAGGGGGGGGCATGCTCGTTGTCTAGGGGGGGGCATGCTCGTTGTCTGGGGGCGGACATGCCCGTTGTCTGGGGGGGACATGCTCGTTGTCTAGGGGGGGACATGCTCGTTGTCTAGGGGAGGACATGCTCGTTGTCTGGGGGGGGCATGCTCGTTGTCTAGGGGAGGACATGCTCGTTGTCTAGGAGGGCATGCTCGTTGTCTAGGGGGAGTGGAATATGCCCCCCAATTATATACATAAATATACATTGGTGCCAGTGGATGCGTTGAAGGTATGAGCAGTGGCGTGGCCAGGGGGTGTGGTTAGGGGGCGTGGCTAGGGTGTGGCTTCTGTGGGTAAAAAAATCGCCGCGGCGCGCTCCGCGCGCCGCCATTTTGTCCCTCTTTCTCCTCCACAAAAGTTGGGAGGTATGATTTTTTCTGTAAGTAGTTTTTTTATACAAAAGTCCCAAACTTTTTCAGAATCTGCATACTAAGGTTAAAAACGGCATGTCTTTCTGTAGCAACAAAACTATGTGCCCCCCCCCCCCCCCTTCCCATTAGTAATGGTGGGAGGCAGTTACTGCAGGACCTTTGTTCTCAGGGTTATCGGATGATTAGATCTGGATGTCACAAGTAGCTGGAGACCTTGAGCAGACACTACGCCCCCTAGTGTCCAGGTAGAGAACTAAACAGCCCCAGACAAACAATGTCATAGACTCCTCTGCCTTCTGCATGACACGTGTGAATGGCGTCTTAAAACCGGTTTTCACGGTTTTGTGGATTTCCAGGAATATAAAGGTGGAGTTTTGCCACTTTGTTGTGTTTTCTGTTATTGGACAGATGCAATTCCCAAATGTGTCCTTCCTAGGGGATCACCTACTGTAGACTGCAATGTCCTGGTGCAGTCTGTGTGGTCTGTGACCATGGGCAGCACTGCCAGGTCTCCTGTGTACAGCACGGCACCTGTGGATTATTGATTGGATTGGGACTTATCTATTGCTTGTTACAGACTCCATTCTGTCTGACCGCTTAAAAAAAAAAATAATATATATACATATGTGTATACTCACAATTCATACACTCAAATATATACACACATTTATATATGTATAAACATAGAGCAAATACACACCGTATACACAGATACAGCATAAACATACATGCAGTATATACACACCATTTAAACAGATACAGCATAAACATACATGCAGGATATACACACCATATATACATACATACAGAATATACACACCATATACACAGATACAGCATAAACATACATGCAGTACATACACACCATATATACATACATACAGCATATACACACCATATACACAGATACAGCATAAACATACATGCCGTATATTCACACCATATATACATACATACAGCATATACACACCATATACACAGATACAGCATAAACATACATGCAGTATATACACACCATTTACACAGATGCAGCATAAACATACATGCAGTATACACACCATATATACATACATACAGCATATACACACCATATACACAGATACAGCATAAACATACATGCAGTATATACACACCATATATACATACATACAGCATATACACACCATATACACAGATACAGCATAAACATACATGCCGTATATACACACCATATATACATACATACAGCATATACACACCATATACACAGATACAGCATAAACATACATGCAGTATATACACACACCGTATACACATACATACAGCATATACACACCATATACACAGATACAGCATAAACATACATGCAGTATATACACCATATATACATACATACAGCATATACACACCATATACACAGATACAGCATAAACATACATGCAGTATACACACCATATATACATACATACAGCATATACACACCATATACACAGATACAGCATAAACATACATGCAGTATATACACACCATATATACATACATACAGCATATACACACCAGATACACAGATACAGCATAAACATACATGCCGTATATACACACCATATATACATACATACAGCATATACACACCATATACACAGATACAGCATAAACATACATGCAGTATATACACACACCGTATACACATACATACAGCATATACACACCATATACACAGATACAGCATAAACATACATGCATTATATACACACCATATATACATACATGCAGCATATACACACCATATACACAGATACAACATAAACATACATGCAGTATATACACACCATATATACATACATACAGCATATACACACCATATACACAGATACAGCATAAACATACATGCAGTATACACGCCATATATACATACATACAGCATATACACACCATATACACAGATACAGCATAAACATACATGCATTATATACACACCATATATACATACATGCAGCATATACACACCATATACACAGATACAGCATAAACATACATGCAGTATATACACACCATATATACATACATACAGCATATACACACCATATACACAGATACAGCATAAACATACATGCAGTATACACACCATATATACATACATGCAGCATATACACACCATATACACAGATACAGCATAAACATACATGCAGTATATACACACCATATATACATACATACAGCATATACACACCATATACACAGATACAGCATAATCATACATGCAGTATATACACACAACGTATACACATACATACAGCATATACACACCATATACACAGATACAGCATAAACATACATGCATTATATACACACCATATATACATACATACAGCATATACACACCATATACACAGATACAGCATAAACATACATGCAGTATATACACACACCGTATACACATACATACAGCATATACACACCATATACACAGATACAGCATAAACATACATGCAGTATATACACACACCGTATACACATACATACAGCATATACACACCATATACACAGATACAGCATAAACATACATGCCGTATATACACACCATATATACATACATACAGCATATACACACCATATACACAGATACAGCATAAACATACATGCAGTATATACACACCATTTACACAGATGCAGCATAAACATACATGCAGTATACACACCATATATACATACATACAGCATATACACACCATATACACAGATACAGCATAAACATACATGCAGTATACACACCATATATACATACATACAGCATATACACACCATATACACAGATACAGCATAAACATACATGCATTATATACACACCATATATACATACATGCAGCATATACACACCATATACACAGATACAGCATAAACATACATGCAGTATATACACACCATATATACATACATACAGCATATACACACCATATACACAGATACAGCATAAACATACATGCAGTATACACACCATATATACATACATACAGCATATACACACCATATACACAGATACAGCATAAACATACATGCAGTATATACACACAACGTATACACATACATACAGCATATACACACCATATACACAGATACAGCATAAACATACATGCATTATATACACACCATATATACATACATACAGCATATACACACCATATACACAGATACAGCATAAACATACATGCAGTATATACACACACCGTATACACATACATACAGCATATACACACCATATACACAGATACAACATAAACATACATGCCGTATATACACACCATATATACATACATACAGCATATACACACCATATACACAGATACAGCATAAACATACATGCAGTATACACACCATATATACATACATACAGCATATACACACCATATACACAGATACAGCATAAACATACATGCATTATATACACACCATATATACATACATGCAGCATATACACACCATATACACAGATACAGCATAAACATACATGCAGTATATACACACCATATATACATACATACAGCATATACACACCATATACACAGATACAGCATAAACATACATGCAGTATACACACCATATATACATACATACAGCATATACACACCATATACACAGATACAGCATAAACATACATGCAGTATATACACACAACGTATACACATACATACAGCATATACACACCATATACACAGATACAGCATAAACATACATGCATTATATACACACCATATATACATACATACAGCATATACACACCATATACACAGATACAGCATAAACATACATGCAGTATATACACACACCGTATACACATACATACAGCATATACACACCATATACACAGATACAACATAAACATACATGCAGTATATACACACCATATATACATACATACAGCATATACACACCATATACACAGATACAGCATAAACATACATGCAGTATATACACACCATATATACATACATACAGCATATACACACCATATACACAGATACAGCATAAACATACATGCAGTATACACACCATATATACATACATACAGCATATACACACCATATACACAGATACAGCATAAACATACATGCATTATATACACACCATATATACATACATGCAGCATATACACACCATATACACAGATACAGCATAAACATACATGCAGTATATACACACCATATATACATACATACAGCATATACACACCATATACACAGATACAGCATAAACATACATGCAGTATACACACCATATATACATACATACAGCATATACACACCATATACACAGATACAGCATAAACATACATGCAGTATATACACACAACGTATACACATACATACAGCATATACACACCATATACACAGATACAGCATAAACATACATGCATTATATACACACCATATATACATACATACAGCATATACACACCATATACACAGATACAGCATAAACATACATGCAGTATATACACACACCGTATACACATACATACAGCATATACACACCATATACACAGATACAACATAAACATACATGCCGTATATACACACCATATATACATACATACAGCATATACACACCATATACACAGATACAGCATAAACATACATGCAGTATACACACCATATATACATACATACAGCATATACACACCATATACACAGATACAGCATAAACATACATGCATTATATACACACCATATATACATACATGCAGCATATACACACCATATACACAGATACAGCATAAACATACATGCAGTATATACACACCATATATACATACATACAGCATATACACACCATATACACAGATACAGCATAAACATACATGCAGTATACACACCATATATACATACATACAGCATATACACACCATATACACAGATACAGCATAAACATACATGCAGTATATACACACAACGTATACACATACATACAGCATATACACACCATATACACAGATACAGCATAAACATACATGCAGTATATACACACCATATATACATACATACAGCATATACACACCATATACACAGATACAGCATAAACATACATGCATTATATACACACCATATATACATACATACAGCATATACACACCATATACACAGATACAGCATAAACATACATGCAGTATATACACACACCGTATACACATACATACAGCATATACACACCATATACACAGATACAACATAAACATACATGCCGTATATACACACACCGTATACACATACATACAGCATATACACACCATATACACAGATACAGCATAAACATACATGCATTATTGTTAGGGATTTTTATGCAGGGCCCCAACAGCCCTCTTGACTTTTGTAAGGTGAGTCCTAATTAACCCTTTCATGATTGAACATAGAGACCAAGACATACGTCAATTTCTTAGTCAAAATCTTCTCCCTTTTAATAATCAAAATGCATAATATATAACAAACAGAAGAATCATCAAAGGGGCGTGAATAGTACACTGCAAAGCTATTGGTCATCAGCAAATTCTGGGAAAAGAAAGTTAATTAATTGTGCTCAGTTCTCAGAGACCTTGTACACAGATATTGTTTATACTACACAATGGCTCCTAGAAGCTTCTTCATAACCAAAATAAATAACAAGAATACAGAGGCCCGAAGGACAGTAAGAAATGCCAAGGATATTGTGAAAAGTCAAACAACAGTTTAAATGAGAAAAATAGCTGAATTAAAACATTTAACCCTATTGCTTCTAAGAGGGAAGCATACCCCCCCCCCCAAGGTGGCCGCTGTATCTAAGATGGCGGACAGTAGTCAAGATGGCGTCCGAAACCAGTGCGACCTCCTTAACAATTCCCCCCTTGTTTGAGACTGCAGACCTACAACCTCTTAAAGCGACCTCCTCAAGCTCCAGGTACATACAGGTAGGCTAAGCCCGTACCTGCTGGACTTGTTAACTCTTCACCAGATCCCCTGGAGGCCAGTCACTAAAAGGGTTAAAGGTCTGCACACTCACATCACATCACTGAGATCCCATAGTTCACAGGTTTGTAAACAGGCAGCATCATCCTCCGCTCCGGGTACTTCTCCTGACGGCCATCTGGGACATGGTGGACTTGATGAGGGGGACCACACAGCACGCAGTAAGTGACAAGAGCAAAATCACAATCCCCAATATCACCCCCGCTTAAAGGAAACCCTTCCAATCCCCCAACCACAAAGTGAAGGACAAAGTGTCCACCCCAGAGTTTCTCTTGAGTTCCCTGGACAGTCCTTCAATCTTTTCACGAGCATGGGTAATGGATCCATAGGGGGCGATGTCATCTGGGATGTATATGCGACAAGCCACTCCCACCATCTTACAGACTCCTCCCTTCTCAGCAAGGGTCATGTCCAAAGCCACGCGGTTCTGGGAAGCATCTCCGATATAATTCACAAATCTCTCTAGCTTCACAGACGTGTCACTGGTCAGCAGGACTTGGAAAGGACCGTCGTAGCGAGGCTCCAGACTCTCTCCCTGGTGTCCCTTTACCACCACGTTGTCTCCAGGCTTCAGGTTATGCGTCCTGAGCTCTCTGTCTGGATCTGAAAAAGGAATCAGAAACACTTTTGCCGACCTTTTTCAAGGCCTGGCTCAACTGTGTGGCACATTCCACCTGGTTTCCTGCCATCAGCTATAGGGTCGGTGGGAAGTAAGGGCTTAGTCTGGGTGCACAGCCAAAAAGTACTTCAAAGGGGGGCAATCCCATCTTTCTGTTAAGGGTGGTCCTAACTGAATGGTGGGCAGCAGGAAGGCACACGCACCATGGTTTGCCTTTTACTTCCATGGCCTCCTGGCTCTCTAACTTAAGAGTGCAGTTTGGTCTTTCAATCCCACCACTAACTTGGGGATGCTGGGGGGTGTTCAGGGCCTGTTCTACACCCAGGAGGGACAAGGTTTCAGGTCTTTACCTGTCCAGTGAAGTGGGTTCTGCGACCGGACTCTATGGTCTCTGGAAGTCCAAACCTGCAGAAAAAATCTCACTCACCAACTTCTTGGCTGCAGCTCTGGCAGTAGCCTTGGTCATGGGAGAAGCTTTTGGCCACCCTGGAAAGAGATCAATGCACACAAGCACGTACTCCTACGTACCACTTTTTGGTAGCTGGATAAAATCCATCTGCAGTCTCTGGAAGGGATACAGCAGCTTGGGTGTCACCTTCTGTGGGGTCTTTACCACCTTACCCGGCTGTGGCGGGCACAGACTATACAGGCTTTCACTACTCTAGTGACAGGGGTAGTAATGCCCGGGGCAAACCACTGGTGGTTTATGTGCACTAGCATGGCCATTTGGAATATGTGTGTGTGTCCGTGGGCTACTTGACTTACTGTCGGGTGCAGGGCTCTGGGCAGGCACACCCTCTCTCCCAGCATCCAGGTCCCATCGGCATCAGGGCTCCAGCTTTCCTCCACTCTTCCTTCACTTCTGATGACACTTGGGCCACCAGGGACTGGAACACCTGTGGATCAAACTTTTAGCTCAGAACTCACCGCTGAGACTTCAGGACAGTCTCTGGGCTCCATCTGTGCAGCTGCCTTCGCCATCCCGTCAGCCACATACTTGCCCTTGGCTTGTGAAGTCACCAAATTGTGTGTGCTTTTACTTTTATTATCCCCACCTCTTATGGAAGTAAGAGAGCATCCATGAGCTCTTTAACCAGCGTGCCATGCTTAAAGGGGGTCCCTGCAGAGGTGAGGAAATCTCTAGCCTTCCATATGGGTTCATAGTTGTGTTTAGACCCCAGGACTATACCTTGAGTATAGATGTTCGCCCTTTTACCTTCCACCAGCTGTAGCACTTCCCTGAGTGCCGTCACTTCACCTCCTGCGCTGACCTGTGGGGAGGGAATGGTTCTGCTTGTACTACCTCATGTGCGCCACTGACCACTGTATATCCAGTGTAGAACCGTCTGTCTTCTCCTGCAGACCTGGAGCCATCTATGAGAAAAAAACTCAACATCTGGGTTAATCACCCTTCTCTCCCCCCTCTCTGAATCCTGGAAGACTGGTGATAGAACGAAGGATTCAGAGCTGTGCACCTTATCAGTGTATCCTGGGGCATCAGGAGTGCACACTGGAGTCTGAGCTGTCTGGCCTTTGCTCAGATATTTGGGCTGTACTTGGGTGAGGACACTGTGCAAGGTAAGTGGGGTTTGCACTGTAACTGAGTGATCTAGGGTCTAGGATCAGCTCACTGGCCTTGCTGAGCAGATTGCTGGCTGCAGCTACTGACACATGAGGGGCTCCCCTCACGACTGAGTCTAACCGGGCCTAATAGTGGGCCACTGGGGAGGCCACCACGTTCCTGGGCTAGGACACCTGTGGCCTACATACTCAGTGCAAAATAAAATAAAAGGTATGGTTCAGTGGCATGTGCCTAGGGCCGGGGCAGACAGGATTTGCCAGCTTAAGGCTATGGAATGCATCAATTGCCTCCTGACTAAGGGCAAATGGGGAAGAGGCAATGCAGTCATAGAGGGGCAGCATCAGGCTGGGGGCAGCAGACCTTATCCCAGGCCTGCAGGAGCTGGCCAGTCCTAGAAACATGTGAAGAGGCTTAGGGCCTCAGGGCAGGGGCACATTCTGGACTGCCAGCTTTCTCTCCTCTGTCAGGTATCTGCCTGTGGCTGAGAAGCAGTAGCCTAGGAAGACCACCTTCTCCTGGCAGTACTGGAGCTTATCTCTGGAAACTTTGCAACCCTTCTGGAACAGAAAACACACAAGGTCAATAAATGCATCCTGGCAAACAACAACAGTAGGTCCTCCGCATACTGAAAAGGAGAACATCCAGTGAGGGGCTAGTCTGCCAGTCTACTCCCTGTAGGGCCATGGGGTATTGGCTGGGTGAGTTTTACCCCCCTTGTGGGAGTCTACATCAGGTGTACTGGAATACTAAACTGGTAAAGGCAAATAGGTACTGGCAATTTTCATGTAGGGGCACAGAGAGGAAAACATTTGCCAAATCAATAACAGTGAATAATATGTCACTCTCGGGGACTGCTGCCAGTTTGGGCTAGGGACCACTGGGCTTCGGTACACTCATTGGCAGCTTGGAGGTCATGGACCATGCTACATGTATCCGGCTGTTCTTTCTGAGTCTCTTCTTGACCGGGAATGGGCTAAAATCATCATCGGACTAGCAGGGGAGAGTTCTACAATGAAAGGCGATAACTCTGTTTGGGGGTGCTGTTCTCGCTGACATCCTTGTCCGTAACCACCCCTTGTCCTGCCCTGTTGGGGCCGTCTCCGCCACTCACTACAGTAATGTCTCCTCCCCACAACGCCCACTTGGGTTGGTCGGTTGAGACTTCCGGAGATGTTGTCAATCTCACTTCGGCGTGGTCTGTGAAACATCCTCTATTCCCTCTGTATGTCAATGTGTCAGAGTCCTCCACCTCATCTCCAGCCCAGTGTTCTGTGCTACCTATAAAGTTCTGGCCAGACTCCAACGTCTCAATAAAATCCAGGTACACTTAAGATGGTTTTTAATCAAAAAGGAACAAAAGTCAGTCATAGGCTCTGTAATACAGTTGGGGGGCTCATTCTTGCTTAGTCTGTTCATGGGGTACACAGGAGGACATCACATCATACTGTATTCTTGTTCCACAATCAAATAAATTCCTTCAAGTCTTTTTTAGATTGTCAGGGAGAAGTCTAAACACAGCGATCTACCCCTCCCAAATGTAAATGTTCTCACTAGCCTTTAAACCACGAGATAACAGAACACAGATTCCAAGCAACTCAATATGGAGAAATTCAGTTTTCCGTGAGCATCAAGGTCACTGACAGACACAGCACATGTCAGTTCTTCACAAAACAAAACGCAGCTCCAACAGCCCCCACCCTTTTTTTAACCCCTTAAATGCCAGAAAGCAGGTACCGGAGACATTGTAACACTTTTTATAGTAATTTTTCTCTAATTGTTTCCACATCAAAAACTTTGAAATGTCCCTTATCGCCTGTCTCTTTCTTCATTGGGCACGCAGAAGAATCCCAGTCACTCTGTCCTGGTCCGTCCGTCAAAGTCAGAGGCTATAAGTGTCTGTTTCCTAATCTGATCAAGTTTTCTCACTTGTACAATCATCAGATCATCTGACACATCCCAAAACCTTCAATACTTTTTACTTCTCACTTCAAACACAAAACTACCAGCCCTTATGTCCGATCATGTCAACTTACACTTTTCCATCAGTCCTACTTAACTCAACAACCTTTTGTCTACTTACATCATCTTTCCCCTCATTGTGGGACACAATCTGAGTAGCTTTTCTAGGTCCGCACCCTTGGCTTACTTTACTTTGCTTACTTCCCATCACAAATGTCTACAACTGCAACACTGCCAAACCTGTCCCCCACAGATACAACGAATCCGACACCTTGTGTGACCGACCCCAAAGAAACTAGATACCAGACTTCCACAGAGGACTCTTTACCAAGTCTCCCTTATTGACTCTTAACCAAATCAACTCTCTTTACTGAACTACTCTCTCCTTGACTCTTTACCAAGTCAACTCTCTTACTGACTCTTTACCAAGTCACTACTAGTTCTTACAGTCATCCACAAAGTCGTTCAGACTCCAAAATGAAGCTAAACGCACACTTGATCAGAGTGGGTCTCCGCTGCACGTGCACAAATTGAGCTCTCTACCTCTATGGGCAACCCTATTGACACTAGTCAAACAGTACTATAGACAATATGATAATCTGACAATCACAACAAAGTATCTCCTACTTTAGCAGTGCGGACCTCTAAGGGTTACTCCCTCCCGTCCCACAGTTTCAGCTAACATCACAGACTGTCTGACCATCCGTCACTGTCCAGTCTCTGTCCAGTCTCTGTCCATCACCTTACAAAGTGGTTCTTTGCCAAAAACTATGAGCTTAGGTTACAGTGAACAACAGTGACAAATACATAACACAGAGACAGTCTTACCCGGTCCGTCCAACCAGTGAACCAGAAGTGACATATCAAGGTAGACAATAAAAAATTAATATCTTACCCTGAGAGCTCTCTGGTCAGTTCTGTTCACCAAGCCGGCGGGGACTCTTCACGGAGGCTGTCTTGGTGTTGTTGTTGTTTACTCCTAAGCCCACCCAGGGACGCCAAATATTGTTAGGGATTTTTATGCAGGGCCCCAACAGCCCTCTTGACTTTTGTAAGGTGAGTCCTAATTAACCCTTTCATGATTGAACATAGAGACCAAGACATACGTCAATTTCTTAGTCAAAATCTTCTCCCTTTTAATAATCAAAATGCATAATATATAACAAACAGAAGAATCATCAAAGGGGCGTGAATAGTACACTGCAAAGCTATTGGTCATCAGCAAATTCTGGGAAAAGAAAGTTAATTAATTGTGCTCAGTTCTCAGAGACCTTGTACACAGATATTGTTTATACTACACAATGGCTCCTAGAAGCTTCTTCATAACCAAAATAAATAACAAGAATACAGAGGCCCGAAGGACAGTAAGAAATGCCAAGGATATTGTGAAAAGTCAAACAACAGTTTAAATGAGAAAAATAGCTGAATTAAAACATTTAACCCTATTGCTTCTAAGAGGGAAGCATACCCCCCCCCCCCAAGGTGGCCGCTGTATCTAAGATGGTGGACAGTAGTCAAGATGGCGTCCGAAACCAGTGCGACCTCCTTAACAATTATATACACACCATGTATACATACATACAGCATATACACACCATATACACAGATACAGCATAAACATACATGCAGTATATACACACCATATATACATATATACAGCATATACACACCATATACACAGATACAGCATAAACATACATGCAGTATATACACACCATATATACATACAGCATATACACACCATATACACAGATACAGCATAAACATACATGCAGTATATACACACACCGTATACACATACATACAGCATATACACACCATATACACAGATACAGCATAAACATACATGCAGTATATACACACCATATATACATACATACAGCATATACACACCATATACACAGATACAACATAAACATACATGCAGTATATACACACCATATATACATACATACATACAGCATATACACACCATATACACAGATACAACATAAACATACATGCCGTATACACACCATATATACATACATACAGCATATACACACCATATACACAGATACAGCATAAACATACATGCAGTATATACACACCATATATACATACATACAGCATATACACACCATATACACAGATACAGCATAAACATACATGCAGTATATACACACACCGTATACACATACATACAGCATATACACACCATATACACAGATACAGCATAAACATACATGCAGTATATACACACCATATATACATACATACAGCATATACACACCATATACACAGATACAACATAAACATACATGCAGTATATACACACCATATATACATACATACATACAGCATATACACACCATATACACAGATACAACATAAACATACATGCAGTATATACACACCATATATACATACATACAGCATATACACACCATATACACAGATACAACATAAACATACATGCAGTATATACACACACCATATATACATACATACAGCATATACACACCATATACACAGATACAACATAAACATACATGCAGTATATACACACCATATATACCTACATACATACAGCATATACACACCATTTACACAGATACAGCATAAACATACATGCAGTATATACACACACCGTATACACATACATACAGCATATACACACCATATACACAGATACAGCATGTAAACACATACAGTATACACAACACACACACATACGGTATATACACACCCAATAGCCCAGATACAGGGGACCCTGAAACTCTGGGCCCCCCAGCAGCTGCTTTGTCAGCCATCCCTGTAGTTACGCCCCTGATTATATGGTGGTATTATTAATGCACGGTATAAAAGTACCGAAGGAATTATTATCTGATGATGTGGATTGTAATAATGTGACAGTGAACGATGGTATCAGTGATTTCATTTAGTCACGAGACAAGTCGAGTTCACCGAATAGCGGTATTATATCTGACCGCTAGGTCACTGTCTTGTATGGTGGTGTCATTTCTGCACTACATATAACTTTATTATATTTTTATATTCCGATGTATAACCTGATAGCGGTATTATGTCTGCCCAGTGTGGCGCTGTATATAGTGTTACTGATTGTGTTATAGCACTGTTATCCTGTACTATGTGTGCAGTATGTAGGCTGCTATGTATTTCCTATCCAGGAGTATAGCTGTATAGCGGTATTATGTGTGCACCATATGGCAGTGTGTGCAGTGTTATCTATATCCTATATATCCCTATGATGTATGCATTGTGCAGTCTGTTGCTTCCTGTGTAAAGATGTCATCCGTGTTCTCAGTTCCCAGTTTCTGTTACATTGTAACATTTCTGTGAACTTCTTGTGAAATACAAAGTCTACAAAGTCCTGCATTACACAACATCTTCCTAGAGGCGACTCTTGTGTCACTCTCCTCCATGACACACTGAGACGCAGATCCTCAAACAAGCCCAGCAGGGGGCGCTATGGCTCTGGACATAGCTCTGTTACCCTGCAGCCTGGGCCTCATCTGCAATAAGGGGGGGGGGGGGGGGGGAGAATGCTGCCTCAGGCGGCAGATTGCAACCCCTCTGAGGGGGCGGCAGATCTGTACTATAAGAACGCTGATGTAATTGACAGGCAGAGTGATGCAGTACAGACACATCTGTGCTTAGCGCTGTGTATGACGCAGGCCAGCAGCACGCATTCCAGTCCCCACACAGAAAATCCAGCTGCCGGCAAGTGACGAGGAGGAGACATCAGCGGAGGGGAGGTCTGGGGCTGTAGCATAAAGGTAAGTATCAGGTTTATTATTTTCTCACTTGCCACCTGGGGGAGGGGGGTGTTACTGTCTGTAAATACCGTCTGTGGGGGTTACTGTCTGTATATACCATCTATGTGTGTATTACTGTCTGTATACACTATCTGTGGGTGGTTACTGGTTGTTTGTACGATCCATGGGGGAGCGTTAGTGGCTGTATATACCATCAATGGGGGAGTGTTAGTGGCTCTATATACCATCAATGGGGGAGTGTTAGTGGCTGTATATACCATCTATGGGGGTGTTACTGGCTGTATATATATAAAGAGCATGCACAAATCCTGTCACGTCACACATCCTGAATCTGGCGCCCCCTGCACACTACACAGGACACTGCACATAGTACA
Organism: Engystomops pustulosus; assembly: GCF_040894005.1. Classification (NCBI taxonomy): domain Eukaryota; kingdom Metazoa; phylum Chordata; class Amphibia; order Anura; family Leptodactylidae; genus Engystomops; species Engystomops pustulosus. The sequence continues at coordinate 5,601,561 of NC_092420.1, forward strand.
CACTACACATGGTACACACTGCACATAGTACACACTGCACATAGTATACACTGCACATAGTACACACTGCATATAGTACACACTGCACATAGTACACACTGCATATAGTACACACTGAACATAGTACACACTGCACATAGTACACCCTACACATAGTACACCCTGCACATAGTACACACTGCACATAGTACACCCTGCACATAGTACACCCTGCACATAGTACACCCTGCACATAGTACACACACTGCACATAGTACACCCCCCGCACATAGTACACACTGCACATAGTACACCCTACACATAGTACACACTGCACATAGTACACACCGCACATAGTACACACCCTGCACATAGTATACACTGCACATAGTACACACTGCACATAGTACACACTGCACATAGTACACACCTTGCACATAGTACACACTGCACATAGTACACACCCTGCACATAGTACACCCTGCACATAGTACACCCCCCGCACATAGTACACACTGCACATAGTACACCCTACACATAGTACACACTGCACATAGTACACACTGCACATAGTACACAGGACACTGCACATAGTACACCCTACACATAGTACACACTGCACATAGTACACACTGCACATAGTACACAGGACACTGCACATAGTACACACTGCACATAGTACACCCTGCACATAGTACACACCGCACATAGTACACACCCTGCACATAGTATACACTGCACATAGTACACACTGCACATAGTACACACTGCACATAGTATACACCCTGCACATAATATACACCCTGCACATAGTATACACCCTGCACATAATATAAACTCTGCACATAGTACACACTGCACATAGTACACCCTGCACATAGTACACCCTGCACATAGTACACACCCTGCACATGGTACACCCTGCACATAGTACACCCTGCACATAGTACACACACTGCACATAGTACACCCTGCACATAGTACACCCCCTGCACATAGTACACACTACACATAGTACACACTGCACATAGTACACACTGCACATAGTACACACCCTGCACATAGTACACACTGCACATAGTACACACTGCACATAGTACACACCCTGCACATAGTACACACCCTGCACATAGTACACCCTGCACATAGTACACCCTGCACATAGTACACACCCTGCACATAGTACACAGGACACTGCACATAGGACACACCCTGCACATAGTACACAATGCACTATTCTTAGTAAATGTGCCCCAATGTTTTATGTGGGGAATAGTGTATTCATTCGTGTTTATATACTGCCTCTTGCTTGGAAGACGCTACCCCCAGACGAAGGCTCGCCCTGAGCCGAAACGTACGTCGGGGACACGGCTCCTCCAGGACAGTGATTCTACACATAACTGGGTAAGACCTTGCCTTCACACATTATAGCCATTTTGGCTAGGCAGCTTACAAGATAGCGTTTACCCAGTTTACTGTTTAAACCAAACAGGTTTTTACTTACCCATTATTCCACCTGTCTGCAGTCAGCCGTTCCTTCTGTTCTGTACCATACCACTCATGTTTTTTACATCATTTTAATTGTCTGTTTTTTGTATTTTTATGACGGTGCCACCTGGTGGTGGCATCGCCTATGTTATTGTGCATATGTGCTACAAATAAAGACTCATAACTTGTATATATTCTTCTAATTTGTCCTCTTTTCTCTCTCTCCAATTGGAGGGTAAATGTGTTTTCATTCGTGTTGTTGAGGATAATATATATTTTCGAATAAATCTTTTCTACTATAAGTGGCTGTTTTTTTTTTTTGTTTTAGCGGCGCAGTGTGGAGATGTGCTGCATGGAGCTATAGACATCTGGCGGTGAATTCAACAGTGATAAACCATGACCAGGAGAAATCATAGTGAAGTCTTCTTCCTGATGGAGCAGATCATATCCTGTAAAGTACCAGATGCCACTAACGTCTGTGTCACTGACTGACTCGTGGTGTGTGACACGGCTCTCCGCATGTGCAGTGTCAGTGAGCCAGGGGCAGTGTGAGGATGTTGTCAATGGTTAATAATATCAGCACATTCTGATCGGGATGTAGATGCTTTTTTAAAGATATTCCCTGCCAATACAGTGAGAAATGGTTCAGGGGTATACTACTGGGGGGAGGGGGAGAGGCAAAGCAATTTTTGCCTCCAAAAAGGCTAGAATGGCCCCTGCCTGGAGCATTGAGGTCCTGGAATTGAGTATGACCGAGCTAGATACTGATTGTTTCCTATGACCCCACAGTGGGGCTCATTTACTAAGGGTCCGAATCACGCATTTTCGTCGGGTTTCCAGACGATTTCTGATTTGCCCTGAATTGCCCCGGGATTTTGGCGCACGCAATCGGATTTTGCTGCATCGGCGCCGGCTTTCACGCGACAGAAATGGGGGGCGTGGTCGTCGGATAACCTGACGGATTCAGAAAACCCGCAGAATTTAAAAAATAATTTGAACTCCGGGGGACCTCAGCTGCTGGATATCGGGTGCACGACCTTAGTGAATCCCGGCAGAACCCGGATCAACATCGGAGAACGCTGGATCACCGACTTGACCGGGTAAGTAAATGAGCCCCAGTGTGTATTTGACCAATCTGGTCATAGCAGCTGTAAATCCAGCCTGAACAGGCAATAGTTAAATGGGTGTAAGATGTTATCCAATTATGTGGCTGTATTGTAAACTGGAGTGTGATTGGAGAGGTGCCACCACCTGACCAGGGGGAGTATAAAACCCCTGAGCAGGGGGGGCACATGGTCTTTGCCTGTCCGCAGTCCAGTCCAGGAGACTCTAATCCAGAGCTGCAGCTTCCATAGTTTGGACACAGTTCCATCTCCATTATCCCAGCCTGCATCTACTACCAGGCTGGTGCTTTATTCCTGAGGACCCCTCTCCGTGATCACTCCAGTACCAGAATCCAAATCTGCTGTGTTATTTTTTGGCCGTTGCCTGATACCTGTTATTCAATAAATTACCGTGAGTTGATTTGCACAATGTTTGCCCCCGTCTGTTCCCTGGATATGGCTGTTACCACCACGGGCTTCCCCATCCATTACCGAGGGACATATCTTACAGGCACTCAGGGGTTGCCCCAGGGAGAACCAGTACATCAGCCGCTCCCTCCATATTTCTTGCACACACCACCTGCTGGAGAGCTGCCAGGCTGTAGGACAGCCCTCCGGTCCCCATACCAAGCACCGTGACATCAGCCCTAGGCCGCAACCGCCAGCCACTCCGGTATTCTGGGCTCCGGCTGCCTCCAGGTGCTGGATGTTGCATTTCTATATGTATAGGAATGTATTATACGGTATACATGTATATATATATACAGTCATACCTCACAACTTTTGTAGCAGAGAAAGAGGCACAAAAGGTCATTTTTTTGCTGTACGCCTTTTGCTCTGCCTCTTACTCTACAAAGTATAATGTCCCACTTAGTACCCTCCATCTCCAACTCTCACTGTGTTCCCCCAGCTCCCTGTCACTTTGATATTGTGCCCCCAGCTGCCCCTCAAATTAAAGCGCCCCCTTATTTTCCCCCCAGAAGCTTCCCCTCTTATTGTGCCCCCACCCCCAGCAGCTCCTCCTCTAATTTCCCCCCAGCAGCTCCCCCTCATGTTATGCCCCCAGCAGCTCCTCCTCTTACTCTGCTCCACAGCAGCTTCCCCGCATGTTGTACCTCCCAGAAGCTCCTCCTCTAATTTTCCCCCCAGCAGCTCCCCCTCATTTTCTGCCCCCCTCTTACTTTGCCCCCCCGCAGCTCTTCCTCTGACTCTGCCCCACAGCAGCTTACCTTGTGCCTCCCAGAAGCTCCTCCTCTAATTTTCCCCCCAGCAGCTCCCCCTCATGTTATGTCCCCAGCAGCTCCTCCTCTTACTCGGCCCCCCAGCAGCTTCCCCGCATGTTGTACCTCCCAGAAGCTCCTCCTCTAATTTCCCACCCAGCAGCTCCCCCTCATGTTCTGCCCCCCTCTTACTTTGCCCCCCCGCAGCTCTTCCTCTGACTCTGCCCCACAGCAGCTTACCTTGTGCCTCCCAGCAGCTCCTCCTCTAATTTTGCCCCCAGCAGCTCCTCCTCTTGGTCTTCCCCTTAGCAGCTCCCCATCATATTTTGCCCCCAAGCTGCTCCCCCTCAATACCACCTGGAATGCCTCCCGAGTGTCCACCAGGGGTCTATGCAGTGGGGAGAGGCAGTGAAAACCCTCCTTCCCACCCTGAAAGTTCCCATGACCATAAAAATTATGCAAATACCGTGCGCTGTGAAGCAGGTGCCCGGAAATCTGATAGGACCTATAAAAATGTTTCATGTTCTTCCCAGAAGCTCCAGGCAAATAGAGGTGTGAGAGTGATGTGTGTGTACAGGGCTGAGAGTAATGGGGCTCCACTCCCGGGTAAATGACCCAACTATAGTTTGTTGATGTCACCTGTACAGGTAAGTCTGTCCCACCCCTTGTCACTCCGCAGCATGAATGGAGCAGATGGACGTGCATGTCCCTTCTGCTCCATTCATCTCTATGAAGCTGAAAGTTGTAATAAGTTCTTATTAATTCCAACTGATCTCTCAGCATCCAGAGACAGGTGTGTGATGTCATCATTACAGAATATTACAGGATAATATAGAGACAGGTGTGTGATGTCATCATTACAGGATATTACAGGATAATACAGAGACAGGTGTGTGATGTCATCATTACAGGATATTACAGTATAATATAGAGACAGGTGTGTGATGTCATCATTACAGGGTATTACAGTATAATACAGAGACAGGTGTGTGATGTCATCATTACAGGATATTACAGTATAATACAGAGACAGGCGTGTGATGTCATCATTACAGGATATTACAGTATAATACAGAGACAGGTGTGTGATGTCATCATTACAGGGTATTACAGTATAATACAGAGACAGGTGTGTGATGTCATCATTACAGGATATTACAGGATAATACAGAGACAGGTGTGTGATGTCATCATTACAGGATATTACAGTATAATACAGAGACAGGTGTGTGATGTCATCATTACAGGATATTACAGGATAATACAGAGACAGGTGTGTGATGTCATCATTACAGGATATTACAGTATAATACAGAGACAGGTGTGTGATGTCATCATTACAGGGTATTACAGTATAATACAGAGACAGGTGTGTGATGTCATCATTACAGGGTATTACAGTATAATACAGAGACAGGTGTGTGATGTCATCATTACAGGATATTACAGTATAACACAGAGACAGGTGTGTGATGTCATCATTACAGGATATTACAGTATAATACAGAGACAGGAGTGTGATGTCATCATTACAGGATATTACAGTATAATACAGAGACAGGTGTGTGATGTCATCATTACAGGATATTACAGTATAATACAGAGACAGGTGTGTGATGTCATCATTACAGGGTATTACAGTATAATACAGAGACAGGTGTGTGATGTCATCATTACAGGGTATTACAGTATAATACAGAGACAGGTGTGTGATGTCATCATTACAGGATATTACAGTATAATACAGAGACAGGTGTGTGATGTCATCATTACAGGATATTACAGGATAATACAGAGACAGGTGTGTGATGTCATCATTACAGGATATAACAGTATAATACAGAGACAGGTGTGTGATGTCATCATTACAGGATATTACAGTATAATACAGAGACAGGTGTGTGATGTCATCATTACAGGATATTACAGTATAATACAGAGACAGGTGTGTGATGTCATCATTACAGGATATTACAGTATATTACACAGAGACAGGTGTGTGATGTCATCATTACAGGATATTACAGTATAATACAGAGACAGGTGTGTGATGTCATCATTACAGGATATTACAGTATAATACACAGACAGGTGTGTGATGTCATCATTACAGGATATTACAGTATAATACACAGACAGGTGTGTGATGTCATCATTACAGGATATTACAGTATAATACAGAGACAGGTGTGTGATGTCATCATTACAGGATATTACAGTATAATACAGAGACAGGTGTGTGATGTCATCATTACAGAGTATTACAGTATAATACACAGACAGGTGTGTGATGTCATCATTACAGAGTATTACAGTATAATACAGAGACAGGTGTGTGATGTCATCATTACAGGGTATTACAGTATAATACAGAGACAGGTGTGTGATGTCATCATTACAGAATATTACAGGATAATATAGAGACAGGTGTGTGATGTCATCATTACAGGATATTACAGTATAATACAGAGACAGGTGTGTGATGTCATCATTACAGGATATTACAGTATAATACAGAGACAGGTGTGTGATGTCATCATTACAGGATATTACAGTATAATACAGAGACAGGTGTGTGATGTCATCATTACAGGATATTACAGGATAATACAGAGACAGGTGTGTGATGTCATCATTACAGGGTATTACAGTATAATACAGAGACAGGCGTGTGATGTCATCATTACAGGGTATTACAGTATAATACAGAGACAGGTGTGTGATGTCATCATTACAGGATATTACAGGATAATACAGAGACAGGTGTGTGATGTCATCATTACAGGATATTACAGTATAATACAGAGACAGGTGTGTGATGTCATCATTACAGGGTATTACAGTATATTACACAGAGACAGGTGTGTGATGTCATCATTACAGGATATTACAGTATAATACAGAGACAGGTGTGTGATGTCATCATTACAGGGTATTACAGTATAATACAGAGACAGGTGTGTGATGTCATCATTACAGGATATTACAGTATAATACCGAGACAGGTGTGTGATGTCATCATTACAGGATATTACAGTATATTACAGAGACAGGTGTGTGATGTCATCATTACAGGATATTACAGTATAATACAGAGACAGGTGTGTGATGTCATCATTACAGGATATTACAGTATAATGCAGAGACAGGTGTGTGATGTCATCATTACAGGATATTACAGTATAATACACAGACAGGTGTGTGATGTCATCATTACAGGGTATTACAGTATAATACAGAGACAGGTGTGTGATGTCATCATTACAAGGTATTACAGTATAATACAGAGACAGGTGTGTGATGTCATCATTACAGGATATTACAGTATAATACAGAGACAGGTGTGTGATGTCATCGTTACAGGATATTACAGTATAATACAGAGACAGGTGTGTGATGTCATCATTACAGGATATTACAGTATAATACACAGACAGGTGTGTGATGTCATCATTACAGGATATTACAGTATAATACAGAGACAGGTGTGTGATGTCATCATTACAGGATATTACAGTATAATACAGAGACAGGTGTGTGATGTCATCATTACAGGATATTACAGGATAATACAGAGACAGGTGTGTGATGTCATCATTACAGGGTATTACAGTATAATACAGAGACAGGTGTGTGATGTCATCATTACAGGGTATTACAGTATAATACAGAGACAGGTGTGTGATGTCATCATTACAGGATATTACAGTATAATACAGAGACAGGTGTGTGATGTCATCATTACAGGATATTACAGTATAATACAGAGACAGGCGTGTGATGTCATCATTACAGAATATTACAGTATAATACAGAGACAGGTGTGTGATAACATCATTACAGGATATTACAGTATAATACAGAGACAGGTGTGTGATGTCATCATTACAGGATATTACAGTATATTACACAGAGACAGGTGTGTGATGTCATCATTACAGGATATTACAGTATATTACACAGAGACAGGTGTGTGATGTCATCATTACAGGATATTACAGTATAATACAGAGACAGGTGTGTGATGTCATCATTACAGGGTATTACAGTATAATACAGAGACAGGTGTGTGATGTCATCATTACAGGATATTACAGTATAATACAGAGACAGGTGTGTGATGTCATCATTACAGGATATTACAGTATAATACACAGACAGGTGTGTGATGTCATCATTACAGGATATTACAGTATAATACAGAGACAGGAGTGTGATGTCATCATTACAGGGTATTACAGTATAATACAGAGACAGGTGTGTGATGTCATCATTACAGGATATTACAGTATAATACAGAGACAGGTGTGTGATGTCATCATTACAGGATATTACAGTATAATACACAGACAGGTGTGTGATGTCATCATTACAGGGTATTACAGTATAATACAGAGACAGGTGTGTGATGTCATCATTACAAGGTATTACAGTATAATACAGAGACAGGTGTGTGATGTCATCATTACAGGATATTACAGTATAATACAGAGACAGGTGTGTGATGTCATCATTACAGGGTATTACAGTATAATACAGAGACAGGTGTGTGATGTCATCATTACAGGATATTACAGTATAATACAGAGACAGGTGTGTGATGTCATCATTACAGGATATTACAGTATAATACACAGACAGGTGTGTGATGTCATCATTACAGGATATTACAGTATAATACAGAGACAGGTGTGTGATGTCATCATTACAGGGTATTACAGTATAATACAGAGACAGGTGTGTGATGTCATCATTACAGGATATTACAGTATAATACAGAGACAGGTGTGTGATGTCATCATTACAGGATATTACAGTATAATACAGAGACAGGTGTGTGATGTCATCATTACAGGATATTACAGTATAATACAGAGACAGGTGTGTGATGTCATCATTACAGGATATTACAGTATAATACAGAGACAGGTGTGTGATGTCATCATTACAGGATATTACAGTATAATACAGAGACAGGTGTGTGATGTCATCATTACAGGGTATTACGGTATAATACAGAGACAGGTGTGTGATGTCATTATTGTCTGTATAATGTGCACGTTGTGTCTGGTCCAGTCTCTGTTGGGGAGGAGATTTGTTTCATTGTTGACTCTGATACTTTCACTTCCTGCAGAATATAAGTCCCGGCTATTATATAGTGAGAGTCACCACAACCAGAACCACAACCACACTGCACCCAGGACACTGCACCCAGGGCACTGCACCCAGGACACTGCACCCAGGGCACAGCACACAGGAAACTGCACCGGGACACTGCACCCGGGACACTGCGCCCGGGACACTGCACCCAGGACACTGCACCAAGGGCACTGCACCCAGGACACTGCACCCAGGGCACAGCACACAGGAAACTGCACCGGGACACTGCACCCGGGACACTGCGCCCGGGACACTGCACCCAGGACACTGCACCCAGGGTACAGCACCCAGGACACTGCACCCAGGACACAGCGCCCAGGACACTGCACCCAGGACACCGCGCCCAGGACACAGCACCCAGGACACCGCACCCAGGACACAGCACCCAGGACACAGCGCCCAGGACACTGCACCCAGGACACAGCGCCCAGGACACAGCGCCCAGGACACTGCACCCAGGACACAGCGCCCAGGACACTGCACCCAGGACACAGCGCCCAGGACACTGCACCCAGGACACAGCGCCCAGGACACAGCGCCCAGGACACAGCGCCCAGGACACTGCACCCAGGACACAGCGCCCAGGACACAGCGCCCAGGACACAGCGCCCAGGACACTGGGCCCAGGACACTTCACCCAGGACACTGCACCCAGGACACAGCACCCAGGACGCTTCGCCCAGGACACTGCACCCAGGACACTGCGCCCAGGACACTGCACCCAGGACACTGCACCCAGGACACTGCACCCAGGACACAGCACCCAGGACACAGCGCCCAGGACACTGCGCCCAGGACACTGCACCTAAGACACTGCACCCAGGACACTGTACCCAAGACACTGCACCCAGGACACTGCACCCAAGACACTGCGCCCAGGACACTGCGCCCAGGACACTGCACTCAGGACACTGCACCCAGGACACAGCACCCAGGACACTGCACCCAAGACACTGCACCCAGGACACTGCACCCAGGACACTGCTCCCAGGACACTGCTCCCAGGACACTGCACCCAGGACACTGCACTCAGGACACTGCACCCAGGACACAGCACATAGGGCACCCAGGATCCTGCACTGGCACCACTGAGCTCGTCATCTGACAACCTACAGATATCTGGGACTTACCTCTACCATGGAGCAGTCGGGCAGCCAGGAGGATGTATCCGACCAGTGTAACTATCAGATACTTATCTATAATCTCTACAACCTGCATAATAATCATCTGCTCCAGATCCTTCTCTGCCTCGTCTGTAAAACTACCGAGGATTTATACAAGAATTATCTCCAGAATTTACACTTTTCTGTATTTCTTTTAGGTGGCGAAAAGTGTAACCCCGGATTTGTGGAAGATGAACCTGATGGATATGGCAATACATGTAATAATGGGAAATATATCTATCTATCTATCTATCTATCTATCTATCTCCTATCTATCTATCTATCTATCTATCTATCTATCTCCTATCTATCTATCTATCTCCTATCTATCTATCTATCTATCTCCTATCTATCTATCTCCTATCTATCTATCTATCTATCTATCTATCTCCTATCTATCTATCTATCTATCTATCTATCTCCTATCTATCTATCTATCTCCTATCTATCTATCTCCTATCTATCTATCTATCTATCTATCTATATATCTATCTATCTATCTCCTATCTATCTATCTATCTATCTCATATCTATCTATCTATCTATCTATCTATCTATCTCCTATCTATCTATCTATCTATCTATCTATCTATCTATCTCCTATCTATCTATCTATCTATCTATCTATCTCCTATCTATCTATCTATCTATCTATCTATCTATCTATCTATCTATCTATCTATCTCATATCTATCTATCTATCTCCTATCTATCTATCTATCTATCTATCTATCTATCTATCTATCTATCTATCTATCATATCTATCTATCTCCTATCTATCTATCTATCTATCTATCTATCTCCTATCTATCTCCTATCTATCTATCTATCTATCTATCTATCTCCTATCTATCTATCTATCTATCTCCTATCTATCTATCTATCTCTCTATCTATCTATCTCCTATCTATCTATCTATCTATCTATCTCATATCTATCTATCTCATATCTATCTATCTATCTATCTCCTATCTATCTATCTATCTATCTATCTATCTATCTATCTATCATATCTATCTATCTCCTATCTATCTATCTCCTATCTATCTCCTATCTATCTATCTCATATCTATCTATCTATCTATCTATCTATCTATCTCCTATCTATCTATCTATCTATCTATCTATCTATCTATCTCATATCTATCTATCTATCTATCTATCTATCTCCTATCTATCTATCTCCTATCTATCTATCTCATATCTATCTATCTATCTATCTATCTATCTATCTATCTCCTATCTATCTATCTATCTATCTATCTATCTATCTATCTATCTATCTCCTATCTATCTATCTATCTATCTTCTATCTATCTATCTATCTATCTCATATCTATCTATCTATCTATCTATCTATCTATCTCCTATCTATCTATCTATCTATCTATCTATCATATCTATCTATCTCCTATCTATCTATCTATCTCCTATCTATCTATCTATCTATCTATCATATCTATCTATCTCCTATCTATCTATCTCCTATCTATCTCCTATCTATCTATCTCATATCTATCTATCTATCTATCTATCTCCTATCTATCTATCTATCTATCTATCTATCTATCTATCTCCTATCTATCTATCTATCTATCTCCTATCTATCTATCTATCTATCTATCTATCTATCTATCTCATATCTATCTATCTATCTATCTATCTATCTATCTATCTATCTATCTATCTATCTATCTATCTATCTCATATCTATCTATCTTCTATCTATCTATCTATCTATCTATCTCATATCTATCTCCTATCTATCTATCTCCTATCTATCTATCTATCTCATATCTATCTATCTATCTTCTATCTATCTATCTATCTATCTATCTATCTATCTATCTATCTATCTCATATCTATCTATCTATCTATCTATCTATCTATCTATTTATCTATCTCATATCTATCTATCTATCTATCTATCTATCTATCTATCTATCTCATATCTATCTATCTATCTATCTCATATCTATCTATCTAATATCTATTTATTTATCTTATATCTTGCTTTAATATTTTTATTTTATCACAGGTGAGACCTTTCCATCTGCCCCTGAAGAAAATCTATCTGTGCAGTAAGTTCCTCTGGAATATTCTGTCCTGTTTCCTTGTGTTTTAGATACAGCAGCACAACAGACATTAAGATACACGCAGACAGTATCACACTGGATAGGATTAGATACACAACTCAGCAGACTGTATCACACATGATGGGATTAGATACACAGCTCAGCAGACAGTATCACACAGGATGGGATTAGATACACAGCTCAGCAGTCAGTATCACACATGATGGGATTAGATACACAGCTCAGCAGTCAGTATCACACATGATGGGATTAGATACACAGCTCAGCAGACAGTATCACACAGGATAGGATTAGATAGACCGCTCAGCAGACTGTATCAGGATAGGATTAGATACACAGCTCAGCAGACAGTATCACACAGGATAGGATTAGATACACAGCTCAGCAGCCAGTATCACATATGATAGGATTAGATACACAGCTCAGCAGACAGTATCACACAGGATAGGATTAGATACACAGCTCAGCAGACAGTATCACACAGGAGAAGATTAGATACACAACTCAGCAGACAGTATCACAAATGAAAGGATTAGATACACAGTTCAGCAGACAGTATCACACAGGATAGGATTAGATACACAGCTCAGCAGACAGTATCACACACTATATGATTAGATACACAGCTCAGCAGTCAGTATCACACAGGATAGGATTAGATACACTGCTCAGCAGACAGTATCACACATGATGGGATTAGATACACAGCTCAGCAGATAGTATCACATATGAAAGGATTAGATACACAGCTCAGCAGACAGTATCACACAGGATAGGATTAGATACAATGCTCAGCAGACAGTATCACACATGAAAGGATTAGATACACAGCTCAGCAGACAGTATCACACATGTTAGGATTAGATACATCTCAGCAGACAGTATCACACATGATAGATTGATAGGCTTGGATACAGCATTTAGCTACAGCAGGTGTGTAGAGAGCCTTCCATGCTTAGATACATGAGCGGATGGTGATACATAGAGTAATATTTGAGTCTCTCTGGATTCAGACCTGCTACCATCTCGGAGGATGACGCCAGACAATCCTTCCTGGAATACGCGGAGAAGCATTGCTGCTACAGTTCTGCTCCGGCCCAGGACATGACCATCCAGAACCTCCAGAACTTTAACACTCACAGGGTACGAGCTCCTGGGGCACCTGAGGGGCTGCGGGGTGGGTCGTCATCAAGTGAGAGGACAACCTTCTGGCAGAGACAGACTGAGGGGGTATTGCTGGAGCAGAGGATTTGAGGACCCCAACTATATCCAAGGGACTACTCTACCCACACTGACCCCTTCATAGCCCTCTACTATCCTAGCGGGCCAGGGGAATAAACCTGCACCACTCTGCTACCCTACACCACCAGGGAAAGGGGTAGTAACCCCACTACTCCTCTAGAACACCAGAGAAAGGGGTAGTAACCCCTCTACTACTCTAGACCACCAGGGAAAGGGGTAGTAACCCCTCTACTACTCTAGACCACCAGAGAAAGGGGTAGTAACCCCTCTACTACTCTAGACCACCAGGGAAAGGGGTAGTAACCCCACTACTCCTCTAGACCACCAGAGAAAGGGGTAGTAACCCCTCTACTACTGTAGACCACCAGGGAAAGGGGTAGTAACCCCTCTACTACTCTAGACCACCAGGGAAAGGGGTAGTAACCCCTCTACTACTCTAGACCACCAGGGAAAGGGGTAGTAACCCCTCTACTCCTCTAGACCACCAGGGAAAGGGGTAGTAACCCCTCTACTACTCTAGACCACCAGAGAAAGGGGTAGTAACCCCTCTACTACTCTAGACCACCAGGGAAAGGGGTAGTAACCCCTCTACTACTCTAGACCACCAGGGAAAGGGGTAGTAACCCATCTACTACTCTAGACCACAAGGGAAAGGGAGGTAACCCCTCTACTACCCTAAACCACCAAGGAAAGGCAGGTAACCCCTCTACTACTCTAGACCACCAGGGAAAGGGGTAGTAACCCCTCTACTACTCTAGACCACAAGGGAAAGGGAGGTAACCCCTCTACTACCCTAAACCACCAAGGAAAGGCAGGTAACCCCTCTGCTACTCTAGACCACCAGGGAAAGGGGTAGTAACCCCTCTACTACTCTAGACCAGTGATTTTCAACCTTTTTTGAGCCGCGGCACACTTTTTATACTTCGAAAATCCAGAGGCACACCACCAACCAAAATAGCACAAAATGACACTAAAACAGTCATATTATACATATAGTTCAGTGATGGCGAACCTTTTAGAGACCGAGTGCCCAAACTATAACCAAAAGCCACTTATTTACCGCAAAGTGCCAACATTGAATTTTAAGCAGTAACTTATTGCTACCTGCTCTTCAACTATCAATCATTTCGGCCCCTTGAGGCCGCCAATACAGTTGAAAGAAGGAGAGCAAATTCAGACTATCATTGTAGCTTCTCACCAGGATCTCTTTGTACAGTAAGAATGTAGGGTCCAGTAGGATGACGTTCAAAGATACTGCAGTTCTATCAACACATTCTCACTTTTCCCGCAATTCCAAAACGGCCAATGAAGTGTCATTTTAAAATAGCGCTGATTGCAGCATCTCGTAAATTGCCTGGGTCTGCAGGAAGATTTGGGGAATTTGGTCCTGTTTGGTGAGCTCTGTCTTGGGGTCAATGGCCTGAGTGCCCACAGAAAGGGCTCTAAGTGCCACCTCTGGCACCCGTGCCATGGGTTCGCCACCACTGATATAGTTAATAATATAGATTCTAAATTTATTTTACTCACTCATTATGAAACCTGGAATGTTTGGGGAACATTCCCCGCGGCACACCCGACCATGTGTCGCGGCACACTGGTTGAAAATCACTGCTCTAGACCACCAGGGAAAGGAAGGCAACTCCTCTACTATCCTGGAAGATGAGGTAATTAAACATGTACAACTCTGCTACCCTAGACCACAATAGAAAGGGAAGCAACTCATCGACTACTCTAGACCACCAGGGAAAGTGAGGTAACCCCTCTACTACCCTAGACCACCAGGGAAAGGGGAAACACCCCATCACAATCTTTATTACAAGTTCAAATAGAGAATAAATACAGTAATGACACAAGTCAAGCCCCCGAATGGATCCCAAACCCCGAGTCGCCCGTCGGGACCCCCCAGCCCTGTGCCATTCTCTGCTCTACCTGTTTTGCGCTGTTATTCTCTTCTACCACTTCCCTCTCATCTGCTTCCTCCCCCTATATATATCTGTGCATAGGTGGATATATGTAGAGGTGGGAGTTATTGCTATATTTATGTATCATTTGGGGGTCATCCTCCGCTTGCTGTGGGTGGTATCCCGTGTAGATTATCTCAATTCTCCATTTCACTTGTGTCATTACTGTATTTTATTCTCTATTTGCACTTGTAGTAAAGATCTTGATGGTTTTATGACGTTACTCTGGTGTTTTCCCCTCTTTACACGTTCTTTTGGCTCGTTGTGATTACTATACAGAGAGTTTCCTGTATACTGCAGTTTTGCAGGGTGATAACATTTGCATTGCAGTTTTTGTTTGGTTTTTGCACTAGAGAAAAGGGAAGGAACCCTAGACCACCAGGGCTTCAGCTTGTGATTAGCATTATGGCACCTGGCACTTCCGCACCCCATACCACTAGATGTGTCATTAACCCTTTATCTGTCGTGGAGCACAACAATTGGTTCCGATCATTTCTCTGTTCTGAGGATAAGTGTATATATTCAGTGTACACGTAGAGTGTCAGCTCCTGAGTCCGCGCCATGTGCAGTGCGGCGTCGCTGAATAATATATCTGACATTCTGCTGCAGAGACTGAGACTGTAAAGAAATGCAATTTACCCAAATGCTATAAGTAACTGCTGCAGAGATGATTGATGGGGGCTCAGTGATGATGATTGATGGGGCTCAGTGATAATGATTGATGGGGGCTCAGTGATGATGATTGATGGGGGCTCAGTGATGATGATTGATGGGGGCTCAGTGATGATGATTGATGGGGGCTCAGTGATGATTATTGATGGGGGCTCAGTGATGATGATTGATGGGGCTCAGTGATGATGATTAATGGGGGCTCAGTGATGATGATTGATGGGGCTCAGTGATAATGATTGATGGGGGCTCAGTGATGATGATTGATGGGGGCTCAGTGATGATGATTGATGGGGGCTCAGTGATGATGATTGATGGGGGCTCAGTGATGATTATTGATGGGGGCTCAGTGATGATGATTGATGGGGCTCAGTGATGATGATTAATGGGGGCTCAGTGATGATGATTGATGGGGGCTCAGTGATGATGATTGATGGGGGCTCAGTGATGATTATTGATGGGGGCTCAGTGATGATGATTGATGGGGCTCAGTGATGATGATTAATGGGGGCTCAGTGATGATGATTGATGGGGCTCAGTGATGATGATTGATGGGGCTCAGTGATGATGATTGATGGGGGCTCAGTGATGATGATTGATGGGGCTCAGTGATGATGATTGATGGGGGCTCAGTGATGATGATTGATGGGGCTCAGTGATGATGATTGATGGGGGCTCAGTGATGATGATTGATAGGGGCTCAGTGATGATGATTGATAGGGGCTCAGTGATGATTATTGATGGGGGCTCAGTGATGATGATTGATAGGGGCTCAGTGATGATGATTGATGGGGCTCAGTGATGATTATTGATGGGGGCTCAGTGATGATGATTGATGGGGCTCAGTGATGATGATTAATGGGGGCTCAGTGATGATGATTGATGGGGCTCAGTGATGATGATTGATGGGGCTCAGTGATGATGATTGATAGGGGCTCAGTGCTGATGATTGATGGGGGCTCAGTGATGATGAATGATGGGGCTCAGTGATGATGATTGATGGGGCTCAGTGATGATGATTGATGGGGGCTCAGTGATGATGATTGATGGGGGCTCAGTGATGATGATTGATGGGGGCTCAGTGATGATGATTGATGGGGCTCAGTGATGATGATTGATGGGGCTCAGTGATGATGATTGATGGCGCTCAGTGATGATGATTGATGGGGCTCAGTGATGATGATTGATGGGGCTCAGTGATGATGATTGATGGGGGCTCAGTGATGATGATTGATGGGGCTCAGTGATGATGATTGATGGGGGCTCAGTGATGATGATTGATGGGGGCTCAGTGATGATGATTGATGGGGCTCAGTGATGATGATTGATGGGGGCTCAGTGATGATGATTGATAGGGGCTCAGTGCTGATGATTGATGGGGGCTCAGTGATGATGATTGATGGGGGCTCAGTGATGATTGATGGGGGCTCAGTGATGATGATTGATGGGGGCTCAGTGATGATGATTGATGGGGGCTCAGTGATGATGATTGATGGGGGCTCAGTGATGAGGATTGATGGGGGCTCAGTGATGATGATTGATGGGGGTTCAGTGATGATGATTGATGGGGGCTCAGTGATGATGATTGATGGGGCTCAGTGATGATGATTGATGGGGCTCAGTGATGATGATTGATGGGGCTCAGTGATGATGATTGATGGGGGCTCAGTGATGATGATTGATGGGGGCTCAGTGATGATGATTGATGGGGCTCAGTGATGATGATTGATGGGGCTCAGTGATGATGATTGATGGGGCTCAGTGATGATGATTGATGGGGGCTCAGTGATGATGATTGATGGGGCTCAGTGATGATTATTGATGGGGGCTCAGTGATGATGATTGATGGGGGCTCAGTGATGATGATTGATGGGGGCTCAGTGATGATGAATGATGGGGCTCAGTGATGATGATTGATGGGGCTCAGTGATGATGATTGATGGGGGCTCAGTGATGATGATTGATGGGGCTCAGTGATGATGATTGATGGCGCTCAGTGATGATGATTGATGGGGCTCAGTGATGATGATTGATGGGGGCTCAGTGATGATGATTGATGGGGCTCAGTGATGATGATTGATGGGGCTCAGTGATGATGATTGATGGGGGCTCAGTGATGATGATTGATGGGGCTCAGTGATGATGATTGATGGGGCTCAGTGTCCAGAACCTGCCATCAAGACATGGACCTCCAGTCCTTATTGGCCATATGGGATAAATTGTCTAGAAAATAGTAAGTTATAAGAACTGCAGCTTTAGATGTGACTGGAGGATATGTCAGAGAAGTTACTCTATGGAATATTAATGAAGTTAGGAACTAATAGAAGACTATTTTTATATTACAGTATTCCTTAGTGACCTTCACTGAATCGAGGACGTGTGCCTGGAAAGCTGAGCCTTATAACGGTACGGGTCATTATATTGCATGTGTCACACTGGTCTCTTCATACTGGAGCCCAATCAGCTGATTATAGGAGCAGACAGCACAGTGCCATACTCTCTGCAGTGGCCGCGCTGTGTTATTGCAGCTCAGCTCTGGACCGCCCATGGACCTGCCTCCAGATTGCCTAAACCTTAAGGACCACCCACTTAAGCTTTTCAGACTCCACCCCTTTTCAATGGAGATGCCCAATTTGGAATTTCCAGCAATTAGAAACAGTTGGCCAATATGTATCATGTTGTTTTATGGTCTTGGTCACAAACACAACGAGATTAAAGGAAATGACTTAAAGTCATGGGCGTAGAAAAAAATGCACTGGCGTGAAGGTGGCGGATCGGGGCAAATAATCGCTAGCATTTGCAAATATTTCAGGGCCACTGGCGGTGCGCAGAGTTCCTGATAAATATCCCCCCATGTCCCTAATTTACTGGCACAGTGGGGGGCATGTATTATCGTATCTGCGCCTAAAAAATGCTGGGATTTTTTGACGCAGAATTGTTGCGGATCATATATAATGAGTTTGCGCCAGAAAGACAAGATGTTTCTGACTATCCCGACTCCTCCGGATTTTTTGCCGCAAGTGGGGCAGATTTACTTACCCGGTCAATTCGCGATCCAGCGGCGCGTTCTCTGCGCTGGATTCGGGTCCGGCCAGGATTCATTAAGGCAGTTCCTCCTCCGTCCACCAGGTGGCGCTGCTGCGCTGAAAAGCATTGGAACGCACTGGAATACACCGAGCCGGGCTGAGTGAAGGTAAGTGCAAGCTCCGCAACAGATTTTTTGTTTTAAATGCGGCGGTTTTTTCGAATCCGTCGGGTTTTCGTTCGGCCACGCCCCCCGATTTCCGTCTCGTGCATGCCAGCATGCCAGCGCCGATGCGGCACAATCCAAAATCCCGGGGCAATTCAGGGGAAATCGGCGCAAATCGGAAATTTTCGGGTAACACGTCGGGAAAACGCGAATCGGGCCCTTAGTAAATGACCCCCATTATCCGTCACATTTATGTGTATTTTTAGGCACAATTTTTGCCGCACAATAGACCAGGAAAAAAATGGTCAGAGAGCAAAATTAAGGTGCAGTCCATGTAAGATTTTGGCGCACATCTCATTGATGTCGGCATTTTTATGGCGCACGACTGATTATTACCGTCTAACCATTAATTACTTACAGCCGTGCGCCACTTTAATACATCGGGCTGTGCTTTCCGGAGACTGATCTCCGATGCCGACAGTCGTGCTTGTGCCAAAATTAGTAAATCCCCCCCAATGTCTCATTTTAATGGAAATACGCACGTGTCCCAACCCAAAAGATGACACTCATGGTGAGGGATAAGTTATATGGGGGACCTGCCCTTTAAACATTCCCATTTTACCAGATCTAAAGTGTCTCAGCCTCTAGTCCTCACCCTCTACATTGTTTGATCTAGGTCAAGAAGTGGACGGTCCGGCCAATGGTCCTGCTCCCAGCACTTGGGAGGTGATAGTAAACCGACCAGATTGGTTTGTGACAGGGCAAAACAGAGTAAGAGTCCCTCATACATCAGTGGTGGAGGTAAGGAATTGTGCAGCTACTATCGATATCTTCTCACTGTGAATTTCATGTGTCTGCTTCTAGAATGTTCGGTAGAATATATTCCAGAAGTTTCATTGTTTGAGGAGAGTTACATAGAAGAAATCTGTCTGTCTGCAACCACCACTAGGGGGAGCTCACACATCTTCTCTGATCAGATCTACTTAGAACAATGCCCAAACTTTGCCGTTTGCTTCAGCGAGGGGACACCAACTAAGTGGGGAGTGGGCATCATATTTTGGGGATGCTTTAAAGGTAATGGAGTGTTCAATTCTTTAATTTTCACAGATCTGTTCAAATTGTTGTGGTCGTGGCAGGGTCAGGTGCGCCAGCTGCTGTGGAACTGGACGGGTAAGTAGACGCTGAGCAGCACCCTTCCATTGTTATTCGTAATGGGGCACATTTACTTAGCCGACTGCCGTAGTTCACCGAAAGTGCATTGTCCGTGTATAATGCCCTGTGCCGCGATTCACCAAGGTCATGCGCCCGATATTCTGCATGTGTCGCTTCCCCGCTCAGGTCCCTGGAGTTCACCTTCTTCTTCCTGGTGCATGTAAGTGCATTGTCCGTGTATAATGCGCTGTGCAGGGAGTCACTAAGATCGTGCACCCGATATCCTGCATGTGCCACTTCCCCGCTCAGGTCCCCGGAGTTCACCTTCTTCTTCCTGGTGCATGTAAGTGCATTGTCCGTGTATAATGCACTGTGCGGGGAGTCACTAAGATCGTGCGTCCAATATCCTGCATGTGTCGCTTCCCTGCTCAGGTCCCCGGAGTTCACCTTCTTCTTCCTGGTGCATGTAAGTGCATTGTCCGTGTATAATGCGCTGTGCGGGAAGTCACTAAGATCCTGCGCCTGATATCCTGCATGTGTCACTTCTCCACTCAGGTCCCTGGAGTTCACCTTCTTCCTGGTGCATGTAAGTGCATTGTCCGTGTATAATGAGCTGTGCGGGGAGTCACTAAGATCCTGCGCCCGATATCCTGCATGTGTCGCTTCCCTGCTCAGGTCCCCGGAGTTCACCTTCTTTTTCCTGGTGCATGTAAGTGCATTGTCCGTGTATAATGCGCTGTGCGGGGAGTCACTAAGATCCGGCGCCCGATATTCTGCATGTGTCCCTTCCCCGCTCAGGTCCCTGGAGTTCACCTTCTTCTTCCTGGTGCATGTAAGTGCATTGTCCATGTATAATGCGCTGTGGGGGAGTGGCTAAGATCCTGCCCCGATATCCTGCATGTGTCTCTTCCCCGCTCAGGTCCCCGGAGTTCACCTTCTTCTTCCTGGTGCATGTAAGTGCATTGTCCGTGTATAATGCGCTGTGCAGGGAGTCACTAAGATCGTGCGTCCAATATCCTGCATGTGTCGCTTCCCTGCTCAGGTCCCCGGAGTTCACCTTCTTCTTCCTGGTGCATGTAAGTGCATTGTCCGTGTATAATGCGCTGTGCGGGGAGTCACTAAGATCCTGCGCCTGATATCCTGCATGTGTCACTTCTCCACTCAGGTCCCTGGAGTTCACCTTCTTCCTGGTGCATGTAAGTGCATTGTCCGTGTATAATGCGCTGTGCGGGGAGTCACTAAGATCCTGCGCCCGATATCCTGCATGTGTCGCTTCCCTGCTCAGGTCCCCGGAGTTCACCTTCTTTTTCCTGGTGCATGTAAGTGCATTGTCCGTGTATAATGCGCTGTGCGGGGAGTCACTAAGATCGTGCGCCCGATATCCTGCACGTGTCGCTTCCCCGCTCAGGTCCCTGGGGTTCACCTTCTACTTCCTGGTGCATGTAAGTGCATTGTCCGTGTATAATGCGCTGTGCGAGAAGTCACTAAGATCCTGCGCCTGATATCCTGCATGTGTCGCTTCCCCGCTCAGGTCCCCGGAGTTCACCTTCTTCATCCTGGTGCATGTAAGTGCATTGTCTGTGTATAATGTGCTGTGTGGGGAGTCACTAAGATCGTGCGTCCGATATCCTGCATGTGTCGCTTCTCCGCTCAGGTCCCTGGAGTTCACCTTCTTCTTCCTGGTGCATGTAAGTGCATTGTCTGTGTATAATGCGCTGTGCGGGGAGTCACTAAGATCCTGCGCCCGATATCCTGCATGTGTCACTCCCCCGCTCAGGTCCCCGGAGTTCACCTTCTTCTTCCTGGTGCATGTAAGTGCATTGTCCGTGTATAATGCGCTGTGCGGGGAGTCACTAAGATCCTGCACCCGATATCCTGCATGTGTCACTTCCCTGCTCAGGTCCCCGGAGTTCACCTTCTTCTTCCCGGTGCATGTAAGTGCATTGTCCGTGTATAATGTGCTGTGCGGGGAGTCACTAAGATCCTGCCCCCGATATCCTGCATGTGTGGCTTCCCTGCTCAGGTCCCCGGAGTTCACCTTCTTCTTCCTGGTGCATGTAAGTGCATTGTCCTTGTATAATGTGCTGTGCGGGGAGTCACTAAGATCCTGCCCCCGATATCCTGCATGTGTCGCTTCCCCGCTCAGGTCCCCGGAGTTCACCTTCTTCTTCCTGGTGCATGTAAGTGCATTGTCCGTGTATAATGCGCTGTGCGGGGAGTCACTAAGATCCTGCCCCCGATATCCTGCATGTGTGGCTTCCCTGCTCAGGTCCCTGGAGTTCACCTTCTTCTTCCTGGTGCATGTAAGTGCATTGTCTGTGTATAATGTGCTGTGCGGGGAGTCACTAAGATCCTGCGCCCGATATCCTGCATGTGTCGCTTCCCCGCTCAGGTCCCTGGAGTTCACCTTCTTCTTCCTGGTGCATGTAAGTGTTTGATTTTTCGACACAATTTGAAAGTTAAATCGTTCAGTCCAAATCATTCGGATCGTCTGATGACCTGCCCCAGATTTGTGCCGCATTGAAGCAGCGTGTGACATCGCGTGTGACACAATCCCAGCGCAGACCCCTGTTAAATAACTGTCCGAGCCGCATAATCTCTGAAAAAAGGCGAACAGTCTGACAAAAGTGAGCAGCGCGACCCTTAGTAAATGAGCCCCAATGTGTATGTAGGACCTGCTAGCGGTAATGTAATAAGATCTTGTCTCGTCCACTACACAGGGAATGTGCATGGGCTGCTGTGGATCTGGTAGGAGCGGAGACCGGATGTGCTACTCCTGCGGTGGGATAGGACGCGCGCGGTGAGTAAGGACCAAATACACAGATATTACCATACAACTAGTAGCATCTGGATAGAGTTTTTCTTTAACAGTTGATGTATGGAATCCATATGCACATAAAATGCAACATTTCTGCTCCCACAGCTGTAGCTGGTGCTCCGGTACTGGTCTCCAGCTCTGTTTCACCTGCGTTGGGAAAGGAGAACTTCTCAAGTATCTACGACTGAAAGTAAAGTGGTAAGAGCAGCCAGAAGTATCCATGTGTCCACAATACAGAGACTTATATGTAGAAGAGGATTTCCTATAGCAGACATGTCAGGAGAGGTTAGAGATCCTCCATATACCCCCTGACTATACATGATATATATCCCAGGCTGTAAGATTCTCTGGGGCAGATTTACTTACCCCCGGTCCATTCGCGATCCAGTGGCGCGTTCTCTGTGGAGGATTCGGGTCTTCCGGCGATTCACTAAGGAGTGAATGCGCAGAAGTCCATCGGAGTTCACGATCCGTTGCTGGGTGCAGGTAAGCGCGTGTCAAGCGACACATTTTTTTTAAAAATACAGCGGTTTTTCTAAATCCGTCGGGTTTTCCGACGACCACACCCCCCGATTTGCGTCGCGTGCATGCCGGCGCCGATGCGCCACAATCCGATCGCGTGCGCCACAATCCCAGGGCAATTCAGGGAAAAATATGGGTAACCCAACGTAAAAAACGCGATTCGGGCCCTTAGTAAATGACCCCCTCTCTCTCCTTATCTTCTCCGTGTAGCCCAGACCACTTTCATGACTTCTCCTGGCAAGTACTAAACATGTATCTCACGTCTGTCCAATCTCCAAAATAGAAGAATCAGATCCTTAATAAACCAATAATCACAGAATCCATTGTTGGTTCTCTGCACCCAGAATTCTGATGTTGATGACCAACGCAAAGGATAATCTGCCCACCCCAAAATGCTGGACAATAATAAGAACCTGCGAGAAGTTGTTACATCTTTGGTTCTTATTTGTTTCAGGGAAAATCACAATTTTAATTTCATCGCTGATCACAAATCGGATTTTCCAAATAAACGTTTCAAGAAAGTGACTGGAAAAATCGTCTTCTCTGATGAGCGGCAAATGGTGAGATACAAGCGTCGCATCCAAGAAGGGAAAGTCTAAGCACAGCGGACGGAACCATCTGATTGGACCACATTCTGCTGTAACAATGTTTCATCCTCCAGTAATTCTTTAGGTTTTGCAGGATATTTCCTCCCATCCTCTCTCATAGAACCTTCTCCTGTATCTCCAGGTGTCGCCTGTCACCAATTTCCCTGAGACGTCTATCAACGAAGCGTCTCAAAATGTGATTGTCCAGCATCGTACAGAATTCCAACAATGTAGAATCCTGAGACAGGTGTGTGATGTCATCATTACAGGATATTACAGTATAATACACAGACAGGTGTGTGATGTCATCATTACAGGATATTACAGTATAATACACAGACAGGTGTGTGATGTCATCATTACAGGATATTACAGTATAATACAGAGACAGGTGTGTGATGTCATCATTACAGGATATTACAGTATAATACAGAGACAGGTGTGTGATGTCATCATTACAGGGTATTACAGTATAATACAGAGACAGGTGTGTGATGTCATCATTACAGGGTATTACAGTATAATACAGAGACAGGTGTGTGATGTCATCATTACAGGATATTACAGTATAATACAGAGACAGGTGTGTGATGTCATCATTACAGGATATTACAGTATAATACAGAGACAGGTGTGTGATGTCATCATTACAGGATAATACAGTATAATACAGAGACAGGTGTGTGATGTCATCATTACAGGATAATACAGTATAATACACAGACAGGTGTGTGATGTCATCATTACAGGGTATTACAGTATAATACAGAGACAGGTGTGTGATGTCATCATTACAGGATATTACAGTATAATACAGAGACAGGTGTGTGATGTCATCATTACAGGATATTACAGTATAATACAGAGACAGGTGTGTGATGTCATCATTACAGGATATTACAGTATAAAACACAGACAGGTGTGTGATGTCATCATTACAGGATATTACAGTATAAAACACAGACAGGTGTGTGATGTCATCATTACAGGATATTACAGTATAAAACACAGACAGGTGTGTGATGTCATCATTACAGGATATTACAGTATAATACACAGACAGGTGTGTGATGTCATCATTACAGGATATTACAGTATAAAACACAGACAGGTGTGTGATGTCATCATTACATGATATTACAGTATAATACAGAGACAGGTGTGTGATGTCATCATTACAGAATAATACAGTATAATACAGAGACAGGTGTGTGATGTCATCATTACAGGATATTACAGTATAATACAGAGACAGGTGTGTGATGTCATCATTACAGGATATTACAGTATAATACACAGACAGGTGTGTGATGTCATCATTACAGGATATTACAGTATAATACAGAGACAGGTGTATGATGTCATCATTACAGGATATTACAGTATAATACAGAGACAGGTGTGTGATGTCATCATTACAGGATAATACAGTATAATACACAGACAGGTGTGTGATGTCATCATTACAGGGTATTACAGTATAATACAGAGACAGGTGTGTGATGTCATCATTACAGGATATTACAGTATAATACAGAGACAGGTGTGTGATGTCATCATTACAGGATATTACAGTATAATACAGAGACAGGTGTGTGATGTCATCATTACAGGATATTACAGTATAATACAGAGACAGGTGTGTGATGTCATCATTACAGGGTATTACAGTATAATACAGAGACAGGTGTGTGATGTCATCATTACAGGGTATTACAGTATAATACAGAGACAGGTGTGTGATGTCATCATTACAGGGTATTACAGTATAATACAGAGACAGGTGTGTGATGTCATCATTACAGGATAATACAGTATAATACACAGACAGGTGTGTGATGTCATCATTACAGGGTATTACAGTATAATACAGAGACAGGTGTGTGATGTCATCATTACAGGATATTACAGTATAATACAGAGACAGGTGTGTGATGTCATCATTACAGGATATTACAGTATAATACAGAGACAGGTGTGTGATGTCATCATTACAGGATATTACAGTATAAAACACAGACAGGTGTGTGATGTCATCATTACAGGATATTACAGTATAAAACACAGACAGGTGTGTGATGTCATCATTACAGGATATTACAGTATAAAACACAGACAGGTGTGTGATGTCATCATTACAGGATATTACAGTATAATACACAGACAGGTGTGTGATGTCATCATTACAGGATATTACAGTATAAAACACAGACAGGTGTGTGATGTCATCATTACATGATATTACAGTATAATACAGAGACAGGTGTGTGATGTCATCATTACAGAATAATACAGTATAATACAGAGACAGGTGTGTGATGTCATCATTACAGGATATTACAGTATAATACAGAGACAGGTGTGTGATGTCATCATTACAAGGTATTACAGTATAATACACAGACAGGTGTGTGATGTCATCATTACAGGATATTACAGTATAATACAGAGACAGGTGTATGATGTCATCATTACAGGATATTACAGTATAATACAGAGACAGGTGTGTGATGTCATCATTACAGGATAATACAGTATAATACACAGACAGGTGTGTGATGTCATCATTACAGGGTATTACAGTATAATACAGAGACAGGTGTGTGATGTCATCATTACAGGATATTACAGTATAATACAGAGACAGGTGTGTGATGTCATCATTACAGGATATTACAGTATAATACAGAGACAGGTGTGTGATGTCATCATTACAGGATATTACAGTATAATACAGAGACAGGTGTGTGATGTCATCATTACAGGATATTACAGTATAATACAGAGACAGGTGTGTGATGTCATCATTACAGGATAATACAGTATAATACACAGACAGGTGTGTGATGTCATCATTACAGGATATTACAGTATAATACAGAGACAGGTGTGTGATGTCATCATTACAGGATATTACAGTATAATACAGAGACAGGTGTGTGATGTCATCATTACAGGATATTACAGTATAATACAGAGACAGGTGTGTGATGTCATCATTACAGGATATTACAGTATAATACACAGACAGGTGTGTGATGTCATCATTACAGGATATTACAGTATAATACAGAGACAGGTGTGTGATGTCATCATTACAGGATATTACAGTATAATACAGAGACAGGTGTGTGATGTCATCATTACAGGGTATTACAGTATAATACAGAGACAGGTGTGTGATGTCATCATTACAGGGTATTACAGTATAATACAGAGACAGGTGTGTGATGTCATCATTACAGGATATTACAGTATAATACAGAGACAGGTGTGTGATGTCATCATTACAGGATATTACAGTATAATACAGAGACAGGTGTGTGATGTCATCATTACAGGATAATACAGTATAATACAGAGACAGGTGTGTGATGTCATCATTACAGGATAATACAGTATAATACACAGACAGGTGTGTGATGTCATCATTACAGGGTATTACAGTATAATACAGAGACAGGTGTGTGATGTCATCATTACAGGATATTACAGTATAATACAGAGACAGGTGTGTGATGTCATCATTACAGGATATTACAGTATAATACAGAGACAGGTGTGTGATGTCATCATTACAGGATATTACAGTATAAAACACAGACAGGTGTGTGATGTCATCATTACAGGATATTACAGTATAAAACACAGACAGGTGTGTGATGTCATCATTACAGGATATTACAGTATAAAACACAGACAGGTGTGTGATGTCATCATTACAGGATATTACAGTATAATACACAGACAGGTGTGTGATGTCATCATTACAGGATATTACAGTATAAAACACAGACAGGTGTGTGATGTCATCATTACATGATATTACAGTATAATACAGAGACAGGTGTGTGATGTCATCATTACAGAATAATACAGTATAATACAGAGACAGGTGTGTGATGTCATCATTACAGGATATTACAGTATAATACAGAGACAGGTGTGTGATGTCATCATTACAGGATATTACAGTATAATACACAGACAGGTGTGTGATGTCATCATTACAGGATATTACAGTATAATACAGAGACAGGTGTATGATGTCATCATTACAGGATATTACAGTATAATACAGAGACAGGTGTGTGATGTCATCATTACAGGATAATACAGTATAATACACAGACAGGTGTGTGATGTCATCATTACAGGGTATTACAGTATAATACAGAGACAGGTGTGTGATGTCATCATTACAGGATATTACAGTATAATACAGAGACAGGTGTGTGATGTCATCATTACAGGATATTACAGTATAATACAGAGACAGGTGTGTGATGTCATCATTACAGGATATTACAGTATAATACAGAGACAGGTGTGTGATGTCATCATTACAGGATAATACAGTATAATACACAGACAGGTGTGTGATGTCATCATTACAGGGTATTACAGTATAATACAGAGACAGGTGTGTGATGTCATCATTACAGGATATTACAGTATAATACAGAGACAGGTGTGTGATGTCATCATTACAGGATATTACAGTATAATACAGAGACAGGTGTGTGATGTCATCATTACAGGATATTACAGTATAAAACACAGACAGGTGTGTGATGTCATCATTACAGGATATTACAGTATAAAACACAGACAGGTGTGTGATGTCATCATTACAGGATATTACAGTATAAAACACAGACAGGTGTGTGATGTCATCATTACAGGATATTACAGTATAATACACAGACAGGTGTGTGATGTCATCATTACAGGATAATACAGTATAATACAGAGACAGGTGTGTGATGTCATCATTACAGGATATTACAGTATAATACAGAGACAGGTGTGTGATGTCATCATTACAGGATATTACAGTATAATACAGAGACAGGTGTGTGATGTCATCATTACAGGATATTACAGTATAAAACACAGACAGGTGTGTGATGTCATCATTACATGATATTACAGTATAATACAGAGACAGGTGTGTGATGTCATCATTACAGAATAATACAGTATAATACAGAGACAGGTGTGTGATGTCATCATTACAGGATATTACAGTATAATACAGAGACAGGTGTGTGATGTCATCATTACAAGGTATTACAGTATAATACACAGACAGGTGTGTGATGTCATCATTACAGGATATTACAGTATAATACAGAGACAGGTGTATGATGTCATCATTACAGGATATTACAGTATAATACAGAGACAGGTGTGTGATGTCATCATTACAGGATAATACAGTATAATACACAGACAGGTGTGTGATGTCATCATTACAGGGTATTACAGTATAATACAGAGACAGGTGTGTGATGTCATCATTACAGGATATTACAGTATAATACAGAGACAGGTGTGTGATGTCATCATTACAGGATATTACAGTATAATACAGAGACAGGTGTGTGATGTCATCATTACAGGATATTACAGTATAATACAGAGACAGGTGTGTGATGTCATCATTACAGGATATTACAGTATAATACAGAGACAGGTGTGTGATGTCATCATTACAGGATAATACAGTATAATACACAGACAGGTGTGTGATGTCATCATTACAGGATATTACAGTATAATACAGAGACAGGTGTGTGATGTCATCATTACAGGATATTACAGTATAATACAGAGACAGGTGTGTGATGTCATCATTACAGGATATTACAGTATAATACAGAGACAGGTGTGTGATGTCATCATTACAGGATATTACAGTATAATACAGAGACAGGTGTGTGATGTCATCATTACAGGATATTACAGTATAAAACACAGACAGGTGTGTGATGTCATCATTACAGGATATTACAGTATAATACACAGACAGGTGTGTGATGTCATCATTACAGGATATTACAGTATAATACAGAGACAGGTGTGTGATGTCATCATTACAGGATATTACAGTATAATACAGAGACAGGTGTGTGATGTCATCATTACAGGATATTACAGTATAATACAGAGACAGGTGTGTGATGTCATCATTACAGGATATTACAGTATAATACAGAGATAGGTGTGTGATGTCATCATTATAGGATATTACAGTATAATACAGAGACAGGTGTGTGATGTCATCATTATAGGATATTACAGTATAATACAGAGACAGGTGTGTGATGTCATCATTACAGGATATTACAGTATAATACACAGACAGGTGTGTGATGTCATCATTACAGGATATTACAGTATAATACAGAGACAGGTGTGTGATGTCATCATTACAGGATATTACAGTATAAAACACAGACAGGTGTGTGATGTCATCATTACATGATATTACAGTATAATACAGAGACAGGTGTGTGATGTCATCATTACAGAATAATACAGTATAATACAGAGACAGGTGTGTGATGTCATCATTACAGGATATTACAGTATAATACAGAGACAGGAGTGTGATGTCACCATTACAGGATATTACAGTATAATACAGAGACAGGTGTGTGATGTCATCATTACAGGATATTACAGTATAATACAGAGACAGGTGTGTGATGTCATCATTACAGGATATTACAGTATAATACAGAGACAGGTGTGTGATGTCATCATTACAGGATATTACAGTATAATACAGAGACAGGTGTGTGATGTCATCATTACAGGATATTACAGTATAATACAGAGACAGGTGTGTGATGTCATCATTACAGGATATTACAGTATAATACAGAGACAGGTGTGTGATGTCATCATTACAAGGTATTACAGTATAATACACAGACAGGTGTGTGATGTCATCATTACAGGATATTACAGTATAATACAGAGACAGGTGTGTGATGTCATCATTACAGGATAATACAGTATAATACAGAGACAGGTGTGTGATGTCATCATTACAGGGTATTACAGGATAATACAGAGACAGGTGTGTGATGTCATCATTACAGGATATTACAGGATAATACAGAGACAGGTGTGTGATGTCATCATTACAGGATATTACAGTATAATACAGAGACAGGTGTGTGATGTCATCATTACAGGATATTACAGTATAATACAGAGACAGGTGTGTGATGTCATCATTACATGATATTACAGTATAATACAGAGACAGGTGTGTGATGTCATCATTACAGGATATTACAGTATAATAAAGAGACAGGTGTGTGATGTCATCATTACAGGATATTACAGTATAATAAAGAGACAGGTGTGTGATGTCATCATTACAGGATATTACAGTATAATAAAGAGACAGGTGTGTGATGTCATCATTACAGGATATTACAGTATAATACAGAGACAGGTGTGTGATGTCATCATTACAGGATATTACAGTATAATACAGAGACAGGTGTGTGATGTCATCATTACAGGATATTACAGTATAATACACAGACAGGTGTGTGATGTCATCATTACAGGATATTACAGTATAATACAGAGACAGGTGTGTGATGTCATCATTACAGGATATTACAGTATAATACAGAGACAGGTGTGTGATGTCATCATTACAGGATATTACAGTATAACACAGAGACAGGTGTGTGATGTCATCATTACAGGGTATTACAGGATAATACAGAGACAGGTGTGTGATGTCATCATTACAGAGTATTACAGTATAACACAGAGACAGGTGTGTGATGTCATCATTACAGGATATTACAGTATAATACAGAGACAGGTGTGTGATGTCATCATTACAGAGTATTACAGTATAACACAGAGACAGGTGTGTGATGTCATCATTACAGGATATTACAGTATAATACAGAGACAGGTGTGTGATGTCATCATTACAGGATATTACAGTATAATACAGAGACAGGTGTGTGATGTCATCATTACAGGGTATTACAGGATAATACAGAGACAGGTGTGTGATGTCATCATTACAGGATATTACAGTATAATACAGAGACAGGTGTGTGATGTCATCATTACAGAGTATTACAGTATAACACAGAGACAGGTGTGTGATGTCATCATTACAGGATATTACAGGATAATACACAGAGACAGGTGTGTGATGTCATCATTACAGGATATTACAGTATAATACAGAGACAGGTGTGTGATGTCATCATTACAGGGTATTACAGGATAATACAGAGACAGGTGTGTGATGTCATCATTACAGGATATTACAGTATAATACACAGACAGGTGTGTGATGTCATCATTACAGGATATTACATTATAATACAGAGACAGGTGTGTGATGTCATCATTACAGGATATTACAGTATAATACAGAGACAGGTGTGTGATGTCATCATTACAGGATATTACAGTATAATACAGAGACAGGTGTGTGATGTCATCATTACAGGCTATTACAGTATAATACAGAGACAGGTGTGTGATGTCATCATTACAGGCTATTACAGTATAATACAGAGACAGGTGTGTGATGTCATCATTACAGGGTATTACAGTATAATACAGAGACAGGTGTGTGATGTCATCATTACAGGATATTACAGTATAATACAGAGACAGGTGTGTGATGTCATCATTACAGGATATTACAGTATAATACACAGACAGGTGTGTGATGTCATCATTACAGGATATTACAGTATAATACAGAGACAGGTGTGTGATGTCATCATTACAGGGTATTACAGTATAATACAGAGACAGGTGTGTGATGTCATCATTACAGGGTATTACAGTATAATACAGAGACAGGTGTGTGATGTCATCATTACAGGATATAACAGTATAATACAGAGACAGGTGTGTGATGTCATCATTACAGGATATTACAGTATAATACAGAGACAGGTGTGTGATGTCATCATTACAGGATATTACAGTATAATACAGAGACAGGTGTGTGGTGTCATCATTACAGGATATTACAGTATAATACAGAGACAGGTGTGTGATGTCATCATTACAGGATATTACAGTATAATACAGAGACAGGTGTGTGATGTCATCATTACAGGATATTACAGTATAATACAGAGACAGGTGTGTGATGTCATCATTACAGGATATTACAGTATAATACAGAGACAGGTGTGTGATGTCATCATTACAGGATATTACAGTATAATACAGAGACAGGTGTGTGATGTCATCATTACAGGATATTACAGTATAATACACAGACAGGTGTGTGATGTCATCATTACAGGATATTACAGTATAATACAGAGACAGGTGTGTGATGTCATCATTACAGGATATTACAGTATAATACACAGACAGGTGTGTGATGTCATCATTACAGGATATGACAGTATAATACACAGACAGGTGTGTGATGTCATCATTACAGGGTATTACAGTATAATACACAGACAGGTGTGTGATGTCATCATTACAGGATATTACAGTATAATACAGAGACAGGTGTGTGATGTCATCATTACAGGATATTACAGTATAATACAGAGACAGGTGTGTGATGTCATCATTACAGGATATTACAGTATAATACAGAGACAGGTGTGTGATGTCATCATTACAGGGTATTACAGTATAATACAGAGACAGGTGTGTGATGTCATCATTACAGGGTATTACAGTATAATACAGAGACAGGTGTGTGATGTCATCATTACAGGGTATTACAGTATAACACAGAGACAGGTGTGTGATGTCATCATTACAGGGTATTACAGTATAACACAGAGACAGGTGTGTGATGTCATCATTACAGGGTATTACAGTATAATACAGAGACAGGTGTGTGATGTCATCATTACAGGATATTACAGTATAATACACAGACAGGTGTGTGATGTCATCATTACAGGATATGACAGTATAATACACAGACAGGTGTGTGATGTCATCATTACAGGGTATTACAGTATAATACAGAGACAGGTGTGTGATGTCATCATTACAGGGTATTACAGTATAATACAGAGACAGGTGTGTGATGTCATCATTACAGGGTATTACAGTATAATACAGAGACAGGTGTGTGATGTCATCATTACAGGGTATTACAGTATAATACAGAGACAGGTGTGTGATGTCATCATTACAGGATATTACAGTATAATACAGAGACAGGTGTGTGATGTCATCATTACAGGATATTACAGTATAATACAGAGACAGGTGTGTGATGTCATCATTACAGGATATTACAGTATAATACAGAGATAGGTGTGTGATGTCATCATTATAGGATATTACAGTATAATACAGAGACAGGTGTGTGATGTCATCATTATAGGATATTACAGTATAATACAGAGACAGGTGTGTGATGTCATCATTACAGGATATTACAGTATAATACACAGACAGGTGTGTGATGTCATCATTACAGGATATTACAGTATAATACAGAGACAGGTGTGTGATGTCATCATTACAGGATATTACAGTATAATACACAGACAGGTGTGTGATGTCATCATTACAGGGTATTACAGTATAATACAGAGACAGGAGTGTGATGTCATCATTACAGGATATTACAGTATAATACAGAGACAGGTGTGTGATGTCATCATTACAGGATATTACAGTATAATACAGAGACAGGTGTGTGATGTCATCATTACAGGATATTACAGTATAATACAGAGACAGGTGTGTGATGTCATCATTACAGGATATTACAGTATAATACACAGACAGGTGTGTGATGTCATCATTACAGGATATTACAGTATAATACAGAGACAGGTGTGTGATGTCATCATTACAGGGTATTACAGTATAATACAGAGACAGGTGTGTGATGTCATCATTACAGGATATTACAGTATAATACAGAGACAGGTGTGTGATGTCATCATTACAGGATATTACAGTATAATACAGAGACAGGTGTGTGATGTCATCATTACAGGGTATTACAGTATAATACAGAGACAGGTGTGTGATGTCATCATTACAGGATATTACAGTATAATACAGAGACAGCTGTGTGATGTCATCATTACAGGATATTACAGGATAATACAGAGACAGGTGTGTGATGTCATCATTACAGGATATTACAGTATAATACAGAGACAGGTGTGTGATGTCATCATTACAGGATATTACAGTATAATACAGAGACAGGTGTGTGATGTCATCATTACAGGATATTACAGTATAATACAGAGACAGCTGTGTGATGTCATCATTACAGGATATTACAGTATAATACAGAGACAGGTGTGTGATGTCATCATTACAGGGTATTACAGTATAATACAGAGACAGGTGTGTGATGTCATCATTACAGGATATTACAGTATAATACAGAGACAGGTGTGTGATGTCATCATTACAGGATATTACAGTATAATACAGAGACAGGTGTGTGATGTCATCATTACAGGGTATTACAGTATAATACAGAGACAGGTGTGTGATGTCATCATTACAGGATATTACAGTATAATACAGAGACAGCTGTGTGATGTCATCATTACAGGATATTACAGGATAATACAGAGACAGGTGTGTGATGTCATCATTACAGGATATTACAGTATAATACAGAGACAGGTGTGTGATGTCATCATTATAGGGTATTACAGTATAATACAGAGACAGGTGTGTGATGTCATCATTACAGGATATTACAGTATAATACAGAGACAGGTGTGTGATGTCATCATTACAGGGTATTACAGTATAATACACTGAGACAGGTGTGTGATGTCATCATTACAGGATATTACAGTATAACACAGAGACAGGTGTGTGATGTCATCATTACAGGATATTACAGTATAACACAGAGACAGGTGTGTGATGTCATCATTACAGGGTATTACAGTATAATACAGAGACAGGTGTGTGATGTCATCATTACAGGGTATTACAGTATAATACAGAGACAGGTGTGTGATGTCATCATTACAGGATATTACAGTATAATACAGAGACAGGTGTGTGATGTCATCATTACAGGATATTACAGTATAATACAGAGACAGGTGTGTGATGTCATCATTACAGGATATTACAGTATAATACAGAGACAGGTGTGTGATGTCATCATTACAGGATATTACAGTATAATACAGAGACCGGTGTGTGATGTCATCATTACAGGATAATACAGTATAATACAGAGACAGGTGTGTGATGTCATCATTACAGGATATTACAGTATAATACAGAGACAGGTGTGTGATGTCATCATTACAGGATATTACAGTATAATACAGAGACAGGTGTGTGAAGTCATCATTACAGGGTATTACAGTATAATACAGAGACAGGTGTGTGATGTCATCATTACAGGATATTACAGTATAATACAGAGACAGGTGTGTGATGTCATCATTACAGGGTATTACAGTATAATACAGAGACAGGTGTGTGATGTCATCATTACAGGGTATTACAGTATAATACAGAGACAGCTGTGTGATGTCATCATTACAGGATATTACAGTATAATACAGAGACAGGAGTGTGATGTCATCATTACAGGATATTACAGTATAATACAGAGACAGGAGTGTGATGTCATCATTACAGGATATTACAGTATAATACAGAGACAGGTGTGTGATGTCATCATTACAGGATATTACAGTATAATACAGAGACAGGTGTGTGATGTCATCATTACAGGGTATTACAGTATAATACAGAGACAGGTGTGTGATGTCATCATTACAGGGTATTACAGTATAATACAGAGATAGGTGTGTGATGTCATCATTATAGGATATTACAGTATAATACA
This sequence comes from Engystomops pustulosus, assembly GCF_040894005.1. Taxonomy (NCBI): domain Eukaryota; kingdom Metazoa; phylum Chordata; class Amphibia; order Anura; family Leptodactylidae; genus Engystomops; species Engystomops pustulosus. The sequence goes on from NC_092420.1 coordinate 5,638,541, forward strand.
GAGATAGGTGTGTGATGTCATCATTACAGGATATTACAGTATAATACAGAGACAGGTGTGTGATGTCATCATTACAGGATATTACAGTATAATACAGAGACAGGTGTGTGATGTCATCATTACAGGCTATTACAGTATAATACAGAGACAGGTGTGTGATGTCATCATTACAGGATATTACAGTATAATACAGAGACAGGTGTGTGATGTCATCATTACAGGATATTACAGTATAATACAGAGACAGGTGTGTGATGTCATCATTACAGGATATTACAGTATAATACACAGACAGGTGTGTGATGTCATCATTACAGGATATTACAGTATAATACACAGACAGGTGTGTGATGTCATCATTACATGATATTACAGTATAATACAGAGACAGGTGTGTGATGTCATCATTACAGGATATTACAGTATAATACAGAGACAGGAGTGTGATGTCTTCATTACAGGATATTACAGTATAATACAGAGACAGGTGTGTGATGTCATCATTACAGGATATTACAGTATAATACAGAGACAGGAGTGTGATGTCATCATTACAGGATATTACAGTATAATACAGAGACAGGTGTGTGATGTCATCATTACAGGATATTACAGTATAATACAGAGACAGGAGTGTGATGTCATCATTACAGGATATTACAGTATAATACAGAGACAGGTGTGTGATGTCATCATTACAGGATATTACAGTATAATACAGAGACAGGTGTGTGATGTCATCATTACAGGATATTACAGTATAATACACAGACAGGTGTGTGATGTCATCATTACAGGATATTACAGTATAATACACAGACAGGTGTGTGATGTCATCATTACATGATATTACAGTATAATACAGAGACAGGTGTGTGATGTCATCATTACAGGATATTACAGTATAATACAGAGACAGGAGTGTGATGTCTTCATTACAGGATATTACAGTATAATACAGAGACAGGAGTGTGATGTCATCATTACAGGATATTACAGTATAATACACAGACAGGTGTGTGATGTCATCATTACAGGATATTACAGTATAATACACAGACAGGTGTGTGATGTCATCATTACATGATATTACAGTATAATACAGAGACAGGTGTGTGATGTCATCATTACAGGATATTACAGTATAATACAGAGACAGGTGTGTGATGTCATCATTACAGGATATTACAGTATAATACAGAGACAGGTGTGTGATGTCATCATTACAGGATATTACAGTATAATACAGAGACAGGAGTGTGATGTCATCATTACAGGATATTACAGTATAATACAGAGACAGGTGTGTGATGTCATCATTACAGGATATTACAGTATAATACAGAGACAGGTGTGTGATGTCATCATTACAGGGTATTACAGTATAATACAGAGACAGGTGTGTGATGTCATCATTACAGGATATTACAGTATAATACACAGACAGGTGTGTGATGTCATCATTACAGGATATTACAGTATAATACAGAGACAGGTGTGTGATGTCTTCATTACTATTGTCTGACGTGATGTCATCTCCTCCCACAGAGACACAGCATTGAATGGCTGCCGCTCACCAAAGTGAATTACATCTGGAAGAGCACGGAATATGATTATTATGTGTATGGGAATGAGAATAAAGCCTATGCCAAAAACTATCCCAGAAAATGCTGCTGCGCAGTCATGTGACCACACGGGGAGGGGTAGATAAATGATTGATAGTAAATAATTCTTGGAATGTTCAAGTAAATGAAAAAATCTATTACCAAATTACAAATGTCTTATTATATGAAAACACAGAACTAACTAAAGGCTGCCCTTCTGTCTATGAGAGGCAAACACGAGGGGTAACTACAGGCTGCACTGCTGTCTATGGGAGGCAAACACTAGGGGTAACTACAGGCTGCACTGCTGTCTATGGGAGGCAGAAACACGAGGGGTAACTACAGGCTGCACTGCTGTCTATGGGAGGCAGAAACACGAGGGGTAACTACAGGCTGCACTGCTGTCTATGGGAGGCAGAAACACGAGGGGTAACTACAGGCTGCACTGCTGTCTATGGGAGGCAAACACGAGGGGTAACTACAGGCTGCACTGCTGTCTATGGGAGGCAGAAACACGAGGGGTAACTACAGGCTGCACTGCTGTCTATGGGAGGCAGAAACACGAGGGGTAACTACAGGCTGCACTGCTGTCTATGGGAGGCAAACACGAGGGGTAACTACAGGCTGCACTGCTGTCTATGGGAGGCAGAAACACGAGGGGTAACTACAGGCTGCACTGCTGTCTATGGGAGGCAGAAACACGAGGGGTAACTACAGGCTGCACTGCTGTCTATGGGAGGCAAACACGAGGGGTAACTACAGGCTGCACTGCTGTCTATGGGAGGCAAACACGAGGGGTAACTACAGGCTGCACTTCTGTCTATGGGAGTCAGAAACACGATGGGTAACTACAGGCTGCACTGCTGTCTATGAGAGGCAAACACGAGGGGTAACTACAGGCTGCACTGCTGTCTATGGGAGGCAAACACGAGGGGTAACTACAGACTCCACTGCTGTCTATGAGAGGCAAACACTAGGGGTAACTACAGGCTGCACTGCTGTCTATGAGAGGCAAACACTAGGGGTAACTACAGGCTGCACTTCTGTCTATGGGAGGCAAACACTAGGGGTAACTACAGACTGCACTGCTGTCTATGAGAGGCAAACACTAGGGGTAACTACAGGCTGCACTGCTGTCTATGGGAGGCAAACACTAGGGGTAACTACAGACTCCACTGCTGTCTATGAGAGGCAAACACTAGGGGTAACTACAGGCTGCACTTCTGTCTATGAGAGGCAAACACAAGGGGTAACTACAGACTGCACTTCTGTCTATGGGAGGCAAACACGAGGGGTAACTACAGACTCCACTGCTGTCTATGAGAGGCAAACACTAGGGGTAACTACAGGCTGCACTGCTGTCTATGAGAGGCAAACACTAGGGGTAACTACAGGCTGCACTGCTGTCTATGAGAGGCAAACACTAGGGGTAACTACAGGCTGCACTTCTGTCTATGGGAGGCAGAAACACGAGGGGTAACTACAGACTCCACTGCTGTCTATGGGAGGCAAACACGAGGGGTAACTACAGGCTGCACTGCTGTCTATGAGAGGCAAACACTAGGGGTAACTACAGGCTGCACTGCTGTCTATGAGAGGCAAACACTAGGGGTAACTACAGGCTGCACTGCTGTCTATGGGAGGCAGAAACACGAGGGGTAACTACAGGCTGCACTGCTGTCTATGGGAGGCAAACACTAGGGGTAACTACAGGCTGCACTGCTGTCTATGAGAGGCAAACACTAGGGGTAACTACAGGCTGCACTGCTGTCTATGAGAGGCAAACACTAGGGGTAACTACAGGCTGCACTGCTGTCTATGGGAGGCAAACACTAGGGGTAACTACAGGCTGCACTGCTGTCTATGGGAGGCAGAAACACTAGGGGTAACTACAGGCTGCACTTCTGTCTATGGGAGGCAGAAACACGAGGGGTAACTACAGACTGCCCTTCTGTCTATGGGAGGCAAACACTAGGGGTAACTACAGGCTGCACTTCTGTCTATGAGAGGCAAACACTAGGGGTAACTACAGACTGCACTTCTGTCTATGAGAGGCAAACACTAGGGGTAACTACAGGCTGCACTTCTGTCTATGGGAGGCAAACACGAGGGGTAACTACAGACTCCACTGCTGTCTATGAGAGGCAAACACGAGGGGTAACTACAGACTTCACTTCTGTCTATGAGAGGCAAACACTAGGGGTAACTACAGGATGCACTGCTGTCTATGAGAGGCAAACACTAGGGGTAACTACAGGCTGCACTGCTGTCTATGGGAGGCAAACACTAGGGGTAACTACAGGCTGCACTGCTGTCTATGGGAGGCAGAAACACTAGGGGTAACTACAGGCTGCACTGCTGTCTATGGGAGGCAGAAACACTAGGGGTAACTACAGGCTGCACTGCTGTCTATGGGAGGCAAACACTAGGGGTAACTACAGGCTGCACTGCTGTCTATGGGAGGCAAACAGGAGGGGTAACTACAGGCTGCACTGCTGTCTATGGGAGGCAGAAACACTAGGGGTAACTACAGGCTGCACTGCTGTCTATGGGAGGCAAACACGAGGGGTAACTACAGGCTGCACTGCTGTCTATGAGAGGCAAACACGAGGGGTAACTACAGGCTGCACTGCTGTCTATGGGAGGCAAACACTAGGGGTAACTACAGGCTGCACTGCTGTCTATGAGAGGCAGAAACACAAGGGGTAACTACAGGCTGCACTGCTGTCTATGGGAGGCAGAAACACGAGGGGTAACTACAGACTGCCCTTCTGTCTATGGGAGGCAAACACGAGGGGTAACTACAGGCTGCACTGCTGTCTATGGGAGGCAGAAATACAAGGGGTAACTACAGGCTGCCCTGCTGTCTATGAGAGGCAAACACTAGGGGTAACTACAGGCTGCACTGCTGTCTATGGGAGACAAACACGAGGGGTAACTACAGGCTGCACTTCTGTCTATGGGAGGCAAACACTAGGGGTAACTACAGGCAGCACGTCTGTCTATGGGAGGCAAACACTAGGGGTAACTACAGGCTGCACTGCTGTCTATGAGAGGCAAACACGAGGAATAACTACAGGCTGCACTGCTGTCTATGAGAGGCAAACACAAGGGGTAACTACAGGCTGCACTGCTGTCTATGGGAGGCAAGCACGAGGGGTAACTACAGGCTGCACTGCTGTCTATGGGAGGCAAACACGAGGGGTAACTACAGGCTGCACTGCTGTCTATGGGAGGCAGAAACACAAGGGGTAACTACAGGCTGCCCTGCTGTCTATGGGAGGCAGAAACACAAGGGGTAACTACAGGCTGCCCTGCTGTCTATGAGAGGCAAACACTAGGGGTAACTACAGACTGCACTGCTGTCTATGGGAGGCAAACACGAGGGGTAACTACAGGCTGCACTGCTGTCTATGAGAGGCAAACACTAGGGGTAACTACAGGCTGCACTGCTGTCTATGGGAGGCAGAAACACGAGGGGTAACTACAGGCTGCACTGCTGTCTATGGGAGGCAAACACTAGGGGTAACTACAGGCTGCACTGCTGTCTATGAGAGGCAAACACTAGGGGTAACTACAGGCTGCACTGCTGTCTATGGGAGGCAAACACTAGGGGTAACTACAGGCTGCACGTCTGTCTATGGGAGGCAAACACTAGGGGTAACTACAGGCTGCACTGCTGTCTATGAGAGGCAAACACGAGGGGTAACTACAGGCTGCACTGCTGTCTATGGGAGGCAAACACGAGGGGTAACTACAGGCTGCACTTCTGTCTATGAGAGGCAAACACGAGGGGTAACTACAGGCTGCACTGCTGTCTATGAGAGGCAAACACAAGGGGTAACTACAGATTGCACTTCTGTCTATGGGAGGCAAACACGAGGGGTAACTACAGGCTGCACTGCTGTCTATGGGAGGCAAACACTAGGGGTAACTACAGGCTGCCCTGCTGTCTATGGGAGGCAGAAACACAAGGGGTAACTACAGGCTGCACTGCTGTCTATGGGAGGCAGAAACACAAGGGGTAACTACAGACTGCCCTTCTGTCTATGGGAGGCAAACACTAGGGGTAACTACAGGCTGCACTTCTGTCTATGAGAGGCAAACACTAGGGGTAACTACAGACTGCACTTCTGTCTATGAGAGGCAAACACTAGGGGTAACTACAGGCTGCACTTCTGTCTATGGGAGGCAAACACGAGGGGTAACTACAGACTCCACTGCTGTCTATGAGAGGCAAACACGAGGGGTAACTACAGACTTCACTTCTGTCTATGAGAGGCAAACACTAGGGGTAACTACAGGATGCACTGCTGTCTATGAGAGGCAAACACTAGGGGTAACTACAGGCTGCACTGCTGTCTATGGGAGGCAAACACTAGGGGTAACTACAGGCTGCACTGCTGTCTATGGGAGGCAGAAACACTAGGGGTAACTACAGGCTGCACTGCTGTCTATGGGAGGCAAACACTAGGGGTAACTACAGGCTGCACTGCTGTCTATGGGAGGCAAACACTAGGGGTAACTACAGGCTGCACTGCTGTCTATGGGAGGCAAACACGAGGGGTAACTACAGGCTGCACGTCTGTCTATGGGAGGCAGAAACACTAGGGGTAACTACAGGCTGCACTGCTGTCTATGGGAGGCAAACACGAGGGGTAACTACAGGCTGCACTGCTGTCTATGAGAGGCAAACACGAGGGGTAACTACAGGCTGCACTGCTGTCTATGGGAGGCAAACACTAGGGGTAACTACAGGCTGCACTGCTGTCTATGAGAGGCAGAAACACAAGGGGTAACTACAGGCTGCACTGCTGTCTATGGGAGGCAGAAACACGAGGGGTAACTACAGACTGCCCTTCTGTCTATGGGAGGCAAACACGAGGGGTAACTACAGGCTGCACTGCTGTCTATGGGAGGCAGAAACACAAGGGGTAACTACAGGCTGCCCTGCTGTCTATGAGAGGCAAACACTAGGGGTAACTACAGGCTGCACTGCTGTCTATGGGAGGCAAACACGAGGGGTAACTACAGGCTGCACTTCTGTCTATGGGAGGCAAACACTAGGGGTAACTACAGGCAGCACGTCTGTCTATGGGAGGCAAACACTAGGGGTAACTACAGGCTGCACTGCTGTCTATGAGAGGCAAACACGAGGAATAACTACAGGCTGCACTGCTGTCTATGAGAGGCAAACACAAGGGGTAACTACAGGCTGCACTGCTGTCTATGGGAGGCAGAAACACGAGGGGTAACTACAGGCTGCACTGCTGTCTATGGGAGGCAAACACTAGGGGTAACTACAGGCTGCACTGCTGTCTATGAGAGGCAAACACTAGGGGTAACTACAGGCTGCACTGCTGTCTATGAGAGGCAAACACTAGGGGTAACTACAGGCTGCACTGCTGTCTATGGGAGGCAAACACTAGGGGTAACTACAGGCTGCACGTCTGTCTATGGGAGGCAAACACTAGGGGTAACTACAGGCTGCACTGCTGTCTATGAGAGGCAAACACGAGGGGTAACTACAGGCTGCACTGCTGTCTATGGGAGGCAAACACGAGGGGTAACTACAGGCTGCACTTCTGTCTATGAGAGGCAAACACGAGGGGTAACTACAGGCTGCACTGCTGTCTATGAGAGGCAAACACAAGGGGTAACTACAGATTGCACTTCTGTCTATGGGAGGCAAACACGAGGGGTAACTACAGGCTGCACTGCTGTCTATGGGAGGCAAACACGAGGGGTAACTACAGGCTGCCCTGCTGTCTATGGGAGGCAGAAACACAAGGGGTAACTACAGGCTGCACTGCTGTCTATGGGAGGCAGAAACACGAGGGGTAACTACAGGCTGCACTGCTGTCTATGAGAGGCAAACACTAGGGGTAACTACAGGCTGCACTGCTGTCTATGGGAGGCAAACACTAGGGGTAACTACAGGCTGCACTGATGTCTATGGGAGGCAGAAACACAAGGGGTAACTACAGGCTGCACTGCTGTCTATGGGAGGCAGAAACACAAGGGGTAACTACAGGCTGCACTGCTGTCTATGGGAGGCAGAAACACAAGGGGTAACTACAGGCTGCACTGCTGTCTATGGGAGGCAGAGACACGAGGTGTAACTACAGGCTGCACTGCTGTCTATGGGAGGCAGAAACACAAGGGGTAACTACAGGCTGCACTGCTGTCTATGGGAGGCAGAAACACAAGGGGTAACTACAGGCTGCACTGCTGTCTATGGGAGGCAAACACTAGTGGTAACTACAGACTGCACTTCTGTCTATGGGAGGCAAACACGAGGGGTAACTACAGACTGCACTTCTGTCTATGGGAGGCAAACACGAGGGGTAACTACAGGCTGCACTGCTGTCTATGGGAGGCAGAAACACTAGGGGTAACTACAGACTCCACTGCTGTCTATGAGAGGCAAACACGAGGGGTAACTACAGGCTGCACTGCTGCCTATGAGAGGCAAACACTAGGGGTAACTACTGGCTGTACTGATGTCTATGGGAGGCAGAAACACGAGGGGTAACTACAGGCTGCACTGCTGTCTATGGGAGGCAAACACTAGGGGTAACTACAGGCTGCACTGCTGTCTATGAGAGGCAAACACGAGGGGTAACTACAGGCTGCACTGCTGTCTATGAGAGGCAGAAACACGAGGGGTAACTACAGACTCCCCTGCTGTCTACGAGAGGCAAACACTAGGGGTAACTACAGGCTGCACTGCTGTCTATGAGAGGCAAACACTAGGGGTAACTACAGGCTGCACTGCTGTCTATGGGAGGCAAACACTAGGGGTAACTACAGGCTGCACTGCTGTCTATGGGAGGCAAACACGAGGGGTAACTACAGGCTGCACTGCTGTCTATGAGAGGCAAACACGAGGGGTAACTACAGGCTGCACTGCTGTCTATGAGAGGCAAACACTAGGGGTAACTACAGGCTGCACAGCTGTCTATGAGAGGCAAACACAAGGGGTAACTACAGACTGCACTGCTGTCTATGGGAGGCAAACACTAGGGGTAACTACAGGCTGCACTGCTGTCTATGGGAGGCAAACACTAGGGGTAACTACAGGCTGCACTGCTGTCTATGAGAGGCAAACACGAGGGGTAACTACAGGCTGCACTGCTGTCTATGAGAGGCAAACACGTGGGGTAACTACAGACTCCACTGCTGTCTATGAGAGGCAAACACGAGGGGTAACTACAGGCTGCACTGCTGTCTATGAGAGGCAAACACTAGGGGTAACTACAGGCTGCACTGCTGTCTATGAGAGGCAAACACTAGGGGTAACTACAGGCTGCACTGCTGTCTATGGGAGGCAAACACTAGGGGTAACTACAGGCTGCACTGCTGTCTATGGGAGGCAAACACGAGGGGTAACTACAGGCTGCACTGATGTCTATGGGAGGCAAACACGAGGGGTAACTACAGGCTGCACTGCTGTCTATGGGAGGCAAACACGAGGGGTAACTACAGGCTGCACTGCTGTCTATGGGAGGCAAGCACTAGGGGTAACTACAGGCTGCACTGCTGTCTATGGGAGGTACAAACACGAGGGGTAACTACAGGCTGCACTGCTGTCTATGGGAGGCAAACACTAGGGGTAACTACAGGCTGCACTGCTGTCTATGGGAGGCAAACACGAGGGGTAACTACAGGCTGCACGTCTGTCTATGGGAGGCAGAAACACTAGGGGTAACTACAGGCTGCACTGCTGTCTATGGGAGGCAAACACGAGGGGTAACTACAGGCTGCACTGCTGTCTATGAGAGGCAAACACGAGGGGTAACTACAGGCTGCACTGCTGTCTATGGGAGGCAAACACTAGGGGTAACTACAGGCTGCACTGCTGTCTATGAGAGGCAGAAACACAAGGGGTAACTACAGGCTGCACTGCTGTCTATGGGAGGCAGAAACACGAGGGGTAACTACAGACTGCCCTTCTGTCTATGGGAGGCAAACACGAGGGGTAACTACAGGCTGCACTGCTGTCTATGGGAGGCAGAAACACAAGGGGTAACTACAGGCTGCCCTGCTGTCTATGAGAGGCAAACACTAGGGGTAACTACAGGCTGCACTGCTGTCTATGGGAGGCAAACACGAGGGGTAACTACAGGCTGCACTTCTGTCTATGGGAGGCAAACACTAGGGGTAACTACAGGCAGCACGTCTGTCTATGGGAGGCAAACACTAGGGGTAACTACAGGCTGCACTGCTGTCTATGAGAGGCAAACACGAGGAATAACTACAGGCTGCACTGCTGTCTATGAGAGGCAAACACAAGGGGTAACTACAGGCTGCACTGCTGTCTATGGGAGGCAGAAACACGAGGGGTAACTACAGGCTGCACTGCTGTCTATGGGAGGCAAACACTAGGGGTAACTACAGGCTGCACTGCTGTCTATGAGAGGCAAACACTAGGGGTAACTACAGGCTGCACTGCTGTCTATGAGAGGCAAACACTAGGGGTAACTACAGGCTGCACTGCTGTCTATGGGAGGCAAACACTAGGGGTAACTACAGGCTGCACGTCTGTCTATGGGAGGCAAACACTAGGGGTAACTACAGGCTGCACTGCTGTCTATGAGAGGCAAACACGAGGGGTAACTACAGGCTGCACTGCTGTCTATGGGAGGCAAACACGAGGGGTAACTACAGGCTGCACTTCTGTCTATGAGAGGCAAACACGAGGGGTAACTACAGGCTGCACTGCTGTCTATGAGAGGCAAACACAAGGGGTAACTACAGATTGCACTTCTGTCTATGGGAGGCAAACACGAGGGGTAACTACAGGCTGCACTGCTGTCTATGGGAGGCAAACACGAGGGGTAACTACAGGCTGCCCTGCTGTCTATGGGAGGCAGAAACACAAGGGGTAACTACAGGCTGCACTGCTGTCTATGGGAGGCAGAAACACGAGGGGTAACTACAGGCTGCACTGCTGTCTATGGGAGGCAGAGACACGAGGTGTAACTACAGGCTGCACTGCTGTCTATGGGAGGCAGAGACACGAGGTGTAACTACAGGCTGCACTGCTGTCTATGGGAGGCAGAAACACAAGGGGTAACTACAGGCTGCACTGCTGTCTATGGGAGGCAGAAACACAAGGGGTAACTACAGGCTGCACTGCTGTCTATGGGAGGCAAACACTAGTGGTAACTACAGACTGCACTTCTGTCTATGGGAGGCAAACACGAGGGGTAACTACAGACTGCACTTCTGTCTATGGGAGGCAAACACGAGGGGTAACTACAGGCTGCACTGCTGTCTATGGGAGGCAGAAACACTAGGGGTAACTACAGACTCCACTGCTGTCTATGAGAGGCAAACACGAGGGGTAACTACAGGCTGCACTGCTGCCTATGAGAGGCAAACACTAGGGGTAACTACTGGCTGTACTGATGTCTATGGGAGGCAGAAACACGAGGGGTAACTACAGGCTGCACTGCTGTCTATGGGAGGCAAACACTAGGGGTAACTACAGGCTGCACTGCTGTCTATGAGAGGCAAACACGAGGGGTAACTACAGGCTGCACTGCTGTCTATGAGAGGCAGAAACACGAGGGGTAACTACAGACTCCCCTGCTGTCTACGAGAGGCAAACACTAGGGGTAACTACAGGCTGCACTGCTGTCTATGAGAGGCAAACACTAGGGGTAACTACAGGCTGCACTGCTGTCTATGAGAGGCAAACACTAGGGGTAACTACAGGCTGCACTGCTGTCTATGGGAGGCAAACACTAGGGGTAACTACAGGCTGCACGTCTGTCTATGGGAGGCAAACACTAGGGGTAACTACAGGCTGCACTGCTGTCTATGAGAGGCAAACACTAGGGGTAACTACAGGCTGCACTGCTGTCTATGGGAGGCAAACACTAGGGGTAACTACAGGCTGCACGTCTGTCTATGGGAGGCAAACACTAGGGGTAACTACAGGCTGCACTGCTGTCTATGAGAGGCAAACACGAGGGGTAACTACAGGCTGCACTGCTGTCTATGGGAGGCAAACACGAGGGGTAACTACAGGCTGCACTTCTGTCTATGAGAGGCAAACACGAGGGGTAACTACAGGCTGCACTGCTGTCTATGAGAGGCAAACACAAGGGGTAACTACAGATTGCACTTCTGTCTATGGGAGGCAAACACGAGGGGTAACTACAGGCTGCACTGCTGTCTATGGGAGGCAAACACGAGGGGTAACTACAGGCTGCCCTGCTGTCTATGGGAGGCAGAAACACAAGGGGTAACTACAGGCTGCACTGCTGTCTATGGGAGGCAGAAACACAAGGGGTAACTACAGGCTGCACTGCTGTCTATGGGAGGCAGAGACACGAGGTGTAACTACAGGCTGCACTGCTGTCTATGGGAGGCAGAGACACGAGGTGTAACTACAGGCTGCACTGCTGTCTATGGGAGGCAGAAACACAAGGGGTAACTACAGGCTGCACTGCTGTCTATGGGAGGCAGAAACACAAGGGGTAACTACAGGCTGCACTGCTGTCTATGGGAGGCAAACACTAGTGGTAACTACAGACTGCACTTCTGTCTATGGGAGGCAAACACGAGGGGTAACTACAGACTGCACTTCTGTCTATGGGAGGCAAACACGAGGGGTAACTACAGGCTGCACTGCTGTCTATGGGAGGCAGAAACACTAGGGGTAACTACAGACTCCACTGCTGTCTATGAGAGGCAAACACGAGGGGTAACTACAGGCTGCACTGCTGCCTATGAGAGGCAAACACTAGGGGTAACTACTGGCTGTACTGATGTCTATGGGAGGCAGAAACACGAGGGGTAACTACAGGCTGCACTGCTGTCTATGGGAGGCAAACACTAGGGGTAACTACAGGCTGCACTGCTGTCTATGAGAGGCAAACACGAGGGGTAACTACAGGCTGCACTGCTGTCTATGAGAGGCAGAAACACGAGGGGTAACTACAGACTCCCCTGCTGTCTACGAGAGGCAAACACTAGGGGTAACTACAGGCTGCACTGCTGTCTATGAGAGGCAAACACTAGGGGTAACTACAGGCTGCACTGCTGTCTATGGGAGGCAAACACTAGGGGTAACTACAGGCTGCACTGCTGTCTATGGGAGGCAAACACGAGGGGTAACTACAGGCTGCACTGCTGTCTATGAGAGGCAAACACGAGGGGTAACTACAGGCTGCACTGCTGTCTATGAGAGGCAAACACTAGGGGTAACTACAGGCTGCACAGCTGTCTATGAGAGGCAAACACAAGGGGTAACTACAGACTGCACTGCTGTCTATGGGAGGCAAACACTAGGGGTAACTACAGGCTGCACTGCTGTCTATGGGAGGCAAACACTAGGGGTAACTACAGGCTGCACTGCTGTCTATGAGAGGCAAACACGAGGGGTAACTACAGGCTGCACTGCTGTCTATGAGAGGCAGAAACACGAGGGGTAACTACAGACTCCCCTGCTGTCTACGAGAGGCAAACACTAGGGGTAACTACAGGCTGCACTGCTGTCTATGAGAGGCAAACACTAGGGGTAACTACAGGCTGCACTGCTGTCTATGGGAGGCAAACACTAGGGGTAACTACAGGCTGCACTGCTGTCTATGGGAGGCAAACACGAGGGGTAACTACAGGCTGCACTGCTGTCTATGAGAGGCAAACACGAGGGGTAACTACAGGCTGCACTGCTGTCTATGAGAGGCAAACACTAGGGGTAACTACAGGCTGCACAGCTGTCTATGAGAGGCAAACACAAGGGGTAACTACAGACTGCACTGCTGTCTATGGGAGGCAAACACTAGGGGTAACTACAGGCTGCACTGCTGTCTATGGGAGGCAAACACTAGGGGTAACTACAGGCTGCACTGCTGTCTATGAGAGGCAAACACGAGGGGTAACTACAGGCTGCACTGCTGTCTATGAGAGGCAAACACGTGGGGTAACTACAGACTCCACTGCTGTCTATGAGAGGCAAACACGAGGGGTAACTACAGGCTGCACTGCTGTCTATGAGAGGCAAACACTAGGGGTAACTACAGGCTGCACTGCTGTCTATGAGAGGCAAACACTAGGGGTAACTACAGGCTGCACTGCTGTCTATGGGAGGCAAACACTAGGGGTAACTACAGGCTGCACTGCTGTCTATGGGAGGCAAACACGAGGGGTAACTACAGGCTGCACTGATGTCTATGGGAGGCAAACACGAGGGGTAACTACAGGCTGCACTGCTGTCTATGGGAGGCAAACACGAGGGGTAACTACAGGCTGCACTGCTGTCTATGGGAGGCAAGCACTAGGGGTAACTACAGGCTGCACTGCTGTCTATGGGAGGTACAAACACGAGGGGTAACTACAGGCTGCACTGCTGTCTATGGGAGGCAAGCACGAGGGGTAACTACAGGCTGCACTGCTGTCTATGAGAGGCAAACACGAGGGGTAACTACAGGCTGCACTGCTGTCTATGAGAGGCAAAAACGAGGGGTAACTACAGGCTGCACTGCTGTCTATGAGAGGCAAACACAAGGGGTAACTACAGGCTGCACTGCTGTCTATGGGAGGCAAACACGAGGGGTAACTACAGGCTGCACTTCTGTCTATGAGAGGCAAACACGAGGGGTAACTACAGGCTGCACTGCTGTCTATGGGAGGCAAACACGAGGGGTAACTACAGACTGCACTGCTTTATATGGGAGGCAAACACAAGGGGTAACTACAGACTGCACTTCTGTCTATGGGAGGCAAACACGAGGGGTAACTACAGGCTGCACTTCTGTCTATGGGAGTCAGAAACACGAGGGGTAACTACAGGCTGCACTGCTGTCTATGAGAGGCAAACACGAGGGGTAACTACAGGCTGCACTGCTGTCTATGGGAGGCAAACACGAGGGGTAACTACAGGCTGCACTGCTGTCTATGGGAGGCAGAAACACAAGGGGTAACTACAGGCTGCACTGCTGTCTATGGGAGGCAGAAACACTAGGGGTAACTACAGGCTGCACTGCTGTCTATGGGAGGCAAACACGAGGGGTAACTACAGGCTGCACTGCTGTCTATGGGAGGCAAACACGAGGGGTAACTACAGGCTGCACTGCTGTCTATGGGAGGCAGAAACACAAGGGGTAACTACAGGCTGCACTGCTGTCTATGGGAGGCAGAAACACAAGGGGTAACTACAGGCTGCACTGCTGTCTATGGGAGGCAAAAACACAAGGGGTAACTACAGGCTGCACTGCTGTCTATGGGAGGCAAACACGAGGGGTAACTACAGGCTGCACTGCTGTCTATGGGAGGCAAACACTAGGGGTAACTACAGGCTGCACTGCTGTCTATGAGAGGCAAACACGAGGGGTAACTACAGGCTGCACTGCTGTCTATGAGAGGCAGAAACACAAGGGGTAACTACAGGCTGCACTGCTGTCTATGGGAGGCAGAAACACAAGGGGTAACTACAGGCTGCACTGCTGTCTATGGGAGGCAGAAACACAAGGGGTAACTACAGGCTGCACTGCTGTCTATGGGAGGCAGAAACACAAGGGGTAACTACAGGCTGCACTGCTGTCTATGGGAGGCACAAACACAAGGGGTAACTACAGTCTGCACTGCCGTCTATGAGAGGTACAAACACAAGGGGTAACTACAGGCTGCACTGCTGTCTATGGGAGGCAGAAACACGAGGGGTAACTACAGGCTGCACTGCTGTCTATGGGAGGCAGAAACACGAAGTGTAACTACAGACTGCCCTTCTGTCTATGGGAGGCAGAAACACGAGGGGTAACTACAGGCTGCCCTGCTGTCTATGGGAGGCAGAAACACAAGGGGTAACTACAGGCTGCCCTGCTGTCTATGGGAGGCAGAAACACAAGGGGTAACTACAGGCTGCACTGCTGTCTATGGGAGGCAGAAACACGAAGTGTAACTACAGGCTGCACTGCTGTCTATGGGAGGCAGAAACACAAGGGGTAACTACAGGCTGCACTGCCGTCTATGAGAGGTACAAACACGAGGTGTAACTACAGGCTGCCCTGTCATCTATGGGAGGCAGAGACACGAGGGGTAACTACAGGCTGCACTGCTGTCTATGGGAGGCAGAAACACGAGGGGTAACTACAGGCTGCACTTCTGTCTATGGGAGGCAGAGACACGAGGGGTGACTACAGGCTGCACTTCTGTCTATGGGAGGCAGAGACACGAGGGGTAACTACAGACTGCACTGTCATCTATGAGAGGTTCAAACACTAAGGGTAACTACACACTGCCATCTATGACAGGCAATGATACTGCTGTGGGCATTGGTGTCTCATTGGGCATGAGACATAACCACTATCACTGGGCACAGGCTGCACTATTGTCTATGAGAGACAGAGCCACTAACACTGGGCACAGGCTGCACTGTTGTCTATGAGAGACAGAGCCACTATCACTGGGCACAAGCTGCACTGTTGTCTATGAGAGACAGAACCACTAACACTGGGCACAGGCTGCACTGTTGTCTATGAGAGACAGAGCCACTAACACTGGGCACAGGCTGCACTATTGTCTATGAGAGACAGAGCCAGTAACACTGGGCACAGGCTGCACTATTGTCTATGAGAGACAGAGCCACTAACACTGGGCACAGGCTGCACTATTGTCTATGAGAGACAGAACCACTATCACTGGGCACAGGCTGCACTATTGTCTATGAGAGACAGAGCCACTAACACTGGGCACAGGCTGCACTGTTGTCTATGAGAGACAGAGCCACTAACACTGGGCACAGGCTGCACTGTTGTCTATGGGTGACAGAACCACTAACACTGGGCACAGGCTGCACTATTGTCTATGAGAGACAGAGCCACTAACACTGGGCACAGGCTGCACTATTGTCTATGAGAGACAGAGCCAGTAACACTGGGCACAGGCTGCACTGTTGTCTATGAGAGACAGAACCACTAACACTGGGCACAGGCTGCACTGTTGTCTATGAGAGACAGAGCCACTATCACTGGGCACAGGCTGCACTGTTGTCTATGGGAGACAGAGCCACTATCACTGGGCACAGGCTGCACTATTGTCTATGAGAGACAGAGCCACTATCACTGGGCACAGGCTGCACTGTTGTCTATGAGAGACAGAGCCACTAACACTGGGCACAGGCTGCATTGTTGTCTATGAGAGACAGAACCACTATCACTGGGCACAGGCTGCATTGTTGTCTATGAGAGACAGAGCCACTAACAGTGGGCACAGGCTGCACTGTTGTCTATGAGAGACAGAACCACTGTCACTGGGTACAGGCTGCACTGTTGTCTATGAGAGACAGAGCCACTATCACTGGGCACAGGCTGCACTATTGTCTATGAGAGACAGAGCCACTATCACTGGGCACAGGCTGCACTATTGTCTATGAGAGACAGAGCCACTATCACTGGGCACAGGCTGCACTGTTGTCTATGAGAGACAGAGCCACTAACACTGGGCACAGGCTGCATTGTTGTCTATGAGAGACAGAACCACTATCACTGGGCACAGGCTGCATTGTTGTCTATGAGAGACAGAGCCACTAACAGTGGGCACAGGCTGCACTGTTGTCTATGAGAGACAGAACCACTGTCACTGGGTACAGGCTGCACTGTTGTCTATGAGAGACAGAGCCACTAACACTGGGCACAGGCTGCACTATTGTCTATGAGAGACAGAGCCACTAACACTGGGCACAGGCTGCATTGTTGTCTATGAGAGACAGAATCACTATCACTAGGCACAGGCTGCACTGTTGTGTATGAGAGACAGAGCCACTAACACTAGGCACAGGCTGCACTTTTGTCTATGAGAGACAGAGCCACTAACACTGGGCACAGGCTGCACTGTTGTCTATGAGAGAGAACCACTATCACTGGGCAAAGGCTGCACTGTTGTCTATGGGTGACAGAGCCACTATTACTGGGCACAAGCTGCACTGTTGTCTATGAGAGACAGAACCACTATCACTGGGCACAGGCTGCACTGTTGTCTATGGGAGACAGAGCCACTATCACTGGGCACAGGCTGCACTATTGTTTATGAGAGACAGAGCCACTATCACTGGGCACAGGCTGCACTGTTGTCTATCAGAGACAGAGCCAGTAACACTGGGCATAGGCTGCACTGTTGTCTATGAGAGACAGAGCCACTAACACTGGGCACAGGCTGCACTATTGTCTATGAGAGACAGAGGCACTAACACTGGGCACAGGCTGCACTGTTGTCTATGAGAAACAGAGCCACTAACACTGGGCACAGGCTGCACTGTTGTCTATGAGAGACAGAACCAGTAACACTGGGCACAGGCTGCACTATTGTCTATGAGAGACAGAGCCACTAACACTGGGCACAGGCTGCACTATTGTCTATGAGAGACAGAGCCACTAACACTGGGCACAGGCTGCACTGTTGTCTATTAGAGACAGAGCCACTAACACTGGGCACAGGCTGCACTATTGTCTATGAGAGTTAGAGCCAGTAACACTGGGCACAGGCTGCACTATTGTCTATGAGAGACAGAGCCACTATCACTGGGCACAGGCTGCACTGTTGTCTATGAGAGACAGAGCCAGTAACACTGGGCACAGTCTGCACTGTTGTCTATGAGAGACAGAGCCACTATAACTGGGCACAGGCTTCACTGTTGTCTATGAGAGACAGAGCCAGTAACACTGGGCACAGGCTGCACTGTTGTCTATGAGAGACAGAACCACTAACACTGGGCACAAGCTGCACTGTTGTCTATGAGAGACAGAGCCACTATCACTGGGCACAGGCTGCACTGTTGTCTATGAGAGACAGAGCCACTATCACTGGGCACAGGCTGCACTGTTGTCTATGAGAGACAGAGCCAGTAACACTGGGCACAGGCTGCACTATTGTCTATGAGAAACAGAGCCAGTAACACTGGCCACAGGCTGCACTATTGTCTATGAGAGACAGAGCCACTAACACTGGGCACAGGCTGCACTATTGTCTATGAGAGACAGAGCCACTAACACTGGGCACAGGCTGCACTGTTGTCTATGAGAGACAGAACCACTAACACTGGGCACAGGCTGCACTGTTTTCTATGAGAGACAGAGCCAGTAACACTGGGCACAGGCTGCACTGTTGTCTATGAGAGACAGAACCACTAACACTGGGCACAAGCTGCACTGTTGTCTATGAGAGACAGAGCCACTATCACTGGGCACAGGCTGCACTGTTGTCTATGAGAGACAGAGCCACTAACACTGGGCACAGGCTGCACTATTGTCTATGAGAGACAGAGGCACTAACACTGGGCACAGGCTGCACTGTTGTCTATGAGAAACAGAGCCACTAACACTGGGCACAGGCTGCACTGTTGTCTATGAGAGACAGAACCAGTAACACTGGGCACAGGCTGCACTATTGTCTATGAGAGACAGAGCCACTAACACTGGGCACAGGCTGCACTATTGTCTATGAGAGACAGAGCCACTAACACTGGGCACAGGCTGCACTATTGTCTATGAGAGACAGAGCCACTATCACTGGGCACAGGCTGCACTGTTGTCTATGAGAGACAGAGCCAGTAACACTGGGCACAGTCTGCACTGTTGTCTATGAGAGACAGAGCCACTATAACTGGGCACAGGCTTCACTGTTGTCTATGAGAGACAGAGCCAGTAACACTGGGCACAGGCTGCACTGTTGTCTATGAGAGACAGAACCACTAACACTGGGCACAGGCTGCACTGTTGTCTATGAGAGACAGAGCCACTATCACTGGGCACAGGCTGCACTGTTGTCTATGAGAGACAGAGCCACTATCACTGGGCACAGGCTGCACTGTTGTCTATGAGAGACAGAGCCACTAACACTGGGCACAGGCTGCACTGTTGTCTATGAGAGACAGAGCCAGTAACACTGGGCACAGGCTGCACTGTTGTCTATGAGAGACAGAGCCAGTAACACTGGGAACAGGCTACACTGTTGTCTATGAGAGACAGAACCACTAACACTGGGCACAGGCTGCACTGTTGTCTACGAGAGACAGAACCACTATCACTGGGCACAGGCTGCACTGTTGTCTATGAGAGACAGAGCCACTATCACTGGGCACAGGCTGCACTGTTGTCTATGAGAGACAGAGCCACTATCACTGGGCACAGGCTGCACTATTGTCTATAAGAGACAGAGCCACTATCACTGGGCACAGGCTGCACTGTTGTCTATGAGAGACAGAGCCACTATCACTGGGCACAGGCTGCACTATTGTCTATGAGAAACAGAGCCAGTAACACTGGCCACAGGCTGCACTATTGTCTATGAGAGACAGAGCCACTAACACTGGGCACAGGCTGCACTATTGTCTATGAGAGACAGAGCCACTAACACTGGGCACAGGCTGCACTGTTGTCTATGAGAGACAGAACCACTAACACTGGGCACAGGCTGCACTGTTTTCTATGAGAGACAGAGCCAGTAACACTGGGCACAGGCTGCACTGTTGTCTATGAGAGACAGAGCCACTATCACTGGGCACAGGCTGCACTATTGTCTATGAGAGACAGAGCCACTATCACTGGGCACAGGCTGCACTATTGTCTATGAGAGACAGAACCACTAACACTGGGTACAGGCTACACTGTTGTCTATGAGAGACAGAGCCACTATCACTGGGCACAGGCTGCACTGTTGTCTATGAGAGACAGAGCCACTAACACTGGGCACAGGCTGCACTGTTGTCTATGAGAAACAGAGCCACTAACACTGGGCACAGGCTGCACTGTTGTCTATGAGAGACAGAACCAGTAACACTGGGCACAGGCTGCACTGTTGTCTATGAGAGACAGAGCCACTATCACTGGGCACAGGCTGAACTGTTGTCTATGAGAGACAGAGCCACTAACACTGGGCACAGGCTGCATTGTTGTCTATGAGAGACAGAACCACTATCACTGGGCACAGGCTGCACTGTTGTCTATGAGAGACAGAGCCACTAACACTGGGCACAGGCTGCACTGTTGTCTATGAGAGACAGAACCACTAACACTGGGCACAGGCTGCACTATTGTCTATGAGAGACAGAGCCACTATCACTGGGCACAGGCTGCATTGTTGTCTATGAGAGACAGAACCACTAACACTGGGCACAGGCTGCACTGTTGTCTATGAGAGACAGAGCCAGTAACACTGGGCACAGGCTGCACTGTTGTCTATGAGAGACAGAACCACTATCACTGGGCACAGGCTGCACTGTTGTCTATGAGAGACAGAGCCACTATCACTGGGCACAGGCTGCACTATTGTCTATGAGAGACAGAGCCACTAACACTGGGCATAGGCTGCACTGTTGTCTATGAGAGACAGAATCACTATCACTGGGCACAGGCTGCACTATTGTCTATGAGAGACAGAGCCACTAACACTGGGCACAGGCTGCACTGTTGTCTATGAGAGACAGAGCCACTATCACTGGGCACAGGCTGCACTGTTGTCTATGAGAGACAGAACCACTATCACTGGGCACAGGCTGCACTATTGTCTATGAGAGACAAAGCCACTAACACTGGGCACAGGCTGCACTGTTGTCTATGAGAGACAGAGCCACTATCACTGGGCACAGGCTGCACCGTTGTCTATGAGAGACAGAGCCACTATGACTGGGCACAGGCTGCACTATTGTCTATGAGAGACAGAGCCAGTAACACTGGGCACAGGCTGCACTATTGTCTATGAGAGACAGAGCCACTAACACTGGGCACAGGCTGCACTGTTGTCTATGAGAGACAGAGCCACTATCACTGGGCACAGGCTGCACTGTTGTCTATGAGAGACAGAGCCAGTAACACTGGGCACAGGCTGCACTGTTGTCTATGAGAGACAGAACCACCAACACTGGGCACAGGCTGCACTGTTGTCTATGAGAGACAGAACCACCAACACTGGGCACAGGCTGCACTGTTGTCTATGAGAGACAGAACCACTATCACTGGGCACAGGCTGCATTGTTGTCTATGAGAGACAGAACCACTATCACTGGGCACAGGCTGCATTGTTGTCTATGAGAGACAGAACCACTAACACTGGGCACAGGCTGCACTGTTGTCTATGAGAGACAGAGCCACTATCACTGGGCACAGGCTGCACTGTTGTCTATGAGAGACAGAGCCACTATCACTGGGCACAGGCTGCACTATTGTCTATGAGAGACAGAGCCACTATCACTGGGCACAGGCTGCACTGTTGTCTATGAGAGACAGAGCCACTATCACTGGGCACAGGCTGCACTGTTGTCTATGAGAGACAGAGCCACTATCACTGGGCACAGGCTGCACTATTGTCTATGAGAGACAGAGCCACTAACACTGGGCACAGGCTGCACTATTGTCTATGAGAGACAGAGCCACTAACACTGGGCACAGGCTGCACTGTTGTCTATGAGAGACAGAGCCACTAACACTGGGCACAGGCTGCACTATTGTCTATGAGAGACAGAGCCACTAACACTGGGCACAGGCTGCACTGTTGTCTATGAGAGACAGAGCCACTAACACTGGGCACAGGCTGCACTATTGTCTATGAGAGACAGAGCCACTAACACTGGGCACAGGCTGCACTGTTGTCTATGAGAGACAGAGCCACTAACACTGGGCACAGGCTGCACTATTGTCTATGAGAGACAGAACCACTATCACTGGGCACAGGCTGCACTATTGTCTATGAGAGACAGAGCCACTAACACTGAGCACAGGCTGCACTGTTGTCTATGGGTGACAGAACCACTAACACTGGGCACAGGCTGCACTGTTGTCTATGAGAGACAGAGCCACTATCACTGGGCACAGGCTGCACTGTTGTCTATGAGAGACAGAACCACTATCACTGGGCACAGGCATCACTATTGTCTATGAGAGACAGAACCACTAACACTGGGCACAGGCTGCACTGTTGTCTATGAGAGGCAGAGCCACTAACACTGGGCACAGGCTGCACTGTTGTCTATGAGAGACAGAACCACTAACACTGGGCACAGGCTGCACTGTTGTCTATGAGAGACAGAGCCACTATCACTGGGCACAGGCTATACTGTTGTCTATGAGAGACAGAACCACTAACACTGGGCACAGGCTGCACTGTTGTCTATGAGAGGCAGCCATGGGTATAGATAGGTAGTAAGACCTGTGTGCCAGCAGCATATATGTGTATACTCTAGTTTCTATTATGTTATAAGGCGGAGAAAATAAAAAAAAAAAATATCACAAAAAACATTCTGAACTGTGTATTTTTTTTGGTTACTGTATTATGGTTCGTGTTATCATGATATTATTATATATCTCCATACATTGAGGATGATCTTCTCATGTGTCTTATAGAACAGGGCGACTCCTTACACCAATTATTTTGATTTGATTTTAGTACATTTTCTGGCGCTGAGGCTCCACAACTGTCCTTTTATTTTTTTATTTTTTTTTAATGTTTTCTATTACACAATCTGAGTGGTCAAAATAATTTATTGCTTTAAAACATTTGACTCTCCCCATATAATGCTACATTCCCCAGGGGGCACCATTGTAATCCGTGCCGGTGGCTCTGGGGCCTGATCATTGATGAGTAGACAGGGGTGCACCAGCCATGAGGTGAGTTGAGCCGCTTGCCTCAGGCAGCTTCAGAGGCCCAGTCACCTGCTATAGAGCAGTGCAGGGAGATGCTGTATGGAGAATAACCTGATATATTACTAGTGGATGGGGTGGAGGCAGCGCTGTCCTCTATCTGGCCTCAGGCAGCAGATTCATCCCTGTGAGGAGGAGACTGGTTTTCTTATTGTCACTGACGATTAAAGGAGTCGGCACACTGCACTGCCACCAGCTGGTGAGTATCACTGAGATTAGATACACTGTATCACACACTGTGACATCCACACTGCACCCATCACACATTGTTACATGTCTGCATTCATTTTTACTTTCCAGACAACAAATCACCTAAACCCAACCTGCTGCATCACCTGACAACACTGATATCTGTGACTACAACCATCATGGAACAGCCAAGCACTTACAGAGGTCTATCTATCTATCTCCTATCTATCTATCTATCTCCTATCTATCTATCTCCTATCTATCTATCTCCTATCTATCTATCTATCTCCTATCTATCTATCTATCTCCTATCTATCTATCTCCTATCTATCTATCTATCTCCTATCTATCTATCTATCTCCTATCTATCTATCCATCTATCTATCTCCTATCTATCTATCCATCTATCTATCTCCTATCTATCTCCTATCTATCTATCTCCTATCTATCCATCTATCTATCTATCTCCTATCTATCCATCTATCTATCTCCTATCTATCTATCTATCTATCTATCTCCTATCTATCTATCTATCTCCTATCTATCTATCTATCTCCTATCCATCTATCTATCTATCTCCTATCTATCTATCTCCTATCTATCTATCCATCTATCTATCTCCTATCTATCTATCTCCTATCTATCCATCTATCTATCTATCTCCTATCTATCCATCTATCTATCTCCTATCTATCTATCTATCTATCTATCTCATATCTATCTCCTATCTATCTCCTATCTATCTATCTATCTCCTATCTATCTATCTATCTATCTATCTATCTCCTGTCTATCTCCTATCTATCTCCTATCTATCTATCTATCTCCCGATCTCCTATCTATCTATCTATCTATCTCCTATCTATCTATCTATCTCCTATCTATCTATCTCCTATCTATCTATCTATCTATCTCCTATCTATCTATCTCCTATCTATCTCCTATCTATCTATCTCATATCCATCCATCTATCTATCTCATATCCATCCATCTATCTATCTATCTTCTTTATCGTGTGTTTTTGCTTTTATCACAGCTGAGACCTTTCCATCTGCCCCTGATGAAGTCCTCTATGTACAGTAAGTTCTTCTCCAATTTCCTGGTGTGTGGATATTCCCAGAGGGTTGTGAAACTTTTACTGTTTGTATTCGCCATCACATGTGACGACGCGTTATAATAACCCCCACACCTTGTACTTTATAGATAAATGTGTCATGATAACCGACTGTGATACTGATAGCGGAAATATCCACCCACCCACAATACAGAACCGGAGCAGACAGTATCACACAGGATAGGATTAGATACAGAACCTGAGCAGACAGTATCACACAGGATATGATTAGATACAGAACCTGAGCAGACAGTATCACACAGGATAGGATTAGATACAGAACCTGAGCAGACAGTATCACACAGGATAGGATTAGATACAGAACCTGAGCAGACAGTATCACACAGGATAGGATTAGATACAGAACCTGAGCAGACAGTATCACACAGGATAGGATTAGATACAGAACCTGAGCAGACAGTATCACACAGGATAGGATTAGATACAGAACCTGAGCAGACAGTATCACACAGGATAGGATTAGATACAGAACCTGAGCAGACAGTATCACACAGGATAGGATTAGATACAGAACCTGAGCAGACAGTATCACACAGGATAGGATTAGATACACAGCTCAGCAGTCAGTATCACACAGGATAGGATTAGATACACAGCTCAGCAGACAGTATCACACAGGATAGGATTAGATACAGAACCTAAGCAGACAGTATCACACAGGATATGATTAGATACAGGACCTACGCACACAGTATCACACAGGATAGGATTAGATACAGAACCTGAGCAGACAGTATAACACATAATGGGCTTAGATACAGAAACTAAGCAGACAGTATCACACAGGATAGGATTAGATACATAGCTCAGCAGTCAGTATCACACAGGATAGGATTAGATACACAGCTCAGCAGACAGTATCACACATGATAGGATTAGATACACAGCTCAGCAGTCAGTATCACACAGGATAGGATTAGATACACAGCTCAGCAGACAGTATCACACATGATAGGATTAGATACACAGCAAAGCAGACAGTATCACACAGGAAAGGATTAGATACACAGCTCAGCAGACTGTATCACACAGGATAGGATTGGATACACAGCTCAGCAGTCAGTATCACACATGACAGGATTAGATACACAGCTCAGCAGTCAGTATCACACATGACAGGATTAGATACACAGCTCAGCAGACAGTATCACACATGATAGGATTAGATACACAGCAAAGCAGACAGTATCACACAGGAAAGGATTAGATACACAGCTCAGCAGACAGTATCACACAGGATAGGATTAGATACACAGCTCAGCAGTCAGTATCACACAGGATAGGATTAGATACATAGCTCAGCAGACAGTATCACACATGATGGGATTAGATACACAGCTCAGCAGACAGTATCACACATGATAGGATCAGATACACAGCTCAGCAGACAGTATCACACATGCTATGATTAGATACACAGCTCAGCAGACAGTATCACACATGCTATGATTAGATACACAGCTCAGCAGACAGTATCACACATGATGGGATTAGATACACAGCTCAGCAGACAGTATCACACATGCTATGATTAGATACACAGCTCAGCAGACAGTATCACACATGATGGGATTAGATACACAGCTCAGCAGGCAGTATCACACATGATGAGATTAGATGCACAGCTCAGCAGACAGTATCACACAGGAGAGGATTAGATACACAGCTCAGCAGACAGTATCACACATCATATGATTAGATACACAGTTCAGCAGGCAGTATCACAGGTGATAGGTTTAGACACTTCATCTCCACAGTATCACACAGGCTTAGATACAGTAATTTGGCAGGACAATGTATAACTTTGCAGGGAGATGTATGATCTTTCTCTCTCTTGGTGAAGACCTTTACACATTTCGGAGGATGAAGCGAGAAAATCCTTCCTGGAATTAGCCAAGAAACGTTTCGGGTCCAGTTCTGCGCTGGTGAAGGACATGACCATCCAGAAAATGGGGGCCTTTAACACCTACAGGGTACGAGCGCTGATATTCTGTCTTCTCTCTGTAGTGTATGTTCTAGAATGTTAAAGGGATTGTCCCACTCATGTAACTTATCCCCTGGGAGAGGTTGGAGACCTGGGGGTCCTGGGGGTCCCGCTGTGTGAGATCAGAGTTCTGTCTCTGCAGTCAGGACCCCAGCAATATTTGCCTTACCCTCTACCATGTGGACATCCCCTTTAAATCCTCCTGTGCAGGACACTTATAAGCCTCACAATCCCATAATATACCATATGATGTGGAGTTTTGCAGATGAGAAGGAGCCACAGTATAATAAACATCAAATTTATTGTGTGTTTTGGTGAAAACAGTCAAAGTTCCTGGCACAGAGACAGACGCGGGGGCATTGCTGGACCCGGAGGGGGGGGGGGGGGTGTGACGCACGCCCCGGGACAGGGATTTATGCCAACATTTGTGGATCTAGATGCACATTAAAGTCTTCCCTGGTTGACATTATCACGAGTCCTTCCTGTTGGCAGGATGCCATTGGCCCTGGTGGTCTGTAGTGATTGGCCTTTGTGTCTCTGGTGCGCTGGTACAGCAATGGTTAACTCTCGTATCTTCTGATCTCCGGGTGATATGAAGCTTTTATGATGGGATAATCGGCTTCTGTTTGCCCGGAGTCTGTTTCCTCATTCAGCTACTAGAGAATTGGTGCAGAGGTCACAGCTGAGCCGCCATTTACCCAAATCCACCCTTTTGCCCCCTCCTTGACCCCCAGTTGCCACCTCTAGTTCTCCGAGCTTAACCACCAGGGATGACTCCGGTTATGTCTCCGGCACGGGTCTCTGTCCCCGGAAGATCCTGCCCCTGCCAGGGGTCATGGGCGAGGATATCCTGCACTTATACCCCTCACATATCATTATGATCTAGATAAGCCCCTAAATTCTTTATTAACAGTAAGTGTTCAGCATTCTGAATGCAGCTTTGGATGTAACTAGAGGATGGAGCACAATAGAGGCCAATCACTTGTAGGATTATTGGAGAAGTTACTTCATTTGTGTGATCAGAAAACTGATTTTCAGATTAGAATTTTATGAACATTTGATACTTTTTAATTACTGATACGTTTTTCTATATCGCAGTATTCCCTGGAGACTTTCACCGAAACCCGGATGTGGGGCTGGAAGGATTTACCTTATTACGGTACGGGACGGAAAGAGGCATCGATATAACACAAGTGTAATACTAGTCTCTTCATACGGGATGCTGGGGTCATGCGGGACCCATTAGGGTGAGAGCTCTGCACCCCGATAGCTATACGCTGGATAGACGACCTTCACCCCTGTGCACTGAGGGAGATTATTAGGGATGTGATGACCTTCACCCCTGTGCACTGAGGGAGATTATTAGGGATGTGATGACCTTCACCCCTGTGCACTGAGGGAGATTATTAGGGATGTGATGACCTTCACCCCTGTGCACTGAGGGAGATTATTAGGGATGAGATTATTAGGGATGAGACGACCTTCACCCCTGTGCACTGAGGGAGATTATTAGGGATGTGGTGACCTTCACCCCTGTGCACTGAGGGAGATTATTAGGGATGTGATGACCTTCACCCCTGTGCACTGAGGGAGATTATTAGGGATGAGATGACCTTCACCCCTGTGCACTGAGGGAGATTATTAGGGATGAGATGACCTTCACCCCTGTGCACTGAGGGAGATTATTAGGGATGAGATTATTAGGGATGAGATTATTAGGGATGAGACGACCTTCACCCCTGTGCACTGAGGGAGATTATTAGGGATGTGATGACCTTCACCCCTGTGCACTGAGGGAGATTATTAGGGATGAGATTATTAGGGATGAGACGACCTTCACCCCTGTGCACTGAGGGAGATTATTAGGGATGAGATTATTAGGGATGAGACGACCTTCACCCCTGTGCACTGAGGGAGATTATTAGGGATGTGATGACCTTCACCCCTGTGCACTGAGGGAGATTATTAGGGATGTGGTGACCTTCACCCCTGTGCACTGAGGGAGATTATTAGGGATGAGATGACCTTCACCCCTGTGCACTGAGGGAGATTATTAGGGATGTGGTGACCTTCACCCCTGTGCACTGAGGGAGATTATTAGGGATGTGATGACCTTCACCCCTGTGCACTGAGGGAGATTATTAGGGATGAGATGACCTTCACCCCTGTGCACTGAGGGAGATTATTAGGGATGAGATGACCTTCACCCCTGTGCACTGAGGGAGATTATTAGGGATGAGATTATTAGGGATGAGATTATTAGGGATGAGACGACCTTCACCCCTGTGCACTGAGGGAGATTATTAGGGATGTGATGACCTTCACCCCTGTGCACTGAGGGAGATTATTAGGGATGAGATTATTAGGGATGAGACGACCTTCACCCCTGTGCACTGAGGGAGATTATTAGGGATGAGATTATTAGGGATGAGACGACCTTCACCCCTGTGCACTGAGGGAGATTATTAGGGATGAGATTATTAGGGATGAGACGACCTTCACCCCTGTGCACTGAGGGAGATTATTAGGGATGAGATTATTAGGGATGAGACGACCTTCACCCCTGTGCACTGAGGGAGATTATTAGGGATGAGATTATTAGGGATGAGACGACCTTCACCCCTGTGCACTGAGGGAGATTATTAGGGATGTGATGACCTTCACCCCTGTGCACTGAGGGAGATTATTAGGGATGTGGTGACCTTCACCCCTGTGCACTGAGGGAGATTATTAGGGATGTGATGACCTTCACCCCTGTGCACTGAGGGAGATTATTAGGGATGAGATGACCTTCACCCCTGTGCACTGAGGGAGATTATTAGGGATGAGATGACCTTCACCCCTGTGCACTGAGGGAGATTATTAGGGATGAGATTATTAGGGATGAGATTATTAGGGATGAGACGACCTTCACCCCTGTGCACTGAGGGAGATTATTAGGGATGTGATGACCTTCACCCCTGTGCACTGAGGGAGATTATTAGGGATGAGATGACCTTCACCCCTGTGCACTGAGGGAGATTATTAGGGATGAGATTATTAGGGATGTGATGACCTTCACCCCTGTGCACTGAGGGAGATTATTAGGGATGAGATTATTAGGGATGTGATGACCTTCACCCCTGTGCACTGAGGGAGATTATTAGGGATGAGATTATTAGGGATGAGATTATTAGGGATGTGATGACCTTCACCCCTGTGCACAGAGGGAGATTATTAGGGATGAGATTATTAGGGATGAGATTATTAGGGATGTGATGACCTTCACCCCTGTGCACTGAGGGAGATTATTAGGGATGAGATTATTAGGGATGAGATGACCTTCACCCCTGTGCACTGAGGGAGATTATTAAGGATGAGATTATTAGGGATGAGATTATTAGGGATGAGACGACCTTCACCCCTGTGCACTGAGGGAGATTATTAGGGATGTGATGACCTTCACCCCTGTGCACTGAGGGAGATTATTAGGGATGTGGTGACCTTCACCCCTGTGCACTGAGGGAGATTATTAGGGATGAGATGACCTTCACCCCTGTGCACTGAGGGAGATTATTAGGGATGAGATTATTAGGGATGTGATGACCTTCACCCCTGTGCACTGAGGGAGATTATTAGGGATGAGATTATTAGGGATGTGATGACCTTCACCCCTGT
This sequence comes from Engystomops pustulosus, assembly GCF_040894005.1. NCBI lineage: Eukaryota > Metazoa > Chordata > Amphibia > Anura > Leptodactylidae > Engystomops > Engystomops pustulosus. Next base: position 5,668,753 of record NC_092420.1, read on the forward strand.
GCACTGAGGGAGATTATTAGGGATGAGATTATTAGGGATGAGATTATTAGGGATGTGATGACCTTCACCCCTGTGCACTGAGGGAGATTATTAGGGATGAGATTATTAGGGATGAGATGACCTTCACCCCTGTGCACTGAGGGAGATTATTAAGGATGAGATTATTAGGGATGAGATTATTAGGGATGTGATGACCTTCACCCCTGTGCACTGAGGGAGATTATTAGGGATGAGATTATTAGGGATGAGATGACCTTCACCCCTGTGCACTGAGGGAGATTATTAAGGATGAGATTATTAGGGATGAGATTATTAGGGATGTGATGACCTTTACCCCTGTGCACTGAGGGAGATTATTAGGGATGTGACGACCTTCACCCCTGTGCACTGAGGGAGATTATTAGGGATAAGATTATTAGGGATGAGATTATTAGGGATGAGATTATTAGGGATGTGATGACCTTTACCCCTGTGCACTGAGGGAGATTATTAGGGATGAGATTATTAGGGATGAGATTATTAGGGATGAGATTATTAGGGATGTGATGACCTTTACCCTTGTGCACTGAGGGAGATTATTAGGGATGTGATGACCTTCACCCTTGTGCACTGAGGGAGATTATTAGGGATGAGATTATTAGGGATGAGACGACCTTCACCCCTGTGCACTGAGGGAGATTATTAGGGATAAGATTTACATTTTCTTCTGTATTTATTAGGATGTTTCTGAGCCTGAATCATCCTGATCTTCCTCCTTATCTTTTACATCTGATTTCCCCCCCAAGGTGGAGACCTGGATGGTCCGTCCAATGGACCTGCCCCTTATGCCTGGGAGGTCAAAGTGAACAGTCCGGATTGGTTTGTAGCAGAGAAAAAACTCCTGCCTGTCCCGCATACATCAGAGGTGAAGGTAAGTGATGGAGCCGCCTCTATCACCATCTATCAGTATGTGACCTGCGGAGCCCCAGATATAGTCATATGACCAGATACCTTTTACCGGCAGTTACCACTAGGGGGAGCTCACAGACAATGACTCATTATATCTGCTATGGTGACTGTAGACATGACTGAATAATGACCTCAGCCCGGACCACCCAGTGATCTGCTTCTCTGCTTGTGCTGGAACCAAAACAGCGATCAAAGCTGAAAGCCGAAGGCTCCATCCCCTGTATAGAGGCAACACTGGGGTATTGCAGCTCAGCCAATATTAAGCTGACTCAAGGCTGGACAGCTATTACCTATAAGTTGCCATTAATTTGCTCTCTGCAGTCTCTTATCTGCTCGCCAAACATCACTGGTAGGGAAAGAGGAGATGATTACTGAGTTGTGACCTCCTGAGCGGCGGAGGCCATGAGACAGATGCTCTCCCTGTGCTTAGCAAGAAGAGAGGCTTGTGTCTGTGCAGCTCCCTCTTGTATTGAATGATGTAGACATTGGGGTCCTCTGTTCCCCCACTGCCCCACCCTCTCTCTGTAGCTCACCCTGCACCCTGCACCTTGACTCAATCCCTCATCTCCTGATACTGTATCTACACGCTAACCCCTAGCATTCCACACAGCACAGACATAACACTTCATGTTACTATTTCACTGCTGGTTTCTACTTCTTATTCCCTGCTCCTGGACCCGTCACATGATACAGCCACCAAGTTTATCACTGTATGGATATTGTTTGTACAAACTAGATGGAGTTGAGGGGATTAAAATGTTGACATTTCATTGGATGCACTGCTCTTTTACAAAGGGACACAAAGCATCATGGGAAGTAAGGGCAGAGTGTATTAGGCAAAGTTTTAGGGCAAAATTCCTCTGTGCAGAGAATTTGCCATAACTTTAGAAAGAAAAAGGGAGAGTGACATAATATGAGTAAGGAGGGTTATAATGTGTTTGTAATCACAAAGAAATCTGTGTTACCCCCTTATTCCTCAAACATTTAGAAGTGTGTCCCATTTACACCCCCTTTCCCCTCTCACTCCGGTCACATCATAACTTGTCCAGCCTTGTATTTCTACAGCTCTGTTCACATTGTGGCGGTGTGGGCAGAACTCGGTGCCTGGACTGTATTGGGACTGGAATGGTAGGTGCTCGTAAACGGCACTCAGGACCCCTGCAGGCTGATATCACCAATATAAAATGTACAATGTTCCCTCCTCAGGGCCGGTGCTTGTTATGTCACGGCTTTGGCCGCAATGTTCTTGGTCGGTGCGTTTCGTGCGCTGGAATGGGGTATGCGCGGTAAGTGAGGACCCCCCACCCCATATATATAACTGTAGTGTAGATGTGCTCCTCTGTACACATGATATAACACATTGTACCGCCATCTCTCTGCAGCTGCCCCGGGTGCGGGGGTTTTGGTTACCGGCGATGTCTCACATGTTCCGGCACCGGGAAACTTCACCAGTTCCTACAACTAACAGTACAATGGTACAAGTATAGCAGTATTATATCACAGTACAATGGTACAAGTATAGGAGTATTATATGACAGTATAATGGTACAAGTATGACAGTATTATATTACAGTATAATGGTACAAGTATAGCAGTATTATATTACAGTATAATGGTACAAGTATGACAGTACTATATCACAGTATGACGGAGTTATTTATGTACACAGTATATCTCTATTAGATATGTGTACAGTATAGCAGCTTCATGTATGTAACCTCTATAGTATTGTATACTTGTTATTTGTACAGTATTGTTTATGTATATTCGCAATATTATAAATATGTCATGGAAGGTTCCAGCATATATGCGGAGCGTACATGGGGAGAGAAAAAGAACTGGACCTCACATGCACACACCACACAATGACCTCCTGCCGCTCGGCTACATTATATAACCAACTCCAGGTTCTTAGTTACATTTTGATCACATTGTATAAGCCACCAACCACTTCAAGGTGGGCTTCATTTATTTTGTTTTGCCTGGTACCAGCACTCCGCCCCATTCGACCCAGGTGCTTTTAAATTAGGAGGAGACGGCATATAGTGGCCACCTACCTCCTCTCAGCTGGTGTCTGAGACCACATGGAACAGTGAGTATTCAGGACCTGTCCACACATGGTGAGCCTTGTTTCCTGTTCACATGGTGCGGTATTGCATGGCGTCCGCCGCTTCTGAGGTGCGGTGCCGGTGGGGGCCTGGGGCCTGGAGCCTGGGGGGCAACCGGGTCTTGGTCCCTGCCGTGGTGGACGCCATGTGACGCCATGTGATGCCGCACATAATAGCGTAGTGACCCACCATAAAGAGGTCACCGTGAAGTGGTTGGTGGCTTATACAATGTGATCAAAATGTAACTAAGAACCTGGAGTTGGTTATATAATGTAGCCGAGCGGCAGGAGATCGTTGTGTGTCTACTCAGTAGACATAAAATCCAGCAGAAGACACTGGATGAAATAACGCAGCAGTCTTCACTATATCATCCTCCTTCATCACTGGATGCAGTATATGTCTGGTAAAGGCCATTAAAGGCTATGAGGGACAAATGCAAATGTACTGCATCCTTCCCCGGCCTCCGCTGAGTGATAGAACTGTCCAAATAAGAATATTTACATCACTCAGGAGGCTCCTGTTACATTGCCACACAACTAGATGTAGACCGTGGAATTTGAACCCAGGTCCCTAGCGCTGCAAGGCTGTAATGCTGACCACTGAGCCACAGTGCTGCCCATACAGTATAAGCTTATGGTATAATCATTCAGTATAAGCATATAGTATAAGGATACAGTATGAGGTTACAGTATGGTTTGAGCACTCAGTATAAGAATATAGTGGAAGGATACAGTATATAATGAGTGTACAGTATACACATACAGCAGGATACATTGTATCCTGGTGGTAACACATGTGAGATGAATGGAGCCTCCTCTCTATACGTTTTGGGTCGGTGATATTTTCTGAAGCAATGTCCATGTTCCTCTATCAAAAAACATTTCATGAATTTGTTTAATTAGTTTTTGTTTTCGCCGGTTTCAGGGAAAATCACAATTTTGAGTTCATCGCCGACAACAAATCAGATTTTCCAACTGAATGTTTCAAGAATGTGACCGGACTAAAGATGTTTTATGATGAGCAGAAAATGGTGAGATACAGGGGCTGAGCTGTGGGAGGACTACAAGGCCCAGCATGCCCCGGGTGTAATAACGCTCTACCCCTAGTAATCATCCTGTCTAGATCATCCAATAAATCCATCTCTTACTAATAAAGCGCTTACAGTACTTTCTGTCTCCTGTATCTCCAGGTGTCGCCTGTCACACATTTCCATGAACCATCAATTAACAAAGCATCGAAAAATGGGATCTCTCAGCATCGAGCAGAACTTACAGAGAGCAAAATCCTGAGACAGGTGTGTGATGTCATCATTACAGGGTATTACAGCATAACGCAGAGACGGGTGTGTGATGTCATCATTACAGGATATTACAGTATAATACAGAGACAGGTGTGTGATGTCATCATTACAGGATATTACAGTATAATACAGAGACAGGTGCGTGATGTCATCATTACAGGATATTACAGTATAATACAGAGACAGGTGTGTGATGTCATCATTACAGGGTATTACAGTATAATACAGAGACAGGTGTGTGATGTCATCATTACAGGATATTACAGTATAATACAGAGACAGGTGTGTGATGTCATCATTACAGGATATTACAGTATAATACAGAGACAGGTGTGTGATGTCATCATTACAGGATATTACAGTATAATACAGAGACAGGTGTGTGATGTCATCATTACAGGATATTACAGTATAATACAGAGACAGGTGTGTGATGTCATCATTACAGGATATTACAGTATAATACAGAGACAGGAGTGTGATGTCATCATTACAGGGTATTACAGCATAACGCAGAGACGGGTGTGTGATGTCATCATTACAGGATATTACAGTATAATACAGAGACAGGTGTGTGATGTCATCATTACAGGATATTACAGTATAATACAGAGACAGGTGTGTGATGTCATCATTACAGGATATTACAGTATAATACAGAGACAGGTGTGTGATGTCATCATTACAGGATATTACAGTATAATACACAGACAGGTGTGTGATGTCATCATTACAGGGTATTACAGTATAATACACAGACAGGTGTGTGATGTCATCATTACAGGATATTACAGTATAATACAGAGACAGGTGTGGGATGTCATCATTACAGGATATTACAGTATAATACAGAGACAGGTGTGTGATGTCATCATTACAGGATATTACAGGATAATACAGAGACAGGTGTGTGATGTCATCATTACAGGGTATTACAGCATAATACAGAGACAGGTGTGTGATGTCATCATTACAGGATATTACAGTATATTACAGAGACAGGTGTGTGATGTCATCATTACAGGATATTACAGTATAATACAGAGACAGGTGTGTGATGTCACCATTACAGGATATTACAGTATAATACAGAGACAGGTGTGTGATGTCATCATTACAGGATATTACAGTATATTACAGAGACAGGAGTGTGATGTCATCATTACAGGATATTACAGTATAATACACAGACAGGTGTGTGATGTCATCATTACAGGGTATTACAGTATAATACACAGACAGGTGTGTGATGTCATCATTACAGGATATTACAGTATAATACAGAGACAGGTGTGGGATGTCATCATTACAGGATATTACAGTATAATACACAGACAGGTGCGTGATGTCATCATTACAGGATATTAAAGTATAATACACAGACAGGTGTGTGATGTCATCATTACAGGATATTACAGTATAATACAGAGACAGGTGTGTGATGTCATCATTACAGGATATTACAGTATAATACAGAGACAGGTGTGTGATGTCATCATTACAGGATATTACAGTATAATACAGAGACAGGTGTGTGATGTCATCATTACAGGGTATTACAGTATAATACAGAGACAGGTATGTGATGTCATCATTACAGGATATTACAGTATAATACAGAGACAGGTGTGTGATGTCATCATTACAGGGTATTACAGCATAATACAGAGACAGGTGTGTGATGTCATCATTACAGGGTATTACAGTATAATACAGAGACAGGTGTGTGATGTCATCATTACAGGGTATTACAGCATAATACAGAGACAGGTGTGTGATGTCATCATTACAGGGTATTACAGTATAATACAGAGACAGGTGTGTGATGTCATCATTACAGGATATTACAGTATAATACAGAGACAGGTGTGTGATGTCATCATTACAGGATATTACAGTATAAAACACAGACAGGTGTGTGATGTCATCATTACAGGATATTACAGTATAATACAGAGACAGGAGTGTGATGTCATCATTACAGGGTATTACAGCATAACGCAGAGACGGGTGTGTGATGTCATCATTACAGGATATTACAGTATAATACAGAGACAGGTGTGTGATGTCATCATTACAGGATATTACAGTATAATACAGAGACAGGTGTGTGATGTCATCATTACAGGATATTACAGTATAATACAGAGACAGGTGTGTGATGTCATCATTACAGGATATTACAGTATAATACACAGACAGGTGTGTGATGTCATCATTACAGGGTATTACAGTATAATACACAGACAGGTGTGTGATGTCATCATTACAGGATATTACAGTATAATACAGAGACAGGTGTGTGATGTCATCATTACAGGATATTACAGTATAATACAGAGACAGGTGTGTGATGTCATCATTACAGGATATTACAGTATATTACAGAGACAGGTGTGTGATGTCATCATTACAGGATATTACAGTATAATACAGAGACAGGTGTGTGATGTCATCATTACAGGATATTACAGTATAATACAGAGACAGGTGTGTGATGTCATCATTACAGGGTATTACAGTATAATACAGAGACAGGTATGTGATGTCATCATTACAGGATATTACAGTATAATACAGAGACAGGTGTGTGATGTCATCATTACAGGGTATTACAGCATAATACAGAGACAGGTGTGTGATGTCATCATTACAGGGTATTACAGTATAATACAGAGACAGGTGTGTGATGTCATCATTACAGGATATTACAGTATAATACAGAGACAGGTGTGTGATGTCATCATTACAGGATATTACAGTATAATACAGAGACAGGTGTGTGATGTCATCATTACAGGATATTACAGTATAATACAGAGACAGGTGTGTGATGTCATCATTACAGGATATTACAGTATAATACAGAGACAGGTGTGTGATGTCACCATTACAGGATATTACAGTATAATACAGAGACAGGTGTGTGATGTCATCATTACAGGGTATTACAGCATAATACAGAGACAGGTGTGTGATGTCATCATTACAGGATATTACAGTATAATACAGAGACAGGTGTGTGATGTCATCATTACAGGGTATTACAGTATAATACAGAGACAGGTGTGTGATGTCATCATTACAGGATATTACAGTATAATACAGAGACAGGTGTGTGATGTCATCATTACAGGGTATTAAAGTATAATACAGAGACAGGTGTGTGATGTCATCATTACAGGATATTACAGTATAATACAGAGACAGGTGTGTGATGTCATCATTACAGGATATTACATTATAATACAGAGACAGGTGTGTGATGTCATCATTACAGGATATTACATTATAATACAGAGACAGGTGTGTGATGTCATCATTACAGGATATTACAGTATAATACAGAGACAGGTGTGTGATGTCATCATTACAGGATATTACAGTATAATACAGAGACAGGTGTGTGATGTCATCATTACAGGATATTACAGTATAATACAGAGACAGGTGTGTGATGTCATCATTACAGGGTATTACAGTATAATACAGAGACAGGTGTGTGATGTCATCATTACAGGATATTACAGTATAATACAGAGACAGGTGTGTGATGTCATCATTACAGGATATTACAGTATAATACAGAGACAGGTGTGTGATGTCATCATTACAGGGTATTACAGTATAATACAGAGACAGGTGTGTGATGTCATCATTACAGGATATTACAGTATAATACAGAGACAGGTGTGTGATGTCATCATTACAGGGTATTACAGCATAATACAGAGACAGGTGTGTGATGTCATCATTACAGGGTATTACAGTATAATACAGAGACAGGTGTGTGATGTCATCATTACAGGATATTACAGTATAATACAGAGACAGGTGTGTGATGTCATCATTACAGGATATTACAGTATAATACAGAGACAGGTGTGTGATGTCATCATTACAGGATATTACAGTATAATACAGAGACAGGTGTGTGATGTCATCATTACAGGATATTACAGTATAATACAGAGACAGGTGTGTGATGTCACCATTACAGGATATTACAGTATAATACAGAGACAGGTGTGTGATGTCATCATTACAGGATATTACAGTATAATACAGAGACAGGTGTGTGATGTCATCATTACAGGGTATTACAGCATAATACAGAGACAGGTGTGTGATGTCATCATTACAGGATATTACAGTATAATACAGAGACAGGTGTGTGATGTCATCATTACAGGGTATTACAGTATAATACAGAGACAGGCGTGTGATGTCATCATTACAGGATATTACAGTATAATACAGAGACAGGTGTGTGATGTCATCATTACAGGGTATTAAAGTATAATACAGAGACAGGTGTGTGATGTCATCATTACAGGATATTACAGTATAATACAGAGATAGGTGTGTGATGTCATCATTACAGGATATTACAGTATAATACAGAGACAGGTGTGTGATGTCATCATTACAGGATATTACAGTATAATACAGAGACAGGTGTGTGATGTCATCATTACAGGGTATTACAGTGTAATACAGAGACAGGTGTGTGATGTCATCATTACAGGATATTACAGTATAATACAGAGACAGGTGTGTGATGTCATCATTACAGGATATTACATTATAATACAGAGACAGGTGTGTGATGTCATCATTACAGGATATTACATTATAATACAGAGACAGGTGTGTGATGTCATCATTACAGGATATTACAGTATAATACAGAGACAGGTGTGTGATGTCATCATTACAGGATATTACAGTATAATACAGAGACAGGTGTGTGATGTCATCATTACAGGATATTACAGTATAATACAGAGACAGGTGTGTGATGTCATCATTACAGGGTATTACAGTATAATACAGAGACAGGTGTGTGATGTCATCATTACAGGATATTACAGTATAATACAGAGACAGGTGTGTGATGTCATCATTACAGGATATTACAGTATAATACAGAGACAGGTGTGTGATGTCATCATTACAGGATATTACAGTATAATACAGAGACAGGTGTGTGATGTCATCATTACAGGATATTACAGTATAATACAGAGACAGGTGTGTGATGTCACCATTACAGGATATTACAGTATAATACAGAGACAGGTGTGTGATGTCATCATTACAGGATATTACAGTATAATACAGAGACAGGTGTGTGATGTCATCATTACAGGATATTACAGTATAATACAGAGACAGGTGTGTGATGTCACCATTACAGGATATTACAGTATAATACAGAGACAGGTGTGTGATGTCATCATTACAGGATATTACAGTATAATACAGAGACAGGTGTGTGATGTCATCATTACAGGGTATTACAGCATAATACAGAGACAGGTGTGTGATGTCATCATTACAGGATATTACAGTATAATACAGAGACAGGTGTGTGATGTCATCATTACAGGGTATTACAGTATAATACAGAGACAGGCGTGTGATGTCATCATTACAGGATATTACAGTATAATACAGAGACAGGTGTGTGATGTCATCATTACAGGGTATTAAAGTATAATACAGAGACAGGTGTGTGATGTCATCATTACAGGATATTACAGTATAATACAGAGATAGGTGTGTGATGTCATCATTACAGGATATTACAGTATAATACAGAGACAGGTGTGTGATGTCATCATTACAGGATATTACAGTATAATACAGAGACAGGTGTGTGATGTCATCATTACAGGGTATTACAGTGTAATACAGAGACAGGTGTGTGATGTCATCATTACAGGATATTACAGTATAATACAGAGACAGGTGTGTGATGTCATCATTACAGGATATTACATTATAATACAGAGACAGGTGTGTGATGTCATCATTACAGGATATTACATTATAATACAGAGACAGGTGTGTGATGTCATCATTACAGGATATTACAGTATAATACAGAGACAGGTGTGTGATGTCATCATTACAGGATATTACAGTATAATACAGAGACAGGTGTGTGATGTCATCATTACAGGATATTACAGTATAATACAGAGACAGGTGTGTGATGTCATCATTACAGGGTATTACAGTATAATACAGAGACAGGTGTGTGATGTCATCATTACAGGATATTACAGTATAATACAGAGACAGGTGTGTGATGTCATCATTACAGGATATTACAGTATAATACAGAGACAGGTGTGTGATGTCATCATTACAGGATATTACAGTATAATACAGAGACAGGTGTGTGATGTCATCATTACAGGGTATTACAGTATAATACAAAGACAGGTGTGTGATGTCATCATTACAGGATATTACAGTATAATACAGAGACAGGTGTGTGATGTCATCATTACAGGATATTACAGTATAATACAGAGACAGGTGTGTGATGTCATCATTACAGGATATTACAGTATAATACAGAGACAGGTGTGTGATGTCATCATTACAGGATATTACAGTATAATACAGAGACAGGTGTGTGATGTCATCATTACAGGGTATTACAGTATAATACAGAGACAGGTGTGTGATGTCATCATTACAGGGTATTACAGGATAATACAGAGACAGGTGTGTGATGTCATCATCACAGGATATTACAGTATAATACAGAGACAGGTGTGTGATGTCATCATTACAGGATATTACAGTATAATACACAGACAGGTGTGTGATGTCATCATTACAGGATATTACAGTATAATACAGAGACAGGTGTGTGATGTCATCATTACAGGGTATGACAGGATAATACAGAGACAGGTGTGTGATGTCATCATTACAGGGTATTACAGTATAATACAGAGAAAGGTGTGTGATGTCATCATTACAGGATATTACAGTATAATACAGAGACAGGTGTGTGATGTCATCATTACAGGATATTACAGTATAATATAGAGTCAGGTGTGTGATGTCATCATTACAGGATATTACAGTATAATACAGAGACAGGTGTGTGATGTCATCATTACAGGATATTACAGTATAATACAGAGACAGGTGTGTGATGTCATCATTACAGGATATTACGGTATAATATAGAGACAGGTGTGTGATGTCATCATTACAGGATATTACGGTATAATACAGAGACAGGTGTGTGATGTCATCATTACAGGATATTACAGTATAATACACAGACAGGTGTGTGATGTCATCATTACAGGATATTACAGTATAATACACAGACAGGTGTGTGATGTCATCATTACAGGATATTACAGGATAATACACAGAGACAGGTGTGTGATGTCATCATTACAGGGTATTACAGTATAATACAGAGACAGGTGTGTGATGTCATCATTACAGGATATTACAGTATAATACAGAGACAGGTGTGTGATGTCATCATTACAGGGTATTACAGTATAATACAGAGACAGGTGTGTGATGTCATCATTACAGGATATTACGGTATAATATAGAGACAGGTGTGTGATGTCATCATTACAGGATATTACGGTATAATACAGAGACAGGTGTGTGATGTCATCATTACAGGATATTACAGTATAATACACAGACAGGTGTGTGATGTCATCATTACAGGATATTACAGTATAATACACAGACAGGTGTGTGATGTCATCATTACAGGATATTACAGGATAATACACAGAGACAGGTGTGTGATGTCATCATTACAGGGTATTACAGTATAATACAGAGACAGGTGTGTGATGTCATCATTACAGGATATTACAGTATAATACAGAGACAGGTGTGTGATGTCATCATTACAGGGTATTACAGTATAATACAGAGACAGGTGTGTGATGTCATCATTACAGGATATTACAGTATAATACAGAGACAGGTGTGTGATGTCATCATTACAGGATATTACAGTATAATACAGAGACAGGTGTGTGATGTCATCATTACAGGGTATTAAAGTATAATACAGAGACAGGTGTGTGATGTCATCATTACAGGATATTACAGTATAATACAGAGACAGGTGTGTGATGTCATCATTACAGGATATTACAGTATAATACACAGACAGGTGTGTGATGTCATCATTACAGGATATTACAGTATAATACAGAGACAGGTGTGTGATGTCACCATTACAGGATATTACAGTATAATACAGAGACAGGTGTGTGATGTCATCATTACAGGATATTACAGTATAATACAGAGACAGGTGTGTGATGTCATCATTACAGGGTATTACAGTATAATACAGAGACAGGTGTGTGATGTCATCATTACAGGATATTACATTATAATACAGAGACAGGTGTGTGATGTCATCATTACAGGATATTACAGTATAATACAGAGACAGGTGTGTGATGTCATCATTACAGGATATTACAGTATAATACAGAGACAGGTGTGTGATGTCATCATTACAGGATATTACAGTATAATACAGAGACAATTGTGTGATGTCATCATTACAGGGTATTACAGTATAATACAGAGACAGGTGTGTGATGTCATCATTACAGGATATTACAGTATAATACAGAGACAGGTGTGTGATGTCATCATTACAGGATATTACAGTATAACACAGAGACAGGTGTGTGATGTCATCATTACAGGATATTACAGTATAATACAGAGACAGGTGTGTGATGTCATCATTACAGGGTATTACAGTATAATACAGAGACAGGTGTGTGATGTCATCATCACAGGATATTACAGTATAATACAGAGACAGGTGTGTGATGTCATCATTACAGGATATTACAGTATAATACACAGACAGGTGTGTGATGTCATCATTACAGGATATTACAGTATAATACAGAGACAGGTGTGTGATGTCATCATTACAGGGTATTACAGGATAATACAGAGACAGGTGTGTGATGTCATCATTACAGGATATTACAGTATAATACAGAGACAGGTGTGTGATGTCATCATTACAGCATATTACAGTATAATACACAGAGACAGGTGTGTGATGTCATCATTACAGGGTATTACAGTATAATACAGAGACAGGTGTGTGATGTCATCATTACAGGATATTACAGTATAATACAGAGACAGGTGTGTGATGTCATCATTACAGCATATTACAGTATAATACACAGAGACAGGTGTGTGATGTCATCATTACAGGATATTACAGTATAATATAGAGTCAGGTGTGTGATGTCATCATTACAGGATATTACGGTATAATATAGAGACAGGTGTGTGATGTCATCATTACAGGATATTACGGTATAATACAGAGACAGGTGTGTGATGTCATCATTACAGGATATTACAGTATAATACAGAGACAGGTGTGCGATGTCATCATTACAGGATATTACAGTATAATACAGAGACAGGTGTGTGATGTCATCATTACAGGGTATTACAGTATAATACAGAGACAGGTGTGTGATGTCATCATTACAGGATATTACAGTATAATACAGAGACAGGTGTGTGATGTCATCATTACAGGATATTACAGTATAATACAGAGACAGGTGTGTGATGTCATCATTACAGGATATTACAGTATAATACAGAGACAGGTGTGTGATGTCATCATTACAGGATATTACAGGATAATACACAGAGACAGGTGTGTGATGTCATCATTACAGGGTATTACAGTATAATACAGAGACAGGTGTGTGATGTCATCATTACAGGATATTACAGGATAATACACAGAGACAGGTGTGTGATGTCATCATTACAGGGTATTACAGTATAATACAGAGACAGGTGTGTGATGTCATCATTACAGGATATTACAGGATAATACACAGAGACAGGTGTGTGATGTCATCATTACAGGATATTACAGTATAATACAGAGACAGGTGTGTGATGTCATCATTACAGGATATTACAGTATAATACAGAGACAGGTGTGTGATGTCATCATTACAGGATATTACAGTATAATACAGAGACAGGTGTGTGATGTCATCATTACAGGGTATTACAGTATAATACAGAGACAGGTGTGTGATGTCATCATTACAGGGTATTACAGTATAATACAGAGACAGGTGTGTGATGTCATCATTACAGGATATTACAGTATAATACAGAGACAGGTGTGTGATGTCATCATTACAGGGTATTACAGTATAATACAGAGACAGGTGTGTGATGTCATCATTACAGGGTATTACAGTATAATACAGAGACAGGTGTGTGATGTCATCATTACAGGATATTACAGTATAATACACAGAGACAGGTGTGTGATGTCATCATTACAGGATATTACAGTATAATACAGAGACAGGTGTGTGATGTCATCATTACAGGATATTACAGTATAATACAGAGACAGGTGTGTGATGTCATCATTACAGGATATTACAGGATAATACACAGAGACAGGTGTGTGATGTCATCATTACAGGGTATTACAGTATAATACAGAGACAGGTGTGTGATGTCATCATTACAGGGTATTACAGTATAATACAGAGACAGGTGTGTGATGTCATCATTACAGGATATTACAGTATAATACAGAGACAGGTGTGTGATGTCATCATTACAGGATATTACAGTATAATACAGAGACAGGTGTGTGATGTCATCATTACAGGATATTACAGTATAATACAGAGACAGGTGTGTGATGTCATCATTACAGGATATTACAGGATAATACACAGAGACAGGTGTGTGATGTCATCATTACAGGATATTACAGTATAATACACAGAGACAGGTGTGTGATGTCATCATTACAGGATATTACAGTATAATACAGAGACAGGTGTGTGATGTCATCATTACAGGATATTACAGTATAATACAGAGACAGGTGTGTGATGTCATCATTACAGGATATTACAGGATAATACACAGAGACAGGTGTGTGATGTCATCATTACAGGGTATTACAGTATAATACAGAGACAGGTGTGTGATGTCATCATTACAGGGTATTACAGTATAATACAGAGACAGGTGTGTGATGTCATCATTACAGGATATTACAGTATAATACAGAGACAGGTGTGTGATGTCATCATTACAGGATATTACAGTATAATACAGAGACAGGTGTGTGATGTCATCATTACAGGATATTACAGTATAATACAGAGACAGGTGTGTGATGTCATCATTACAGGATATTACAGGATAATACACAGAGACAGGTGTGTGATGTCATCATTACAGGGTATTACAGTATAATACAGAGACAGGTGTGTGATGTCATCATTACAGGGTATTACAGTATAATACAGAGACAGGTGTGTGATGTCATCATTACAGGATATTACAGGATAATACACAGAGACAGGTGTGTGATGTCATCATTACAGGGTATTACAGTATAATACAGAGACAGGTGTGTGATGTCATCATTACAGGATATTACAGGATAATACACAGAGACAGGTGTGTGATGTCATCATTACAGGATATTACGGTATAATACAGAGACAGGTGTATGATGTCATCATTACAGGATATTACGGTATAATACAGAGACAGGTGTGTGATGTCATCATTACAGGATTTTACGGTATAATACAGAGACAGGTGTGTGATGTCATCATTACAGGATTTTACAGTATAATACAGAGACAGGTGTGTGATGTCATCATTACAGGATATTACAGTATAATACACAGAGACAGGTGTGTGATGTCATCATTACAGGGTATTACAGTATAATACAGAGACAGGTGTGTGATGTCATCATTACAAGGTATTACAGTATAATACACAGACAGGTGTGTGATGTCATCATTACAGGATATTACAGTATAATACACAGACAGGTGTGTGATGTCATCATTACAGGGTATTACAGTATAATACAGAGACAGGTGTGTGATGTCATCATTACAGGGTATTACAGTATAATACAGAGACAGGTGTGTGATGTCATCATTACAGGATATTACAGTATAATACAGAGACAGGTGTGTGATGTCATCATTACAGGATATTACAGGATAATACAGAGACAGGTGTGTGATGTCATCATTACAGGATATTACAGTATAATACAGAGACAGGTGTGTGATGTCATCATTACAGGATATTACAGTATAATACAGAGACAGGTGTGTGATGTCATCATTACAGGATATTACAGTATAATACACAGACAGGTGTGTGATGTCATCATTACAGGATATTACAGTATAATACACAGACAGGTGTGTGATGTCATCATTACAGGATATTACAGTATAATACAGAGACAGGTGTGTGATGTCATCATTACAGGATATTACAGTATAATACAGAGACAGGTGTGTGATGTCATCATTACAGGATATTACAGTATAATACAGAGACAGGAGTGTGATGTCATCATTACAGGATATTACAGTATAATACACAGACAGGTGTGTGATGTCATCATTACAGGATATTACAGTATAATACAGAGACAGGAGTGTGATGTCACCATTACAGGATATTACAGTATAATACAGAGACAGGTGTGTGATGTCATCATTACAGGATATTACAGTATAATACAGAGACAGGTGTGTGATGTCATCATTACAGGATATTACAGTATAATACACAGACAGGTGTGTGATGTCATCATTACATGATATTACAGTATAATACAGAGACAGGTGTGTGATGTCATCATTACAGGATATTACAGTATAATACACAGACAGGTGTGTGATGTCATCATTACAGGATATTACAGTATAATACACAGACAGGTGTGTGATGTCATCATTACAGGATATTACAGTATAATACAGAGACAGGTGTGTGATGTCATCATTACAGGATATTACAGTATAATACAGAGACAGGTGTGTGATGTCATCATTACAGGATATTACAGTATAATACACAGACAGGTGTGTGATGTCATCATTACAGGATATTACAGTATAATACACAGACAGGTGTGTGATGTCATCATTACAGGATATTACAGTATAATACAGAGACAGGTGTGTGATGTCATCATTACAGGATATTACAGTATAATACAGAGACAGGTGTGTGATGTCATCATTACAGGATATTACAGTATAATACAGAGACAGGTGTGTGATGTCATCATTACTATTGTCTGACGTGATGTCATCTCCTCCGACCCCCACAGAGACACAGCATTGAATGGCTGCCGCTCACCAAAGTGAATTATATCTGGAAAGATGGAGAATATGATTATTATGTTTATGGGAATGAGAACCAAACTTTTGCCAAAAACTTCCCCAAAAAAGAACATTTCGCAATCATGTGACAAGAATCTGATTTGCTTTACTGTAACACATTGCACTGATTTTTTTTTTTGGCTCTGAAAATCTGATTTGCTACATATGTTGTAAGTGTTAGTTCTTGCAAAGTCCTGACCTGACAACAACTTAACAACACTGCCGGTAAGCACAGGCTCCGCTGCTGTCTATGAGAGTCAGAAACACTGATGGTGAGCACAGGCTCCACTGCTGTCTATGAGAGTCAGGAACACTAATGGTGAGCACAGGCTCCACTGCTGTCTATGAGAGTCAGGAACACTAATGGTGAGCACAGGCTCCGCTGCTGTCTATGAGAGTCAGAAACACTGATGGTGAGCACAGGCTCCACTGCTGTCTATGAGAGTCAGGAACACTAATGGTGAGCACAGGCTCCGCTGCTGTCTATGAGAGTCAGGAACACTAATGGTGAGCACAGGCTCCGCTGCTGTCTATGAGAGTCAGGAACACTAATGGTGAGCACAGGCTCCACTGCTGTCTATGAGAGTCAGAAACTCTAATGGTGAGCACAGGCTCCACTGCTGTCTATGAGAGTCAGAAACACTAATGGTGAGCACAGGCTCCGCTGCTGTCTATGAGAGTCAGAAACACTAATGGTGAGCACAGGCTCCGCTGCTGTCTATGAGAGTCAGAAACACTAATGGTGAGCACAGGCTCCACTGCTGTCTATGAGAGTCAGAAACACTAATGGTGAGCACAGGCTCCGCTGCTGTCTATGAGAGTCAGAAACACTAATGGTGAGCACAGGCTCCGCTGCTGTCTATGAGAGTCAGAAACACTAATGGTGAGCACAGGCTCCGCTGCTATCTATGAGAATCAGAAACACTAATGGTAAAGCACACGCTCCGCTGCTGTCTATGAGAGTCAGAAACAATAATGGTGAGCACAGACTCCACTGCTCTCTAAGAGTGACAGGAACACTATTGGTGAACACAGGCTCCGCTGCTGTCTATGAAAGTCAGAAACACTAATGGTGAGCACAGGCTCCGCTGCTGTCTATGAGAGTCAGAAACACTAATGGTGAGCACAGGCTCCACTGCTGTCTATGAGAGTCAGAAACACTAATGGTGAGCACAGGCTCCACTGCTGTCTATGAGTGTCAGGAACACTAATGGTGAACACAGGCTCCGCTGCTGTCTATGAGAGTCAGAAACACTAATGGTGAGCACAGGCTCCACTGCTGTCTATGAGAGTCAGAAACACTAATGGTGAGCACAGGCTCCGCTGCTGTCTATGAGAGCCAGAAACACTAATGGTTAGCACAGGCTCCGTTGCTGTCTATGAGAGTCAGAAACACTGATGGTGAGCACAGGCTCCACTGCTGTCTATGAGAGTCAGAAACACTAATGGTGAGCACAGGCTCCGCTGCTGTCTATGAGAGTCAGAAACACTAATGGTGAGCACAGGCTCCACTGCTGTCTATGAAAGTCAGGAACACTAATGGTGAGCACAGGCTCCACTGCTGTCTATGAGAGTCAGAAACACTAATGGTGAGCACAGGCTCCGCTGCTGTCTATGAGTGTCAGGAACACTGATGGTGAGCACAGGCTCCACTGCTGTCTATGAGAGTCAGAAACACTGATGGTGAGCACAGGCTCCGCTGCTGTCTGTGAGAGTCAGGAACACTGATGGTGAGCACAGGCTCCGCTGCTGTCTATGAGAGTCAGGAAAACTAATGGTGAGCACAGGCTCCACTGCTGTCTATGAGAGTCAGAAACACTGATGGTGAGCACAGGCTCCACTGCTGTCTATGAGAGTCAGAAACACTAATGGTGAGAACAGGCTCCACTGCTGTCTATGAGAGTCAGAAACACTAATGGTGAGCACAGGCTCCGTTACTGCCTATGAGAGTCAGGAGCAGTAATGGTGAGCACAAGCTCCGCTGCTGTCTATGGGAGTCAGAAACACTGATGGTGAGCACAGGCTCCACTGCTGTCTATGAGAGTCAGGAACAGTAATGGTGAGCACAGGCTCCACTGCTGTCTATGAGAGTCAGAAACACTAATGGTGAGCACAGGCTCCGCTGCTGTCTATGAGTGTCAGGAACACTGATGGTGAGCACAGGCTCCACTGCTGTCTATGAGAGTCAGAAACACTGATGGTGAGCACAGGCTCCGCTGCTGTCTATGAGAGTCAGGAACACCGATGGTGAGCACAGGCTCCGCTGCTGTCTATGAGAGTCAGGAACACTAATGGTGAGCACAGGCTCCACTGCTGTCTATGAGAGTCAGAAACACTGATGGTGAGAACAGGCTCCACTGCTGTCTATGAGAGTCAGGAACAGTAATGGTGAGCACAGGCTCCACTGCTGTCTATGAGAGTCAGAAACACTAATGGTGAGCACAGGCTCCGCTGCTGTCTATGAGTGTCAGGAACACTGATGGTGAGCACAGGCTCCACTGCTGTCTATGAGAGTCAGAAACACTGATGGTGAGCACAGGCTCCGCTGCTGTCTATGAGAGTCAGGAACACCGATGGTGAGCACAGGCTCCGCTGCTGTCTATGAGAGTCAGGAACACTAATGGTGAGCACAGGCTCCACTGCTGTCTATGAGAGTCAGAAACACTGATGGTGAGAACAGGCTCCACTGCTGTCTATGAGAGTCAGAAACACTAATGGTGAGAACAGGCTCCACTGCTGTCTATGAGAGTCAGAAACACTAATGGTGAGCACAGGCTCCGCTACTGCCTATGAGAGTCAGGAGCAGTAATGGTGAGCACAAGCTCCGCTGCTGTCTATGAGAGTCAGAAACACTGATGGTGAGCACAGGCTCCACTGCTGTCTATGAGAGTCAGGAACAGTAATGGTGAGCACAGGCTCCGCTGCTGTCTATTAGAGTCAGGAACACTAATGGTGAGCACAGGCTCCACTGCTGTCTATGAGAGTCAGGAACACTGATGGTGAGCACAGGCTCCGCTGCTGTCTATGAGAGTCAGGAACACTAATGGTGAGCACAGGCTCCGCTGCTGTCTATGAGAGTCAGAAACACTAATGGTGAGCACAGGCTCCGCTGCTGTCTATGAGAGTCAGAAACACTTATGGTGAGCACAGGCTCCGCTGCTGTCTATGAGAGTCAGAAACACTAATGGTGAGCACAGGCTCCGCTGCTGTCTATGAGTGTCAGGAACACTAATGGTGAGCACAGGCTCCACTGCTTTCTATGAGTGTTAGGAACACTAATGGTGAGCACAGGCTCCACTGCTGTCTATGAGAGTCAGGAACACTGATGGTGAGCACAGGCTCCACTGCTGTCTATGAGAGTCAGGAACACTGATGGTGAGCACAGGCTCCGCTGCTGTCTATGAGAGTCAGGAACACTAATGGTGAGCACAGGCTCCGCTGCTGTCTATGAGAGTCAGAAACACTAATGGTGAGCACAGGCTCCACTGCTGTCTATGAGAGTCAGAAACACTAATGGTGAGCACAGGCTCCGCTGCTGTCTATGAGAGTCAGAAACACTAATGGTGAGCACAGGCTCCGCTGCTGTCTATGAGTGTCAGGAACACTAATGGTGAGCACAGGCTCCACTGCTGTCTATGAGAGTCAGAAACACTAATGGTGAGCACAGGCTCCGCTGCTGTCTATGAATGTCAGGAACACTAATGGTGAGCACAGGCTCCACTGCTGTCTATGAGTGTCAGGAACACTAATGGTGAGCACAGGCTCCACTGCTTTCTATGAGTGTTAGGAACACTAATGGTGAGCACAGGCTCCACTGCTGTCTATGAGAGTCAGGAACACTGATGGTGAGCACAGGCTCCACTGCTGTCTATGAGAGTCAGGAACACTGATGGTGAGCACAGGCTCCGCTGCTGTCTATGAGAGTCAGGAACACTAATGGTGAGCACAGGCTCCGCTGCTGTCTATGAGAGTCAGAAACACTAATGGTGAGCACAGGCTCCACTGCTGTCTATGAGAGTCAGAAACACTAATGGTGAGCACAGGCTCCGCTGCTGTCTATGAGAGTCAGAAACACTAATGGTGAGCACAGGCTCCGCTGCTGTCTATGAGTGTCAGGAACACTAATGGTGAGCACAGGCTCCACTGCTGTCTATGAGAGTCAGAAACACTAATGGTGAGCACAGGCTCCGCTGCTGTCTATGAATGTCAGGAACACTAATGGTGAGCACAGTCTCCACTGCTGTCTATGAGAGTCAGAAATACTAATGGTGAGCACAGGCTCCACTGCTGTCTATGAGAGTCAGAAACACTAATGGTGAGCACAGGCTCCACTGCTGTCTATGAGAGTCAGAAACACTAATGGTGAGCACAGGCTCCGCTGCTGTCTATGAATGTCAGGAACACTAATGGTGAGCACAGGCTCCACTGCTGTCTATGAGAGTCAGAAATACTAATGGTGAGCACAGGCTCCACTGCTGTCTATGAGAGTCAGAAACACTAATGGTGAGCACAGGCTTCACTGCTGTCTATGAGAGTCAGAAACACTAATGTGAGCACAGGCTTCGCTGCTGTCTATGAGAGTCAGAAACAGTAATGGTGAGCAAAGGCTCCGCTGCTGTCTATGAGTGTCAGGAACACTAATGGTGAGCACAGGCTCCACTGCTGTCTATGAGAGTCAGGAACACTAATGGTGAGCACAGGCTCCACTGCTGTCTATGAGAGTCAGGAACACTGATGGTGAGCACAGGCTCCGCTGCTGTCTATGAGAGTCAGAAACACTAATGGTGAGCACAGGCTTCACTGCTGTCTATGAGAGTCAGAAACTCTAATGGTGAGCACAGGCTCCGCTGCTGTCTATGAGAGTCAGAAACACTAATGGTGAGCACAGGCTCCACTGCTGTCTATGAGAGTCAGGAACACTAATGGTGAGCACAGGCTCCGCTGCTGTCTATGAGAGTCAGGAACACTGATGGTGAGCACAGGCTCCACTGCTGTCTATGAGAGTCAGAAACTCTAATGGTGAGCACAGGCTCTGCTGCTGTCTATGAGAGTCAGGAACACTAATGGTGAGCACAGGCTCCTCTGCTGTCTATGAGAGTCAGGAACACTGATGGTGAGCACAGGCTCCACTGCTGTCTATGAGAGTCAGAAACTCTAATGGTGAGCACAGGCTCCACTGCTGTCTATGAGAGTCAGAAACTCTAATGGTGAGCACAGGCTCCACTGCTGTCTATGAGAGTCAGAAACTCTAATGGTGAGCACAGGCTCCGCTGCTGTCTATGAGTGTTAGGAACACTAATGGTGAGCACAGGCTCCACTGCTGTCTATGAGAGTCAGGAACACTGATGGTGAGCACAGGCTCCACTGCTGTCTATGAGAGTCAGAAACTCTAATGGTGAGCACAGGCTCCCCTGCTGTCTATGAGAGTCAGGAACACTAATGGTGAGCACAGGCTCCGCTGCTGTCTATGAGAGTCAGGAACACTGATGGTGAGCACAGGCTCCACTGCTGTCTATGAGAGTCAGAAACTCTAATGGTGAGCACAGGCTCCACTGCTGTCTATGAGAGTCAGAAACTCTAATGGTGAGCACAGGCTCCGCTGCTGTCTATGAGTGTTAGGAACACTAATGGTGAGCACAGGCTCCACTGCTGTCTATGAGAGTCAGGAACACTGATGGTGAGCACAGGCTCCACTGCTGTCTATGAGAGTCAGGAACACTGATGGTGAGCACAGGCTCCGCTGCTGTCTATGAAAGTCAGGAACACTAATGGTGAACACAGGCTCCGCTGCTGTCTATGAGAGTCAGAAACACTAATGGTGAGCACAGGCTCCACTGCTGTCTATGAGAGTCAGAAACACTAATGGTGAGCACAGGCTCCGCTGCTGTCTATGAGAGTCAGAAACACTAATGGTGAGCACAGGCTCCGCTGCTGTCTATGAGTGTCAGGAACACTAATGGTGAGCACAGGCTCCACTGCTGTCTATGAGAGTCAGAAACACTAATGGTGAGCACAGGCTCCGCTGCTGTCTATGAATGTCAGGAACACTAATGGTGAGCACAGGCTCCACTGCTGTCTATGAGAGTCAGAAATACTAATGGTGAGCACAGTCTCCACTGCTGTCTATGAGAGTCAGGAACACTAATGGTGAGCACAGGCTCCACTGCTGTCTATGAGAGTCAGGAACACTAATGGTGAGCACAGGCTCCGCTGCTGTCTATGAGAGTCAGAAACACTAATGGTGAGCACAGGCTTCACTGCTGTCTATGAGAGTCAGAAACACTAATGGTGAGCACAGGCTCCGCTGCTGTCTATGAGAGTCAGAAACACTAATGGTGAGCACAGGCTCTGCTGCTGTCTATGAGAGTCAGGAACACTGATGGTGAGCACAGGCTCCGCTGCTGTCTATGAGAGTCAGGAACACTAATGGTGAGCACAGGCTCCGCTGCTGTCTATGAGAGTCAGGAACACTGATGGTGAGCACAGGCTCCACTGCTGTCTATGAGAGTCAGAAACTCTAATGGTGAGCACAGGCTCCGCTGCTGTCTATGAGAGTCAGGAACACTAATGGTGAGCACAGGCTCCTCTGCTGTCTATGAGAGTCAGGAACACTAATGGTGAGCACAGGCTCCGCTGCTGTCTATGAGAGTCAGGAACACTGATGGTGAGCACAGGCTCCACTGCTGTCTATGAGAGTCAGAAACTCTAATCGTGAGCACAGGCTCCGCTGCTGTCTATGAGAGTCAGGAACACTAATGGTGAGCACAGGCTCCGCTGCTGTCTATGAGAGTCAGGAACACTAATGGTAAGCACAGGCTCCGCTGCTGTCTATGAGAGTCAGGAACACTAATGGTAAGCACAGGCTCCGCTGCTGTCTATGAGAGTCAGGAACACTAATGGTGAGCACAGGCTCCACTGCTGTCTATGAGAGTCAGAAATACTAATGGTGAGCACAGGCTTCACTGCTGTCTATGAGAGTCAGAAACACTAATGGTGAGCACAGGCTCCGCTGCTGTCTATGAGAGTCAGAAACACTAATGGCGAGCACAAGCTCCGCTGCTGTCTATGAGAGTCAGGAACACTGATGGTGAGCACAGGCTCCGCTGCTGTCTATGAGAGTCAGGAACACTAATGGTAAGCACAGGCTCCGCTGCTGTCTATGAGAGTCAGGAACACTAATGGTGAGCACAGGCTCCACTGCTGTCTATGAGAGTCAGAAATACTAATGGTGAGCACAGGCTTCACTGCTGTCTATGAGAGTCAGAAACACTAATGGTGAGCACAGGCTCCGCTGCTGTCTATGAGAGTCAGAAACACTAATGGCGAGCACAAGCTCCGCTGCTGTCTATGAGAGTCAGGAACACTGATGGTGAGCACAGGCTCCGCTGCTGTCTATGAGAGTCAGGAACACTAATGGTGAGCACAGGCTCCGCTGCTGTCTATGAGAGTCAGGAACACTGATGGTGAGCACAGGCTCCACTGCTGTCTATGAGAGTCAGAAACACTGATGGTGAGAACAGGCTCCACTGCTGTCTATGAGAGTCAGAAACACTAATGGTGAGAACAGGCTCCACTGCTGTCTATGAGAGTCAGAAACACTAATGGTGAGCACAGGCTCCGCTACTGCCTATGAGAGTCAGGAGCAGTAATGGTGAGCACAAGCTCCGCTGCTGTCTATGAGAGTCAGAAACACTGATGGTGAGCACAGGCTCCACTGCTGTCTATGAGAGTCAGGAACAGTAATGGTGAGCACAGGCTCCGCTGCTGTCTATGAGAGTCAGGAACACTAATGGTGAGCACAGGCTCCACTGCTGTCTATGAGAGTCAGGAACACTGATGGTGAGCACAGGCTCCGCTGCTGTCTATGAGAGTCAGGAACACTAATGGTGAGCACAGGCTCCGCTGCTGTCTATGAGAGTCAGAAACACTAATGGTGAGCACAGGCTCCACTGCTGTCTATGAGAGTCAGGAACACTAATGGTGAGCACAGGCTCCGCTGCTGTCTATGAGAGTCAGAAACACTAATGGTGAGCACAGGCTCCGCTGCTGTCTATGAGTGTCAGGAACACTAATGGTGAGCACAGGCTCCACTGCTGTCTATGAGAGTCAGGAACACTAATGGTGAGCACAGGCTCCACTGCTGTCTATGAGAGTCAGGAACACTGATGGTGAGCACAGGCTTCGCTGCTGTCTATGAGAGTCAGGAACACTAATGGTGAGCACAGGCTCCGCTGCTGTCTATGAGAATCAGGAACACTAATGGTGAGCACAGGCTCCGCTGCTGTCTATGAGAGTCAGAAACACTAATGGTGAGCACAGGCTCCACTGCTGTCTATGAGAGTCAGAAACACTAATGGTGAGCACAGGCTCCGCTGCTGTCTATGAGAGTCAGAAACACTAATGGTGAGCACAGGCTCCGCTGCTTTCTATGAGTGTTAGGAACACTAATGGTGAACACAGGCTCCACTGCTGTCTATGAGAGTCAGGAACACTGATGGTGAGCACAGGCTCCACTGCTGTCTATGAGAGTCAGGAACACTGATGGTGAGCACAGGCTCCGCTGCTGTCTATGAGAGTCAGGAACACTAATGGTGAGCACAGGCTCCGCTGCTGTCTATGAGAGTTAGAAACACTAATGGTGAGCACAGGCTCCACTGCTGTCTATGAGAGTCAGAAACACTAATGGTGAGCACAGGCTCCGCTGCTGTCTATGAGAGTCAGAAACACTAATGGTGAGCACAGGCTCCGCTGCTGTCTATGAGTGTCAGGAACACTAATGGTGAGCACAGGCTCCACTGCTGTCTATGAGAGTCAGAAACACTAATAGTGAGCACAGGCTCCGCTGCTGTCTATGAATGTCAGGAACACTAATGGTGAGCACAGGCTCCACTGCTGTCTATGAGAGTCAGAAATACTAATGGTGAGCACAGGCTCCACTGCTGTCTATGAGAGTCAGAAACACTAATGGTGAGCACAGGCTCCACTGCTGTCTATGAGAGTCAGAAACACTAATGGTGAGCACAGGCTCCGCTGCTGTCTATGAATGTCAGGAACACTAATGGTGAGCACAGGCTCCACTGCTGTCTATGAGAGTCAGAAATACTAATGGTGAGCACAGGCTCCACTGCTGTCTATGAGAGTCAGAAACACTAATAATGAGCACAGGCTTCACTGCTGTCTATGAGAGTCAGAAACACTAATGTGAGCACAGGCTTCGCTGCTGTCTATGAGAGTCAGAAACAGTAATGGTGAGCAAAGGCTCCGCTGCTGTCTATGAGTGTCAGGAACACTAATGGTGAGCACAGGCTCCACTGCTGTCTATGAGAGTCAGGAACACTAATGGTGAGCACAGGCTCCACTGCTGTCTATGAGAGTCAGGAACACTGATGGTGAGCACAGGCTCCGCTGCTGTCTATGAGAGTCAGAAACACTAATGGTGAGCACAGGCTTCACTGCTGTCTATGAGAGTCAGAAACTCTAATGGTGAGCACAGGCTCCGCTGCTGTCTATGAGAGTCAGAAACACTAATGGTGAGCACAGGCTCCGCTGCTGTCTATGAGAGTCAGGAACACTGATGGTGAGCACAGGCTCCGCTGCTGTCTATGAGAGTCAGGAACACTAATGGTGAGCACAGGCTCCGCTGCTGTCTATGAGAGTCAGGAACACTGATGGTGAGCACAGGCTCCACTGCTGTCTATGAGAGTCAGAAACTCTAATGGTGAGCACAGGCTTCACTGCTGTCTATGAGAGTCAGGAACACTGATGGTGAGCACAGGCTCCACTGCTGTCTATGAGAGTCAGGAACACTAATGGTGAGCACAGGCTCCGCTGCTGTCTATGAGAGTCAGGAACACTGATGGTGAGCACAGGCTCCACTGCTGTCTATGAGAGTCAGAAACTCTAATGGTGAGCACAGGCTCCACTGCTGTCTATGAGAGTCAGAAACTCTAATGGTGAGCATAGGCTCCACTGCTGTCTATGAGAGTCAGAAACTCTAATGGTGAGCACAGGCTCCGCTGCTGTCTATGAGTGTTAGGAACACTAATGGTGAGCACAGGCTCCACTGCTGTCTATGAGAGTCAGGAACACTGATGGTGAGCACAGGCTCCACTGCTGTCTATGAGAGTCAGAAACTCTAATGGTGAGCACAGGCTCCGCTGCTGTCTATAAGAGTCAGGAACACTAATGGTGAGCACAGGCTCCGCTGCTGTCTATGAGAGTCAGGAACACTGATGGTGAGCACAGGCTCCACTGCTGTCTATGAGAGTCAGAAACTCTAATGGTGAGCACAGGCTCCACTGCTGTCTATGAGAGTCAGAAACTCTAATGGTGAGCACAGGCTCCGCTGCTGTCTATGAGTGTTAGGAACACTAATGGTGAGCACAGGCTCCACTGCTGTCTATGAGAGTCAGGAACACTGATGGTGAGCACAGGCTCCACTGCTGTCTATGAGAGTCAGGAACACTGATGGTGAGCACAGGCTCCGCTGCTGTCTATGAGAGTCAGGAACACTAATGGTGAACACAGGCTCCGCTGCTGTCTATGAGAGTCAGAAACACTAATGGTGAGCACAGGCTCCACTGCTGTCTATGAGAGTCAGAAACACTAATGGTGAGCACAGGCTCCGCTGCTGTCTATGAGAGTCAGAAACACTAATGGTGAGCACAGGCTCCGCTGCTGTCTATGAGTGTCAGGAACACTAATGGTGAGCACAGGCTCCACTGCTGTCTATGAGAGTCAGAAACACTAATGGTGAGCACAGACTCCGCTGCTGTCTATGAATGTCAGGAACACTAATGGTGAGCACAGGCTCCACTGCTGTCTATGAGAGTCAGAAATACTAATGGTGAGCACAGGCTCCACTGCTGTCTACGAGAGTCAGGAACACTAATGGTGAGCACAGGCTCCACTGCTGTCTATGAGAGTCAGGAACACTAATGGTGAGCACAGGCTCCGCTGCTGTCTATGAGAGTCAGAAACACTAATGGTGAGCACAGGCTTCACTGCTGTCTATGAGAGTCAGAAACACTAATGGTGAGCACAGGCTCCGCTGCTGTCTATGAGAGTCAGAAACACTAATGGTGAGCACAGGCTCTGCTGCTGTCTATGAGAGTCAGGAACACTGATGGTGAGCACAGGCTCCGCTGCTGTCTATGAGAGTCAGGAACACTAATGGTGAGCACAGGCTCCGCTGCTGTCTATGAGAGTCAGGAACACTGATGGTGAGCACAGGCTCCACTGCTGTCTATGAGAGTCAGAAACTCTAATGGTGAGCACAGGCTCCGCTGCTGTCTATGAGAGTCAGGAACACTAATGGTGAGCACAGGCTCCTCTGCTGTCTATGAGAGTCAGGAACACTAATGGTGAGCACAGGCTCCGCTGCTGTCTATAAGAGTCAGGAACACTGATGGTGAGCACAGGCTCCACTGCTGTCTATGAGAGTCAGAAACTCTAATGGTGAGCACAGGCTCCGCTGCTGTCTATGAGAGTCAGGAACACTAATGGTGAGCACAGGCTCCGCTGCTGTCTATGAGAGTCAGGAACACTAATGGTAAGCACAGGCTCCGCTGCTGTCTATGAGAGTCAGAAACTCTAATGGTGAGCACAGGCTCCGCTGCTGTCTATGAGAGTCAGGAACACTAATGGTGAGCACAGGCTCCGCTGCTGTCTATGAGAGTCAGGAACACTGATGGTGAGCACAGGCTCCACTGCTGTCTATGAGAGTCAGAAACTCTAATGGTGAGCACAGGCTCCACTGCTGTCTATGAGAGTCAGAAACTCTAATGGTGAGCACAGGCTCCGCTGCTGTCTATGAGTGTTAGGAACACTAATGGTGAGCACAGGCTCCACTGCTGTCTATGAGAGTCAGGAACACTGATGGTGAGCACAGGCTCCACTGCTGTCTATGAGAGTCAGGAACACTGATGGTGAGCACAGGCTCCGCTGCTGTCTATGAGAGTCAGGAACACTAATGGTGAACACAGGCTCCGCTGCTGTCTATGAGAGTCAGAAACACTAATGGTGAGCACAGGCTCCACTGCTGTCTATGAGAGTCAGAAACACTAATGGTGAGCACAGGCTCCGCTGCTGTCTATGAGAGTCAGAAACACTAATGGTGAGCATAGGCTCCGCTGCTGTCTATGAGTGTCAGGAACACTAATGGTGAGCACAGGCTCCACTGCTGTCTATGAGAGTCAGAAACACTAATGGTGAGCACAGACTCCGCTGCTGTCTATGAATGTCAGGAACACTAATGGTGAGCACAGGCTCCACTGCTGTCTATGAGAGTCAGAAATACTAATGGTGAGCACAGGCTCCACTGCTGTCTATGAGAGTCAGGAACACTAATGGTGAGCACAGGCTCCACTGCTGTCTATGAGAGTCAGGAACACTAATGGTGAGCACAGGCTCCGCTGCTGTCTATGAGAGTCAGAAACACTAATGGTGAGCACAGGCTTCACTGCTGTCTATGAGAGTCAGAAACACTAATGGTGAGCACAGGCTCCGCTGCTGTCTATGAGAGTCAGAAACACTAATGGTGAGCACAGGCTCTGCTGCTGTCTATGAGAGTCAGGAACACTGATGGTGAGCACAGGCTCCGCTGCTGTCTATGAGAGTCAGGAACACTAATGGTGAGCACAGGCTCCGCTGCTGTCTATGAGAGTCAGGAACACTGATGGTGAGCACAGGCTCCACTGCTGTCTATGAGAGTCAGAAACTCTAATGGTGAGCACAGGCTCCGCTGCTGTCTATGAGAGTCAGGAACACTAATGGTGAGCACAGGCTCCTCTGCTGTCTATGAGAGTCAGGAACACTAATGGTGAGCACAGGCTCCGCTGCTGTCTATGAGAGTCAGGAACACTGATGGTGAGCACAGGCTCCACTGCTGTCTATGAGAGTCAGAAACTCTAATGGTGAGCACAGGCTCCGCTGCTGTCTATGAGAGTCAGAAATACTAATGGTGAGCACAGGCTCCACTGCTGTCTATGAGAGTCAGGAACACTAATGGTGAGCACAGGCTCCACTGCTGTCTATGAGAGTCAGGAACACTGATGGTGAGCACAGGCTCCACTGCTGTCTATGAGAGTCAGGAACACTGATGGTGAGCACAGGCTCCACTGCTGTCTATGAGAGTCAGGAACACTAATGGTGAGCACAGGCTCCACTGCTGTCTATGAGAGTCAGAAACACTAATGGTGAGCACAGGCTCCACTGCTGTCTATGAGAGTCAGAAACACTGATGGTGAGCACAGGCTCCACTGCTGTCTATGAGAGTCAGGAACACTAATGGTGAGCACAGGCTCCACTGCTGTCTATGAGAGTCATAAACTCTAATGGTGAGCACAGGCTCCGCTGCTGTCTATGAGAGTCAGGAACACTAATGGTGAGCACAGGCTTCGCTGCTGTCTATGAGAGTCAGGAACACTAATGGTGAGCACAGGCTCCGCTGCTGTCTATGAGAGTCAGGAACACTAATGGTGAGCACAGGCTCCACTGCTGTCTATGAGAGTCAGAAACACTAATGGTGAGCACAGGCTCCACTGCTGTCTATGAGAGTCAGGAACACTGATGGTGAGCACAGGCTCCACTGCATCACGGTGGATGCATGCCTGCCCGGCTGTAGCCATGCGTGCTTACATCAGTGTAAATGCAGCCTAAGTATGCACCATCTTTATCATCCGGCATCAGTCACTGTGATACATCTGCAGACAGGGCTTAATTATAGGGGTGGGGGGTGTCGAGGGTGCACGCCCCAGGACCCCCACCACTTTCCCTTTAAAGGGGCCCTCACCAAATGTGGGTGATTCAGGCGCATGACCTGCCGAAAAGCCCACAGGACATATAGAGTATTCGCGCAGAGTGTGACGTCACTGTGCCGCCAGAATACCTCCAGATACTACATCCACATTTATTACTGACTGCATCACATTTATTACTGACTGCACCACATTTATTACTGACTGCATCACATTTATTACTGACTGCACCACATTTATTACTGACTACATCACATTTATTACTGACTGCACCACATTTATTACTGACTGCATCACATTTATTACTGACTGCACCACATTTATCACTGACTGCATCACATTTATTACTGACTGCATCACATTTATTACTGACTACATCACATTTATTACTGACTGCACCACATTTATTACTGACTGCACCACATTTATTACTGACTACATCACATTTATTACTGACTGCATCACATTTATTACTGACTGCACCACATTTATTACTGACTGCATCACATTTATTACTGACTGTATCACATTTATTACTGACTGCATCACATTTATTACTGACTGCACCACATTTATCACTGACTGCATCACATTTATTACTGACTACTCCACATTTATTACTGACTGCATCACATTTATTACTGACTGCATCACATTTATTACTGACTACATCACATTTATTACTGACTGCACCACATTTATTACTGACTGCACCACATTTATTACTGACTGCATCACATTTATTACTGACTGTATCACATTTATTACTGACTGCACCACATTTATTACTGACTGCATCACATTTATTACTGACTGCATCACATTTATTACTGACTGCACCACATTTATTACTGACTGCATCACATTTATTACTGACTGCATCACATTTATTACTGACTGCACCACATTTATTACTGACTGCACCACATTTATTACTGACTACATCACATTTATTACTGACTGCACCACATTTATTACTGACTGTATCACATTTATTACTGACTGCTCCACATTTATTACTGACTGCTCCACATTTATTACTGACTGCATCACATTTATTACTGACTGCATCACATTTATTACTGACTGCTCCACATTTATTACTGACTGCTCCACATTTATTACTGACTGCATCACATTTATTACTGACTGCACCACATTTATTACTGACTACATCACATTTATTACTGACTGCTCCACATTTATTACTGACTGTATCACATTTATTACTGACTGCATCACATTTATCACTGACTGCATCACATTTATTACTGACTGCTCCACATTTATTACTGACTGCATCACATTTATTACTGACTGCACCACATTTATTACCGACTGTATCACATTTATAACTGACTGCACCACATTTATTACTGACTGCATCACATTTATTACTGACTGCACCACATTTATTAACGACTGTATCACATTTATTACTGACTGCACCACATTTATTACTGACTGCTCCACATTTATTACTGACTGCATCACATTTATTACTGACTGCACCACATTTATTAACGACTGTATCACATTTATTACTGACTGCATCACATTTATTACTGACTGCTCCACATTTATTACTGACTGCTCCACATTTATTACTGACTGTATCACATTTATTACTGACTGCATCACATTTATTACTGACTGCTCCACATTTATCACTGACTGTATCACATTTATTACTGACTGTATCACATTTATTACTGACTGCACCACATTTATTACTCACTGCATCACATTTATTACTGACTGTATCGCATTTATTACTGACTACATCACATTTATTACTGACTGTATCACATTTATTACTGACTACATCACATTTATTACTGACTGTATCACATTTATTACTGACTGCATCACATTTATTACTGACTGTATCACATTTATTACTGACCGCATTACATTTATTACTGACTGCACCACATTTATTACTGACTGTATCACATTTATTACTGACTGTATCACATTTATTACTGACTGCTCCACATTTATTACTGACTACATCACATTTATTACTGACTGCTCCACATTTATTACTGACTGCTCCACATTTATTACTGACTACATCACATTTATTACTGACTGCATCACATTTATTACTGACTGCTCCACATTTATTACTGACTACATCACATTTAATACTGACTGCATCACATTTATCACTGACTGCATCACATTTATTACTGACTGCACCACATTTATTACTGACTGCATCACATTTATCACTGACTGCATCACATTTATTACTGACTGCTCCACATTTATTACTGACTGCATCACATTTATTACTGACTGCTCCACATTTATTACTGACTGCTCCACATTTATTACTGACTGCTCCACATTTATTACTGACTGCTCCACATTTATTACTGATTGCATCACATTTATTACTGACTGCACCACATTTATTACTGACCGCTCCACATTTATTACTGACTGCACCACATTTATTACTGACTGCACCACATTTATTACTGACTGCATCACATTTATTACTGACTGCATCACATTTATTACTGACTGCACCACATTTATTACTGACTGTATCACATTTATTACTGACTGCACCACATTTATTACTGACTGCATCACATTTATTACTGACTGCTCCACATTTATTACTGACTGCTCCACATTTATTACTGACTGTATCACATTTATTACTGACTACATAACATTTATTACTGACTGCACCACATTTATTACTGACTGCACCACATTTATTACTGACTGCATCACATTTATTACTGACTGCTCCACATTTATTACTGACTGCACCACATTTATTACTGACTGCATCACATTTATTACTGACTGCACCACATTTATTACTGACTGCTCCACATTTATTACTGACTGCATCACATTTATTACTGACTGCTCCACATTTATTACTGACTACATCACATTTATTACTGACTGTATCACATTTATTACTGACTGCATCACATTTATTACTGACTGTACCACATTTATTACTGACTACATCACATTTATTACTGACTGTATCACATTTATTACTGACTGCACCACATTTATTACTGACTGCAACATTTATTACTGACTGCTCCACATTTATTACTGACTGCACCACATTTATTACTGACTGCATCACATTTATCACTGACTGCTCCACATTTATTACTGACTGCATCACATTTATTACTGACTACATCACATTTTTTACTGACTGCACCACATTTATTACTGACTGCTCCACATTTATAACTGATTGCTCTACATTTATTACTGACTACATCACATTTATTACTGACTGTACCACATTTATTACTGACTGCATCACATTTATTACTGACTGCTCCACATTTATTACTGACTGCTCCACATTTATTACTGACTGCTCCACATTTATTACTGACTACATCACATTTATTACTGACTGTATCACATTTATTACTGACTGCATCACATTTATTACTGACTACATCACATTTATTACTGACTACATCACATTTATTACTGACTGTATCACATTTATTACTGACTGCTCCACATTTATTACTGACTACATCACATTTATTACTGACTGCACCATATTTATTACTGACTGTATCACATTTATTACTGACTGCATCACATTTATTACTGACTACATCACATTTAATACTGACTGCTCCACATTTATTACTGACTGCATCACATTTATTACTGACTGCACCACATTTATTACTGACTGCATCACATTTATCACTGACTGCATCACATTTATTACTGACTGCTCCACATTTATTACTGACTGCATCACATTTATTACTGACTGCATCACATTTATTACT
Source organism: Engystomops pustulosus (assembly GCF_040894005.1). Lineage (NCBI taxonomy): Eukaryota > Metazoa > Chordata > Amphibia > Anura > Leptodactylidae > Engystomops > Engystomops pustulosus. The sequence continues at coordinate 5,703,727 of NC_092420.1, forward strand.
GACTGCATCACATTTATTACTGACTGCACCACATTTATTACTGACTGCACCACATTTATTACCGACTGTATCACATTTATTACTGACTGCACCACATTTATTACTGACTGCACCACATTTATTACTGACTGTATCACATTTATTACTGACTGCATCACATTTATTACTGACTGCATCACATTTATTACTGACTGCATCACATTTATTACTGACTGCACCACATTTATTACTGACTGCATCACATTTATTACTGACTGCATCACATTTATTACTGACTGCATCACATTTATTACTGACTGCATCACATTTATTACTGACTGCACCACATTTATTACTGACTGCATCACATTTATTACTGACTGCATCACATTTATTACTGACTGCACCACATTTATTACTGACTGCTCCACATTTATTACTGACTGCATCACATTTATTACTGACTGCACCACATTTATTACTGACTGCACCACATTTATTACTGACTGCATCACATTTATTACTGACTGCACCACATTTATTACTGACTGCACCACATTTATTACTGACTGTATCACATTTATTACTGACTGCTCCACATTTATTACTGACTGCTCCACATTTATTACTGACTGCATCACATTTATTACTGACTGCATCACATTTATTACTGACTGCACCACATTTATTACCGACTGTATCACATTTATTACTGACTGCATCACATTTATTACTGACTGCTCCACATTTATTACTGACTGCTCCACATTTATTACTGACTGCTCCACATTTATTACTGACTGCTCCACATTTATTACTGACTGCTCCACATTTATCACTGACTGTATCACATTTATTACTGACTGCTCCACATTTATCACTGACTGTATCACATTTATTACTGACTGCTCCACATTTATTACTGACTGCTCCACATTTATTACTGACTGTACCACATTTATCACTGACCGCATCACATTTATTACTGACTGCTCCACATTTATCACTGACTGTATCACATTTATTACTGACTGCTCCACATTTATTACTGACTGCATCACATTTATTACTGACTGCTCCACATTTATAACTGACTGTTTCACATTTATTACTGACTGCTCCACATTTATAACTGACTGTTTCACATTTATTACTGACTGCTCCACATTTATTACTGACTGCATCACATTTATTACTGACTGCTCCACATTTATTACTGACTACATCACATTTATTACTGACTACATCACATTTATTACTGACTGCACCACATTTATTACTGACTGCATCACATTTATTACTGACTGCATCACATTTATTACTGACTGCACCACATTTATTACTGACTGCATCACATTTATTACTGACTGCATCACATTTATTACTGACTGTACCACATTTATTACTGACTGTATCATATTTATCACTGACTGCACCACATTTATTACTGACTGCATCACATTTATCACTGACTGCATCACATTTATTACTGACTGCTCCACATTTATTACTGACTGTATCACATTTATTACTGACTGCTCCACATTTATTACTGACTGCATCACATTTATTACTGACTGCTCCACATTTATTACTGACTGCTCCACATTTATTACTGACTGCACCACATTTATTACTGACTGCATCACATTTATCACTGACTGCATCACATTTATTACTGACTGCTCCACATTTATTACTGACTGCATCACATTTATTACTGACTGCTCCACATTTATTACTGACTGCTCCACATTTATTACTGACTGCATCACATTTATTACTGACTGCATCACATTTATTACTGACTGCACCACATTTATTACCGACTGTATCACATTTATTACTGACTGCACCACATTTATTACTGACTGCATCACATTTATTACTGACTGCTCCACATTTATTACTGACTGCTCCACATTTATTACTGACTGTATCACATTTATTACTGACTACATCACATTTATTACTGACTGCACCACATTTATTACTGACTGCACCACATTTATTACTGACTGCATCACATTTATTACTGACTGTATCGCATTTATTACTGACTGCATCACATTTATTACTGACTGCTCCACATTTATTACTGACTGCATCACATTTATTACTGACTGTATCACATTTATTACTGACTGCACCACATTTATTACTGACTGCATCACATTTATTACTGACTGCTCCACATTTATTACTGACTGCACCACATTTATTACTGACTGCTCCACATTTATTACTGACTGCTCCACATTTATTACTGACTGCATCACATTTATTACTGACTGCTCCACATTTATTACTGACTGTATCACATTTATTACTGACCTCATCACATTTATTACTGACTACATCACATTTATTACTGACTGCTCCACATTTATTACTGACTGTATCACATTTATTACTGACTGTATCACATTTATTACTGACTGCTCCACATTTATCTCTGACTGCACCACATTTATTACTGACTGCACCACATTTATTACTGACTGTATCACATTTATTACTGACTGCTCCACATTTATCTCTGACTACATCACATTTATTACTGACTGCACCACATTTATTACTGACTGCACCACATTTATTACTGACTGCTCCACATTTATTACTGACTACATCACATGTATTACTGACTGTATCACATTTATTACTGACTGTATCACATTTATTACTGACTGCTCCACATTTATTACTGACTGCACCACATTTATTACTGACTGCACCACATTTATTACTGACTGTATCACATTTATTACTGACTGCATCACATTTATTACTGACTACATCACATTTATTACTGACTGCATCACATTTATTACTGACTGCACCACATTTATTACTAACTGCACCACATTTATTACTGACTGCTCCACATTTATTACTGACTGCATCACATTTATTACTGACTGCATCACATTTATTACTGACTGCTCCACATTTATTACTGACTGCATCACATTTATTACTGATTGTATCACATTTATTACTGACTGTATCACATTTATTACTGACTACATCACATTTATTACTGACTGCACCACATTTATTACTGACTGCATCACATTTATTACTGACTGCACCACATTTATTACTGACTGCATCACATTTATTACTGACTACATCACATTTATTACTGACTGCATCACATTTATTACTGACTGCACTACATTTATTACTGACTACATCACATTTATTACTGACTGCTCCACATTTATTACTGACTGTATCACATTTATTACTGACTGCACCACATTTATTACTGACTGCACCACATTTATTACTGACTGCATCACATTTATTACTGACTGCATCACATTTATTACTGACTGTATCACATTTATTACTGACTACATCACATTTATTACTGACTGCACCACATTTATTACTGACTGTATCACATTTATTACTGACTGCTCCACATTTATTACTGACTGCTCCACATTTATTACTGACTACATCACATTTATTACTGACTGTATCACATTTATTACTGACTGCTCCACATTTATTACTGACTGCATCACATTTATTACTGACTGCATCACATTTATTACTGACTGCACCACATTTATTACTGACTGCATCACATTTATTACTGACTGTATCACATTTATTACTGACTGCTCCACATTTATTACTGACTGCATCACATTTATTACTGACTGCATCACATTTATTACTGACTGCATCACATTTATTACTATCTGCATCACATTTATTACTGACTACATCACATTTATTACTGACTGCACCACATTTATTACTGACTGCTCCACATTTATTACTGACTACATCACATTTTTTACTGACTGCACCACATTTATTACTGACTGCACCACATTTATTACTGACTGCATCACATTTATTACTGACTGCATCACATTTATTACTGACTGCTCCACATTTATTACTGACTACATCACATTTATTACTGACTGCACCACATTTATTACTGACTGTACCACATTTATTACTGACTGCATCACATTTATTACTGACTGCTCCACATTTATTACTGACTGCTCCACATTTATTACTGACTACATCACATTTATTACTGACTGCTCCACATTTATTACTGACTGCATCACATTTATTACTGACTGCATCACATTTATTACTGACTGCACCACATTTATTACTGACTGCATCACATTTATTACTGACTGCATCACATTTATTACTGACTGCACCACATTTATTACTGACTACATCACATTTATTACTGACTGTATCACATTTATTACTGACTACATCACATTTATTACTGACTGTATCACATTTATTACTGACTGCACCACATTTATTACTGACTACATCACATTTATTACTGACTGTATCACATTTATTACTGACTACATCACATTTATTACTGACTGTATCACATTTATTACTGACTGTATCACATTTATTACTGACTGTATCACATTTATTACTGACTGCTCCACATTTATTACTGACTGTATCACATTTATTACTGACTACATCACATTTATTACTGACTACTCCACATTTATTACTGACTGCTCCACATTTATTACTGACTGCTCCACATTTATTACTGACTGCACCACATTTATTACTGACTGCATCACATTTATTACTGACTGCATCACATTTATTACTGACTGCACCACATTTATTACTGACTGTATCACATTTATTACTGACTACATCACATTTATTACTGACTGTATCACATTTATTACTGACTGTATCACATTTATTACTGACTGCTCCACATTTATTACTGACTGTATCACATTTATTACTGACTACATCACATTTATTACTGACTACTCCACATTTATTACTGACTGCTCCACATTTATTACTGACTGCTCCACATTTATTACTGACTGCTCCACATTTATTACTGACTGCACCACATTTATTACTGACTGCATCACATTTATTACTGACTGCTCCACATTTATTACTGACTGTATCACATTTATTACTGACTACATCACATTTATTACTGACTGCTCCACATTTATTACTGACTGCTCCACATTTATTACTGACTGCATCACATTTATTACTGACTGTATCACATTTATTACTGACTGCATCACATTTATTACTGACTACATCACATTTATTACTGACTGTATCACATTTATTACTGACTACACCACATTTATTACTGACTGCATCACATTTATTACTGACTGCATCACATTTATTACTGACTGTATCACATTTATTACTGACTGCTCCACATTTATTACTGACTGCTCCACATTTATTACTGACTGCATCACATTTATTACTGACTGCATCACATTTATTACTGACTGCATCACATTTATTACTGACTGTATCACATTTATTACTGACTGTATCACATTTATTACTGACTACATCACATTTATTACTGACTGCTCCACATTTATTACTGACTGCTCCACATTTATTACTGACTGCATCACATTTATTACTGACTGTATCACATTTATTACTGACTGCATCACATTTATTACTGACTGCTCCACATTTATTACTGACTGCATCACATTTATTACTGACTGCATCACATTTATTACTGACTGCTCCACATTTATTACTGACTACATCACATTTATTACTGACTGCTCCACATTTATTACTGACTGCATCACATTTATTACTGACTGTATCACATTTATTACTGACTGCATCACATTTATTACTGACTGCATCACATTTATTACTGACTGCATCACATTTATTACTGGCTGTATCACATTTATTACTGACTGCTCCACATTTATTACTGACTGTATCACATTTATTACTGACTGCATCACATTTATTACTGACTGCTCCACATTTATTACTGACTGCACCACATTTATTACTGACTGCATCACATTTATTACTGACTGCATCACATTTATTACTGACTGCACCACATTTATTACTGACTGCACCACATTTATTACTGACTACATCACATTTATTACTGACTGCACCACATTTATTACTGACTGTATCACATTTATTACTGACTGCTCCACATTTATTACTGACTGCTCCACATTTATTACTGACTGCATCACATTTATTACTGACTGCATCACATTTATTACTGACTGCTCCACATTTATTACTGACTGCTCCACATTTATTACTGACTGCATCACATTTATTACTGACTGCACCACATTTATTACTGACTACATCACATTTATTACTGACTGCTCCACATTTATTACTGACTGTATCACATTTATTACTGACTGCATCACATTTATCACTGACTGCATCACATTTATTACTGACTGCTCCACATTTATTACTGACTGCATCACATTTATTACTGACTGCACCACATTTATTACCGACTGTATCACATTTATAACTGACTGCACCACATTTATTACTGACTGCATCACATTTATTACTGACTGCACCACATTTATTAACGACTGTATCACATTTATTACTGACTGCACCACATTTATTACTGACTGCTCCACATTTATTACTGACTGCATCACATTTATTACTGACTGCACCACATTTATTAACGACTGTATCACATTTATTACTGACTGCATCACATTTATTACTGACTGCTCCACATTTATTACTGACTGCTCCACATTTATTACTGACTGTATCACATTTATTACTGACTGCATCACATTTATTACTGACTGCTCCACATTTATCACTGACTGCACCACATTTATTACTGACTGCTCCACATTTATTACTGACTGCTCCACATTTATTACTGACTGCATCACATTTATTACTGACTGTATCACATTTATTACTGACTGTATCACATTTATTACTGACTGCACCACATTTATTACTGACTGCACCACATTTATTACTCACTGCATCACATTTATTACTGACTGTATCGCATTTATTACTGACTACATCACATTTATTACTGACTGTATCACATTTATTACTGACTACATCACATTTATTACTGACTGTATCACATTTATTACTGACTGCATCACATTTATTACTGACTGTATCACATTTATTACTGACCGCATTACATTTATTACTGACTGCACCACATTTATTACTGACTGTATCACATTTATTACTGACTGTATCACATTTATTACTGACTGCTCCACATTTATTACTGACTACATCACATTTATTACTGACTGCTCCACATTTATTACTGACTGCTCCACATTTATTACTGACTACATCACATTTATTACTGACTGCATCACATTTATTACTGACTGCTCCACATTTATTACTGACTACATCACATTTAATACTGACTGCATCACATTTATCACTGACTGCATCACATTTATTACTGACTGCACCACATTTATTACTGACTGCATCACATTTATCACTGACTGCATCACATTTATTACTGACTGCTCCACATTTATTACTGACTGCATCACATTTATTACTGACTGCTCCACATTTATTACTGACTGCTCCACATTTATTACTGACTGCTCCACGTTTATTACTGATTGCATCACATTTATTACTGACTGCACCACATTTATTACTGACCGCTCCACATTTATTACTGACTGCACCACATTTATTACTGACTGCACCACATTTATTACTGACTGCATCACATTTATTACTGACTGCATCACATTTATTACTGACTGCACCACATTTATTACTGACTGTATCACATTTATTACTGACTGCACCACATTTATTACTGACTGCATCACATTTATTACTGACTGCTCCACATTTATTACTGACTGCTCCACATTTATTACTGACTGTATCACATTTATTACTGACTACATAACATTTATTACTGACTGCACCACATTTATTACTGACTGCACCACATTTATTACTGACTGCATCACATTTATTACTGACTGCTCCACATTTATTACTGACTGCACCACATTTATTACTGACTGCATCACATTTATTACTGACTGCACCACATTTATTACTGACTGCTCCACATTTATTACTGACTGCATCACATTTATTACTGACTGCTCCACATTTATTACTGACTACATCACATTTATTACTGACTGTATCACATTTATTACTGACTGCATCACATTTATTACTGACTGTACCACATTTATTACTGACTACATCACATTTATTACTGACTGTATCACATTTATTACTGACTGCACCACATTTATTACTGACTGCAACATTTATTACTGACTGCTCCACATTTATTACTGACTGCACCACATTTATTACTGACTGCATCACATTTATCACTGACTGCTCCACATTTATTACTGACTGCATCACATTTATTACTGACTACATCACATTTTTTACTGACTGCACCACATTTATTACTGACTGCTCCACATTTATAACTGATTGCTCCACATTTATTACTGACTACATCACATTTATTACTGACTGTACCACATTTATTACTGACTGCATCACATTTATTACTGACTGCTCCACATTTATTACTGACTGCTCCACATTTATTACTGACTGCTCCACATTTATTACTGACTACATCACATTTATTACTGACTGTATCACATTTATTACTGACTGCATCACATTTATTACTGACTACATCACATTTATTACTGACTACATCACATTTATTACTGACTGTATCACATTTATTACTGACTGCTCCACATTTATTACTGACTACATCACATTTATTACTGACTGCACCATATTTATTACTGACTGTATCACATTTATTACTGACTGCATCACATTTATTACTGACTACATCACATTTAATACTGACTGCTCCACATTTATTACTGACTGCATCACATTTATTACTGACTGCACCACATTTATTACTGACTGCATCACATTTATCACTGACTGCATCACATTTATTACTGACTGCTCCACATTTATTACTGACTGCATCACATTTATTACTGACTGCATCACATTTATTACTGACTGCACCACATTTATTACTGACTGCACCACATTTATTACCGACTGTATCACATTTATTACTGACTGCACCACATTTATTACTGACTGCACCACATTTATTACTGACTGCATCACATTTATTACTGACTGTATCACATTTATTACTGACTGCATCACATTTATTACTGACTGCATCACATTTATTACTGACTGCATCACATTTATTACTGACTGCACCACATTTATTACTGACTGCATCACATTTATTACTGACTGCATCACATTTATTACTGACTGCATCACATTTATTACTGACTGCATCACATTTATTACTGACTGCACCACATTTATTACTGACTGCATCACATTTATTACTGACTGCATCACATTTATTACTGACTGCACCACATTTATTACTGACTGCTCCACATTTATTACTGACTGCATCACATTTATTACTGACTGCACCACATTTATTACTGACTGCATCACATTTATTACTGACTGCATCACATTTATTACTGACTGCACCACATTTATTACCGACTGTATCACATTTATTACTGACTGCATCACATTTATTACTGACTGCTCCACATTTATTACTGACTGCTCCACATTTATTACTGACTGTATCACATTTATTACTGACTGCATCACATTTATTACTGACTGCTCCACATTTATCACTGACTGTATCACATTTATTACTGACTGCTCCACATTTATCACTGACTGTATCACATTTATTACTGACTGCTCCACATTTATTACTGACTGCTCCACATTTATTACTGACTGTACCACATTTATCACTGACCGCATCACATTTATTACTGACTGCATCACATTTATTACTGACTGCTCCACATTTATTACTGACTGCTCCACATTTATTACTGACTGTACCACATTTATCACTGACCGCATCACATTTATTACTGACTGCATCACATTTATTACTGACTGCTCCACATTTATCACTGACTGTATCACATTTATTACTGACTGCTCCACATTTATCACTGACTGTATCACATTTATTACTGACTGCATCACATTTATTACTGACTGCTCCACATTTATAACTGACTGTTTCACATTTATTACTGACTGCTCCACATTTATAACTGACTGTTTCACATTTATTACTGACTGCTCCACATTTATTACTGACTGCATCACATTTATTACTGACTGCTCCACATTTATTACTGACTACATCACATTTATTACTGACTACATCACATTTATTACTGACTGCACCACATTTATTACTGACTGCATCACATTTATTACTGACTGCATCACATTTATTACTGACTGCACCACATTTATTACTGACTGCATCACATTTATTACTGACTGCATCACATTTATTACTGACTGTACCACATTTATTACTGACTGTATCATATTTATCACTGACTGCACCACATTTATTACTGACTGCATCACATTTATCACTGACTGCATCACATTTATTACTGACTGCTCCACATTTATTACTGACTGCTCCACATTTATTACTGACTGCACCACATTTATTACTGACTGCATCACATTTATCACTGACTGCATCACATTTATTACTGACTGCTCCACATTTATTACTGACTGCATCACATTTATTACTGACTGCTCCACATTTATTACTGACTGCTCCACATTTATTACTGACTGCATCACATTTATTACTGACTGCATCACATTTATTACTGACTGCACCACATTTATTACCGACTGTATCACATTTATTACTGACTGCACCACATTTATTACTGACTGCATCACATTTATTACTGACTGCTCCACATTTATTACTGACTGCTCCACATTTATTACTGACTGTATCACATTTATTACTGACTACATCACATTTATTACTGACTGCACCACATTTATTACTGACTGCACCACATTTATTACTGACTGCATCACATTTATTACTGACTGTATCGCATTTATTACTGACTGCATCACATTTATTACTGACTGCTCCACATTTATTACTGACTGCATCACATTTATTACTGACTGTATCACATTTATTACTGACTGCACCACATTTATTACTGACTGCATCACATTTATTACTGACTGCTCCACATTTATTACTGACTGCACCACATTTATTACTGACTGCTCCACATTTATTACTGACTGCTCCACATTTATTACTGACTGCATCACATTTATTACTGACTGCTCCACATTTATTACTGACTGTATCACATTTATTACTGACCTCATCACATTTATTACTGACTACATCACATTTATTACTGACTGCTCCACATTTATTACTGACTGTATCACATTTATTACTGACTGTATCACATTTATTACTGACTGCTCCACATTTATCTCTGACTGCACCACATTTATTACTGACTGCACCACATTTATTACTGACTGTATCACATTTATTACTGACTGCTCCACATTTATCTCTGACTACATCACATTTATTACTGACTGCACCACATTTATTACTGACTGCACCACATTTATTACTGACTGCTCCACATTTATTACTGACTACATCACATTTATTACTGACTGTATCACATTTATTACTGACTGTATCACATTTATTACTGACTGCTCCACATTTATTACTGACTGCACCACATTTATTACTGACTGCACCACATTTATTACTGACTGTATCACATTTATTACTGACTGCATCACATTTATTACTGACTACATCACATTTATTACTGACTGCATCACATTTATTACTGACTGCACCACATTTATTACTAACTGCACCACATTTATTACTGACTGCTCCACATTTATTACTGACTGCATCACATTTATTACTGACTGCATCACATTTATTACTGACTGCTCCACATTTATTACTGACTGCATCACATTTATTACTGATTGTATCACATTTATTACTGACTGTATCACATTTATTACTGACTACATCACATTTATTACTGACTGCACCACATTTATTACTGACTGCATCACATTTATTACTGACTGCACCACATTTATTACTGACTGCATCACATTTATTACTGACTACATCACATTTATTACTGACTGCATCACATTTATTACTGACTGCACTACATTTATTACTGACTACATCACATTTATTACTGACTGCTCCACATTTATTACTGACTGCATCACATTTATTACTGACTGCTCCACATTTATTACTGACTGTATCACATTTATTACTGACTACATCACATTTATTACTGACTGTATCACATTTATTACTGACTGCACCACATTTATTACTGACTGCACCACATTTATTACTGACTGCATCACATTTATTACTGACTGCATCACATTTATTACTGACTGTATCACATTTATTACTGACTACATCACATTTATTACTGACTGCACCACATTTATTACTGACTGTATCACATTTATTACTGACTGCATCACATTTATTACTGACTGTATCACATTTATTACTGACTGCTCCACATTTATTACTGACTGCATCACATTTATTACTGACTGCATCACATTTATTACTGACTGCACCACATTTATTACTGACTGCATCACATTTATTACTGACTGTATCACATTTATTACTGACTGCTCCACATTTATTACTGACTGCATCACATTTATTACTGACTGCATCACATTTATTACTGACTGCATCACATTTATTACTATCTGCATCACATTTATTACTGACTACATCACATTTATTACTGACTGCACTACATTTATTACTGACTGCTCCACATTTATTACTGACTACATCACATTTATTACTGACTGCACCACATTTATTACTGACTGCTCCACATTTATTACTGACTACATCACATTTTTTACTGACTGCACCACATTTATTACTGACTGCACCACATTTATTACTGACTGCATCACATTTATTACTGACTGCATCACATTTATTACTGACTGCTCCACATTTATTACTGACTACATCACATTTATTACTGACTGCACCACATTTATTACTGACTGTATCACATTTATTACTGACTGTATCACATTTATTACCGACTACATCACATTTATTACTGACTGTACCACATTTATTACTGACTGCATCACATTTATTACTGACTGCTCCACATTTATTACTGACTGCTCCACATTTATTACTGACTACATCACATTTATTACTGACTGCTCCACATTTATTACTGACTGCATCACATTTATTACTGACTGCATCACATTTATTACTGACTGCACCACATTTATTACTGACTGCATCACATTTATTACTGACTGCATCACATTTATTACTGACTGCACCACATTTATTACTGACTGTATCACATTTATTACTGACTACATCACATTTATTACTGACTGTATCACATTTATTACTGACTGTATCACATTTATTACTGACTGTATCACATTTATTACTGACTGCTCCACATTTATTACTGACTGTATCACATTTATTACTGACTACATCACATTTATTACTGACTACTCCACATTTATTACTGACTGCTCCACATTTATTACTGACTGCTCCACATTTATTACTGACTGCACCACATTTATTACTGACTGCATCACATTTATTACTGACTGCATCACATTTATTACTGACTGCACCACATTTATTACTGACTGTATCACATTTATTACTGACTACATCACATTTATTACTGACTGTATCACATTTATTACTGACTGTATCACATTTATTACTGACTGTATCACATTTATTACTGACTGCTCCACATTTATTACTGACTGTATCACATTTATTACTGACTACATCACATTTATTACTGACTACTCCACATTTATTACTGACTGCTCCACATTTATTACTGACTGCTCCACATTTATTACTGACTGCTCCACATTTATTACTGACTGCACCACATTTATTACTGACTGCATCACATTTATTACTGACTGCTCCACATTTATTACTGACTGTATCACATTTATTACTGACTACATCACATTTATTACTGACTGCTCCACATTTATTACTGACTGCTCCACATTTATTACTGACTGCATCACATTTATTACTGACTGTATCACATTTATTACTGACTGCATCACATTTATTACTGACTACATCACATTTATTACTGACTGTATCACATTTATTACTGACTACACCACATTTATTACTGACTGCATCACATTTATTACTGACTGCATCACATTTATTACTGACTGTATCACATTTATTACTGACTGCTCCACATTTATTACTGACTGCTCCACATTTATTACTGACTGCATCACATTTATTACTGACTGCATCACATTTATTACTGACTGCACCACATTTATTACTGACTGCATCACATTTATTACTGACTGTATCACATTTATTACTGACTGTATCACATTTATTACTGACTACATCACATTTATTACTGACTGCTCCACATTTATTACTGACTGCTCCACATTTATTACTGACTGCATCACATTTATTACTGACTGTATCACATTTATTACTGACTGCATCACATTTATTACTGACTGCTCCACATTTATTACTGACTGCATCACATTTATTACTGACTGCATCACATTTATTACTGACTGCTCCACATTTATTACTGACTACATCACATTTATTACTGACTGCTCCACATTTATTACTGACTGCATCACATTTATTACTGACTGTATCACATTTATTACTGACTGCATCACATTTATTACTGACTGCATCACATTTATTACTGACTGTATCACATTTATTACTGACTGCATCACATTTATTACTGACTGTATCACATTTATTACTGACTGCATCACATTTATTACTGACTGCACCACATTTATTACTGACTGCATCACATTTATTACTGACTGCACCACATTTATTACTGACTGCATCACATTTATTACTGACTGCATCACATTTATTACTGATTGTATCACATTTATTACTGACTGCATCACATTTATTACTGACTGCACCACATTTATTACTGACTGCATCACATTTATTACTGACTGCATCACATTTATTACTGATTGTATCACATTTATTACTGACTGCACCACATTTATTACTGACTGCACCACATTTATTACTGACTACATCACATTTATTACTGACTGTATCACATTTATTACTGACTGCATCACATTTATTACTGACTGCACCACATTTATTACTGACTACATCACATTTATTACTGACTGCATCACATTTATTACTGACTGCTCCACATTTATTACTGACTGCATCACATTTATTACTGACTGCACCACATTTATTACTGACTGCACCACATTTATTACTGACTGCATCACATTGATTACTGACTGCTCCACATTGATTACTGACTGCTCCACATTTATTACTGACTGTATCACATTTATTACTGACTGCTCCACATTGATTACTGACTGCTCCACATTGATTACTGACTGCTCCACATTGATTACTGACTGCACCACATTTATTACTGACGGCATCACATTTATTACTGACTGCTCCACATTTATTACTGACGGCATCACATTTATTACTGACTGCTCCACATTTATTACTGACTGCATCACATTTATTACTGACTGCACCACATTTATTACTGACTACATCACATTTATTACTGACTGCATGACATTTATTACTGACTGCACCACATTTATTACTGACTGTATCACATTTATTACTGACTGCATCACATTTATTACTGACTGCACCACATTTATTACTGACTACATCACATTTATTACTGACTGCATCACATTTATTACTGACTGCTCCACATTTATTACTGACTGCATCACATTTATTACTGACTGCACCACATTTATTACTGACTGCACCACATTTATTACTGACTGCATCACATTTATTACTGACTGTATCATATTTATTACTGACTGCATCACATTTATTACTGACTGCTCCACATTTATTACTGACTGCTCCACATTTATTACTGACTGCTCCACATTTATTACTGACTGCTCTACATTTATTACTGACTGTATCACATTTATTACTGACTGCACCACATTTATTACTGACTGCTCCACATTTATTACTGACTGCTCCACATTTATTACTGACTGCTCCACATTTATTACTGACTGCTCTACATTTATTACTGACTATATCACATTTATTACTGACTACATCACATTTATTACTGACTGCTCCACATTGATTACTGACTGCTCCACATTTATTACTGACTGTATCACATTTATTACTGACTGCTCCACATTGATTACTGACTGCTCCACATTGATTACTGACTGCTCCACATTGATTACTGACTGCTCCACATTGATTACTGACTGCACCACATTTATTACTGACGGCATCACATTTATTACTGACTGCTCCACATTTATTACTGACGGCATCACATTTATTACTGACTGCTCCACATTTATTACTGACTGCATCACATTTATTACTGACTGCATCACATTTATTACTGACTGCATCACATTTATTACTGACTACATCACATTTATTACTGACTGCACCACATTTATTACTGACTACATCACATCTATTACTGACTGTATCACATTTATTACTGACTGCTCCACATTTATTACTGACTGCATCACATTTATTACTGACTGCACCACATTTATTACTGACTACATCACATTTATTACTGACTGCACCACATTTATTACTGACTACATCACATTTATTACTGACTGCACCACATTTATTACTGACTACATCACATTTATTACTGACTGCATGACATTTATTACTGACTGCATGACATTTATTACTGACTGCACCACATTTATTACTGACTGCACCACATTTATTACTGACTGCATCACATTTATTACTGACTGCATCACATTTATTACTGACTGCATCACATTTATTACTGACTGTATCACATTTATTACTGACTGCACCACATTTATTACTGACTGCTCCACATTTATTACTGACTGCTCCACATTTATTACTGACTGCATCACATTTATTACTGACTGCTCCACATTTATTACTGACTGCACCACATTTATTACTGACTGCATCACATTTATTACTGACTGTATCACATTTATTACTGACTACATCACATTTATTACTGACTGCATCACATTTATTACTGACTGTACCACATTTATTACTGACTGCATCACATTTATTACTGACTGTATCACATTTATTACTGACTACATCACATTTATTACTGACTGCATGACATTTATTACTGACTGCACCACATTTATTACTGACTGTATCACATTTATTACTGACTGCATCACATTTATTACTGACTGCACCACATTTATTACTGACTACATCACATTTATTACTGACTGCATCACATTTATTACTGACTGCTCCACATTTATTACTGACTGCATCACATTTATTACTGACTGCACCACATTTATTACTGACTGCACCACATTTATTACTGACTGCATCACATTTATTACTGACTGCTCCACATTTATTACTGACTGCTCCACATTTATTACTGACTGCTCCACATTTATTACTGACTGCTCTACATTTATTACTGACTGTATCACATTTATTACTGACTGCACCACATTTATTACTGACTGCTCCACATTTATTACTGACTGCTCCACATTTATTACTGACTGCTCCACATTTATTACTGACTGCTCTACATTTATTACTGACTATATCACATTTATTACTGACTACATCACATTTATTACTGACTGCTCCACATTGATTACTGACTGCTCCACATTTATTACTGACTGTATCACATTTATTACTGACTGCTCCACATTGATTACTGACTGCTCCACATTGATTACTGACTGCTCCACATTGATTACTGACTGCTCCACATTGATTACTGACTGCACCACATTTATTACTGACGGCATCACATTTATTACTGACTGCTCCACATTTATTACTGACGGCATCACATTTATTACTGACTGCTCCACATTTATTACTGACTGCATCACATTTATTACTGACTGCATCACATTTATTACTGACTGCATCACATTTATTACTGACTACATCACATTTATTACTGACTGCACCACATTTATTACTGACTACATCACATCTATTACTGACTGTATCACATTTATTACTGACTGCTCCACATTTATTACTGACTGCATCACATTTATTACTGACTGCATCACATTTATTACTGACTGCTCCACATTTATTACTGACTGCTCCACATTTATTACTGACTGCTCCACATTTATTACTGACTGCATCACATTTATTACTGACTGCATCACATTTATTACTGACTGTATCACATTTATTACTGACTGCACCACATTTATTACTGACTACATCACATTTATTACTGACTGCATGACATTTATTACTGACTGCATGACATTTATTACTGACTGCACCACATTTATTACTGACTGCACCACATTTATTACTGACTGCATCACATTTATTACTGACTGCATCACATTTATTACTGACTGCATCACATTTATTACTGACTGTATCACATTTATTACTGACTGCACCACATTTATTACTGACTGCACCACATTTATTACTGACTGCTCCACATTTATTACTGACTGCTCCACATTTATTACTGACTGCATCACATTTATTACTGACTGCACCACATTTATTACTGACTGTATCACATTTATTACTGACTGCACCACATTTATTACTGACTGCACCACATTTATTACTGACTGCTCCACATTTATTACTGACTGCTCCACATTTATTACTGACTGCATCACATTTATTACTGACTGCACCACATTTATTACTGACTGCATCACATTTATTACTGACTGTATCACATTTATTACTGACTGCATCACATTTATTACTGACTACATCACATTTATTACTGACTGCACCACATTTATTACTGACTGCTCCACAGTTAATACATTGTAGTCGTTAGTGTGTGCAGTGTACTGTGGAGTCTGCAGGGGGCGGCAGATTCATCCAAACTTGCGCCCAGTCTTCATGAATCTGGCGCCCCCTGTGCAGCTTCGGAAGTTGGTGACATTTTTTTCGGTGCACTTTGTTTGTGCTGCAGTATTGTGGTGCACACATTTTTACTGTCTTGTTGGACACAGAGCTGCTGCGAAACTGGCGAAGACACTTTGTAAATATATGTAAAAGAAGTTTCCACGTTCTTTTCAGTACAAATTCAGAAAACGGGTGCAAACACTTTAATAAATGTGGCCAATCGGTTAGTAAATGCATCCTATGTCTATAAGGGCAGCTCGGTGGCTGAGTGGGTAGCACTTCTGCCTTGCAGTGCTGGAGTCCTGCCCACCGAGGTTAACATCTACAAAGAGTTTTATGTTCTCTCCATGTTTGCATGGGTTTCCTCTGGTTCCTCAAGTTTCCTCCCACACTCCAAAACATACTGGTAGGTTGACTAGACTGTGAGCCCCATGGGGACAGGGACCAATTCGGCAAAAGTCTGTGCAGCGCTGCGTAATCTGTGTCCGCTATATAAATAAAGAATTATTATAAGCATAAGCTGTGTCTCCCCCTTGTGGCTGAACACCATAATAACAACCAGGAACATCTGTGACAGCAGTGACTGTGTGACAAGGCAATATCTGGTGATGCAGCCAGTGTAACTGTGTGTCCTCCATACTGAGCGCATGGAGATGATAGATGATGGATGAGGGGTCCACTGGAACAATATTGGCCATATAAGTTTGCATCTGGCCCAAAACACAACAGTACCAGGTCCCCAGTTCTGTCTGTAAAAGCAGCTGAAATTCTCCTTCCAAGCAAGAGAAGAGAGTAATGTATATGTTACATAATCTTTTACATATAGTAAATGTTTATTTGGGAAGGAATTGTTTTATCTTGTGACCAGAAAAGTAGAGAAGTTGTTGTTAAATTCTTGTTCCTTCCACGGCCGTCCACGAGCCACAATCTGCGCCCACATACGATCCGGCAGTGAAATCAATACTAGGAGTGTACAGACTATGATGAGCAATGTGTGAGGTTTTATAATACTTGTGAGCCAGGAGGGGGCGCTCCATGATCTGGTGCAGGTGCTGCTGCGGGTCCATTGTGTGCAGTCGCTGCGGAGGATGAGCTTAGTTTTATTACTTTTCCAGCTTCTGTACAGGAAAAACTGCTGAATATAAACCGAAGTGATGGTAATAGATGTGCAAAGACTGAGAGACGCTGACACCAGATAGCACCCGGGACACTACAGCCAGATAGCACCCAGGACTCTGCGACCAGATAGCACACGGGACACTGCAGCCAGATAGCACCCGGGACACTGCAGCCAGATAGCACCCGGGACACTGCAGCCAGATAGCACCCAGGACTCTGCGACCAGATAGCACCCGGGACACTAAGACCAGATAGCACCCAGGACACTGCGACCAGATAGCACCCGGGATACTGCGACCAGATAGCACCCGGGACACTGCGACCAGATAGCACCCGGGACACTGCGACCACATAGCACCCGGGACACTGCGACCACATAGCACCCGGGACACTGCGACCACATAGCACCCGGGACTCTGCGACCAGATAGCACCCAGGACTCTGCGACCAGATAGCACCCAGGACTCTGCGACCAGATAGCACCCAGGACACTGCGACCAGATAGCACCCGGGACACTGCAACCAGATAGCACTCGGGACGCTGTGACCAGATAGCACCCAGGACACTGCGACCAGCTAGCAGCGGGGACACTCCGACCAGATAACACCCGGGACACTGCGACCAGATAGCACCCGGGACGCTGCGACCAGATAGCACCCGGGACGCTGCGACCAGATAGCACCCAGGACACAGCGACCAGCTAGCACCCAGGACACTGCAACCAGATAGCACCCAGGACACTACGACCAGATAGCATCCGTGACACTGCGACCAGATAGCACCCGGGACACTGCAAGCAGATAGCACCCGGGACCCTGCACTGGCACCACTGAGCTCGTCATCTGACAACCTACAGATATCTGGGACTTACCTCTACCATGGAGCAGTCGGGCAGCCAGGAGGATGTATCCGACCAGTGTAACTATCAGATACTTATCTATAATCTCTACAACCTGCATAATAATCATCTGCTCCAGATCCTTCTCTGCTGATCTGCTAAACTTTCTAAATAATTTTCTAATGAAGATTAAATATATATATATATATTCATACTAATATTTATACAAATATATATTGTATATATATTATAACCCTGGAAATGATAGATTGTTTCAGTCTCATATAAATGAATCCAGTTACATTATTTCTATTTATCTCTTTCTATATTTCCGCCCATTTGCATCAAACTCTTTGCTAATGGTGTGAATATAGTTATATGGGATTGTGGGGGGAGGAGGGAGGGGGGAGAAGTGATAGGGATGAAAGAAGAGGACATTGGGGGGGATTTACTAATTCTGGCGCAAGCACCACTGTCGGCATGGGAGATCAGTCTTTGCAATGCACAGCTGTATTAAAGTGGCGCCCGGCTGTAAGTAATTAATGGGTAGATGGAAATAATCAGTCATGCTCCATAAATATGCCGACATCAATGAGATGTGCACCAAAATCTTACATGGACTGCGGCCAGTCATGCTTGCGCCAGAATTGGTAAATCCCCCCCCCCCCATTATGTTACCAAATAACCAAAAAATGTCCGGTGATTGGCTTCTTCTGGTTTGATACACACGTTTTTAGGCGCCTTGCTCAGATCTCTACTGTTTCTTGTAGTTTCCCGCATCCAAATCAATTATAAGGGGTGAGGAATTGGGTACAGGGGTGCAGGGAGTTATAGGTTTCCATGGTATCACATGTCTCTCAGTATACGGCAGGCATTGACATATTGGGGGGGATTTACTAATTGTGCCGCAAGGACAACTGTCGGCATCGGAGATCAGTCTCCGGAAAGCACAGCCCGATGTATTAAAGTGGTGCATGGCTGTAAGTGAATAATGGGTAGACCAGTTGTGCGCCAGAAAAATGCTTTACATGGACTGCGCCTTAATTTTGCTCTCAGACCAATTTTTTCCTGGTCTATTGTGCGCCTAAATTTGCGCCTAAAAATGCCGGCAAAATACACATAAATGTGACAGATAGACGGAAACATCTGTTCTTTCTGGCACAAACTCATTATAAATGATTCACAACAATTCTGTGCCCAAAAAAACTTAAAATCCCGGCAATAATACATGTGCCCCATTGTGCAGCTATGGCCACTGTGGTCTCCTCTTCCCCAGGGTTGGCGATAGGGCAATGTAAAGTGGGCAATTGTCAGGGCCCCCCCCCCATTCTAAATGGGCTAAATGTCATTTGTGTGGTGGGGGACTCGGGCACCCGTGTGGACACCTACCACTGGCAAGTCCTGGCAGTATGGGCAGAGGCATGTTTATGTGATCCGGCCATGCACACACTATGATTTTTCCACATTATCCGTCACATTTATGTGTATTTTGTCGGCATTTTTACCGTCTACCCGCCGTGCTCCATTTTAAAACATCAGGTTGTGCTTTCCGGAGACTGATCTCCGATGCCGGCAGTCGTGCTTGCACCAGAATTAGTAAATCCCCCCCCCCAGTGAGCGGCTGCTATACAGATGTTTGCGCCTAAAAAGATGCAAAAAAGGCGCAAAAATGCATCTACTCCAAGCAGCTGCACTGGAAAAAAAACTTCACTTTCCATTACTAAACACGAAGGTTTTCGTTTGCCAAATGAAAAATTCCCCCTGTGCAACATGAAAAATCCTTCAGCGCAGTTTTAAAATGTAAAATTTCTCAAGTAACAACTTCATCATTGTCTATGGCAGTGGTGGCGAACCTATGGCACGGGTACCTTTTCTGTGGGCACTCAGACCATCACCCCAGGACAGAGTTCACCAAATAGGACCAAATCCACCAAATCTTTTTTGCAGTCCCAGGCAACTTAAGAGACACTGCGCTCAGCGATGTTTTAAAGCAACATTTCATTGGCTGTTTGGAACTGCAGGAAAGTAAGAAGGTGTTGTCAAAAGTTGCCATTTTGGCACTTCATGGTAAATAAGTGGATTTTGGATGTAGTTTGGGCACTCGGTCTCCAAAAGGTTCGCCATCACTGGTCTATGGGATCATCTCTGGGAGTGATTATTGTCTTATTGTACAGATCTGAGAATATTATCAGACTCCATTCCCTGTACATTATAATAAAAAAGGCAAAGACTCAAGAATTTTTTAGTTGTTTTTTTCGACATCTCTGTAACTTTTAGTCCCTGCAGTTACATCACAATGATAGTTTTTGTGCAGAGATAAAGCCCTGAACGTTCTGTCACATTTTCTCAGTCTCTTTTCATTATTAGTCACAAATGAGATCTAACAATTTGAAACAAATTTGGAGCAAATGAATGGGACATGAGACAATTCCAAAACACATTTACTAAGGCAGAACTAGATCCATCATAGATCAGGAGCAAAAAGAAGAACAAACCAGGCGCAAAAATAGGCGAACCTGAGACCCCCCATGATTAATGTCCCCCATAATGTTGTGTTATCCATAGACCTTTCTATAACTTATGTGATGTCTGAAGACATAATTGATTTTCCTTATATACGGATAATTTCCTGCATTTACATCACTTTACTTCTCCTAGATAACGGCCAAAATAACCCTGGATACGAGGAAGAGTCACCTGAGGGAGATGGAAATGAATATAATGGTAGGAAATATCTATCTCCTATCTATCTCCTATCTATCTATCTATCTATCTCCTATCTATCTCCTATCTATCTATCTATCTATCTCCTATCTATCTCCTATCTATCTATCTATCTATCTCCTATCTATCTCCTATCTATCTATCTATCTATCTCCTATCTATCTCCTATCTATCTATCTATCTATCTATCTATCTCCTATCCATCTATCTATCTATCTATCTCCTATCCATCTATCTATCTATCTATCCATCTCCTATCTATCTATCTATCTATCGATCTCCTATATATCTATCTATCTCCTATCCATCTATCTATCTATCTATCTATCTATCGATCTCTTATCTATCTAACATTTTGCACTAACCCTTCAGAAATGTTCAGTACATCATGGGCCACATGTATCACTTTTGTGCACCTAAGTGTAGTTGCGCCAGAACTATCACAAGCTACAACCATCTGTGATAAGGTAATTATCTGCCTCTTATTAATCACTTTACTTTAACACAGTTTCGGCGCAATGTTAGATTCAGGCACTTACATGTCATCCTGCTACAAGCTCCTCTCAGCTTCTCTCCCGCACCCCAGCATGAGAATGACCCCCATAGCAGCACCCAGGTGTGTGACACCCTGCACCCAGTGACCTCCTCAGCAGGGGCTTCTCCCTGAGGGAATCCCCCAATGCTGGTCTCCTGCTGCACCCCTGTAATCCTGCGCAGTATCCTCCTCAGACACCAGTGGGATCATCCTGCTACACGGGGGACACTTGTCTGTACTATCTGCAAAATTCTGCAGGATTCTGCAGAATGTTTTGTAAATAGAGGGTGATGAACTGTAAATAGAGTCTGCAGCTCCTGTCTGTAATGTATGTAGTGTCTGTAGTAGCTGTACTAGTGTCTGCAGTGTATGTAGTGTCTGTACTAGTGTCTGCAGTGTATGTAATGTCTGTACTAGTGTATGCAGTGTATGTAATGTCGGTACTAGTGTCTGCAGTGTATGTAGTGTCTGTACTAGTGTCTGCAGTGTATGTAATGTCTGTACTAGTGTCTGCAGTGTATGTAATGTCTGTACTAGTGTCTGCAGTGTATGTAGTGTCTGTACTAGTGTCTGGCTGAGCTCTGCTGCTGGGGATGAGCTACTCTGCACAGTGTCTGTAGTGTCTGCAGTGTCTGTATAATCTGTACTAGTGTCTGCAGTGTATGTAGTGTCTGTACCAGTGTCTGGCTGAGCTCTGCTGCTGGGGATGAGCTGCTCTGCACAGTGTCTGTAGTTTCTGCAGTGTATGTAGTGTCTGTACTAGTGTCTGGCTGAGCTCTGCTGCTGGGGATGAGCTGCTCTGCACAGTGTCTGTAGTGTCTGCAGTGTCTGTATGATCTGTACTAGTGTCTGCAGTGTATGTAGTGTCTGTACTAGTGTCTAGCTGAGCTCTGCTGCTGGGGATGAGCTGCTCTGCACAGTGTCTGTAGTGTCTGCAGTGTCTGTATAATCTGTACTAGTGTCTGCAGTGTATGTAGTGTCTGTACTAGTGTCTGGCTGAGCTCTGCTGCTGGGGACGAGCTGCTCTGCACAGTGTCTGCAGTGTCTGTATGATCTGTACTAGTGTCTGCAGTGTATGTAGTGTCTGTACTAGTGTCTAGCTGAGCTCTGCTGCTGGGGATGAGCTGCTCTGCACAGTGTCTGTAGTGTCTGCAGTGTCTGTATAATCTGTACTAGTGTCTGCAGTGTATGTAGTGTCTGTACTAGTGTCTGGCTGAGCTCTGCTGCTGGGGACGAGCTGCTCTGCACAGTGTCTGCAGTGTCTGTATGATCTGTACTAGTGTCTGCAGTGTATGTAGTGTCTGTACTAGTGTCTGGCTGAGCTCTGCTGTTGGGGATGAGCTGCTCTGCACAGTGTCTGTAGTTTCTGCAGTGTATGTAGTGTCTGTACTAGTGTCTGGCTGAGCTCTGCTGCTGGGGATGAGCTGCTCTGCACAGTGTCTGTAGTGTCTGCAGTGTCTGTATAATCTGTACTAGTGTCTGCAGTGTATGTAGTGTCTGTACTAGTGTCTGGCTGAGCTCTGCTGCTGGGGACGAGCTGCTCTGCACAGTGTCTGCAGTGTCTGTATGATCTGTACTAGTGTCTGCAGTGTATGTAGTGTCTGTACTAGTGTCTAGCTGAGCTCTGCTGCTGGGGATGAGCTGCTCTGCACAGTGTCTGTAGTGTCTGCAGTGTCTGTATAATCTGTACTAGTGTCTGCAGTGTATGTAGTGTCTGTACTAGTGTCTGGCTGAGCTCTGCTGCTGGGGACGAGCTGCTCTGCACAGTGTCTGCAGTGTCTGTATGATCTGTACTAGTGTCTGCAGTGTATGTAGTGTCTGTACTAGTGTCTGGCTGAGCTCTGCTGTTGGGGATGAGCTGCTCTGCACAGTGTCTGTAGTTTCTGCAGTGTATGTAGTGTCTGTACTAGTGTCTGGCTGAGCTCTGCTGCTGGGGATGAGCTGCTCTGCACAGTGTCTGTAGTGTCTGCAGTGTCTGTATGATCTGTACTAGTGTCTGCAGTGTATGTAGTGTCTGTACTAGTGTCTAGCTGAGCTCTGCTGCTGGGGATGAGCTGCTCTGCACAGTGTCTGTAGTGTCTGCAGTGTCTGTATAATCTGTACTAGTGTCTGCAGTGTATGTAGTGTCTGTACTAGTGTCTGGCTGAGCTCTGCTGCTGGGGATGCTCTGCTCTGCACAGGGGCTCAGTGCTTACTTCTCAGTTAACGCCACCTTCGGGCTGGAGTGTTTTTGCTGAATGGCTGAATGAAAACTCGCAAGGGATGAATATCATTAGGCGCAACAAAACATCTGGATTGGTAAAATAGATGAGGGAAAGCTGCTTATTTTTGCTTCACAAAAATTGTGCAAAAACAACAGAAAAAAACTAGTGATACATGTGGCCCAATGTTGTGTTATCCATAGACCTTTCTATATCTTATGTAATGTCTGAAGACATAATTGATTGTCCTTATATACGGATAATTTCCTGCATTTACATCACTTTACTTCTCCTAGATAACGGCCAAAATAACCCTGGATACGAGGAAGAGTCACCTGAGGGAGATGGAAATGAATATACTGGTAGGAAATATCTATCTATCTATCTCCTATCTATCTCCTATCTATCTATCTCCTATCTATCTATCTATCTATCTCCTATCTATCTATCTCCTATCTATCTATCTCCTATCTATCCATCTCCTATCTATCTATCTCCTATCTATCTATCTCCTATCTATCTCCTATCTATCTCTCTCCTATCTATCTATCTATCTATCTATCTATCTATCTATCTATCTATCTCCTATCTATCATCTATCTATCTATCTATCTATCTATCTATCTCCTATCTATCTATCTCCTATCTATCTATCTATCTATCTATCTATCTATCTATCTCCTATCTATCTATCTCCTATGTATCTATCTATCTCCTATCTATCTATCTATCTATCTCCTATCTATAGGAAGGAGATTCAAGGCAGCACAACCTCTGTAGCCGGGTGCAAGATCCGCAATCCGTGGCAAAGGATTCTTAATATATTAAAGCAAAAGCAGCAGCACTCCGGTGATGAATTAAAGCTGGGTGATCTTTATTTCAAGGGTGCAACGTTTCGGTGTGTCCACCTTTTTCAAGCATGCTTGAAAAAGGTGGACACACCGAAACGTTGCACCCTTGAAATAAAGATCACCCAGCTTTAATTCATCACCGGAGTGCTGCTGCTTTTGCTTTAATATCTATCTATCTCCTATCTGTCTCCTATCTATCTATCTATCTCCTATCTATCTATCTATCTATCTCCTATCTATCTATCTATCTCCTATCTATCTATCTATCTCCTATCTCATATCTATCTATCTATCTATCTATCTCCTATCCATCTATCTATCTCCTATCTATCTATCTATCTCCTATCCATCTATCTATCTCCTATCTATCTATCTATCTATCTATCTCCTATCTATCTCCTATCTATCTATCTATCTCCTATCTATCTATCTATCTCCTATCTATCTCCTATCTATCTATCTATCTATCACCTATCTATCTCCTATCTATCTATCTATCTATCTATCTATCTATCTATCTATCTATCTATCTATCTATCTATCTATCTATCTCCTATCTATCTATCTATCTATCTCCTATCTATCTATCTCCTATCTATCTCCTATCTATCTATCTATCTATCTATCTATCTATCTATCTATCTATCTATCTATCTATCTATCACCTATCTATCTTTTTACCTGGACTATATTTCCATTTTATCGCAGGTGAAACTTTTGAGTCTCCCACTGAAGAAGACAATACTATTGGGTAAGTTCTTCTCTTTCCGTGCCAGAAGTATTTCCTATCTTCTCTCCTTATCAATGATTAATTATGAAATAAACCGTTACACTGAATATTAACCGGATTTCTTAGTTACAAGAAAATAATATTTCAACTATTTCCTGATTCCATTCCTGAGGGTTTCCCTGTGACAATTACAGCAAGGTCATAGTTTATATAAAGCCAAGTACTCTGTGACACCACAGTATCACCCAGGATTAGATACACAGCTCAGCAAACAGTATCACCCAGGATTAGATACACAGCTCAGCAGACAGTATCACCAAGGATTAGATACACAGCTCAGCAGAATGTATCACCCAGGATTAGATACACAGCTCAGCAGAATGTATCACCCAGGATTAGATACACAGCTCAGCAAACAGTATCACCCAGGATTAGATACACAGCTCAGCAGACAGTATCACACATGATGGGATTAGATACACAGCTCAGCAGAATGTATCACCCAGGATTAGATACACAGCTCAGCAGACAGTATCACCCAGGATTAGATACACAGCTCAGCAGACAGTATCACACAGGATTAGATACACAGCTCAGCAGACAGTATCACCCAGGATTAGATACACAGCTCAGCAGACAGTATCACCCAGGATTAGATACACAGCTCAGCAGACAGTATCACCCAAGATTAGATACACTGCTCAGCAGACTGTATCACACAGGAGAGGATTAGATACACAGCTCAGTAGTCAGTATCACACAGGGTAGGATTAAATACACGGCTCAGCAGACTGTATCACACAGGATAGGATTAGATACACAGCTCAGCAGACAGTATCACCCAGGGTAGGATTAGATACACAGCTCAGCAGACAGTATCACACATGATAGGATTAGATACACAGCTCAGCAGCCAGTATCACACAGGATAGGATTAGATACACAGCTCAGCAGACAGTATCACACATGATAGGATTAGATACACAGCTCAGCAGACTGCATCACACAGGATAGGATTAGATACACAGCTCAGCAGACAGTATCACACAGGATGGGATTAGATACACAGCTCAGCAGACAGTATCACACAGGATGGGATTAGATACACAGCTCAGCAGACAGTATCACACAGGATGGGATTAGATACACAGCTCAGGTGACTTTATCACACATGATAGGATTAGATACACAGCTCAGCAGACAGTATCACACATGATGGGATTAGATACACAGCTCAGCAGACAGTATCACACAGGATGGGATTAGATACACAGCTCAGCAGACAGTATCACACCTGGTGGGATTAGATACACAGCTCAGCAGACTATCACACAGGATAGGATTAGATACACAGCTCAGCAGGCAGTATCACACATGATAGGATTAGATACACAGCTCAGCAGACAGTATCACACAGGATAGGATTAGATACACAGCTCAACAGACAGCACACAGGATAGGATTAGAAACACAGCTCAGCAGGCAGTATCACACAGGATAGGATTAGATACACAGCTCAGCAGACTGTATCACACAGGATAGGATTAGATACACAGCTCAGCAGACTGTATCACACGTGATGGGATTAGATACACAGCTCAGCAGACAGTATCACACAGGATAGGATTAGATACACAGCTCAGCAGACTGTATCACACGTGATGGGATTAGATACACAGCTCAGCAGTCAGTATCACACAGGATAGGATTAGATACACAGCTCAGCAGTCAGTATCACACATGATAGGATTAGATACACAGCTCAGCAGACAGTATCACACATGATAGGATTAGATACACAGCTCAGCAGACAGTATCACACAGGATGGGATTAGATACACAGCTCAGACAGTATCACACATTATAGGATTAGATACACAGCTCAGCAGACAGTATCACACAGGATAGGATTAGATACACAGCTCAGCAGTCAGTATCACACATGATGGGATTAGATACACAGCTCAGCAGACAGTATCACACATGATAGGATTAGATACACAGCTCAGCAGGCAGTATCACACAGAATAAGATTAGATACACAGCTCAGCAGACAGTATCACACAGGATAGGATTAGATACACAACTCAGCAGACAGTATCACACAGGATAGGATTAGATACACTGCTCAGCAGCCAGTATCACACATGATAGGATTAGATACACAGCTCAGCAGCCAGTATCACACAGGATAGGATTAGATACACAGCTCAGCAGACAGTATCACACATGATAGGATTAGATACACAGCTCAGCAGACTGCATCACACAGGATAGGATTAGATACACAGCTCAGCAGACAGTATCACACAGGATGGGATTAGATACACAGCTCAGCAGACAGTATCACACAGGATGGGATTAGATACACAGCTCAGCAGACAGTATCACACAGGATGGGATTAGATACACAGCTCAGCAGACAGTATCACACCTGGTGGGATTAGATACACAGCTCAGCAGACAGTATCACACATGATGGGATTAGATACACAGCTCAGCAGACAGTATCACACAGGATAGGATTAGATACACAGCTCAGCAGGCAGTATCACACATGATAGGATTAGATACACAGCTCAACAGACAGCACACAGGATAGGATTAGATACACAGCTCAGCAGACAGTATCACACTAGATAGGATTAGAAACACAGCTCAGCAGGCAGTATCACACAGGATAGGATTAGATACACAGCTCAGCAGACTGTATCACACGTGATGGGATTAGATACACAGCTCAGCAGACAGTATCACACAGGATAGGATTAGATACACAGCTCAGCAGACAGTATCACACATGATAGGATTAGATACACAGCTCAGCAGGCAGTATCACACAGAATAAGATTAGATACACAGCTCAGCAGACAGTATCACACAGGATAGGATTAGATACACAACTCAGCAGACAGTATCACACAGGATAGGATTAGATACACTGCTCAGCAGACAGTATCACACATGATAGGATTAGATACACAGCTCAGCAGCCAGTATCACACAGGATAGGATTAGATACACAGCTCAGCAGACAGTATCACACATGATAGGATTAGATACACAGCTCAGCAGACTATCACACAGGATAGGATTAGATACACAGCTCAGCAGGCAGTATCACACATGATAGGATTAGATACACAGCTCAGCAGGCAGTATCACACATGATAGGATTAGATACACAGCTCAACAGACAGTATCACACAGGATGGGATTAGATGCACAGCTCAGCAGGCTGTATCACACAGGAGAGGATTAGATACACAGCTCAGCAGGCTGTATCACACAGGATAGGATTAGAAACACAGCTCAGCAGGCAGTATCACACAGGATAGGATTAGATACACAGCTCAGCAGACTGTATCACACAGGATAGGATTAGATACACAGCTCAGCAGACTGTATCACACGTGATGGGATTAGATACACAGCTCAGCAGACAGTATCACACAGGATAGGATTAGATACACAGCTCAGCAGACTGTATCACACGTGATGGGATTAGATACACAGCTCAGCAGTCAGTATCACACAGGATAGGATTAGATACACAGCTCAGCAGTCAGTATCACACATGATAGGATTAGATACACAGCTCAGCAGACAGTATCACACATGATAGGATTAGATACACAGCTCAGCAGACAGTATCACACAGGATGGGATTAGATACACAGCTCAGACAGTATCACACATTATAGGATTAGATACACAGCTCAGCAGACAGTATCACACAGGATAGGATTAGATACACAGCTCAGCAGTCAGTATCACACATGATGGGATTAGATACACAGCTCAGCAGTCAGTATCACACAGGATAGGATTAGATACACAGCTCAGCAGACAGTATCACACAGGATAGGATTAGATACACAGCTCAGCAGGCAGTATCACACAGGATAGGATTAGATACACAGCTCTGCAGACAGTATCACACATGATAGGATTAGATACACAGCTCAGCAGGCAGTATCACACAGAATAAGATTAGATACACAGCTCAGCAGACAGTATCACACAGGATAGGATTAGATACACAACTCAGCAGACAGTATCACACAGGATAGGATTAGATACACTGCTCAGCAGCCAGTATCACACATGATAGGATTAGATACACAGCTCAGCAGCCAGTATCACACAGGATAGGATTAGATACACAGCTCAGCAGACAGTATCACACATGATAGGATTAGATACACAGCTCAGCAGACTGCATCACACAGGATAGGATTAGATACACAGCTCAGCAGACAGTATCACACAGGATGGGATTAGATACACAGCTCAGCAGACAGTATCACACAGGATGGGATTAGATACACAGCTCAGCAGACAGTATCACACAGGATGGGATTAGATACACAGCTCAGCAGACAGTATCACACCTGGTGGGATTAGATACACAGCTCAGCAGACAGTATCACACATGATGGGATTAGATACACAGCTCAGCAGACAGTATCACACTAGATAGGATTAGAAACACAGCTCAGCAGACTGTATCACACGTGATGGGATTAGATACACAGCTCAGCAGACAGTATCACACAGGATAGGATTAGATACACAGCTCAGCAGACAGTATCACACATGATAGGATTAGATACACAGCTCAGCAGGCAGTATCACACAGAATAAGATTAGATACACAGCTCAGCAGACAGTATCACACAGGATAGGATTAGATACACAACTCAGCAGACAGTATCACACAGGATAGGATTAGATACACTGCTCAGCAGACAGTATCACACATGATAGGATTAGATACACAGCTCAGCAGCCAGTATCACACAGGATAGGATTAGATACACAGCTCAGCAGACAGTATCACACATGATAGGATTAGATACACAGC
Source organism: Engystomops pustulosus (assembly GCF_040894005.1). NCBI lineage: Eukaryota > Metazoa > Chordata > Amphibia > Anura > Leptodactylidae > Engystomops > Engystomops pustulosus. Next base: position 5,736,407 of record NC_092420.1, read on the forward strand.
TCAGCAGACTGCATCACACAGGATAGGATTAGATACACAGCTCAGCAGACAGTATCACACAGGATGGGATTAGATACACAGCTCAGCAGACAGTATCACACAGGATGGGATTAGATACACAGCTCAGCAGACAGTATCACACAGGATGGGATTAGATACACAGCTCAGGTGACTTTATCACACATGATAGGATTAGATACACAGCTCAGCAGACAGTATCACACATGATGGGATTAGATACACAGCTCAGCAGACAGTATCACACAGGATGGGATTAGATACACAGCTCAGCAGACAGTATCACACCTGGTGGGATTAGATACACAGCTCAGCAGACTATCACACAGGATAGGATTAGATACACAGCTCAGCAGGCAGTATCACACATGATAGGATTAGATACACAGCTCAGCAGGCAGTATCACACATGATAGGATTAGATACACAGCTCAACAGACAGCACACCGGATAGGATTAGATACACAGCTCAGCAGACAGTATCACACTAGATAGGATTAGAAACACAGCTCAGCAGGCAGTATCACACAGGATAGGATTAGATACACAGCTCAGCAGACTGTATCACACGTGATGGGATTAGATACACAGCTCAGCAGACAGTATCACACAGGATAGGATTAGATACACAGCTCAGCAGACTGTATCACACGTGATGGGATTAGATACACAGCTCAGCAGTCAGTATCACACAGGATAGGATTAGATACACAGCTCAGCAGTCAGTATCACACATGATAGGATTAGATACACAGCTCAGCAGACAGTATCACACAGGATGGGATTAGATACACAGCTCAGACAGTATCACACATTATAGGATTAGATACACAGCTCAGCAGACAGTATCACACAGGATAGGATTAGATACACAGCTCAGCAGGCAGTATCACACATGATGGGATTAGATACACAGCTCAGCAGACAGTATCACACAGGATAGGATTAGATACACAGCTCAGCAGACAGTATCACACATGATAGGATTAGATACACAGCTCAGCAGGCAGTATCACACAGAATAAGATTAGATACACAGCTCAGCAGACAGTATCACACAGGATAGGATTAGATACACAACTCAGCAGGCAGTATCACACATGATAGGATTAGATACACAGCTCAACAGACAGCACACAGGATAGGATTAGATACACAGCTCAGCAGTCAGTATCACACATGATGGGATTAGATACACAGCTCAGCAGACAGTATCACACAGGATAGGATTAGATACACAGCTCAGACAGTATCACACATTATAGGATTAGATACACAGCTCAGCAGACAGTATCACACAGGATAGGATTAGATACACAGCTCAGCAGTCAGTATCACACATGATGGGATTAGATACACAGCTCAGCAGACAGTATCACACAGGATAGGATTAGATACACAGCTCAGCAGACAGTATCACACAGGATAGGATTAGATACACAGCTCAGCAGACTGTATCACACGTGATGGGATTAGATACACAGCTCAGCAGTCAGTATCACACAGGATAGGATTAGATACACAGCTCAGCAGTCAGTATCACACATGATAGGATTAGATACACAGCTCAGCAGACAGTATCACACATGATAGGATTAGATACACAGCTCAGCAGACAGTATCACACAGGATGGGATTAGATACACAGCTCAGACAGTATCACACATTATAGGATTAGATACACAGCTCAGCAGACAGTATCACACAGGATAGGATTAGATACACAGCTCAGCAGGCAGTATCACACATGATGGGATTAGATACACAGCTCAGCAGACAGTATCACACAGGATAGGATTAGATACACAGCTCAGCAGACAGTATCACACATGATAGGATTAGATACACAGCTCAGCAGGCAGTATCACACAGAATAAGATTAGATACACAGCTCAGCAGACAGTATCACACAGGATAGGATTAGATACACAACTCAGCAGGCAGTATCACACATGATAGGATTAGATACACAGCTCAACAGACAGCACACAGGATAGGATTAGATACACAGCTCAGCAGACAGTATCACACTAGATAGGATTAGATACACAGCTCAGCAGACAGTATCACACAGGATAGGATTAGATACACAGCTCAGCAGACTGTATCACACGTGATGGGATTAGATACACAGCTCAGCAGACAGTATCACACAGGATAGGATTAGATACACAGCTCAGCAGACAGTATCACACATGATAGGATTAGATACACAGCTCAGCAGACTGTATCACACGTGATGGGATTAGATACACAGCTCAGCAGTCAGTATCACACATGATAGGATTAGATACACAGCTTAGCAGACAGTATCACACATGATAGGATTAGATACACAGCTCAGCAGACAGTATCACACAGGATGGGATTAGATACACAGCTCAGCAGACAGTATCACACAGGATGGGATTAGATACACAGCTCAGACAGTATCACACATTATAGGATTAGATACACAGCTCAGCAGACAGTATCACACAGGATAGGATTAGATACACAGCTCAGCAGTCAGTATCACACATGATGGGATTAGATACACAGCTCAGCAGACAGTATCACACAGGATAGGATTAGATACACAGCTCAGCAGACAGTATCACACATGATAGGATTAGATACACAGCTCAGCAGGCAGTATCACACAGAATAAGATTAGATACACAGCTCAGCAGACAGTATCACACAGGATAGGATTTGATACACAACTCAGCAGACAGTATCACACAGGATAGGATTAGATACACAGCTCAGCAGACAGTATCACACAGGATAGGATTAGATACACAGCTCAGCAGACAGTATCACACAGGATAGGATTAGATACACAGCTCAGCAGACAGTATCACACAGGATAGGATTAGATACACAGCTCAGCAGACAGTATCACACTAGATATGATTAGATACACAGCTCAGCAGGCAGTATCACACATGATAGGATTAGATACACAGCTCAGCAGTCAGTATCACACATGATGGGATTAGATACACAGCTCAGCAGGCAGTATCACACATGATGGGATTAGATACACAGCTGATGGTGATACATGCAGTAATATCTGTCTCTCTGGGTGCAGGTCTCCGCACCTCTCGGTGGATGAGGCCAGACAATCCTTCCTGGAATACGCGGAGAAGCATTGCTGTTACAGCTCATCCCCTGCAGAAGAAATGACGATCGATAACATTGAGCCTCTGGATTCCTACCGGGTACGACCCGTCCCCAATTACACGCAGCGCAGCGTCTCCTAACACCAGGTCCCCATCCCCAGGGTATACAAGGAGGTGCACGGTGGCCAGTGGGGGGCAGTATACTGTGTGAGGGGCCTGGGGGTGTTTATTGAGAGGGGGCTTTTCTGGGGGGGCACATTATACCATGTAAGGTAAGGGGTAGCAAGGCATAAGTAAGTATGGGGGCATAAGATGGGAGGGGCCAGGGAGGGCTAGATGGGAGGGGCCTGGGGAGGAGTAGATGGGAGGGGCTGCCAATCAGGACACGCCCCCACCTAATGCCAGGTAATAGAAGATAAAAGGTTTTAGTGAATAGATCTCTATAGGAACCTGTCACTGCCTGTATATGTGCAAATGTGCTGACAGGTTCCCTTTAACCCCTACGGGACTCAGCATCTTTTGGCCTAAAGGACGCGGCCCCATTTTTCAAATCTGGCCTGTGTCACTATAAGTGGTTATAGCTTTGGAACGCTGTGAGATATCCAGGGGATTTTGAGATTGTTTTCTCGTGACACATTGTACTTCAAATTAGTTTAAAAATTTGGATGAAATCTTTTGCGTTTAGTTATGAAAAAAAACAAAATTTGGCAAAAATGTTGAAAAATTCTTTATTTTCAACGTTCTAAATTCTCTACTTTTGATGCAGATAGTCATAGCACCCAAATAAATTCATAACTTACATTTCCCAAATGTCTGCTTTATGTTGGCATGGTTTTTTCAGATTCCACATATTTTACTAGAATGTTATGAGGCTCAGAATTTGGGAGCCATTTTTCACATTTTTTGTAAAATCACCAAAACCTGTATTTAGATGGACCTGCACAGTTTCTAATTGACACTGAGAGGCCTAAATAATAGCGAGACTCGTAAATTACCCCGTTGTGGAAACTACACCCCTCAACGTATGAAAAACCACTTTTAAGAAGTTTGTTAACCCTTTACGTGTTTTATAGGGGTTAAAACAAAATGGAGGTGGAGTCTGCAAATTGTAATATTTTTTCACAATACACTCATTTTGGGTGGAAAATTAAACATTTGTAATGGATAAAATGAAAAAAGGCTCCACAAAGTTTGATACGCAATTTCTCCCGAGTACACCGATACCCTATATGTGGTGGTAACCTGCTGTATGGGCGCACGGCCGGGCATAGAAGGGAAGGAGGCGCCATCCGGAGCAGATTTGCTGTCACATTGTACAGGCTATAATTTTTTTCTTTTTTTTAATGTGGACCTATAGGGGCTTATTTCTTTTGCCACATGAGATGCACTTTTCTAATACATAATTTTGGGGCATCTATAGCTAATTGGTGAGATTTAATTAACTCTTTGTTGGTGGAGGAAATGAAAATCATCAATTTTTAGGAAAATTTTTATGTGTTTTTTTTTTTGGCCGTTAACCATACCATGAAAATAGTATATTATTTTTATTCTTTGGGTCGCCACGTTTATGAAAATACTTCATTTATATATATTTTTTTATTTTTTCCCATTTTTACTGAATAAAAAGTAATTTGGCAAAATTGTTGTTAATTTTAGCATCACCGACTTACATATGCATAACTTTTTTATTTTTCACCTCAAAAATCTGTTTAAGGGCTTATTTTTTGCAAGAATGATAGCTCTTTTTAGTGGTCTTATTTTAGATTGCGTAACTTTTTAAAATCACTTTTTTAGAGCATTTTTAAAGGGCATTAATAAAAAATCATCTTTATCAGAGAGAGTTTTTTTAGGTTGTTTTTTACGGGGTTCACTTTGCGGATCTAATAACGATTCTGTTTTATTATACAGATTGTTACGGACGCAGGGATACCAAATATGTGGGGGTTTTGTGTATTTTATTCAATTGTACTGAATAAAAACTAATTTGGAGAAAATCTTATTCATTTTAGCATCACCATCTTTTTATATGCATAACTTTTTTATTTTTTGGCAGATAAATCTTGTTAGGGGCTTATTTTTTGCGAGAACAGTTGTTCTTTTTAGTGGGCTTATTTTGGAGTGCATAACATTTTTTAAATCACTTTTTAGAGCATTTTTTATAGGGTATTAATTAAAAATTATCTTTTTTCGGAACGTTTTTTGCGTTTTTTTCCTCCGGCGTTTACCGTGCGGGTCCAGTAATGATTCTGTTTTATTATGCAGATTGTTACGGACGCGGCAATACCAAACATGCGGGGGTTTTTTGTGTTTTTATGTTTTTTATACTTTATTAAGTGTTTTTATGGGAAAGTGACATTTTAGGGGCTTATATTTTTATGTATTTATTTTTTATTTATTATAATGTGTAGTGTTAACTGTTTTTGCATAATTTTACTTCTACATACTTGAACTTAAACCAGTGATGCTCTGATTCTCTGATGCTCTGATTCTCTGATGCTCTGATCACTGGTTTAAGTTCAATACACTGCTCTACAATACTATTTTATTGTAGAGCAGTGTAAACTGTCTGAGCAAGCTTGCGCATGCTCAGACAGTTTACAGTCAGACCCGGAAGGGGTCTGGCTGCCATGGAGACCGGGCAGCTCCGGGGCACATGCCAGTCCTCGGAGCTGCCCGGCAGAGGATCGGATCCCCCGGTAAGCGGCACGGGGGATCCGATCCACAGCGCTTACACCCTTACACGCCGCGGTCATGTTTGACCGCGGCGTGTAAGGGGTTAACACCCGCGATCGGAGCCGGCTCCGATCGCGGGTGTTAGCGCAGGCTGTCAGCTGTACTAGACAGCTGACAGCCGCTGCTTCTGGTACCGGCTCCGTTCGTGAGCCGGTGCCAGAAGCAGGACGTTATAGAACGTCCCCGTGCGCTAAGTATCTAGCCCCGGGGACGTACTATAACGTCCTGGTGCGCCTAGGGGTTAATACATCTAATGTTACCCTCTGTCAAGTTTTGGGTACAACTTTTTGGCACAGACCCCCAGGGATTTAACTCAACGTCAATGGGGGAAAGTCCTCTTAGCTTGTCGGCAGATCTTTCAGTTCCAAGCAACTGCTATAAGATTCCAGAGAGCACAGAGCACAGCAGTGTGAGGACACAGCACTCCATAAATCACAGTGCAGCCCAGTGTAATATGTGTCATCCGTGAGCTGATTTGTTATTTATATTACAGTATTGCTTAGCGACGTTCATTGAGGAGCGGACACTGAAACCCAAATCCAGACCTTATAAAGGTAAGAGACGCCTCGTTATTTAATAAGAATAATCACGCTTTATTATGCAGCACTTACACAGAGCCAGAGATCGTCCGGCAAGAATAAGGAGTCATGGAAAAGGGCTTTGTTGTGTTAGGGGTAAGTCCTCACCCTGCTGTGCTCTAATCCCTCTGCACTGAGCTGCTCCTCCAACTGTTACAGGTTTCACTCAGGGCAGAAGGGAGTGGCTTAAATTCACAGCAGTGTGAGGACACGCCCCCAGTGCACTTGGAGAAGCTACAATCCTGAAATCTAAAACCATATATCACAGTCCTGCTGCTACTAACACCATACACAATGGTCTGATTACACATCTCTGCAGGGACAATACATAACACTGGCTGCAGAGAGCATAGAGCACAGCAGTATGAGGACACACCCACAGTGCACTTGGAGATGATACAATCCTGGAATATAAATCTATATATCACAGTCCTGCTTCTACTATCAACATACACAAAGGTCTGATTACACATCTCTCCAGGGATAATACATAACACTGGCTGCAGAGAGCACAGAGCACAGCAGTGTGAGGTCTGATTACACATCTCTCCAGGAACAATACATAGCACTGGCTGCAGAGAGCACAGAGCACAGCAGTGTGAGGTCTGATTACACATCTCTCCATGGACAATACATAACACTGGCTGCAGGGAGCACAGAGCACAGCAGTGTGAGGTCTGATCACACATCTCTCCAGGGACAATACATAACACTGGCTGCAGAGAGCACAGAGCACAGCAGTGTGAGGTCTGATTAAACATCTCTCCAGGGACAATACATAACACTGGCAGCAGAGAGCATAGAGCACAGCAGTGTGAGGTCTGATTACACATCTCTCCAGGGACAATACATAACACTGGCTGCAGAGAGCACAGAGCACAGCATTGTGAGGTCTGATTACACATCTCTCCAGGAACAATACATAACACTGGCTGCAGAGAGCACAGAGCACAGCAGTGTGAGGTCTGATTACACATCTCTCCAGGGACAATACATAACACGGGCTGCAGAGAGCACAGAGCACAGCAGTGTGAGGTCTGATTACACATCTCTCCAGGGACAATACATAACACGGGCTGCAGAGAGCACAGAGCACAGCAGTGTGAGGTCTGACTACACATCTCTCCAGGGACAATACATAACACTGGCTGCAGGGAGCACAGAGCACAGCAGTGTGAGGTCTGATTACACATCTCTCCAGGGACACTACATAACACTGGCTGCAGAGAGCACAGAGCACAGCAGTGTGAGGTCTGATTACACATCTCTCCAGGGACAATACATAACACTGGCTGCAGAGAGCACAGAGCACAGCAGTGTGAGGTCTGATCACACATCCCCCCAGGGACAATACATAACACTGGCTGCAGAGAGCACAGAGCACAGCAGTGTGAGGTCTGATTACACATCTCTCCAGGGACAATACATAACACTGGCTGCAGAGAGCACAGAGCACAGCAGTGTGAGGTCTGATCACACATCTCTCCAGGGCCAATACATAACGCTGTCTGCAGAGAGCACAGAGCACAGTAGTGTAAGGTATGATTACACATCTCTCCAGGGCCAATACATAGCACTGGCTGCAGAGAGCACAGAACACAGCAGTGTGAGGTCTGATTACACATCTCTCCAGGGACAATACATAACACTGGCTGCAGAGAGCACAGAGCACAGCAGTGTGAGGTCTGATCACACATCTCTCCAGGGACAATACATAACACTGGCTGCAGAGAGCACAGAGCACAGCAGTGTGAGGACACATCCCTGTTTCAATCCTGGAATATAAATCCATATATCACAGTCCTGCTGCCACTAACAACATACACAAAGGTCTGATTACACATCTCTCCAGGGATAATACATATCACTGGCTGCAGAGAGTACAGCGCAAAGCAGTGTGAGGACACATCCCTGTTCCAATCCTGGAATATAAATCCATATATCACAGTCCTGCTGCTACTACCAACATACACAGAGGTCTGATTACACATTTCTCCAGGGACAATACATAACACTGGCTGCAGAGAGCACAGAGCACAGCAGTGTGAGGTCTGATTACACATCTCTCCAGGGACAATACATAGCATTGGCTGCAGAGAGCACAGAGCACAGCAGTGTGAGGTCTGATTACACATCTCTCCAGCGACAATACATAACACTGGCTGCAGAGAGCACAGAGCACAGCAGTGTGAGGTCTGATTACACATCTCTCCAGGGACAGTACATAACACTGGCTGCAGAGAGCACAGAGCACAGCAGTGTGAGGTCTGATTACACATCTCCCCAGAGACAATACATAACACTGGCTGCTGAGAGCACAGAAGACAGCAGTGTGAGGTCTGATTACACATCTCTCCAGGGACAGTGCATAACACTGGCTGCAGAGAGCACAGAGCACAGCAGTGTGAGGTCTGATTACACATCTCTCCAGGGACAATACATAACACTGGCTGCAAAGAGCACAGAGCACAGCAGTGTGAGGTCTGATTACACATCTCTCCAGGGACAGTACATAACACTGGCTGCAGAGAGCACAGAGCACAGCAGTGTGAGGTCTGATTACACATCTCCCCAGAGACAATACATAACACTGGCTGCTGAGAGCACAGAAGACAGCAGTGTGAGGTCTGATTACACATCTCTCCAGGGACAGTGCATAACACTGGCTGCAGAGAGCACAGAGCACAGCAGTGTGAGGTCTGATTACACATCTCTCCAGGGACAATACATAACACTGGCTGCAAAGAGCACAGAGCACAGCAGTGTGAGGTCTGATTACACATCTCTCCAGGGACAGTGCATAACACTGGCTGCAGAGAGCACAGAGCACAGCAGTGTGAGGTCTGATTACACATCTCTCCAGGGACAATACATAACACTGGCTGCAGAGAGCACAGAGCACAGCAGTGTGAGGTCTGATTACACATCTCTCCAGGAGCAGTACATAACACTGGCTGCAGAGAGCACAGAGAACAGCAGTGTGAGGTCTGATTACACATCTCTCCAGGGACAGTACATAACACTGGCTGCAGAGAGCACAGAGCACAGCAGTGTGAGGTATAATTACACATCTCTCCAGGGACAATACATAGCATTGGCTGCAGAGAGCACAGAGCACAGTAGTGTGAGGTCTGATTACACATCTCTCCAGGGACAATACATACCACTGGCTTCAGAGAGTACAGAGCACAGCAGTGTGAGGTCTGATTACACATCTCTCCAGGGACAATACATAACACTGGCTGCAGAGAGCACAGAGCACAGCAGTGTGAGGTCTGATTACACATCTCCAGGGACAATACATAACACTGGCTGCAGAGAGCACAGAGCACAGCAGTGTGAGGTCTGATTACACATCTCTCCAGGGACAGTGCATAACACTGGCTGCAGAGAGCACAGAGCACAGCAGTGTGAGGTCTGATTACACATCTCTCCAGGGACAATACATAACACTGGCTGCAGAGAGCACAGAGCACAGCAGTGTGAGGTCTGATTACACATCTCTCCAGGGACAATACATAACACTGGCTGCAGAGAGCACAGAGGACAGCAGTGTGAGGTCTGATTACACATCTCTCCAGGGACAGTGCATAACACTGGCTGCAGAGAGCACAGAGCACAGCAGTGTGAGGTCTGATTAAACATCTCTCCAGGGACAATACATAACACTGGCTGCAGAGAGCACAGAGCACAGCAGTGTGAAGTCTGATTACACATCTCTCCAGGGACAGTGCATAACACTGGCTGCAGAGAGCACAGAGCACAGCAGTGTGAGGTCTGATTACACATCTCTCCAGGGACAATACATAACACTGGCTGCAGAGAGCACAGAGCACAGCAGTGTGAGGTCTGATTACACATCTCTCCTGGAGCAGTACATAACACTGGCTGCAGAGAGCACAGAGAACAGCAGTGTGAGGTCTGATTACACATCTCTCCAGGGACAGTACATAACACTGGCTGCAGAGAGCACAGAGCACAGCAGTGTGAGGTCTGATTACACATCTCTCCAGGGACAATACATAGCATTGGCTGCAGAGAGCACAGAGCACAGTAGTGTGAGGTCTGATTACACATCTCTCCAGGGACAATACATACCACTGGCTTCAGAGAGTACAGAGCACAGCAGTGTGAGGTCTGATTACACATCTCCATGGACAATACATAACACTGGCTGCAGAGAGCACAGAGCACAGCAGTGTGAGGTCTGATTACACATCTCTCCAGGGGGAATACATAACACTGGCTGCAGAGAGCACAGAGCACAGCAGTGTGAGCACACATCCCTGTTCCAATCCTGGAATAATGTATAAATCCATAAATCACAGTCCTGCTGCTACTAACAACATACACAAAACCTTTTCTTTTGTGCACCAAATCATTAACCCTCTACACCACAAGCTTACATCTCACTAAAAATTATAGCACGGTTCCTGCTCCACCCTGTGTCCAAATCGCTGAATGTCTGAGGAGGTAGTTTCAAGGATAATGTAGAAGGGTTTTACATGTCGTTAGTTTCAATCTTGATACGACGATGGTCCCTGCACACGACCTGTTGTTCCATCACACGGATGTTCATTGAGTTTGTAAATTTATAACAGGTTTATAAAAGCAAATAGCAGGAATCAGGATTAGAATTTAACAGAATGAGTTACACAGATTAACAGCCTATAATCCCACAATGTGAGAATTGCACCTGGAGTAGTCGCAGAGACCATTCACTAAAGGAATTTATGAGGATTCTCCGCTTTCTGCACTGTCGAGGTTCAATCAATGGAGCCATGAAGTTCACTCTTGTAAAAAGCTAATGGAATCCTAAGAGTTTATCAGGTGTATATAGTGGTATATGAGGTATAATACACAGAGAGAGGTCCTGCCCTTATCCACCCTTATATCTGCTCCCAGGTGAAGAATTGGATGGTCCCTCCAATGGTCCTGCTCCTAGAAAATGGGACGTGAAGGTGAACTGTCCTGAGTGGTTTGTGGACAATAAGGTCAAAGTCATCGTCCCTCGCACATCAGAGGTGGAGGTGAGAACATGTCATCATAAAGAAACAAAGCATCATATGTCCCCTGCTACAATGGGGTCAGGTGGTCACGGGGCCGGTCATAGATACTTACCTGGCAGAGCGGGGCCCGCAGCAGCCGCTGACTGCATGTGCAGTGATGCCTCCCTGCTCCGCCACCATGCACAGCACCAAGCGCTAGCAGCACCATGACTTCACTGCGCTTTACTGCAGTAGAGAAGATCGGGGAGAGCAGACCACGGGGAAGGGGAGCATTGTCTTATCTTTTCTTGTTTTACTTAAACTGCCATAAGAAGAATGGAATCGGGGGAAAATGAGATGTGGCACTATACATGGGGCCATAATGAGAGGGGGCACTATGAATGAGGGCGTAATAAGGGGGCATTATGAAGGAGGGTAATAAGAGGGGGCATTATGAAGGGGGGTAATAAGAGGGGGCATTATGAAGGGGGGTAATAATGGGGCATTATGAAGGGGGGTAATAAGAGGGGGCATTATGAAGGGGGGTAATAAGAGGGGGCATTATGAAGGGGGGTAATAATGGGGCATTATGAAGGGGGGTAATAAGGGGGCATTATGAAGGAGGGTAATAATGGGGCATTATGAAAGGGAGTTATACGAGGGGGCATTAGGTATTGACTAGAACTGAGCTAAGTATATTTGTCCCACCCTCTAATACCATTTCAATGGGAAAATTCACTGCCCACCCCTGTACTAGATATAATTTATACTGGAATATAAATCTATATATCACAGTCCTGCTGCTACTAACAACAATCCTATGGGAAAATTCACTGCCCGCCCCTGTACTAGATGCATGTACACACGGAGCCGATGTGTTATTCTGCCCCTGGTCTTAAGTCTCTCTGGCGCCTCCAGCACCGGGGGCATCTTATCCCCTATTCTCCTCCATGACCTGGTCAACTTACCCAGATTCTGTTTTCTGCAGAGGTGCCCGAAATGCGGGGGATCCGGACGGGTACGCTGTGTACTGTGTGATGGAAACGGAACGGTAAGTGGCAGATAATGAAGGGGCGAAACGTGATGTAATCACTAATAATTATATGAACATGTTAGTATCATGTGACACTGCGCTTTACACAACCAATCACTACCAGGGCATTATATCCTCATTAGAGATGAGCAGGTTGGTGGAAATTCAGCTTCATCCGAATTTCACTAAAATATTTCATTCAGGACCCGGACTTTGGGCCGAACTTTAACCCCAAAATGAAATCCTTTGAGGTCAATGGGGACCCAGATTTTAACACCCAAAATGTCAATTGGAGGTATAAGGGCTTGAGGGCTGAGAAATGGTGGAATAAAAGTGCAGTCGCTCTGCCCAAACGTCCCAAGGAAAATACCTAAAAAAACAAAAACTTTAAAGAAAAGCTGCCAGACACCCTTCCTCTCAATAGGGGGGATGTTTTGCGCCTAAAACACAGTGGGGCACATTTACTAAGGGTCCGAACACCGTATTTTCGTCGGGTTCCCCGACTTTTTTCCCTTTTGCCCTGAATTGCACAGGGGTTTTTGGCGCACGCAAACAGATTGTGGTGCATCGGCGCCAGCTTGCATGCAACACAAATCGGGAGGGTGGACGTAGGACAACCCGACTGATTCAGACAAACCGCGGAATTTAAAAAAACAAATTGTGTCGCAAGATCAGCAGTCACATGCACCGGGAAGAAGAAGGTGAACTCGGACTTGAGCGGGGAAGCGACACATGCAGAAAATTGGACGTGAATCACAGCAGCTCCGAATCCTCGTTGGACATTCCGCATCGGCGGCGTCAACGGGATGGGTTAGTAAATGTGCCCCAGTGTGAAAAGCCTTACACCACATTTATCAAGGCTTTTGAGACCTGTTTTTAGACATTTTCCGACATATCCGACTGAGGGGGCGTGGCCTTTGGGAAAGGGGCGTAGCTTGGTCTAGAAGGGGCGAGGCCTATTTGAATGATTCGTGGCACAGAGTTTAGACCACTTTAAAGTAGGTTTAAACTGGAAATGGACAGTTTTATCCTGCACCAAATTAATTAACACAGTGATAAATCTGGCACAGAAAATGACTAGGGTTTTCCTCCACTAAACTGACGGAACCTGGGACACATTGATAAATCCCCCCCAATGTGTTTCAAATTTTGGATTGTCAAAAATTCAAGTTCAGGGAATACAGAAAGTCACAATTTCAAGTAAAAGATTCAGGAATGCGTAATTCAAAAATTGCAAGTTGAAGTTCCTGGATTAGTGCACACTATTCACTGACAGAAGCACCTTTACAATCCAGATATTAGTGCATTGTATTCACTGACAGGAGCGCCTTTACAATCCAGGTATTAGTGCATTCTATTTACTGACAGGAGCACCTTTACAATCCAGATATTAGTGCATTCTATTTACTGACAGGAGCACCTTTACGATCCAGGTATTAGTGCATGCTACTCACTGACAGGAGCACCTTTACAATCCAGGTATTAGTGCATGCTATTCACTGACAGGAGCACCTTTACAATCCAGGTATTAGTGCATCCTATTCACTGACAGGAGCACCTTTACAATCCAGGTATTAGTGCATGCTACTCACTGACAGGAGCACCTTTACAATCCAGGTATTAGTGCATGCTACTCACTGAAAGAAGCACCTTATGGAGCTGAGAATTATACAGAGACAGGATCTTCAAGATCTTTAAGAAGGAAGCAGTAAATTCCAATATTCCTCTCTGGACTTTCCAAGTATTGCTGCATAATCATCTACAATCAGTAAGAACATCCCTGCACTGCAGCAGTATAAGGCCTCATGCACAGGACCCTGTGGTTTTTTCTGTTCTGTATATACGTCTGTATTCTGGCGGGATGTATTGCAGACTTACGTTTTCTGCTGAAACTTTCTGTTTTCTGCTTTGTCTCCAGAAAGATTGTCAACTTTGCTTCGGAACTGGTGAAAACTTTCAGGGCTTCTGTCATACTTGTAATGGAGAAGGAACCACAAAGTAAGTGTTTCTCCGCAGTCACATCCCTAATAACCAAGTAGCAATCATATTTCCCTTGAGCCCCTGCACAGAAAATAGTTCAACCCGTGGAAAGGGGGTCCATGTGCTGTTCTGATGCCGAGCACAGTGCAGGGGATGGGAGTCCTTGCATGATACATTAATATGATGCAAGGACTCCCTGTCTGACAACCGAACCGCAGCGCCGGCACCATGACACCTGGTACATCATTTGTTAATCAAGACATTAACATATCAGCTCTCTGCAACCTTACATTGCAGCACTGTAGCATTATAGAATTGTAGTTGCAGCTTTGGTTGTGCCTTGAGCAGAAGACGCAAAGAATTAACTTTACCAAATTCATGTAAGTGTATAAAACATGTTTAATTCCCTATTGGCTGTTACTTCTCGCCCTCCTGCCTGGTCATAGGCTCAGGCTTTGGTTGTGTCTTTCCCCTGTGCTTTACACTGCAGGTCAGACCACCTTCCTATATATTACCCCCTATACCTCGCTACATGATGTGCACTTGTAAAATAGACCTGACCCCATATCTCTCCTCCTGCAGCTGCTATGCCTGCCACAGCACTGGGAAAATCATGTGTACAACCTGCATCGGGCAGGGGAAGATCGTTACCTACCAACAACTGAAAGTAATATGGTAAGAACACGAGCTCCAATGCATCAGGGCATCAGCCGTATCAGTGTCCGTATGCCACCTATATGCCATCAGGTCCAGTCCTTGGAGAAGTAGATACCGTAGATACTTTGGATAAGAAATTCTTGAGAATGTGGACAAGCATTAAGGGTAAATCTGCACGTATTTAGCTGATATGGATGATCCTGAGTCCATAGAAGAAATGCTGCACATTTCACCTCCTTCATCACAAAGGGCAAGAGCCACAGGGGGCGCAGGAAGAAGGCACAAAAAACACTGAGGTTTTTATTTTCCACAGGAGAAACCTGGAGCAGTATGTGCAGTTATTCCATGATGAATCAGAATTTCCTTATGATCGTTTTCAGAAAGTTTCGGGGCAAACCCTCTTCTCGGATGAGGATACAGAGGTGAGTGCGGCTCCATCCTGTAGCTTCCCATATCCTTTACATATCACAGGGGAAGCACTGGGAAAGAAATAGGATCAAAGATCTAGTAGGGGGCACGACGCAGATTAGACTGGACATCTGAGTCCAACAGAGTCACGGAAGAAAATCCCGGGAAGAACATGGGGCATGTACCCCCCCACGATGCAGTACAAATCCTCCTTAGCTGATACATTGTTCCGCTTGTGGGTAAACGCCCCAATTCCTTGGATTTTTATTAACACGTGTCCCTGCTCGTAGGTGCAGCCGATCACCTCCATCTGTGATGGCTTCTTTGAAGAGACGTCTCAGGAGGCCATCAATCAGCACGCCGCGCTGTCCAATAATTCTCGCATCGTGAGACAGGTAACCAATCAGAATATTGTCATCCTGATGTGTGATCTTATTGATATGTTACCAGTATTTTCTAGAAGTGACCCCCTCGGGTGTATCCTAAGTGTCTACAGTCATTTTTTGTCCCTCAATGTCACCTTCTCTTGTGTTTTCGCTTCCTGCATATGTACATGAGCTCTTCTCGGGGAGTGAAAAAAACGTTTTTTGTACGTTTTGTGCATCATCAATGTGTAGTATACAATGGGGCTCATTTACTAAGGGCTTTGCAACAGTTATATGACCGACTTTGCACGTTCTTTTAGGTGTAAACTTCTGGCACGGGTATAAGAAGTGTCTGCACCACAAATGTGTCACACGCGGCCATCTTGTGGCGCAGCGGCACTAGTCTCCATGCGACACAAATTAGGGGACGTTGCGATTCACAGTCTGGATGGGCGCCTGATTTAACATGCAAAGTCTGTTGCACGCCCTATGTTAAAGGTGCACCACAAAAAAGTTGGTAAACTCTGTGCGGGGAAGTTCTCTATAATAATTGTTCATTCATTCAATCCTTCTTTCTCTTGTAGAGTCACACAGTGGAGAGTCTGCTGCTCCACAAGGTGCATTACACCTGGGGAGGGAACCAGGGCCACTATTATGTCTACGGATTGGAGAACAAAGCTTATTGTGGCGATTACCCTAAACAGTGCTGCTGCGTCATCCTGTAACCACTGCCCAAAGACACCCGGAGTCCTGACCTGATGTCACTGGATTGGGGGTCACTCACCCGAATGATGATTATATCACATCAGAGTCTTCCCTCCACCCCAAACTGGGAATCTCACATTAGAGGATACAATGTAATTTCTTCCTTGCTCCAGGTCCAGCCCTGATCTGCTGATCCTGTCATAGTATAATATAAGAGTCCCCTGTAATAGCGTCCAACCCACACAAATTACACAATTCTACAAATTGTTACATGTTATTCAATGTAAATGAGATAATAATACAAATCATCCGCTGACCCCTCCACCTGTACAATGTGTGACCTCTGTATCTTATACTGATCACATCTTTCCGTTTGCATCAGTTTTTATAACCTCAAACCAACATAACCGGAGGAAAAACTATTGCAAGGGTAAAAATACTGATGGCAACTGAAATATGTCAATGGATCCTAAAAGGGAAATATTATCAATAATTTTTTTCTGTGCATTACACTGCTACTCTGCTTTAATATCCAACCAGAAGCCTCGTGGAGCTTTTATCCAGTGCAGAGGGAAGAAGTTAGTATGTAACACGATAAAGGGAGCACAGAGCACAGCAGTGTGAGGACACGCCCCCAGTGCACTTAAAGATGTTAGAATCCTGGAATATAAATTCATATATCACAGTTCTGCAGTCACATATCTCCAGGGACAATAGGGACAGAGTACAGAGCACAGCATTGTGAAGACACGGTTGTCATGGGCCAAAGAGGTAAGTACTAATAAATGGCAAATTAGAGGGGTGAGTTATATAACAATGGTGTAGTTATGGTTTCATACACCCCATCCCTTACAGAGACATCACAGCTCAAACTTGTGATAGATTCCTTTTATTTTTTGGGTAACCAGATTGCTTCTAGAGGCTGCAATAAATTCACTCCTCCACTAGGTGGCAGTGCAGGCCAATAGTTCCTGCGATTTTCATCACTACATCGTGTGAATATGAAGAAAATGATTTACCTAAAGCACAAAGGGGGGTGTATCAGGACTTGTGCACCTGAAATGTGGGATACGGCCAGGAATTACACATATTTACCCTATAAAGCCCATTCCATACTAAGATATGTGGTGTGATGGAGCGAGGTGAGCATAGAACGTCCCTGCCCCGCGCCTGCGCACATCTATTACCTGCGCCCGTTGAGACTCAGGTTTTGGTGCAATGTTTTACGCCAGGACACCAGAACTATCTGTCAGGGCTGCGCAGCCCACAGGGATTTATCAGGAAGCCACAGTATATGGAGGACAGGAGGTCAGAGGAGGGCATTATGGGGCACATTTACTTACCTGGTCCTGTCGCAATTCCCGAGGTGCGTTGTCAGATGAGGATGAAGTCCGGAGTGATTCACTAAGATCCTGCGCCCGATATCCTGCATGTGTCGCTTCCCTGCTCAGGTCCCCGGAGTTCACCTTCTTCTTGCTGGTGCATGTAAGTGCATTGTCCGTGTATAATGCGCTGTGCGGGGAGTCACTAAGATCGTGCGCCCGATATCCTGCATGTGTCGCTTCCCCGCTCAGGTCCCCGGAGTTCACCTTCTTCCTGGTCCATGTAAGTGCATTGTCCGTGTATAATGTGCTGTGCAGGGAGTCACTAAGATCCTGCGCCCGATATCCTGCATGTGACGCTTCCCTGCTCAGGTCCCCGGAGTTCACCTTCTTCTTCCTGGTGCATGTAAGTGCATTGTCCGTGTATAATGCGCTGTGCGGGGAGTCACTAAGATCGTGCCCCGATATCCTGCATGTGTCACTTCCCCCCTCAGGTCCCCGGAGTTCACCTTCTTCTTCCCGGTGCATGTAAGTGCATTGTCCGTGTATAATGCGCTGTGCGGGGAGTCACTAAGATCCTGCGCCCGATATCCTGCATGTGTCGCTTCCCCGCTCAGGTCCCCGGAGTTCACCTTCTTCCTGGTGCATGTAAGTGCATTGTCCGTGTATAATACGCTGTGCAGGGAGTCACTAAGATCGTGCCCCGATATCCTGCATGTGTCACTTCCCCCCTCAGGTCCCCGGAGTTCCCCTTCTTCTTCCTGGTGAATGTAAGTGCATTGTCCGTGTATAATGCGCTGTGCGGGGAGTCACTAAGATCCTGCGCCCGATATCCTGCATGTGTCACTTCCCCGCTCAGGTCCCTGGAGTTCACCTTCTTCTTCCTGGTGAATGTAAGTGCATTGTCCGTGTATAATGCGCTGTGCGGGGAGTCACTAAGATCCTGCACCCGATATCCTGCATGTGTCGCTTCCCCGCTCAGGTCCCTGGAGTTCACCTTCTTCTTCCCGGTGCATGTAAGTGCATTGTCCATGTATAATGTGCTGTGCGGGGAGTCACTAAGATCGTGCGCCCGATTTCCTGCATGTGTCACTTCCCCGCTCAGGTCCCCGGAGTTCACCTTCTTCTTCCCGGTGCATGTAAGTGCATTGTCCGTGTATAATGCGCTGTGCGGGGAGTCACTAAGATCCTGCGCCCGATTTCCTGCATGTGTCGCTTCCCCACTCAGGTCCCTGGAGTTCACCTTCTTCTTCCTGGTGCATGTAAGTGCATTGTCCGTGTATAATGCGCTGTGCGGGGAGTCACTAAGATCCTGCGCCCGATATCCTGCATGTGTCACTTCCCCGCTCAGGTCCCCGGAGTTCCCCTTCTTCTTCCTGGTGCATGTAAGTGCATTGTCCGTGTATAATGCGCTGTGCGGGGAGTCATTAAGATTGTGCGCCCGATATCCTTCATGTGTCGCTTCCCCGCTCAGGTCCCCGGAGTTCACCTTCTTCTTCCTGGTGCATGTAAGTGCATTGTCCGTGTATAATGCGCTGTGCGGGGAGTCACTAAGATCGTGCTCCCAATATCCTGCATGTGTCGCTTCCCCGCTCAGGTCCCCGGAGTTCACCTTCTTCTTCCTGGTGCATGTAAGTGCATTGTCCGTGTATAATGCGCTGTGCGGGGAGTCATTAAGATTGTGCGCCCGATATCCTTCACGTGTCGCTTCCCCGCTCAGGTCCCCGGAGTTCACCTTCTTCTTCCTGGTGCATGTAAGTGCATTGTCCGTGTATAATGCGCTGTGCGGGGAGTCACTGAGATCCTGCGCCCGATATCCTTCATGTGTCGCTTCCCCGCTCAGGTCCCCGGAGTTCACCTTCTTCTTCCTGGTGCATGTAAGTGCATTGTCGGTGTATAATGCGCTGTGCGGGGAGTCACTGAGATCCTGCGCCCGATATCCTGCATGTGTCGCTTCCCTGCTCAGGTCCCCGGAGTTCACCTTCTTCTTCCTGGTGCATGTAAGTGCATTGTCCGTGTATAATGCTCTGTACAGGGAGTCCCTAAGATCCTGTGCCCGATATCCTGCATGTGTCGCTTCCCCGCTCAGGTCCCCGGAGTTCACCTCCTTCTTCCTGGTGCATGTAAGTGCATTGTCCGTGTATAATGCGCTGTGCGGGGAGTCACTAAGATCCTGCACCTGATATCCTGCATGTGTCGCTTCCCTGCTCAGGTCCCCGGAGTTCACCTTCTTCTTCCTGGTGCATGTAAGTGCATTGTCCGTGTATAATGCGCTGTGCAGGGAGTCACCAAGATCCTGCCCCGATATCCTGCATGTGTCGCTTCCCCGCTCAGGTCCCAGGAGTTCACCCTCTTCTTCCTGGTGCATGTAAGTGCATTGTCCGTGTATAATGCGCTGTGTGGGGAGTCATTAAGATTGTGCGCCCGATATCCTGCATGTGTCGCTTCCCCGCTCAGGTCCCTGGAGTTCACCTTCTTCTTCCTGGTGCATGTAAGTGCATTGTCCGTGTATAATGCGCTGTGCGGGGAGTCACTAAGATCCTGTGCCCGATATCCTGCATGTGTCGCTTCCCCGCTCAGGTCCCTGGAGTTCACCTGCTTCTTCCTGGTGCATGTAAGTGCATTGTCCGTGTATAATGCGCTGTGCGGGGAGTCATTAAGATTGTGCGCCCGATATCCTGCATGTGTCGCTTCCCCGCTCAGGTCCCTGGAGTTCACCTGCTTCTTCCTGGTGCATGTAAGTGCATTGTATGTGACACAATTTGAATTTTAAATCCCGAGCTTAGTCCGAATCAGTCGGGTTGTGTGACAGCACGCCCCCCGATTTGTGTTACATGAAAATCAATTGCGTGCACCAAAAACCCCTGTTAAGTGCAGCGCAAATCAGAAATAGTGTAGGACTAAATATAAAGGGAGGACAAACTTATAGAGGGGACATTATATGTTCCCGAGTTGCATTATGGGGTATTATATGGGTTCATAGGGGGGTGGCCATAGGAAGGGGCTTTATACTGTGTGGGGGTCATTATTCTTCGCTTGTGGGTGGAGCAATGGGCGCGGTTTAGTAAAAATGGAGAGAGAATTTCTTTTGGGAGGTTTGTTGAGATTCTCTGTTGTGGAGCACAAGCGCCATGAAGCTGTGATCTCATCCCCAGTGCATTGTCTAGACTGGATGCCAATGTAGCAGATTCTCAGCTGTGAGAAGTAATTGCTAGCACATACATTACAGTGTATGGTGAATTCCCAGATTTCCATGTAATGCAGAGCAGATGTATCGCAGTGTTGCGTCTGGACCCCTGACCTGGCACAGAACCAGAATCCGCCACCATGTTGGTGAATCCAGAGGCCGCCCCTCCCCAAATCCAGACTGAAAAACCTTCTGCTTTGGATTTGGTCCAGATTGAATTTTTTTATTACAAATATCACGAATCCTTCTGCCACATCCGAACTCTGTCTACGTCTGCAGCTCCTCCGCACAACACCCCGCGGGCGCTGCCTGACACGATCCAAGATTTCCTGCTATTTCCCAGGAATTCTGTCATTTAAAGGGACATGGCCCAAAAAGGAAAGCCTTTATCCATTCCTGGAAAAGCTGAGTGACACCAAAGCTACAGCTCCCACAGTGGTCATCACCCAGAATTCTGACTAGTCTTGGAGTGATATATTTGCAAATCAGGAGCTTGGGAAAGCTGGGTCACCACCTACATAGATACTGTTAGGTAACTCCACACCGCACTCCACCCCATCATCCAAGCTGCTGAAATGATTGTATGTAAGATCCGCACTAACTCCACCTCTATAATGTATAAGCCCCGCCTCTTGCCCTTTGCCTAGTATGATAACTGTATAGTACCAGGTAGGAGGGTAGACCAGGAATACATTGCCATTCTGGAGTCAGGGAAAGCTGGGTGATACTTCTCTTACCTACGGATGGGGGGTATGACTCATTACTAGCGCACACCTTTCTCTTTTTGAACACCGTCCTACTTCCCCTTTAAGGAGAATTGATTGATAGTTGTTGCCCCTCCCCCGCACCATCCACCTGAGGGGAATAGCGCTGAGCGCTCGCTGATTTTGTAATTAACCTTATCAAGGATTCACAGGCGACGATTCGGATACATCGTAATTATCTCTCAGAATCGGATACATCAACAGTCTGCGGCTCTGCAGCTGGGAAACTACAACTCCCAGCATGTCCAGGTTCAGGAGAGGCAGCTATAGGGGTACAGACGTGACCACAGGGGGGCAGCTATAGGGGTACAGACGTGACCACAGGGGGGCAGCTATAGGGGGGTACAGACGTGACCACAGGGGGCAGCTATAGGGGGGTACAGACGTGACCACAGGGGGCAGCTACAGGGGGGTACAGACGTGAACACAAGGGGGAATTATAGGGGTACAGAGGAGACCACCGGGGACAGCTATATGGGTACAAAGGGGAACACAGGAGGCAGCTATAGGGGTACAGCGGAGACCACAGGGGCAGCTATAGGGGTACAGAGGAGACCACAGGGGACAGCTATTGGGGTACAGAGGAGACCACAGGGGACAGCTATAGGGGTACAGACGTGACCACAGGGGGCAGCTACAGGGGGGTACAGACGTGAACACAAGGGGGAATTATAGGGGTACAGAGGAGACCACCGGGGACAGCTATATGGGTACAAAGGGGAACACAGGAGGCAGCTATAGGGGTACAGCGGAGACCACAGAGGCAGCTATAGGGGTACAGAGGAGACCACAGGGGACAGCTATATGGGTACAAAGGGGAACACAGGAGGCAGCTATAGGGGTACAGCGGAGACCACAGGGGCAGCTATAGGGGTATAGAGGAGACCACAGGGGCAGCTATAGGGGTACAGAGGAGACCACCGGGGACAGCTATAGGGGTACAGCAGAGACCACAGGGGCAGCTATAGGGGTACAACGGAGACCACAGGGGCAGCTATAGGGGTATAGAGGAGACCACAGGGGCAGCTATAGGGGTACAGAGGAGACCACCGGGGACAGCTATAGGGGTACAGAGGAGACCACAGGGGACAGCTATAGGGGTACAGAGGAGACCACAGGGGACAGCTATAGGGGTACAGAGGAGACCACCGGGGACAGCTATATGGGTACAAAGGGGAACACAGGAGGCAGCTATAGGGGTACAGCGGAGACCACAGGGGCAGCTATAGGGGTACAGAGGAGACCACCGGGGACAGCTATATGGGTACAAAGGGGAACATAGGAGGCAGCTATAGGGGTACAGCGGAGACCACAGGGGCAGCTATAGGGGTATAGAGGAGACCACAGGGGCAGCTATAGGGGTACAGAGGAGACCACCGGGGACAGCTATATGGGTTCAAAAGGGAACACAGGAGGCAGCTATAGGGGTACAGCGGAGACCACAGGGGCAGCTATAGGGGTATAGAGGAGACCACAGGGGCAGCTATAGGGGTACAGAGGAGACCACCGGGGACAGCTATATGGGTACAAAAGGGAACACAGGAGGCAGCTATAGGGATACAGAGGTGATCACACAGGGGGCAGCTATAGGGGTACAGCGGAGACTACAGGGGCAGCTATAGGGGTACAGAGGAGACCACAGGGGCAGCTATAGGGGTACAGAGGAGACCACAGGGGCAGCTATAGGGATACAGAGGTGACCACAGGGGACAGCTATAGGGATACAGAGGTGATCACACAGGGGGCAGCTATAGGGGTACAGCGGAGACTACAGGGGCAGCTATAGGGGTACAGAGGAGACCACAGGGGCAGCTATAGGGGTACAGAGGAGACCACAGGGGACAGCTATAGGGGTACAGAGGAGACCACAGGGGACAGCTATAGGGGTACAGAGGAGACCACAGGGGACAGCTATAGGGGTGCAAAGGGAAACACAGGAGGCAGCTATAGGGGTACAAAGGGGAACACAGGAGGCAGATATAGGGGTACAAAGGGAAACACATGAGGCAGCTATAGGGGTACAGAGGTGACCACAGGGAGCAGCTATAGGGGTACAGAGATGACTACAAGGAGCAGCTATAGGGGTAAAGAGGTGATACCTGGGGCATTATGTACGGGTACAGGGTTGACCATAGGGGGCAGCTAAGGGGGTGCAGAGGTGACCACCTGTGGACAGCCATAGGCGTATAGGTGCCACTCAGGGGTGCTATACGGGTGCAAATTTTGCAGCTGGTATTGTGGGTGTATCTATTATCAACCTTGAATTGTCAGCCAGGGGGTGCAGGGATGGTGCCCAGGTGTGAAGCTATAGAGCAGTGGTGGCAAACCTATGGCACAGGTGCCAGAGGCGGCACTCAGAGCCCTTTCAGTGGGCACTCAGGCCATTGCCCCAGCACACCAGACTGGATTCAAAGGATCTTTCTGCAGTTCCAAGTAACTTAAAAGATGCTGCTTTCAGTCATATATTAAAGTTATTACTTCACTGCTTGGGACTGTAGGAAGAGGGAGAATGAGTAGACAGGGCCGAATTATCTTTGAAGGACCTCTGTGTGCAGAGGGACACTGGACTTCTTGTCCTCAGGAGGCCAATATGATCGAAAGTTGTTGAAGAACAGGGAGCAATAAGTTACTGCTTTAATTTTTCTTGGCACCTCGCGATAAATAAGGGGGGTTTTGGGTTGCAGTTTGGGTACTCGGCCGCCAAAAGCTTCGCCATCACTGCTATTGAGGATGTAGCCTGGTAGCAGCTATAAGGGTCAGAGCTGGCAGTCAGTTGTGTAGCTATAGGGGGTCAGAGGACATCCAGAGGATACAGCTATAGAGGGTACAGAAGTCATAGCCTAGGATGCACTAGGGGGTCAGTAGAAGGGAACAGCTA
Organism: Engystomops pustulosus; assembly: GCF_040894005.1. Lineage (NCBI taxonomy): Eukaryota > Metazoa > Chordata > Amphibia > Anura > Leptodactylidae > Engystomops > Engystomops pustulosus. The sequence continues at coordinate 5,761,130 of NC_092420.1, forward strand.
GAATATAGAGGAGGAGGAGGTAGGGGTACAGCTAGAATATAGAGGAGGAGGAGGTAGGGGTACAGCTAGAATATAGAGGAGGAGGAGGTAGGGGTACAGCTAGAATATAGAGGAGGAGGAGGTAGGGGTACAGCTAGAATATAGAGGAGGAGGAGGTAGGGGTACAGCTAGAATATAGAGGAGGAGGAGGTAGGGGTACAGCTAGAATATAGAGGAGGAGGAGGTAGGGGTACAGCTAGAAAATAGAGGAGGAGGTAGGGGTACAGCTAGAATATAGAGGAGGAGGTAGGGGTACAGCTAGAATATAGAGGAGGTGGTATGGGGTACAGCTAGAATATAGAGGAGGAGGTAGGGGTACAGCTAGAATATAGAGGAGGAGGTATGGGGTACAGCTAGAATATAGAGGAGGAGGTAGGGGTACAGCTAGAATATAGAGGAGGAGGTAGGTGTACAGCTAGAATATAGAGGAGGAGGCAGGGGTACAGCTAGAATATAGAGGAGGAGGTAGGGGTACAGCTAGAATATAGAGGAGGAGGTAGGGGTACAGCTAGAATATAGAGGAGGAGGCAGGGGTACAGCTAGAATATAGAGGAGGAGGTAGGGGTACAGCTAGAATATAGAGGAGGAGGTAGGGGTACAGCTAGAATATAGAGGAGGAGGCAGGGGTACAGCTAGAATATAGAGGAGGAGGTAGGGGTACAGCTAGAATATAGAGGAGGAGGTAGGGGTACAGCTAGAATATAGAGGAGGAGGAGGTAGGGGTACAGCTAGAATATAGAGGAGGAGGTAGGGGTACAGCTAGAATATAGAGGAGGAGGTAGGGGTATAGCTAGAATATAGAGGAGGAGGTAGGGGTACAGCTAGAATATAGAGGAGGAGGTGGGGGTACAGCTAGAATATAGAGGAGGAGGTAGGGGTACAGCTAGAATATAGAGGAGGGGGTAGAGGTACAGCTAGAATATAGTGGAGGAGGAGGTAGGGGTACAGCTAGAATATAGAGGAGGAGGAGGTAGGGGTACAGCTAGAATATAGAGGAGGGGGTAGGGGTACAGCTAGAATATAGAGGAGGAGGTAGAGGTACAGCTAGAATATAGAGGAGGAGGTAGGGGTACAGCTAGAATATAGAGGGAGGAGGTAGGGGTACAGCTAGAATATAGAGGGAGGAGGTAGGGGTACAGCTAGAATATAGAGGAGGAGGTAGGGGTACAGCTAGAATATAGTGGAGGAGGAGGTAGGGGTACAGCTAGAATATAGTGGAGGAGGAGGTAGGGGTACAGCTAGAATATAGAGGAGGAGGAGGTAGGGGTACAGCTAGAATATAGAGGAGGGGGTAGGGGTACAGCTAGAATATAGAGGAGGAGGTAGAGGTACAGCTAGAATATAGAGGAGGAGGTAGGGGTACAGCTAGAATATAGAGGAGGAGGTAGGGGTACAGCAAGAATATAGAGGAGGAGGAGGTAGGGGTACAGCTAGAATATAGAGGAGGAGGTAGGGGTACAGCTAGAATATAGAGGAGGAGGTAGGGGTACAGCAAGAATATAGAGGAGGAGGAGGTAGGGGTACAGCTAGAATATAGAGGAGGAGGTATGGGGTACAGCTAGAATATAGAGGAGGAGGTAGGGGTACAGCTAGAATATAGAGGAGGAGGTAGAGGTACAGCTAGAATATAGAGGAGGAGGTAGGGGTACAGCTAGAATATAGAGGAGGAGGTAGGGGTACTGCTAGAATATAGAGGGAGGAGGTAGGGGTACAGCTAGAATATAGAGGAGGAGGTAGGGGTACAGCTAGAATATAGAGGAGGAGGTAGGGGTACAGCTAGAATATAGAGGAGGAGGTAGGGGTACAGCTAGAATATAGAGGAGGAGGTAGGGGTACAGCTAGAATATAGAGGAGGAGGTAGGGGTACAGCTAGAATATAGAGGAGGAGGTAGGGGTACAGCTAGAATATAGAGGAGGAGGCAGGGGTACAGCTAGAATATAGAGGGAGGAGGTAGGGGTACAGCTAGAATATAGAGGGAGGAGGTATGGGTTCAGCTAGAATATAGAGGAGGAGGTAGGGGTACAGCTAGAATATAGAGGAGGAGGTAGGGGTACAGCTAGAATATAGAGGAGGAGGTAGGGGTACAGCTAGAATATAGAGGGAGGAGGTAGGGGTACAGCTAGAATATAGAGGGAGGAGGTAGGGGTACAGCTAGAATATAGAGGAGGAGGTAGAGGTACAGCTAGAATATGGAGGAGGAGGTATGGGGTACAGCTAGAATATAGAGGAGGAGGTAGGGGTACAGCTAGAATATAGAGGAGGAGGAGGTAGGGGTACAGCTAGAATATAGAGGAGGAGGTAGGGGTACAGCTAGAATATAGAGGAGGAGGTAGGGGTACAGCTAGAATATAGAGGAGGAGGTAGGGGTACAGCTAGAATATAGAGGGAGGAGGTAGGGGTACAGCTAGAATATAGAGGGAGGAGGTAGGGGTACAGCTAGAATATAGAGGAGGAGGTAGAGGTACAGCTAGAATATGGAGGAGGAGGTATGGGGTACAGCTAGAATATAGAGGAGGAGGTAGGGGTACAGCAAGAATATAGAGGAGGAGGAGGTAGGGGTACAGCTAGAATATAGAGGAGGGGGTAGGGGTACAGCTAGAATATAGAGGAGGAGGTAGAGGTACAGCTAGAATATAGAGGAGGAGGTAGGGGTACAGCTAGAATATAGAGGAGGAGGTAGGGGTACTGCTAGAATATAGAGGGAGGAGGTAGGGGTACAGCTAGAATATAGAGGAGGAGGTAGGGGTACAGCTAGAATATAGAGGAGGAGGTAGGGGTACAGCTAGAATATAGAGGAGGAGGTAGGGGTACAGCTAGAATATAGAGGAGGAGGCAGGGGTACAGCTAGAATATAGAGGGAGGAGGTAGGGGTACAGCTAGAATATAGAGGGAGGAGGTAGGGGTACAGCTAGAATATAGAGGAGGAGGTAGGGGTACAGCTAGAATATAGAGGAGGAGGAGGTAGGGGTACAGCTAGAATATAGAGGAGGAGGTAGGGGTACAGCTAGAATATAGAGGAGGAGGTAGGGGTACAGCTAGAATATAGAGGAGGAGGTAGGGGTACAGCTAGAATATAGAGGGAGGAGGTAGGGGTACAGCTAGAATATAGAGGAGGAGGTAGAGGTACAGCTAGAATATGGAGGAGGAGGTAGGGGTACAGCTAGAATATAGAGGAGGAGGCAGGGGTACAGCTAGAATATAGAGGAGGAGGTAGGGGTACAGCTAGAATATAGAGGAGGAGGCAGGGGTACAGCTAGAATATAGAGGAGGAGGTAGGGGTACAGCTAGAATATAGAGGAGGAGGCAGGGGTACAGCTAGAATATAGAGGAGGAGGTAGGGGTACAGCTAGAATATAGAGGAGGAGGTAGGGGTACAGCTAGAATATAGAGGAGGAGGTAGGGGTACAGCTAGAATATAGAGGGAGGAGGTAGGGGTACAGCTAGAATATAGAGGGAGGAGGTAGGGGTACAGCTAGAATATAGAGGAGGAGGTAGGGGTACAGCTAGAATATAGTGGAGGAGGAGGTAGGGGTACAGCTAGAATATAGTGGAGGAGGAGGTAGGGGTACAGCTAGAATATAGAGGAGGAGGAGGTAGGGGTACAGCTAGAATATAGAGGAGGGGGTAGGGGTACAGCTAGAATATAGAGGAGGAGGTAGAGGTACAGCTAGAATATAGAGGAGGAGGTAGGGGTACAGCTAGAATATAGAGGAGGAGGTAGGGGTACAGCAAGAATATAGAGGAGGAGGAGGTAGGGGTACAGCTAGAATATAGAGGAGGGGGTAGGGGTACAGCTAGAATATAGAGGAGGAGGTAGAGGTACAGCTAGAATATAGAGGAGGAGGTAGGGGTACAGCTAGAATATAGAGGAGGAGGTAGGGGTACTGCTAGAATATAGAGGGAGGAGGTAGGGGTACAGCTAGAATATAGAGGAGGAGGTAGGGGTACAGCTAGAATATAGAGGAGGAGGTAGGGGTACAGCTAGAATATAGAGGAGGAGGTAGGGGTACAGCTAGAATATAGAGGAGGAGGTAGGGGTACAGCTAGAATATAGAGGAGGAGGTAGGGGTACAGCTAGAATATAGAGGAGGAGGCAGGGGTACAGCTAGAATATAGAGGGAGGAGGTAGGGGTACAGCTAGAATATAGAGGGAGGAGGTAGGGGTACAGCTAGAATATAGAGGAGGAGGTAGGGGTACAGCTAGAATATAGAGGAGGAGGTAGGGGTACAGCTAGAATATAGAGGAGGAGGTAGGGGTACAGCTAGAATATAGAGGGAGGAGGTAGGGGTACAGCTAGAATATAGAGGGAGGAGGTAGGGGTACAGCTAGAATATAGAGGAGGAGGTAGAGGTACAGCTAGAATATGGAGGAGGAGGTATGGGGTACAGCTAGAATATAGAGGAGGAGGTAGGGGTACAGCTAGAATATAGAGGAGGAGGAGGTAGGGGTACAGCTAGAATATAGAGGAGGAGGTAGGGGTACAGCTAGAATATAGAGGAGGAGGTAGGGGTACAGCTAGAATATAGAGGAGGAGGTAGGGGTACAGCTAGAATATAGAGGGAGGAGGTAGGGGTACAGCTAGAATATAGAGGAGGAGGTAGGGGTACAGCTAGAATATAGAGGAGGAGGTAGGGGTACAGCTAGAATATAGAGGAGGAGGTAGGGGTACTGCTAGAATATAGAGGGAGGAGGTAGGGGTACAGCTAGAATATAGAGGAGGAGGTAGGGGTACAGCTAGAATATAGAGGAGGAGGTAGGGGTACAGCTAGAATATAGAGGAGGAGGTAGGGGTACAGCTAGAATATAGAGGAGGAGGCAGGGGTACAGCTAGAATATAGAGGGAGGAGGTAGGGGTACAGCTAGAATATAGAGGGAGGAGGTAGGGGTACAGCTAGAATATAGAGGAGGAGGTAGGGGTACAGCTAGAATATAGAGGAGGAGGAGGTAGGGGTACAGCTAGAATATAGAGGAGGAGGTAGGGGTACAGCTAGAATATAGAGGAGGAGGTAGGGGTACAGCTAGAATATAGAGGAGGAGGTAGGGGTACAGCTAGAATATAGAGGGAGGAGGTAGGGGTACAGCTAGAATATAGAGGGAGGAGGTAGGGGTACAGCTAGAATATAGAGGAGGAGGTAGAGGTACAGCTAGAATATGGAGGAGGAGGTATGGGGTACAGCTAGAATATAGAGGAGGGGGTATGGGGTACAGCTAGAATATAGAGGAGGAGGTAGGGGTACAGCTAGAATATAGAGGAGGAGGTAGGGGTACAGCTAGAATATAGAGGAGGAGGTAGGGGTACTGCTAGAATATAGAGGGAGGAGGTAGGGGTACAGCTAGAATATAGAGGAGGAGGTAGGGGTACAGCTAGAATATAGAGGAGGAGGTAGGGGTACAGCTAGAATATAGAGGAGGAAGTATGGGGTACAGCTAGAATATAGAGGAGGAGGCAGGGGTACAGCTAGAATATAGAGGGAGGAGGTAGGGGTACAGCTAGAATATAGAGGGAGGAGGTAGGGGTACAGCTAGAATATAGAGGAGGAGGTAGGGGTACAGCTAGAATATAGAGGAGGAGGAGGTAGGGGTACAGCTAGAATATAGAGGAGGAGGTAGGGGTACAGCTAGAATATAGAGGAGGAGGTAGGGGTACAGCTAGAATATAGAGGAGGAGGTAGGGGTACAGCTAGAATATAGAGGGAGGAGGTAGGGGTACAGCTAGAATATAGAGGGAGGAGGTAGGGGTACAGCTAGAATATAGAGGAGGAGGTAGGGGTACAGCTAGAATATAGAGGAGGAGGTAGGGGTACAGCTAGAATATAGAGGAGGAGGAGGTAGGGGTACAGCTAGAATATAGAGGAGGAGGTAGAGGTACAGCTAGAATATGGAGGAGGAGGTATGGAGTACAGCTAGAATATAGAGGAGGAGGTAGGGGTACAGCTAGAATATAGAGGAGGAGGCAGGGGTACAGCTAGAATATAGAGGAGGAGGTAGGGGTACAGCTAGAATATAGAGGAGGAGGTAGGGGTACAGCTAGAATATAGAGGAGGAGGCAGGGGTACAGCTAGAATATAGAGGAGGAGGCAGGGGTACAGCTAGAATATAGAGGAGGAGGTAGGGGTACAGCTAGAATAAGAGGAGGAGGTAGGGGTACAGCTAGAATATAGAGGGAGGAGGTAGGGGTACAGCTAGAATATAGAGGAGGGGGTATGGGGTACAGCTAGAATATAGAGGAGGGGGTATGGGGTACAGCTAGAATATAGAGGAGGAGGAGGTAGTGGTACAGCTAGAATATAGAGGAGGAGGAGGTAGGGGTACAGCTAGAATATAGAGAGAGGAGGTAGGGGTACAGCTAGAATATAGAGGAGGAGGTAGGGGTACAGCTAGAATATAGAGGAGGAGGAGGTAGGGGTACAGCTAGAATATAGAGGAGGAGGTAGGGGTACAGCTAGAATATAGAGGGAGGAGGTAGGGGTACAGCTAGAATATAGAGGAGGAGGTAGGGGTACAGCTAGAATATAGAGGAGGAGGTAGGGGTACAGCTAGAATATAGAGGAGGAGGTAGGGGTACAGCTAGAATATAGAGGAGGAGGTAGGGGTACAGCTAGAATATAGAGGAGGAAGTATGGGGTACAGCTAGAATATAGAGGAGGAAGTAGGGGTACAGCTAGAATATAGAGGAGGAGGTAGGGGTACAGCTAGAATATAGAGGAGGAAGTATGGGGTACAGCTAGAATATAGAGGAGGAAGTATGGGGTACAGCTAGAATATAGAGGAGGAAGTAGGGGTACAGCTAGAATATAGAGGAGGAGGTAGAGGTACAGCTAGAATATGGAGGAGGAGGTAGGGGTACAGCTAGAATATAGAGGAGGAGGTATGGGGTACAGATAGAATATAGAGGAGGAGGTAGGGGTACAGCTAGAATATAGAGGAGGAGGTAGGGGTACAGCTAGAATATAGAGGAGGAGGTAGGGGTACAGCTAGAATATAGAGGAGGAGGCAGGGGTACAGCTAGAATATAGAGGAGGAGGTAGGGGTACAGCTAGAATATAGAGGAGGAGGTAGGGGTACAGCTAGAATATAGAGGAGGAGGTAGGGGTACAGCTAGAATATAGAGGAGGAGGTAGGGGTACAGCTAGAATATAGAGGAGGAGGCAGGGGTACAGCTAGAATATAGAGGAGGAGGTAGGGGTACAGCTAGAATATAGAGGAGGAGGCAGGGGTACAGCTAGAATATAGAGGAGGAGGAGGTAGGGGTACAGCTAGAATATAGAGGGGGAGGTAGGGGTACAGCTAGAATATAGAGGAGGAGGAGGTAGGGGTACAGCTAGAATATAGAGGAGGAGGTAGGGGTACAGCTAGAATATAGAGGAGGAGGTAGGGGTACAGCTAGAATATAGAGGAGGAGGTAGGGGTACAGCTAGAATATAGAGGAGGAGGTAGGGGTACAGCTAGAATATAGAGGAGGAAGTATGGGGTACAGCTAGAATATAGAGGAGGAAGTATGGGGTACAGCTAGAATATAGAGGAGGAAGTAGGGGTACAGCTAGAATATAGAGGAGGAGGTAGAGGTACAGCTAGAATATGGAGGAGGAGGTAGGGGTACAGCTAGAATATAGAGGAGGAGGTATGGGGTACAGATAGAATATAGAGGAGGAGGTAGGGGTACAGCTAGAATATAGAGGAGGAGGTAGGGGTACAGCTAGAATATAGAGGAGGAGGCAGGGGTACAGCTAGAATATAGAGGAGGAGGTAGGGGTACAGCTAGAATATAGAGGAGGAGGTAGGGGTACAGCTAGAATATAGAGGAGGAGGCAGGGGTACAGCTAGAATATAGAGGAGGAGGTAGGGGTACAGCTAGAATATAGAGGAGGAGGTATGGGGTACAGCTAGAATATAGAGGAGGAGGCAGGGGTACAGCTAGAATATAGAGGAGGAGGTAGGGGTACAGCTAGAATATAGAGGAGGAGGCAGGGGTACAGCTAGAATATAGAGGAGGAGGAGGTAGGGGTACAGCTAGAATATAGAGGGGGAGGTAGGGGTACAGCTAGAATATAGAGGAGGAGGAGGTAGGGGTACAGCTAGAATATAGAGGAGGAGGTAGGGGTACAGCTAGAATATAGAGGAGGAGGTAGGGGTACAGCTAGAATATAGAGGAGGGGGTAGGGGTACAGCTAGAATATAGAGGAGGAGGAGGTAGGGGTACAGCTAGAATATAGAGGAGGAGGCAGGGGTACAGCTAGAATATAGAGGGGGAGGTAGGGGTACAGCTAGAATATAGAGGAGGAGGCAGGGGTACAGCTAGAATATAGAGGGGGAGGTAGGGGTACAGTCCCTACCCCCTCCCTCTCGGCCCGAGCGCACAACCCCCTCCCCCCGCCCGAACAACCAACAGCTCCAACCCCCCCCCCCCCTCCTGCCCGAACAACTACCGGAACACCCGCCTGACGCCACGGCCGGGTGGTTACCCAAACAGCCCCCAAGCATCCTAAAAGGTAAGTATATATTCATATGTATTTATCTGTGTGTATATACTGTGTATATATTGTGTATATACTGTTTTTATATGTATATATTGTGTATATTGTGTATGTACTGTGTATATTGTGTATATATTGGGGGTCATTTATTAAGGGCCCGATTCGCGTTTTCCCGACGTGTTACCCGAATATTTCCGTTCTGCGCCGCTTGTACTTAAATTGCCCCGGGATTTTGGCGCACGCGATCGGATTGTGGCGCATCGGCGCTGGCATGCGCGCGACGGAAATCGGGGGGCGTGGCCGAACGAAAACCCGACGTATTCGGAAAAACCGCCGCATTTAAAACCCGAAAATGTGTCGCATAAGGACCGCTTACCTTCACCTGGTCCAGCTCGGTGCATTCCGGCGCGATGAGTTTACTTTCAGCGCAGCAGCGCCACCTGGTGGACGGCGGAAGAACTACCTTATTAAATCCCGGCCGGACCCGAATCCAGAGCGGAGAAGCCGCCGCTGGAACGCGAATGGACCGGGTAAGTAAATTTGCCCCATTGTGTATATTTATATACTGTGTATATAGCATATATATGCATATACTGTGTGTATATATGAATATACTGTGTATATATGCATAGATGCAAATGCTGTATTTATTGTGTATATATATATGTGTGTGTGTGTGTGTGTGTGTGTGTGTGTGTGTGTGTGTGTGTGTGTGTGTGTGTGTGTATGTATGTGTTTTTGTATATGCTGTGCATATAGTATGTATGTATATGCTGTATATACTGAATGTGTGTATTTGCTGTATGTGTGTATATTCTTTATGTATATGCAGTATGTGTGTATATGGTCTTTTTATACTTCATGTATGTGTATATATGGTCAGTGTATACTGTATGTGTGTATATACTGTATAAGGCTACATTCACACTGCCGTGAGCCCGCCGCACCGTAGCACGGCGGGCTCACGGCAGCGCGGCGAGAGGAGGAGGTGAGCGCTGCTCACACCCGCCCCTCTCCATAGGAAGTTATGGCGCACGGCGCCGTATTACGGGGAAAGATAGGACAGGTCCTATCTTTTCCCGGGGTACGGTGCCGCACGTGTGCTGCACCGTACCGCTCCCGTAGGGCGCCGTGAGCCCATATAATTGTATGGGGAACGTATATCGGCCGCATATACGTCCCCCATACATGTGTGTGAATGTAGCCTGAGTTTGTATACACTCTGTATTAGTGTATAAATGTATATGAGTGCATAAATGTGTGTGTATACTTGTATGTATATGGGTGCGACAATACATGTGTAGAACTTTATGTGTATATAAGTATATAAAGGTGTGTATGTATCAGTGTATAAATGTGTGTAATTGTATAAATATGTCCGTGTAGGGGTGCATTCACAAGAACATATGGGGGATGTATATCTGGCTGCAAATTCGCTGACAGATATACTTCCCTCATAGGCATCTATAGTGCCTGGGCTCGGTACAGTGAGCAAAACAAGTACTTACTGTTCCTAGCCATGGCCGCAACAGAGATAGAGCGTCCTCTATCTATGGCCATAAGAACGACCATGCGGCTCTATTCTCTATGGAGAGGGGAGGGGTGAGCCGTGATCACCTCTCCAGCACGCCCGATGTGTGCCTGCCTGGCTATAGCCGGGCGGACACACGTTTATGTGAATGCAGCCTACGTATGTATATTTTTTTTAAGGGGAAGGGGGGCCCCATGCAGAAATCTGCTATGGGGCCCAGTCTCTCCTAGTTACGCCACTGGTACAGCTAGAATATAGAGGAGGAGGCAGGGGTACAGCTAGAATATAGAGGAGGAGGCAGGGGTACAGCTAGAATATAGAGGAGGAGGTAGGGGTACAGCTAGAATATAGAGGAGGAGGAGGTAGGGGTACAGCTAGAATATAGAGGAGGAGGTAGGGGTACAGCTAGAATATAGAGGAGGAGGTAGGGGTACAGCTAGAATATAGAGGAGGAGGTAGGGGTACAGCTAGAATATAGAGGAGGAGGTAGGGGTACAGCTAGAATATAGAGGAGGAGGTAGGGGTACAGCTAGAATAAGAGGAGGAGGTAGGGGTACAGCTAGAATATAGAGGAGGAGGCAGGGGTACAGCTAGAATATAGAGGAGGAGGCAGGGGTACAGCTAGAATATAGAGGAGGAGGTATGGGGTACAGCTAGAATATAGATGAGGAGGTAGGGGTACAGCTAGAATATAGAGGAGGAGGTAGGGGTACAGCTAGAATATAGAGGAGGAGGTAGGGGTACAGCTAGAATATAGAGGAGGAGGTAGGGGTACAGCTAGAATATAGAGGAGGAGGTATGGGGTACAGCTAGAATATAGAGGAGGGGGTATGGGGTACAGCTAGAATATAGAGGAGGAGGTAGGGGTACAGCTAGAATATAGAGGAGGAGGTAGAGGTACAGCTAGAATATAGATGAGGAGGTAGGGGTACAGCTAGAATATAGAGGAGGAGGTAGGGGTACAGCTAGAATATAGAGGAGGAGGTAGGGGTACAGCTAGAATATAGATGAGGAGGTAGGGGTACAGCTAGAATATAGAGGAGGAGGTAGGGGTACAGCTAGAATATAGAGGAGGAGGCAGGGGTACAGCTAGAATATAGAGGAGGAGGTATGGGGTACAGCTAGAATATAGAGGAGGAGGTAGGGGTACAGCTAGAATATAGAGGAGGAGGTATGGGGTACAGCTAGAATATAGAGGAGGAGGCAGGGGTACAGCTAGAATATAGAGGAGGAGGTAGGGGTACAGCTAGAATATAGAGGAGGAGGTAGGGGTACAGCTAGAATATAGAGGAGGAGGCAGGGGTACAGCTAGAATATAGAGGAGGAGGCAGGGGTACAGCTAGAATATAGAGGAGGAGGTATGGGGTACAGCTAGAATATAGAGGAGGAGGTAGGGGTACAGCTAGAATATAGATGAGGAGGTAGGGGTACAGCTAGAATATAGAGGAGGAGGTAGGGGTACAGCTAGAATATAGAGGAGGAGGTAGGGGTACAGCTAGAATATAGAGGAGGAGGTGGGGGTACAGCTAGAATATAGAGGAGGAGGTATGGGGTACAGCTAGAATATAAAGGAGGAGGCAGGGGTACAGCTAGAATATAGAGGAGGAGGAGGTAGGGGTACAGCTAGAATATAGAGGAGGAGGAGGTAGGGGTACAGCTAGAATATAGAGGAGGAGGTAGGGGTACAGCTAGAATATAGAGGAGGAGGTAGGGGTACAGCTAGAATATAGAGGAGGAGGTAGGGGTATAGCTAGAATATAGAGGAGGAGGTAGGGGTACAGCTAGAATATAGAGGAGGAGGTAGGGGTACAGCTAGAATATAGAGGAGGAGGCAGGGGTACAGCTAGAATATAGAGGAGGGGGTATGGGGTACAGCTAGAATATAGAGGAGGAGGTAGGGGTACAGCAAGAATATAGAGGAGGAGGTAGGGGTACAGCTAGAATATAGAGGAGGAGGCAGGGGTACAGCTAGAATATAGAGGAGGAGGTAGGGGTACAGCTAGAATATAGAGGAGGAGGTAGGGGTACAGCTAGAATATAGAGGAGGAGGTAGGGGTACAGCTAGAATATAGAGGAGGAGGTAGGGGTACAGCTAGAATATAGAGGAGGAGGTAGGGGTACAGCTAGAATATAGAGGAGGAGGTAGGGGTACAGCTAGAATATAGAGGAGGAGGCAGGGGTACTGTATACAGGGCAGGGGTACATATGGATTTAATGAAATTGTATTTCAAAACATCATACTCCCAGGACACTGCAAACTGATGATAAAGTCTGTAGTAATACCGGTTATGACCAGCAGGCGGTGCGGTGATATCGGAGTTTGTTACAATGTAACATTGAGATAAATATTTACATAACACGTTTATCACTATGTAACATAAGATGCTGCAAGATACATCAGATTTTTCACCAAGTTCCACAATTCTGCTTGCTGTCAGTGGAAGAGAAATTGCATTGTGGGAACATTTACTAAGAGCAGTGCAGTGTGTACTATGTGCAGTGTGTACTATGTGCAGCGTGTACTATGTGCAGCGTGTACTATGTGCAGCGTGTACTATGTGCAGAGTGTACTATATGCAGTGTGTACTATGTGCAGTGTGTACTATGTGCGGTATGTACTATGTGCGGTATGTACTATGTGCAGTGTCCTGTGTACTATGTGCAGTGTCCTGTGTACTATGTGCAGTGTGTACTATGTGCAGTGTCCTGTGTACTATGTGCAGTGTGTACTACATGCAGTTTGCCTGTGTGGTGTGCAGGGGGCGCCAGATTCAGGATTTCTGGCTTTGGTTTCTCATGAATCTGGCGCCCCCTGCACTGCCCGGACAGAGGGCTTCCCTTTTTTTTGCACTTTTAACATGGAGCGTGCGACACAATTCTGTCAGACTTTGCATGATAAATGTGGCGCATGGTCCGACTGAGCACCGGACGCCCCTTTCGGTGCAGAAACTTGTGTCACATGAAGACAAGTGCGGCATGAGGCAGACGTGTGTCTGAAAAGAATGTGCAATATCCGCCAGAAAACTGGCGCATTGCCCTTAGTAAATGAGCCCCAATGGGGCAAATTTACTAAGGGTCCGAATCACGTTTTTCCGCCGGGTTTCCCGAATATTTCCGATTTTCCGATGTTTCCGCCAGCTTTCACACGACAGAAATCCGGGGGTGTGTCTGACGGAAAACCCGACGGATTCAGAAAAAAAGCGGAATTTAAAAAAAAAATTGTGTCGCAAAAATAGCACTCACATACATCGAGACGGAGGTGCTCTCCGGCGGACTTCAGCGCAGCAGCGACACCTAGTGGACATAAAGTGCACGACCTTAGTGAATGTCGGCAGAACCCCAATCAGCGTCGGAGAACGTACCGCTGGATTGCGACTGGACCAGGTAAGTAAATCTGCCCCATTGCCCAAAGCTTCTCACAGCTGAGGGTTTGTCTCAGTAACATCCAGCTTATTAGATGCCATGTTTCCCCCATGATCATGGTATTTTGGGGTTGTATTTGGGAGAGGTACCCCTGTTCTTGTGAACCACTAATGATGTTATCAGAGCTTTTATTATCTGGATGATGGCAATGGTGACTACTTGTGCCCATAGAGACACATCACACAGTACTGGAGCTGTGTACTCAAAACGGTGTGAGATTCTTTTACTAAATCGACTTACAAAATTGCTTCTTTTAGTATTGTGAATGTAACAAAGTTCTTGCAGGAGTCTACACACCCTCTAAATCTGCGCTACAGATGCCAAGTGTGCTGCCATTCAGGAAAAATGTGGGGTATGTAGTATATGGGGTCATGCGGGGGGCTCATAATACCCTCTAATATTAGCATCGGCCTTGGCACGTTCTCCCTCAGGATCCTCTTACAGTTTATCTTGGGTTTGTACATTACATACCAAGCGCAGGAGGGTCCGGCTCACTGTATCCACCATATATCATCATTGTATATCACTCACATCTGGCTCAAAAATCCACGGAAAATACCCCAAATTATATATATATTGTGTAAAAAATGGAATTTTTTATTAGTAAATATGGATCTTTTAAATATCATTTCATCAAATTATATAAATATATAGAAACTTCTTTATCAAAGTTAAAATGTAAAAATAATAATTTCCCCCTTTCTCCCGCACTCGCGCCTCTTCCTAGAAATTCCGGCAGCAGAACCTTCCCTTTCATCAGGGTCACATTCGCCATTCGCCGCCGCAGTCTGTCATGTGATACGTAAACATTACAGAAGTCTCATGGTCACACACCAAGGCCGGGTGGGTCGGTCGGCGGCTGGCGGGGGCCACAGCTGAGGTTCTGTCACTTTGTGATACAATCTACATCTATGGGAAGAAATTATAATTATCATCAATTAGAGTTTAATCCTGAGAAAAATCTAGAAACTAAACAGAATCTATGGAAACAAGAACCAAAGCCAAACATTGCGGGACGGGAGGACGTGATGTGGGAGATGTGTATGGAATATACACTCAGCGGCCACTTTATTAGGTGCACCATGCTAGTAACGGGTTGGACCCCTTTTGCCTTCAGAACTGCCTCAATTCTTCGTGGCATAGATACAACAAGGTGCTGGAAGCTCCTCAGAGATTTTGCTCCATAGTGACATGATGGCATCACACAGTTGCCGCAGATTTGTCGGCTGCACATCCATGATGCGAATCTCCCGTTCCACCACATCCCAAAGATGCTCTATTGGATTGAGATCTGGTGACTGTGGAGGCCATTTGTGTCCAGTGACCTCATTGTCATGTTCAAGAAACCAGTCTGAGATGATTCCAGCTTTATGACATGGCGCATTATCCTGCTGAAAGTAGCCATCAGATGTTACAGGGTACATTGTGCTCATAAAGGGATGGACATGGGCAGCAACAATACTCAGGTAGGCTGTGGCGTTGTACCAAGGGGCCCAAAGACACCATGACACCACCACCACCAGCCTGAGCCGCTGATACAAGGCAGGATGGATCCATGACACCAGCACCACCAGCCTGAGCCGCTGATACAAGGCAGGATGGATCCATGACACCAGCACCAGCCTGACCCGCTGATACAAGGCAGGATGGATCCATGACACCACCACCACCAGCCTGACCCGCTGATACAAGGCAGGATGGATCCATGACACCACCACCACCAGCCTGACCCGCTGATACAAGGCAGGATGGATCCATGACACCACCACCACTAGCATGAGCCGCTGATACAAGGCAGGATGGATCCGCGCTTTCATGTTGTTGACGCCAAATTCTGACCCTACCATCCGAATGTCGCAGCAGAAATCGAGACTCATCAGACCAGGCAACGTTTTTCCAATCTTCTACTGTCCAATTTCGATGAGCTTGTGCAAATTGTAGCCTCAGTTTCCTGTTCTTAGCTGAAAGGAGTGGCACCCGGTGTGGTCTTCTGCTGCTGTAGCCCATCTGCCTCAGAGTTGGACGTACTGTGCGTTCAGTGATGCTCTTCTGCCTACCTTGGGTGTAACGGGTGGCGATTTGAGTCACTGTTGCCTTTCTATCAGCTCGAACCAGTCTGCCCATTCTCCTCTGACCTCTGGCATCAACAAGGCATTTCCGCCCACAGAACTGCCGCTCACTGGAGGTTTTTTCTTTTTCGGACCATTCTCTGTAAACCCTAGAGATGGTTGTGCGTGAAAATCCCAGTAGATCAGCAGTTTCTGAAATACTCAGACCAGCCCTTCTGGCACCAACAACCATGCCACGTTCAAAGGCCACAAATCACCTTTCTTCCCCATACTGATGCTCGGGAGAACTGCAGGAGATTGTCTTGACCATGTCTACATGCCTGAATGCACTGCCGCCATGTGATTGGCTGATTAGAAATTAAGTGTTAATGAGCAATTGGACAGGTGTACCTAATAAAGTGGCCGGTGAGTGTATATATGTAGTATATACTGAAAGAACATTAACCAGTCCTACAAAAAACTGCCCCCCAGGCCCCTCCCCCCACAATAGAATCTCCCCGTCACATGTAGACAAAAGACCAACCAACACCATGATATGTCACCTCCAAGTAGCTGCAGGTTCCCTAGTAACTTCAGGTGTGACCATACAGACTGCAGCCACTGTTATGTATTGTCCTTGTACACCTCACACTGCTGTTCCCTGTGCCCTCTGCAGCCAGTGATATGTGCTGCCCCTGGAGAGATGTGTGTTGTTAGTAGCAGCAGGACTGTGATATATGGATTTGTATTCCAGGATTGTAGATTTCCCCAAGTTCATTAGAGGTCTTGTCCTCACACTGCTGTTTTCTGTGTTCTTTTCAACCAGTGTTATGTACTGCACCTAGAGAGATGTGTAATTAGACCTTTGTGTATGTTGTAAGTAGCAGCAGAACTGTGATATATGGATTTATAGTCCAGGATTGTAGAGTCCGCAAGTTCACTAGAGGCATGTCCTCACACTGCTGTGCTCTGTGCTCTCTGCAGCCAGTGTTATGTACTGCTCCTGGAGAGATGTGTAATCAGATCTTTGTGTATGTTCTTAGTAGAAGCAGGACTGTGATTTATATGGATTTATATTCCAGGATTGTAGCTTCTCCTCACACTGCTGTGCCCTGTGCATCAAACTACATCATGCCTTCCCTCTCTGAATAAAAGCTTTAGTGCCCCTGGTAGTGTAGTAGTTCAAAGCACAGAGCCAAAAGCACAGCAGTGTGAGGACACTTGGAGAAGATACAATCCTAGAAAATAATCCAGTAAATTCAGTAAATAATCTATTATTATTATTTTATGGAAATGTTTAAATATTGTGAAAAGCAAAAGACAAAAATCGTTTAACTGTTAATTAATAAGAAATTCCATGATCATATGCGCCATCAGGAAGGGACATGAAGTGCATAAATAATACCGCAATGCACATATTATAACACTACTGAGCTACCGAGAGGCCAAATAAAGCCCTGACCTACTACCAGCCCCAATACTACAGTGTATAAATAATATACCGCCATACGGTACACAGTACGGCCATACAGCATCCTATGCCTATGCTGAGATCATCTCCTCTCCTATAATGTAGCTGGTATGGCCCAAAGCGCGTGGTGCAGCTGTCATTGCACTGATTGTCATACAGGGGGCGCCACAACATGTCAATGTGAAGGTTATTATAAAAATCTATAAAGAAATTAACTTCCCTCTGTCGTCTCTTCTACCAACGCGTTTCGCTTCAATGTTAATGAGAGTAAATTACGGTGCAGCCGGCGGCGCGTTGTATCCAGCTGTGATCTGAGTGAACTGGCAGAGAAAAGGGAACTTCTGCTGCGGTGGATGAGCGCCACCCACTACCTGCCAGCAGCATCGGGCGTACCGCGTCTGGCAACGACCCGCAATGAGTCAGCGGCTGGGGCGTACGGATCACGGTGACCCTGAGAGTAATGAGCTGGTATTGGGGGTCATCTGCTCCACAATGCGCCAAAATTCCATGTGCCAATGTAACTAATCAAGAAGTGATTAGAAGCTGGCGTCAGTTTATAGGGGGCACCTCTACTTGCTGCCCCCCACCCTGTTGTTTACTGTCTGACATCCACTCATGTAAGTCAGCGGGCACGACAGAGGAGAGATGAGCGCAGTAAACCATTCTCTGCCCGCACGCCTGCTGCATATTGATCACACGCCATTGTCACCACATCGAGTTGTGAATAATTAGAAGCGGGACGTGCGCTGGGACACTGTAACAGCACCGCATCCAAAAATATACATCCCCAACTTCTGAACTGAGGATAAATGGTATCAGGAGTTTGGAAGAAACAGTGGTGGAAGATGCTCCTAAAAAGTGGTGCCCCTGGTGCCCCTAGAAAGTGGTGATTTTGTATTCCGACTCTTCTCACCTCTGTCCCCTAAAGGTCACCTAATCCTCTTCAGTGCCAAATCAGCACCAGTTCCCCAAAAATAATGTATCATCTACAGACCTGTTCTGTTAGATATTGGGGCTCATTTACTTACCCGTCCTTTGTGCAATCCCCGCTGTGCGTTGTCTGACGATCATGGACTGCAGCGCGAATCATTAAGATTGTGGTCCCGATTTCCTGCATGTGTCGCTTCCCCGCTCAGGTCCCCGGAGTTCACCTTCTTCTTCCTGGTGCATGTAAGTGCATTGTCCGTGTATAATGCGCTGTGCGGGGAGTCACTAAGATCCTGTGCCCGATATCCTGCATGTGTCGCTTCCCCGCTCAGGTCCCCGGAGTTCACCTTCTTCTTCCTGGTGCATGTAAGTGCATTGTCCGTGTATAATGCGCTGTGCGGGGAGTCACTAAGATCCTGCGCCCGATATCCTGCATGTGTCGCTTCCCCGCTCAGGTCCCTGGTGTTCACCTTCTTCCTGGTGCATGTAAGTGCATTGTCCGTGTATAATGCGCTGTGTGGGGAGTCACTAAGATCCTGCGCCTGATATCCTGCATGTGTCGCTTCCCCGCTCAGGTCCCCGGAGTTCACCTTCTTCTTCCTGGTGCATGTAAGTGCATTGTCCATGTATAATGTGCTGTGTGGGGAGTCACTAAGATCCTGCGCCCGATATCCTGCATGTGTCGCTTCCCCGCTCAGGTCCCTGGAGTTCACCTTCTTCTTCCTGGTGCATGTAAGTGCATTGCCCGTGTATAATGCGCTGTGCGGGGAGTCACTAAGATCGTGCGCCCGATATCCTGCATGTGTCGCTTCCCCACTCAGGTTCACCTTCTTCTTCCTGGTGCATGTAAGTGCATTGTTTTGCGACACAAATTAAAATGTTAAATCCAGCGCTCAGTCCGAATCTGTTGGATTGGCCGACGGCCCAACCCCGGATTTGTGTTGCATGAAAGACGCCATTGTTGCGCCAAAATCTAATCGTGTGTGAAAAATCCCCTTTTAAATGCAACGCAAAATAGTAATCGTCAAAATATCCGACGTTTGTGCAGTCCGTGGACCCTTAGTAAATGAGCCCCGCTGTGTCTATTCACACCCAAAGCTACACTGACAGCTCCCCACTTATAACAGACGGTGCCCACACTTTCATCTTGTGAGAAGTTCTTGATTTGATCTGATACTTTCATCAATTCTACTGTAGATGACAATGTCCAGGAGAACTTATTGTCCCGTTCGGTATCTTCTAAGATTTCAGGACACTCCCAACCAGTAAAACATGGGGAAAGAGCAAACACATTTGGAGGAAAATATAACCAAATTAAAAGCAGGTGCAGGTGCTGGAGTAGAGGCAGGAGAAGGGCCAGGTGCTGGAGTAGAGGCAGGTGCTGGAGCAGAGGCAGGAGAAGGGCCAGGTGCTGGAGTAGAGGCAGGTGCAGGTGCTGGAGCAGAGGCAGGAGAAGGGCCAGGTGCTGGAGTAGAGGCAGGTGCTGGAGCAGAGGCAGGAGAAGGGCCAGGTGCTGGAGTAGAGGCAGGTGCTGGAGCAGAGGCAGGAGAAGGGCCAGGCGCTGGAGTAGAGGCAGGTGCTGGAGCAGAGGCAGGTGCAGGTGCTGGAGTAGAGGCAGGAGAAGGGCCAGGTGCTGGAGTAGAGGCAGGAGAAGGGCCAGGTGCTGGAGCAGAGGCAGGAGAAGGGCCAGGTGCTGGAGCAGAGGCAGGAGAAGGGCCAGGTTCTGGAGCAGAGGCAGGAGAAGGGCCAGGTGCTGGAGCAGAGGGATGTGCAGGTGCTGGAGCAGAGGGAGGTGCAGGTGTTAGGGTAGAGGCAGAGAAGGGCCAGGTGCTGGAGCAGAGGCAGGAGAAGGGCCAGGTGCTGGAGCAGAGGGAGGTGCAGGTGCTGGAGCAGAGGGAGGTGCAGGTGCTGGAGCAGAGGCAGGTGCAGGTGCTGGAGCAGAGGCAGGTGCAGGTGCTAGGGCAGAGGCAGAGAAGGGCCAGGTGCTGGAGCAGAGGCAGGTGCAGGTGTTAGGGCAGAGGCAGGAGAAGGGCCAGGTGCTGGAGCAGAGGCAGGTGCAGGTGCTGGAGCAGAGGCAGGAGAAGTGCCAGGTACTGGAGCAGAGGCAGGAGAAGGGCCAGGTGCTGGAGCAGAGGGAGATGCAGGTGCTGGAGCAGAGGCAGGAGAAGTGCCAGGTACTGGAGCAGAGGCAGGAGAAGGGCCAGGTGCTGGAGCAGAGGGAGGTGCAGGTGCTGGAGCAGGTGCAGGTGTTAGGGCAGAGGCAGAGAAGGGCCAGGTGCTGGCGCAGAGGCAGGTGCAGGTGTTGGGACAGAGGCAGAGAAGGGCTTGAAGCAGAAGCAGGGGCTGGAGCAGAGGAAGAAAAGGGGCTGGAGCAGTGGCAGGAATAGGTGCTGAAGCAGAGGAAGGGGCAAGTTCTGGAGCAAAGCCAGTGGCAGATGCTGGAGCCGAGGGGTCTCATTTTAAGCAAGGCAAGAAATGAAATAGTTAATTACTTCTGGGGTAGGAACATCTCAGTTTGGGGCAGAAATCTGCAACAGCTCCGTATAATCTGGCCAGGTGGTGGAGGACCTTCAGATGTAAAAGTTTGTCCTTCAGACCCAACCATCGGAGCACCCTGCAAGACCTCAGATGGGGAGCAGAGACACGTCCATTGTGCCTTCTGTTACACTGTGTCAGCAGACTCACTATCAGTAACCACCAGTGGGTGGCGCTCAGGAGCTGACTGCATACTGTGATCTCATTATGGTCAGTGTATACAGTGTACGCAGAGATCTCTATTACTAACCCCAAACCCTGCAGAAACAACAACCAAGAAAATAGATTCTCCCTGTAACCAACTAATAACACGATAGATCTCTCTGTTATCTGCAGCAACAGAATCCACTGCATGACCCGAGCTGAGAGGCTCCCGAGAAGTGCATTGTGTTGTCTCCATGGGAAACCTCTGTTATCTGTTGTCTGTCTGTGGAGCAAATGCAGGCTACTTATAGCTACACAATCCGTCTGGTGCCTCAAATAGTCCCCAACGCCCCCACACGTGCCAACTACACCAGCTCAGCTGCATGACCTTGTGCAGACCAGGAGCATAAACTATTCCAATAAATAGCCCACAGTGATGTCACAGTACAGGGATAATACACACAGTGATGTCACAGTACAGGGATAATACACACAGTGATGTCACAGTACAGAGATAATACACACAGTGATGTCACAGTACAGAGATAATACACACAGTGATGTCACAGTACAGGGATAATACACACAGTGATGTCACAGTACAGAGATAATACACACAGTGATGTCACAGTACAAGATAATACACACAGTGATGTCACAGTACAGGGATAATACACACAGTGATGTCACAGTACAGGGATAATACACACATTGATGTCACAGTACAGGATAATACACACAGTGATGTCACAGTGCAGGGATAATACACACAGTGATGTCACAGTGCAGGGATAATACACAAAGTGATGTCACAGTGCAGGGATAATACACACAGTGATGTCACAGTACAGGGATAATACACACAGTGATGTCACAGTACAGGGATAATACACACAGTGATGTCACAGTACAGAGATAATACACACAGTGATGTCACAGTACAAGATAATACACACAGTGATGTCACAGTACAGGGATAATACACACAGTGATGTCACAGTACAGGGATAATACACACATTGATGTCACAGTACAGGATAATACACACAGTGATGTCACAGTACAGGGATAATACACACAGTGATGTCACAGTACAGAGATAATACATACAGTGATGTCACAGTGCAGGGATAATACACACAGCGATGTCACAGTACAGGGATAATACACACAGCGATGTCACAGTACAGGGATAATACACACAGCGATGTCACAGTACAGAGATAATACACACAGTGATGTCACAGTACAGGGATAATACACACAGCGATGCCACAGTACAGGGATAATACACACAGAGATGTCACAGTACAGAGATAATACACACAGTGATGTCACAGTACAGGGATAATACACACAGCGATGCCACAGTACAGGGATAATACACACAGCGATGTCACAGTACAGGGGATAATACACACAGCGATGTCACAGTACAGGGATAATACACACAGCGATGCCACAGTACAGGGATAATACACACAGTGATGTCACAGTACAGGGATAATACGCACAGTGATGTCACAGTACAGGGATAATACACACAGTGATGTCACAGTACAGGGATAATACTCACAGTGATGTCACAGTACAGGGATAATACACACAGCGATGTCACAGTACAGGGATAAAACACACAGTGATGTCACAGTACAGGGATAATACACACAGTGATGTCACAGTACAGGGATAATACACACAGTGATGTCACAGTACAGGGATAATACACACAGTGATGTCACAGTACAGGGATAATACGCACAGTGATGTCACAGTACAGGGATAATACACACAGTGATGTCACAGTACAGGGATAATACTCACAGTGATGTCACAGTACAGGGATAATACACACAGCGATGTCACAGTACAGGGATAATACACACAGTGATGTCACAGTACAGGGGATAATACACACAGTGATGTCACAGTACAGGGATAATACACACAGTGATGTCACAGTACAGAGATAATACACACAGTGATGTCACAGTACAGGGATAATACACACAGTGATGTCACAGTACAGAGATAATACACACAGTGATGTCACAGTGCAGGGATAATACACACAGTGATGTCACAGTACAGGGATAATACACACAGTGATGTCACAGTACAGGGATAATACACACAGTGATGTCACAGTACATGGAGGGGGGTGTGATGTATATGATGTATATGTTTGGCTTTCTATCTATGGACCCCCAGTCTATTATCTGGTGAGGGGGCCGCATGTCCTAAAGTGATCCATGATTACTGTGACGAGTCGCATGTGTGCAGATAGGACAGGAGCCCCCGCTATGTCAGCAGCTGTTCTCACATGTCAGCAGCCCCGGCTCACACTCAGTCTGCAGAACTGCACCCAAGGAAGAGGCAGCGGCCATAGAGGGACCCGGGGATCATGGCAGAGGAACAACTGTACTATGAAGACAAGATCTCCAAAGACATTCTCACCAAGGAGATCGACCTGGTGGACAGAGACCCCAAGAAGATAAACGACGATGTGGTCAAGGTGTGGTTTAGTAATATCTAATCTATTTACAGGCAGCATGTTATAGAACAGGAGGAGCAGAATAGAGCTTATATAGTGTCCTATCTGCAGGCAGCATGTTATAGAACAGGAGGAGCAGAATAGAGCTTATATAGTGTCCTATCTGCAGGCAGCATGTTATAGAACAGGAGGAGCAGAATAGAGCTTATATAGTGTCCTATCTGCAGGCAGCATGTTATCTGCAGGCAGCATGTTATAGAGCAGGAGGAGCTGAGCAGATTGTACATAGTGTCCTATCTGCAGGCCGCATGATATAGAGCAGGAGGAGCTGAGCAGATTGTACATAGTGTCATATCTGCAGGCAGTATGTTATAGAGCAGGAGGATCTGAGCTGATTGTACATAATGTCCTATATGCAGGCAGCATGTTATAGAGCAGGAGGAGCTGAGCAGATTGTACATAGTGTCCTATCTGCAGGCAGCATGTTATAGAGCAGGAGGAGCTGAGCAGATTGTACATAGTGTCCTATATGCAGGCAGCATGTTATAGAGCAGGAGGAGCTGAGCAGATTGTACATAGTGTCCTATATGCAGGCAGCATGTTATAGAGCAGGAGGAGCTGAGCAGATTGTACATAGTGTCCTATATGCAGGCAGCATGTTATGGACCATCTGATGGTTACGGAGCTTGTTACAATGGGGGTCATTTACTAAGGGCCCGATTCGCGTTTTCCCGACGTGTTACCCGAATATTTCCGATTTGCGCCGATTCTCCCTGAATTGCCCCGGGATTTTGGCGCACGCGATCGGATTGTGGCGCGCTGGCATGCACACGACGGAAATCGGGGGGCGTGGCAGAACGAAAACCCGACTGATTCGGAAAAACTGCCGCATTTTTTTTTAAAAATCTGTCGCAGAGCTTGCACTTACCTTCACTCAGCCCGGCTCGGTGTATTCCAGTGCGTTCCGATGCTTTTCAGCGCAGCAGCGCCACCTGGTGGACGGCGGAGGAACTACATCAATAAATCCCGGCCGGACCCGAATTCATTGCAGAGAACGCGCCGCTGGATCGCAAATGGACCGGGTAAGTAAATCTGCCCCAATGTTTGTATATTCACAGATGTGAGCTAAGCCTATTTACTATGAAGGGGCAACACTGCGCCTCTGTTGTGTCTAAAGGGAACTTGTCAGCTGGTGTGATCATGCAGACTGCAGCCAGTGTTAGGTATTGTCCCTGGAGAGCTGTGGCAGATGTAGTAGGGTCATGCACAGCAGTGTGAGGACACCCCCAGTACAATCCAGGAATATAAATCCATATATCACAGTCCTGCTGCTACTAACATGCACACATCTCTCTCCTGTGCTGTAGTATCTTATAGAGGAGGCAGAAGTATTAATCCCTTCAGTCTAGAGGGGTCCAGCAGCAGTAGAATACATGATACTGGGGAGGTGGGACCAGGCTGACGGCTCTTATCTCTGCTGATACATTGTAACAAACCCACTTATGGATTCTTCCGATCACCGCTGCTTCTGTTAATATCATTATCTGAAGTGAGACGATTGTTTCCTTCCTGGATCTCTTGGGTTCAAAGTCGGAGTGGTGAGAGGTGCCCGCGGGCGAGGTGCCAGACTCTGAACCCTGACTACATGGCAGCCTCTGCCCAGGGAATCGGGGGAGGGCATTGCAGACCCTCCAGGCAACATGGGGTTAACTCATTACCTGGAAGCGGCTCTTCATTCTCCTATGTAAGGAAGAAACACCATGAACCCCCCCAATCAAAGGTATTAGGCGTAATGTAATCACAGGGAGGTGGAGGAGGAGGAGGACAGAGGAGTCTGGAGGAGGAGGAGGAGGACAGAGGAGTCTGGAGGAGGAGAAGGAGGACAGAGGAGTCTGGAGGAGGACAGAGGAGTCTGGAGGAGGAAGAGGACAGAGGAGCCTGGAGGAGGAAGAGGACAGAGGAGCCTGGAGGAGGAAGAGGACAGAGGAGTCTGGAGGAGGAAGAGGACAGAGGAGTCTGGAGGAGGAAGAGGACAGAGGAGTCTGGAGGAGGAAGAGGACAGAGGAGTCTGGAGAAGGAAGAGGAAGAGGAGTCTGGAGGAGGAAGAGGACAGAGGAGTCTGGAGGAGGAAGAGGACAGAGGAGTCTGGAGGAGGAAGAGGACAGAGGAGTCTGGAGGAGGAAGAGGACAGAGGAGTCTGGAGGAGGAAGAGGACAGAGGAGTCTGGAGGAGGAAGAGGACAGAGGAGTCTGGAGAAGGAAGAGGAAGAGGAGTCTGGAGGAGGACAGAGGAGTCTGGAGGAGGAGGAGGACAGAGGAGTCTGGAGGAGGAGGACAGAGGAGTCTGGAGGAGGAGGACAGAGGAGTCTGGAGGAGGAAGAGGACAGAGGAGTCTGGAGGAGGAAGAGGACAGAGGAGTCTGGAGGAGGAAGAGGACAGAGGAGTCTGGAGAAGGAAGAGGAAGAGGAGTCTGGAGAAGGAAAAGGAAGAGGACAGAGGAGTCTGGAGGAGGAAGAGGACAGGGGAGTCTGGAGGAGGAGGAGGACAGGGGAGTCTGGAGGAGGAGGAGGACAGGGGAGTCTGGAGGAGGAGAAAGACAGGGGAGTCTGGAGGAGGAGGAGGACAGGGGAGTCTGGAGGAGGAGGAGGACAGGGGAGTCTGGAGGAGGAGAAAGACAGGGGAGTCTGGAGGAGGAGGAGGACAGGGGAGTCTGGAGGAGGAGGAGGACAGGGGAGTCTGGAGGAGGAGGAGGACAGGGGAGTCTGGAGGAGGAGGAGGACAGGGGAGTCTGGAGGAGGAGGAGGACAGGGGAGTCTGGAGGAGGACAGGGGAGTCTGGAGGAGGACAGGGGAGTCTGGAGGAGGACAGGGGAGTCTGGAGGAGGACAGGGGAGTCTGGAGCAGGACAGGGGAGTCTGGAGCAGGACAGGGGAGTCTGGAGCAGGACAGGGGAGTCTGGAGCAGGACAGGGGAGTCTGGAGCAGGACAGGGGAGTCTGGAGGAGGACAGGGGAGTCTGGAGGAGAAGGAGGACAGAGGAGTCTGGAGGACAGAGGGGGTTATGCCTCCTGGGGGGGGGGGGGTCGGCACCATTACTGGATATTATTATAATTTCGGGTCCTGGTGACTGGGGATCTTTGTGGGGATCCTGGGGGTCACTCTTGGTCCCAGTAGTGAGTGACAGGTCTGTCCATGTGGTCGGGGGCTTCCTATAATTGACCCTTTCATGTCTGTCTCCCTGCAGCTGGACTTTGAGGATGTGATCGCGGAGCCATATGGGACTCACAGCTTCGATGGCGTCTGGAAAGCCAGTTACACCACCTTCACCATCACCAAGTACTGGTGCTACCGGCTGCTCTCCGCCCTGGTGGGCATACCCCTCTCCATCATCTGGGGGGTCCTCTTTGCCCTCATCTCCTTCTGTCACATCTGGGCCGTGGTACCGTGTGTGAAGAGCTACATGATAGAGATCCAGTGCGTGGGGCGGACGTTCTCCCTCTGCGTCCGCACCTTCTGTGATCCGTTATTTGAGGCAATTGGTAAAGTCTTCAGTGCGGTCAAAGTAACACTGCAAAAACAGGGGTGAGGAGCCCCCCGAATGTCAGGAACTGTACATCTGACCCCAACACACTGCAACGAACCCTCAGCATCACATTGAACATTCTCATTTTATATCATTTCCATTTTTTTCATTATTGTCAACTGTTTCTTCTTGTTTACATCCGGTTATAAAGTAACAATGTGCAGCATTACCGCCCCCTGCACCTCTGCCCCCTGCACCACCGCCCCCTGTCACCACCGCCCTTTGCCACCACCGCCCTCTGCACCACCGCCCCCTGTCACCACCGCCCCCTGTCACCACCGCCCCCTGTCACCACTGCCCCAGCATCACCACCCCAGCATCACCACCCCCCCTCTCACCACCTCCCCCTGCACCTCTGCCCCCTGCACCACCGCCACCTGTCACCACTGCCCCCACCGCCCCCTGCACCACTGCCCCCTGTCACCACTGCCCCCTGCACCACCGCCCTCTGCCACCACCGCCCCCTGCACCACCGCCCCAGCATCACCACCCCCCTGCACCACTGCCCCCTCTCACCACCGCCCCCTGCACCTCTGCCCCCTGCCACCACTGCCCCCTGCCACCACCGCCCGCTGCACCACTGCCCCAGCATCACCACCCCCCTGCACCACCGCCCCCTCTCACCACCGCCCCCTGCACCTCTGCCCCCTGTCACCAACGCCCCCTGCCACCACTGCCCCCTGTCACCACTGCCCCCTGTCACCACTGCCCCCTTGCACCACCGCCCCCTCTCACCACCGTCCCCTGTCACCACCGCCCCCTGCCACCAGTCACCACTGCCCCCTGTCACCACTGCCCCCTGTCATCAATGCCCCCCTGCACCACCGCCCCCTCTCACCACCGCCCTCTGTCACCACCGCCCCCTGCCACCACTGCCCCCTGCCACCACTGCCCCCTGTCACCACTGCCCCCTGTCATCAATGCCCCCTGCATCAATGCCCCCTGCACCACCGCCCCCTGTCACCACCGCCCACCGGAACCACTGCCCCCTGTCACCACTGCCACCACTGCCCCCTGCACCACCGCCCCCTGCACCACCGCCCCCTGTCACCACCGCCCACCGGAACCACTGCCCCCTGTCACCACTGCCACCACTGCCCCCTGCACCACCGCCCCCTGCACCACTGCCCCCTGTCACCACCGCCCACCGGAACCACTGCCCCCTGTCACCACCGCCACCACTGCCCCCTGCACCACCGCCCCCTGTCACCACTGCATCACCACCCCCCCTGCACCACCGCCCCCTGCACCTCTGTATCACTGCCCCCTGTACCACCTGTCACCTTTGCCTCATCGCCCCCTGTCACCTCTGACCCCCTCTCACCTCTGACCCCCTGTCACCTCTGCACTACTTCCATCTCTGCCCTAGTCATGTGTCACCTCTGTACATTTCAGTTATGAAGGGAATCTTCAGTTTTATATAAATGAAGAATCTTTTGTATCTCTCAAAAAGATTTTGTGTTTCAGTTCTTCGCCATTTTCAGTATCTCTGATGTCAATCAATAAGAACTCATTTACATTGTCACCCAAAATCCTCATTAATTTATTACAAATATTTCCAATCTAATCAACAGAATGTGAACCTTTTCTCCAGCGACAGAGGATAGTAACTCCGAGACTCCAAGCCCAATTCTGACGAGAAGCGGAAGGAACTAATTAGATTTTGGTCACTTTGTTTTGAGGAGTGTTATCAGACACGAGAGGATTAGATACACAGCTCAGCAGACAGTATCACACAGGATAGGATTAGATACACAGCTCGGCAGACAGTATCACACATGATGGGATTAGATACACAGCTCAGCAGACAGTATCACACAGGGGAGGATTAGATACACAGCTCGGCAGACAGTATCACACAGGATAGGATTAGATACATGCAACATCCCCCACCGGGGCCTAGCTTTTTCTTGGGGCCTGAGTGGCTGGCGGTTGCGGCCTAGGCATGCTGATGTCACGGTGCTTGGTATGGGGACCGGAGGGCTGTCCTACAGCCTGGCAGCTCTCCAGCAGGTGGTGTGTGCAAGAAATATGGAGGGAGAGGCTGATGTACTGGATCTCCATGGGGCAACCCCTGAGTTTCTGTAATATATGTCCCTGGGTAATGAATGGGGAGCCCGTGGTGGTTACAGCCGTATCTAGGAATCAGACAGAGGCAACATTGTGCAAATCAACTCACGGTTCTTTACTGAACAACAGCCGGCAATGGCCAAAAATGATGAAACAGCAGACTCTTTGTTGCTGGGGTGGTCATGGAGAGCTGGTCCACGGGAAAGGTCCATGCAGCCTGATAGCAGATGCAGGCCGGGCTGGTTTACACGGAACCGAGTCCAAGTGGTGGAAGCTGCAGCTCTGGTCTTGAGTCTCCAGACTAGCCCTGGGTGCCAGGCAGTAGGCCTGAGGCACTAGTAGTTCCTGGGAGGAATGGATGTGGCAGCACTGAAGGCACTGTGACCTGAGCAGACCATGTGCCCTCACCCAGCAGGGGTTTTATACTCACCCAGGTCAGGTGGTAGCACCTCTCCAATCACCTTCCAGCTGACATCACAGGCCCATCATTGGATAATTGCATACACCAGTTAACTGTTGCTTTGCCAGTCATTATCTACAGCTGCAATTACACTATATTCCCAGTTCTAGTAACATCCTAGAGGGTTTATGACTCCCCCTAACAGCTCCCGACCTGGAGAGGGCTCTATTCGCAACTGCTTAAAAACGGCCAAAAACGGGTTCAAAATGCCACGTGTGGCATCACCCTTAGACTACCGACTATTAAAGGGACAGGACACTGCGCAGAATAGGAGGCAGCAGTGTATAATAATATCTGTGCACTATAGGAAGTTACATGTAGTCATAAGTCTTATACATCACTACTGCACATATCACCGTATAACACATACACAGGGATCATTGTAATTCACTATAAAACTGTATATATCTAATATATAAAGCTGAGTGTGTGTG
This sequence comes from Engystomops pustulosus, assembly GCF_040894005.1. Taxonomy (NCBI): domain Eukaryota; kingdom Metazoa; phylum Chordata; class Amphibia; order Anura; family Leptodactylidae; genus Engystomops; species Engystomops pustulosus. Next base: position 5,790,762 of record NC_092420.1, read on the forward strand.
TATGTATGTATATGTATATGTGTGTATATTTGTGTTTATGTATGTATATGTGTGTGTATGTATGTATGTGTATGTATGTATATGTGTGTGTATTTGTGTGTATTTTTTGTTAACACATTATATTTTGTTATAGCTAAGAGCAGTTATTTACTATCCTGGGCAGTGCCGGGTGCTAGAGCTTGTGTTATTCTATACATCACTACAGGACTGTATATAGAACTATAGGGGCTCCATAGAATAGCCGCTCTCTCTATATATTACAGTCCACCACTTACCTGTAGGGGCCTCATCTCTCCATCCAGACTGTTACATTGTATATGAGAACATCAATATTGTGATTTCAATGTAACAATTTCCTGTAAACATTCCATTACTTCTATCGCTCTCATTTTATGTATAAAACATTCTTAACTTTTTTCAAAAATTTTGTAATGTTCCAGGGGATGGCTGAAGAGATCTCCCCCAGATGTCTCACATATTGTCCAGATCTCCCCTAGATGTCTCACTTATTGTCCAGATCTTCCCTAGATGTCTCACTTATTGTCCAGATCTCCCCTAGATGTCTCACTTATTGTCCAGATCTCCCCTAGATGTCTCACTTATTGTCCGGATCTCCCCTAGATGTCTCGCTTACTGTCCAGATCTCGCCTAGATGTCTTCCTTATTGTCCCGATCTCCCCTAGATGTCTCGCTTATTGCCCAGATCTCCCCTAGATGTCTCTCTTCTTGTCCAGATCTTCCCTAGATGTCTCGCATATTGTCCAGATCTCTCCCAGATGTCTCCCTTATTGTCCAGATCTCCCCTAGATGTCTCGCTTATTGTCCCGATCTCCCCTAGATGTCTCTCTTCTTGTCCAGATCTTCCCTAGATGTCTCGCTTATTGTCCAGATCTCCCCTAGATGTCTCGCTTACTGTCCAGATCTCCCCTAGATGTCTCCCTTATTGTCCAGATCTCCCCTAGATGTCTCGCTTACTGTCCAGATCTCGCCTAGATGTCTTCCTTATTGTCCCGATCTCCCCTAGATGTCTCGCTTATTGCCCAGATCTCCCCTAGATGTCTCTCTTCTTGTCCAGATCTTCCCTAGATGTCTCGCATATTGTCCAGATCTCTCCCAGATGTCTCCCTTATTGTCCAGATCTCCCCTAGATGTCTCGCTTATTGTCCCGATCTCCCCTAGATGTCTCTCTTCTTGTCCAGATCTTCCCTAGATGTCTCGCTTATTGTCCAGATCTCCCCTAGATGTCTCGCTTATTGTCCCGATCTCCCCTAGATGTCTCTCTTCTTGTCCAGATCTTCCCTAGATGTCTCGCTTATTGTCCAGATCTCCCCTAGATGTCTCGCAAATTGTCCAGATCTCTCCTAGATGTCTCGCTTATTGTCCAGATCTCCCCTAGATGTCTCGCAAATTGTCCAGATCTTTCCTAGATGTCTCACTTATTGTCCAGATCTCCCCTAGATGTCTTGCTTGTTGTCCAGATCTCCCCTAGATGTCTCGCTTATTGTCCAGATCTCCCCTAGATGTCTCGCTTATTGTCCAGATCTCCCCTAGATGTCTCTCAAATTGTCCAGATCTCTCCTAGATGTCTCACTTATTGTCCAGATCTCCCCTAGATGTCTCGCTTATTGTCCAGATCTCCCCTAGATGTCTCGCAAATTGTCCAGATCTCTCCTAGATTTCTCGCTTATTGTCCAGATCTCCCATAGATGTCTCTCTTCTTGTCCAGATCTTTCCTAGATGTCTCGCTTATTGTCCAGATCTCCCCTAGATGTCTCGCAAATTGTCCAGATCTCTCCTAGATGTCTCGCTTATTGTCCAGATCTCCCCTAGATGTCTCGCAAATTGTCCAGATCTTTCCTAGATGTCTCACTTATTGTCCAGATCTCCCCTAGATGTCTCGCTTATTGTCCAGATCTCTCCTAGATTTCTCGCTTATTGTCCAGATCTCCCCTAGATGTCTCTCTTCTTGTCCAGATCTTCCCTAGATGTCTCGCTTATTGTCCAGATCTCCCCTAGATGTCTCGCAAATTGTCCAGATCTCTCCTAGATGTCTCGCTTATTGTCCAGATCTCCCCTAGATGTCTCGCAAATTGTCCAGATCTTTCCTAGATGTCTCACTTATTGTCCAGATCTCCCCTAGATGTCTTGCTTGTTGTCCAGATCTCCCCTAGATGTCTCGCTTATTGTCCAGATCTCCCCTAGATGTCTCGCTTACTGTCCAGATCTCCCCTAGATGTCTCACTTACTGTCCAGATCTCCCCTAGATGTCTTGCTTGTTGTCCAGATCTCCCCTAGATGTCTCGCTTATTGTCCAGATCTCCCCTAGATGTCTCGCTTATTGTCCAGATCTCCCCTAGATGTCTCTCAAATTGTCCAGATCTCTCCTAGATGTCTCACTTATTGTCCAGATCTCCCCTAGATGTCTCCCTTATTGTCCAGATCTCTCCTAGATGTCTCACTTATTGTCCAGATCTCCCCTAGATGTCTCGCTTATTGTCCAGATCTCCCCTAGATGTCTCGCAAATTGTCCAGATCTCTCCTAGATTTCTCGCTTATTGCCCAGATCTCCCCTAGATGTCTGGTTTATTGTCCAGATCTCCCCTAGATGTCTCGCATATTGTCCCGATCTCCCCTAGATGTCTCCCTTATTGTCCAGATCTCCCCTAGATGTCTCGCTTATTGTCCAGATCTCTCCTAGATGTCTTGCTTATTGTCCCGATCTCCCCTAGATGTCTCGCTTATTGTCCAGATCTCCCCTAGATGTCTCGCTTATTGTCCAGATCTCTCCTAGATGTCTCGCTTACTGTCCAGATCTCCCCTAGATGTCTCGCTTACTTTCCTGATCTCCCCTAGATGTCTCGCTTATTGTCCAGATCTCCCCTAGATGTCTCGCTTACTGTCCAGATCTCCCCTAGATGTCTCGCTTACTTTCCTGATCTCCCCTAGATGTCTCGCTTACTGTCCAGGTCTCCCCTAGATGTCTTGCTTAACGTCCATGTGTATGGATGTGTCAGTTATGGTCAGCGGCGGTCCTCACTCAGACACGGGGGGCTTCTGGCTGATGTTGGGGAGGTGGTTGTGTCATAAGAGATCACATAATCCATCCATACGCACCGCACATGAGGGATTTACTCAGAGGCTCCATTGACGTCAGATGTTGCGCTGTCAGCACCGCGTCCTCCATAGTCTCCCCCCTGGATTATCCTCATATAAATCATCTGTTCTTCAGTATTATTCATCTTTCCATATGTGCCCCCTCTTCCTGTAGCCCCTGCCCCAATACATACTGTAGATTTTGGTACCTCTAGTCGCATAGTAACTACTTAGCTCCTTTGTGGGTGACACCACTGCACCCTGGAAACAATCAACAAGTTGCCATTATTAATAGGACTTTCTAGTGTTATCCCCTTAGGTGAAAAATTCACTAATCACTTAAAGGGGTTGTCCTGGATGGCAATATTCTTTTTTTTTTAGAAATAGTGCCACCCCTGTCCATAGGTTGTGTCTGGTATTGCCACTGGTTGGGAGTGCCCGGTTAATGCTGGGCATAGGAGATCATATAATCCAGCAGCATTGCTCTAATCCTGCAGCAGCCCTTTAATTTGGGGGTGTTTTTGGAGTTTTTGCAGGTTTTTTGAGCCAAAGTCAGGCCTGGATCCCACAGGAGGGACTTTTTTTTATATTTTCCATTTATTTTTGACCCAAAATAGGTTTTGACTCAATACTCCAAACTAAGAGTCTGTTCACACTTCTCCGAGATAGAACAGGTCAGTGGAGTTGGAGCTGCCAGATGCATGTGACACAAGATAATCCACAAAACTGCAAAATAAAAGGGATAATCCACTATAATCCTTTGTCAGCAGCGGAAGTAGAAGCTGCTTAGCGACAATTGAAAAATAGGAAATGTTTAATCTGGCGACCTGCTTGTTGTCAGTTTCCCGGCAGCGAATGATGTCTCTGGATTCAATAGATCCTAATGTTCTACTCTCATCTTCTGCTACAATGGAACAAAGAATCTGGGTTTTAAGTGATACAATTGTCTGGCGGTGATCACCGACCCTCAGTGCTGGAGTCTGGAGATATTGAGACGATGAGGTTGTGGCTTCCGGAGACGACTGTTTGCACCTCCATATCAAGACACAAGGGAAAAACTGCAAGAGCTGAACCTCAAAAGTGACGACGCCTTGAAGAATATTGCAACTGGGTACATGGTTGGGGGTCCGAGGGCCTGGGGCAGTGCTTTACTGCAGAGTATTTCAGTGGGTCTTTGGGGCTGGAAGCTACATGAGGTGATGCCCCTCTGTAGCACTCTGTATTCCCCGACTGATGTATACTGTCCAGGGGCGTAACTACAGCGGTAGCAGCCATAGCAGCCGCTATGGGGCCCACAGTGTCAGGGGGCCCCATCATCTGACCTGACACAATAAATAATGGAGGATGTGCACCATTATATCTATATTGTACTGCACATTGTCCAGCATAATATGTATATAACATATAGTGTGATGTATATATGCAGTATCTGTGATGTCTGTATACACTGTATGCGAGTATGTTGCATGAGGCTATATGTGTATATGCACATGATTGTATTTATATGTGATTGTGATTCGCATGTGTGAGTATACTAATATGTATATTCATATGTAAGTGGGAAGGGGGGGCCCATGCAGTAGCCTGCTAGGGGGCCCTGTTTCTCCTCGTTGCACCACTTATACTGTCCTTGTGGCACACAGTGCTAGCTCTATAGCACTACAGCAGCACAGAGTATTTCAGGTGGGAATGTTCTGATAGGTGTCACAGAGAGATACATGGAGGAAAGAACAACAGCACAGAGTATTTCCAGTGTGTGATAATCTGTTACACAGTCACAGGGGCCTCCCAGTACAGAATATTTAAAGGAAATCTACCACCAGAATCCATCCTGATAAACCAGGGACATTACTCATAGATCCAGGCACCGGGACTGCGGTATCTTCTTATATTTGTTATCCATGATCTCCTTCCCCCTAAAATCAGCTTTTAGAAGTATGCTAATGAGCCCAGAGGGGGTGTCACCAGAGCCCCTCCATACTGTAGCTTCACAGGCTGTTATGCTGTCTCCCACACAGTGGGGGAAGGGTGCTCCTGCACAGTGCAACAGCCTTAAAAGCTGCAGCCCAGAGGGGCTCTGGTAACGTCCACAGTCATTAGCATAATTATAAATGTTGATTTTATAAGGAAGGAGGTCATGGATAACAAATATAAGAAGATACCACAGTCTATGTGTTAGTGTCTCGGGTTTATCAGGATGGTAGATTTCCTGGTGATGTTGTAGACCATCAGTTATGTAGCAGAGTGGGATCCCAAAGCAGCACAGAGTATTTTTTAGAGAGATTTGTCTGACTTATTGGGGGTCACAGTGCGAGAGTTTCTTAGTGGAAGGATCAGGGCTTCCTGCAGCACAGAGTGTTTAAGATCAGAAATGTACTGATGACCAATGACCAAGAATCAGTCAGTTCTGTACAATTGTCAGGATCTCGTTACAGTGTATCAGTGCATACAGTTATACCCCCCCCCCCCCCACAATGGTGTAGTGTTAACCCCCTCCTCCCCATGACTCAAATAAAGATGGCGTCTGGCGATAAAGAAGACGTTTTATTAAAGGTAGATACAATATCTCATCTTTTATGTACAAGACAGAAAATAAACCTCTCAGAATAAATCAGTGATCTGTAAAATGACGGACAAAAGTGTTTTCCTCTATAAAAATACGATATGACAAGGTGCGCGGCCCCTCTCTGCCTGCGTCGCTTTGGTCGCTCTGTACATTCTGGGGTCTCGCTGGTGGGCTCTATGGCAGCGGCCGTGGTGAGTGCTAAATACGGAGGCGAAGACGGATCACACATTTACAAGCAGCGCTGTCGTTGGCGAAAGCCTTACACGGAAAACTGGTTCAAAATGGCCGCCCCCAGCGAGCGCACGTTTACATTCAAGGTTCACAGCAGCAGCGCCTCCCTCCCTCCTCTATAGACCTTTCATCAGATTTCCCCGGCACTGGAGGGGTTAACATTATCCCGATATCCCAACGCCCGGATCCTAGAACGCCATTCCGACAAAATATGCAGATAGGGATTGTATATACACACACAGATTTACAGAGAGAAGGATATCAGCCTTTGCGTGTTTGTGTTGGTGAAATCCGTACGGCGCCGCCATGACGCCTGCGGGCGATAAAACCAAGCAGAGGCTCCAGTCCAATCAGATTACAGCTTACAACCATGAAGGGTTGGAAAATGTTATCTGTGTTCTGACTGGTTCTCTGAGAGCCTATCAGATCTCATGTTTTGTAGCAGCCAATTAGATTTCAGCTGTTTCAGTTTAATGGTTGGAATGTGAAAGCAGAAACCTGATTGGCTGCTACTGACCTCTAGGCCTGTGACATTCTTAGTGTTACCCATAGCAACCAATCAGATTTCATCTCTCATTTTTTGTTACTGCAGGTTAGAAAATCAAAGCAGATATCTGATTGGCTGCTCCTATGGGCAGCCCCAATGAAAGCAGAGATCTGATTGGTTGCACCCGCGCTTATCATATACAAGGATTACGGACATTTGGCGTTGCCTTTATACAAAATGATGATCGTTCACATTTTATACTCAGTGATTGATGACAAAAAGCACAGAACTGACCCACGTCCTGCCCCCAGTCAGGGCGCCCCCATTATAGGGACGCTACAGGTCATGTGATGCCAAACTTAGGCCCATTTACCCACAAATCTCTGGTGATTTAAAGGGAATCTCCACCTCTGCTTGTATTGTGCACAGAAATGATGAGGATTGTCAGGTCTCAGGTCCATAAAGCTTCTTCTATTATACTAGGACTTTGTGTTTCCCTTGCTGATTTTCCATTTTCAAGATCTCTGCCGGCTGTCAGTGACTGGAAACATTTTGCCAAGCCAGACTCACTCGCTGCTGCATTTCCTTTTTGTGTCAGCAAGCGGAGATCTCCAATATGTTGAAAATGGAAAAGAGTGTAGAAAAAGATGACTCAATGATTAAGGAGGAACCTGTCAGACTGCAGCCAGTGCTATGTATTGTCCCTGGAGAGATGTGTAATCAGAGCACAGCAGTGTGAGGACATGCCCCCAGTGCACGTGGAGAAGATAAAATTGTGGAATATAAATCCATATATCACAGTCCTGCTGCTACTAACATACACAAAGGCCTGATTACACATCTCTCCATGGATAATACATGACACTGGCTGCAGAGAGCACAGAGCACAGCAGTGTGAGGTCTGATTACAGATCTCTCCAGGGACAGTACATAACACTGGCTGCAGAGAGCACAGAGCACAGCAGTGTGAGGTCCGATTACACATCTCTCCAGGGACAATACATAGCACTGGCTGCAGAGAGCACAGAGCACAGCAGTGTGAGGTCTGATTACACATCTCTCCAGGGACAATACATAACACTGGCTGCAGAGAGCACAGAGCACAGCAGTGTGAGGTCTGATTACACATCTCTCCAGGGACAATACATAACACTGGCTGCAGAGAGCACAGAGCACAGCAGTGTGAGGTCCGATTACACATCTCTCCAGGGACAATACATAGCACTGGCTGCAGAGAGCACAGAGCACAGCAGTGTGAGGTCTGATTACACATCTCTCCAGGGACAATACATAACACTGGCTGCAGAGAGCATAGAGCACAGCAGTGTGAGGTCTGACCACACATCTCTCCAGGGACAATACATAACACTGGCTGCAGAGAGCACAGAGCACAGCAGTGTGAGGTCTGATTACACATCTCTCCAGGGACAATACATAACACTGGCTGCAGAGAGCACAGAGCACAGCAGTGTGAGGTCTGATTACACATCTCTCCAGGGACAATACATAACACTGGCTGCAGTCTTATGGTCACACCTGCTGATGGTTACTGATGGGCTGAGTAGTTGGGATGGGGATGGAGCATATTTCGGCAGTGCTGGGGGTAGTATGCGGGGCAGTGTCTGCCTCTTGTCCCTCTCCCCTCAGTTCAGGACATGGAGGGGATGACACCCGGTACATGTGACTCCTTCCTACTCGCTCTAGTTTTAGGATCTGGGTCCTTCCCTGATTGTCCCCCGCTCTCTCAGTTTTGGGGGTGTTCACGCTGTAGACGGCTGTGTGATGCTCTTCTGGCTTGAACTCTTGCGGCTCAGCACGAAGGTGGAGGAGTTGCTCTTGCGGCTGGCGCTCAGGTCGCTCCCCTGCTGCCGCGACTTCAGGTATCGGGCGGAGCAGCACAGGAAGCTCTGCAGGAGGTCGTGGAAGAGGTGACCCGTGAACAGCATGTAGATCCAGGGGTTACAGCAGCTGTTCAGGCTCCCCAGGAGCATGGCGATGATGAAGAGCGAGGCTGCGGAGACACAAAGAGGAACATGTCAGAAGGACGTCACTCAGAGACCCCCAGAATCACTGCAGGGGGTCCCATACAGAATCACTACCATATGTGGACACACACCTTATGGGACCCCTAGACCTCTCCTTCAGCACCCCTCAAACTACGCCCCTGCAGACCCCAATGTCTATGACCCAGGAGGGTCTCCACGTATTTCTGCACCCCCTATAGTTACACACAGACACCGGATGATAAAGATACAGATGTAGCAGAGCCAGGATTGTATTCACTGCATTACACTGTGTATTTTACATCACACCATGGATGGGACATGATCACAGGAGACACATCAATCCCACATCTTGTGTCATCCGAGATGATGGCATTACCAGTCCTGGCCAACTCTGCATCTCCATGGTGACTACATGCCACCACAGCAGCCTGGCACTGCCATGTAAAAGGCTGTATATAGCTGTGTGTACCCGGTGTAGTATGGCAGGTAGGGGCTGTATATAGCTGTGTGTACCCGGTGTAGTATGGCAGGTAGGGGCTGTATATAGCTGTGTGTACCCGGTGCAGTATGGCAGGTAGGGGCTGTATATAGCTGTATGTACCCAGTGTAGTATGGCAGGTAGGGGCTGGGTGGGCACATGAGGGGCTGTATACAGCTGTGTGTACCTGGGGTAGGGGCTGGGTGGGCACATGAGGGGCTGTATATAGCTGTGTGTACCCGGTGTAGTATGGCAGATAGGGGCTGGGTGGGCACATGAGGGGCTGTATATAGCTGTGTGTACCTGGTGCAGTATGGCAGGTAGGGGCTGTATATAGCTGTGTGTACCTGGTGCAGTATGGCAGGTAGGGGCTGTATATAGCTGTGTGTACCTGGTGTAGTATGGCAGGTAGGGGCTGTATATAGCTGTGTGTACCCGGTGCAGTATGGCAGGTAGGGGCTGTATATAGCTGTGTGTACCCGGTGCAGTATGGCAGGTAGGGGCTGTATATAGCTGTGTGTACTCGGTGCAGTATGGCAGGTAGGGGCTGTATATAGCTGTGTGTACCCGGTGCAGTATGGCAGGTAGGGGCTGTATATAGCTGTGTGTGCCCGGTGCAGTATGGCAGATAGGGGCTGTATATAGCTGTGTGTACCCGGTGCAGTATGGCAGGTAGGGGCTGTATATAGCTGTGTGTACCCGGTGTAGTATGGCAGGTAGGGGCTGTATATAGCTGTGTGTACCCGGTGTAGTATGGCAGGTAGGGGCTGTATATAGCTGTGTGTACCCGGTGCAGTATGGCAGGTAGGGGCTGTATATAGCTGTGTGTGCCCGGTGCAGTATGGCAGGTAGGGGCTGGGTGGGCACATGAGGGGCTGTATATAGCTGTGTGTACCTGGTGCAGTATGGCAGGTAGGGGCTGTATATAGCTGTGTGTACCTGGTGCAGTATGGCAGGTAGGGGCTGTATATAGCTGTGTGTACCTGGTGTAGTATGGCAGGTAGGGGCTGTATATAGCTGTGTGTACCTGGTGTAGTATGGCAGGTAGGGGCTGTATATAGCTGTGTGTACCCGGTGCAGTATGGCAGGTAGGGGCTGTATATAGCTGTGTGTACCCGGTGCAGTATGGCAGGTAGGGGCTGTATATAGCTGTGTGTACTCGGTGCAGTATGGCAGGTAGGGGCTGTATATAGCTGTGTGTACCCGGTGCAGTATGGCAGGTAGGGGCTGTATATAGCTGTGTGTGCCCGGTGCAGTATGGCAGATAGGGGCTGTATATAGCTGTGTGTACCCGGTGCAGTATGGCAGGTAGGGGCTGTATATAGCTGTGTGTACCCGGTGTAGTATGGCAGGTAGGGGCTGTATATAGCTGTGTGTACCCGGTGTAGTATGGCAGGTAGGGGCTGTATATAGCTGTGTGTACCCGGTGCAGTATGGCAGGTAGGGGCTGTATATAGCTGTGTGTGCCCGGTGCAGTATGGCAGGTAGGGGCTGGGTGGGCACATGAGGGGCTGTATATAGCTGTGTGTACCCAGTGCAGTATGGCAGGTAGGGGCTGTATATAGCTGTGTGTACCCGGTGCAGTATGGCAGGTAGGGGCTGTATATAGCTGTGTGTACCCGGTGTAGTATGGCAGGTAGGGGCTGTATATAGCTGTGTGTACCCGGTGTAGTATGGCAGGTAGGGGCTGTATATAGCTGTGTGTACCCGGTGCAGTATGGCAGGTAGGGGCTGTATATAGCTGTGTGTGCCCGGTGCAGTATGGCAGGTAGGGGCTGGGTGGGCACATGAGGGGCTGTATATAGCTGTGTGTACCCAGTGCAGTATGGCAGATAGGGGCTGGGTGGGCACATGAGGGGCTGTATATAGCTGTGTGTACCCGGGGTAGTATGGCAAGTAGGGGCTGGGTGGGCACATGAGGGGCTGTATATAGCTGTGTGTACCCAGTGCAGTATGGCAGGTAGGGGCTGTATATAGCTGTGTGTACCCGGTGTAGTATGGCAGGTAGGGGCTGGGTGGGCACATGAGGGGCTGTATATAGCTGTGTGTACCCAGTGCAGTATGGCAGGTAGGGGCTGTATATAGCTGTGTGTACCTGGTGTAGTATGGCAGGTAGGGGCTGTATATAGCTGTGTGTACCCGGTGCAGTATGGCAGGTAGGGGCTGTATATAGCTGTGTGTACCCGGTGTAGTATGGCAGGTAGGGGCTGTATATAGCTGTGTGTACCCGGTGTAGTATGGCAGGTAGGGGCTGTATATAGCTGTGTGTACCCGGTGCAGTATGGCAGGTAGGGGCTGTATATAGCTGTGTGTACTCGGTGCAGTATGGCAGGTAGGGGCTGTATATAGCTGTGTGTACCCGGTGTAGTATGGCAGGTAGGGGCTGGGTGGGCACATGAGGGGCTGTATATAGCTGTGTGTACCAAGTGCAGTATGGCAGGTAGGGGCTGTATATAGCTGTGTGTACCTGGTGTAGTATGGCAGGTAGGGGCTGTATATAGCTGTGTGTACCCGGGGTAGTATGGCAAGTAGGGGCTGGGTGGGCACATGAGGGGCTGTATATAGCTGTGTGTACCCAGTGCAGTATGGCAGGTAGGGGCTGTATATAGCTGTGTGTACCCGGGGTAGTATGGCAAGTAGGGGCTGGGTGGGCACATGAGGGGCTGTATATAGCTGTGTGTACCCAGTACAGTATGGCAGGTAGGGGCTGTATATAGCTGTGTGTACCCGGTGCAGTATGGCAGGTAGGGGCTGTATATAGCTGTGTGTACCCGGTGCAGTATGGCAGGTAGGGGCTGTATATAGCTGTGTGTACCTGGTGTAGTATGGCAGGTAGGGGCTGTATATAGCTGTGTGTACCCGGTGTAGTATGGCAGGTAGGGGCTGTATATAGCTGTGTGTACCTGGTGTAGTATGGCAGGTAGGGGCTGTATATAGCTGTGTGTACCTGGTGTAGTATGGCAGGTAGGGGCTGTATATAGCTGTGTGTACCCGGGGTAGTATGGCAAGTAGGGGCTGGGTGGGAACATGAGGGGCTGTATATAGCTGTGTGTACCCAGTGCAGTATGGCAGGTAGGGGCTGTATATAGCTGTGTGTACCCGGGGTAGTATGGCAAGTAGGGGCTGGGTGGGCACATGAGGGGCTGTATATAGCTGTGTGTACCCAGTACAGTATGGCAGGTAGGGGCTGTATATAGCTGTGTGTACCTGGTGTAGTATGGCAGGTAGGGGCTGTATATAGCTGTGTGTACCCGGTGTAGTATGGCAGGTAGGGGCTGTATATAGCTGTGTGTACCCGGTGTAGTATGGCAGGTAGGGGCTGGGTGGGCACATGAGGGGCTGTATATAGCTGTGTGTACCCGGTGTAGTATGGCAGGTAGGGGCTGGGTGGGCACATGAGGGGCTGTATACAGCTGTGTGTACCTGGGGTAGGGGCTGGGTGGGCACATGAGGGGCTGTATATAGCTGTGTGTACCCGGTGTAGTATGGCAGGTAGGGGCTGTATATAGCTGTGTGTACCTGGTGTAGTATGGCAGGTAGGGGCTGTATATAGCTGTGTGTACCCGGTGTAGTATGGCAGGTAGGGGCTGTATATAGCTGTGTGTACCCGGTGTAGTATGGCAGGTAGGGGCTGGGTGGGCACATGAGGGGCTGTATATAGCTGTGTGTACCCGGTGTAGTATGGCAGGTAGGGGCTGGGTGGGCACATGAGGGGCTGTATACAGCTGTGTGTACCTGGGGTAGGGGCTGGGTGGGCACATGAGGGGCTGTATATAGCTGTGTGTACCCGGTGTAGTATGGCAGGTAGGGGCTGTATATAGCTGTGTGTACCCGGTGTAGTATGGCAGGTAGGGGCTGGGTGGGCACATGAGGGGATGTATATAGCTGTGTGTACCCGGTGCAGTATGGCAGGTAGGGGCTGTATATAGCTATGTGTACCTGGTGTAGTATGGCAGGTAGGGGCTGTATATAGCTGTGTGTACCCGGTGTAGTATGGCAGGTAGGGGCTGTATATAGCTGTGTGTACCTGGTGCAGTATGGCAGGTAGGGGCTGTATATAGCTGTGTGTACCCGGTGTAGTATGGCAGGTAGGGGCTGTATATAGCTGTGTGTACCCGGTGTAGTATGGCAGGTAGGGGCTGTATATAGCTGTGTGTACCCGGTGTAGTATGGCAGGTAGGGGCTGTATATAGCTGTGTGTACCCGGTGTAGTATGGCAGGTAGGGGCTGTATATAGCTGTGTATACCCGGTGCAGTATGGCAGGTAGGGGCTGTATATAGCTGTGTGTACCCGGTGTAGTATGGCAGGTAGGGGCTGTATATAGCTGTGTGTACCTGGTGTAGTATGGCAGGTAGGGGCTGTATATAGCTGTGTGTACCTGGTGTAGTATGGCAGGTAGGGGCTGTATATAGCTGTGTGTACCCGGTGTAGTATGGCAGGTAGGGGCTGGGTGGGCACATGAGGGGCTGTATATAGCTGTGTGTACCCAGTGCAGTATGGCAGGTAGGGGCTGTATATAGCTGTGTGTACCTGGTGTAGTATGGCAGGTAGAGGCTGTATATAGCTGTGTGTACCTGGGGTAGTATGGCAAGTAGGGGCTGGGTGGGCACATGAGGGGCTGTATATAGCTGTGTGTACCCAGTGCAGTATGGCAGGTAGGGGCTGTATATAGCTGTGTGTACCTGGTGTAGTATGGCAGGTAGGGGCTGTATATAGCTGTGTGTACCCGGTGTAGTATGGCAGGTAGGGGCTGTATATAGCTGTGTGTACCCGGGGTAGTATGGCAAGTAGGGGCTGGGTGGGCACATGAGGGGCTGTATATAGCTGTGTGTACCCAGTGCAGTATGGCAGGTAGGGGCTGTATATAGCTGTGTGTACCCGGTGTAGTATGGCAGGTAGGGGCTGGGTGGGCACATGAGGGGCTGTATATAGCTGTGTGTACCCAGTGCAGTATGGCAGGTAGGGGCTGTATATAGCTGTGTGTACCTGGTGTAGTATGGCAGGTAGGGGCTGTATATAGCTGTGTGTACCCGGTGCAGTATGGCAGGTAGGGGCTGTATATAGCTGTGTGTACCCGGTGTAGTATGGCAGGTAGGGGCTGTATATAGCTGTGTGTACCCGGTGTAGTATGGCAGGTAGGGGCTGTATATAGCTGTGTGTACCCGGTGTAGTATGGCAGGTAGGTGCTGTATATAGCTGTGTGTACCCGGTGCAGTATGGCAGGTAGGGGCTGTATATAGCTGTGTGTACTCGGTGCAGTATGGCAGGTAGGGGCTGTATATAGCTGTGTGTACTCGGTGCAGTATGGCAGGTAGGGGCTGTATATAGCTGTGTGTACCCGGTGCAGTATGGCAGATAGGGGCTGTATATAGCTGTGTGTACCCGGTGTAGTATGGCAGGTAGGGGCTGGGTGGGCACATGAGGAGCTGTATATAGCTGTGTGTACCCAGTGCAGTATGGCAGGTAGGGGCTGTATATAGCTGTGTGTACCTGGTGTAGTATGGCAGGTAGGGGCTGTATATAGCTGTGTGTACCCGGGGTAGTATGGCAAGTAGGGGCTGGGTGGGCACATGAGGGGCTGTATATAGCTGTGTGTACCCAGTGCAGTATGGCAGGTAGGGGCTGTAAATAGCTGTGTGTACCTGGTGTAGTATGGCAGGTAGGGGCTGAATATAGCTGTGTGTACCCGGGGTAGTATGGCAAGTAGGGGCTGGGTGGGAACATGAGGGGCTGTATATAGCTGTGTGTACCCAGTACAGTATGGCAGGTAGGGGCTGTATATAGCTGTGTGTACCTGGTGTAGTATGGCAGGTAGGGGCTGTATATAGCTGTGTGTACCCGGTGTAGTATGGCAGGTAGGGGCTGTATATAGCTGTGTGTACCCGGTGTAGTATGGCAGGTAGGGGCTGGGTGGGCACATGAGGGGCTGTATACAGCTGTGTGTACCTGGGGTAGGGGCTGGGTGGGCACATGAGGGGCTGCATATAGCTGTGTGTACCCAGTGCAGTATGGCAGGTAGGGGCTGTATATAGCTGTGTGTACCCGGTGTAGTATGGCAGGTAGGGGCTGGGTGGGCACATGAGGGGATGTATATAGCTGTGTGTACCCGGTGCAGTATGGCAGGTAGGGGCTGTATATAGCTGTGTGTACCCAGTGCAGTATGGCAGGTAGGGGCTGTATATAGCTGTGTGTACCTGGTGTAGTATGGCAGGTAGGGGCTGTATATAGCTGTGTGTACCCGGTGTAGTATGGCAGGTAGGGGCTGTATATAGCTGTGTGTACCTGGTGTAGTATGGCAGGTAGGGGCTGTATATAGCTGTGTGTACCCGGTGTAGTATGGCAGGTAGGGGCTGTATATAGCTGTGTGTACCCTGTGTAGTATGGCAGGTAGGGGCTGTATATAGCTGTGTGTACCCGGTGTAGTATGGCAGGTAGGGGCTGTATATAGCTGTGTGTACCCGGTGCAGTATGGCAGGTAGGGGCTGTATATAGCTATGTGTACTCGGTGCAGTATGGCAGGTAGGGGCTGTATATAGCTGTGTGTACCCGGTGTAGTATGGCAGGTAGGGGCTG
The DNA here is from genome assembly GCF_040894005.1 of Engystomops pustulosus. Classification (NCBI taxonomy): domain Eukaryota; kingdom Metazoa; phylum Chordata; class Amphibia; order Anura; family Leptodactylidae; genus Engystomops; species Engystomops pustulosus. The sequence continues at coordinate 5,806,197 of NC_092420.1, forward strand.
GGTGGGCACATGAGGGGCTGTATATAGCTGTGTGTACCCAGTGCAGTATGGCAGGTAGGGGCTGTATATAGCTGTGTGTACCTGGTGTAGTATGGCAGGTAGGGGCTGTATATAGCTGTGTGTACCTGGTGTAGTATGGCAGGTAGGGGCTGTATATAGCTGTGTGTACCCGGTGTAGTATGGCAGGTAGGGGCTGGGTGGGCACATGAGGGGCTGTATATAGCTGTGTGTACCCAGTGCAGTATGGCAGGTAGGGGCTGTATATAGCTGTGTGTACCTGGTGTAGTATGGCAGGTAGGGGCTGTATATAGCTGTGTGTACCTGGTGTAGTATGGCAGGTAGGGGCTGTATATAGCTGTGTGTACCCGGTGTAGTATGGCAGGTAGGGGCTGTATATAGCTGTATGTACCCGGTGTAGTATGGCAGGTAGGGGCTGGGTGGGCACATGAGGGGCTGTATACAGCTGTGTGTACCTGGGGTAGGGGCTGGGTGGGCACATGAGGGGCTGTATACAGCTGTGTGTACCCGGTGTAGTATGGCAGGTAGGTGCTGGGTGGGCACATGAGGGGATGTATATAGCTGTGTGTACCCGGTGCAGTATGGCAGGTAGGGGCTGTATATAGCTGTGTGTACCCGGTGCAGTATGGCAGGTAGGGGCTGTATATAGCTGTGTGTACCCGGTGTAGTATGGCAGGTAGGGGCTGTATATAGCTGTGTGTACCCGGTGCAGTATGGCAGGTAGGGGCTGTATATAGCTGTGTGTACCTGGTGCAGTATGGCAGGTAGGGGCTGTATATAGCTGTATGTACCCGGTGTAGTATGGCAGGTAGGGGCTGGGTGGGCACATGAGGGGATGTATATAGCTGTGTGTACCCGGTGTAGTATGGCAGGTAGGGGCTGGGTGGGCACATGAGGGGATGTATATAGCTGTGTGTACCCGGTGCAGTATGGCAGGTAGGGGCTGTATATAGCTGTGTGTACCCGGTGCAGTATGGCAGGTAGGGGCTGTATATAGCTGTGTGTACCCGGTGTAGTATGGCAGGTAGGGGCTGTATATAGCTGTGTGTACCCGGTGCAGTATGGCAGGTAGGGGCTGTATATAGCTGTATGTACCCGGTGTAGTATGGCAGGTAGGGGCTGGGTGGGCACATGAGGGGATGTATATAGCTGTGTGTACCCGGTGCAGTATGGCAGGTAGGGGCTGTATATAGCTGTATGTACCCGGTGTAGTATGGCAGGTAGGGGCTGGGTGGGCACATGAGGGGATGTATATAGCTGTGTGTACCCGGTGTAGTATGGCAGGTAGGGGCTGGGTGGGCACATGAGGGGATGTATATAGCTGTGTGTACCCAGTGCAGTATGGCAGGTAGGGGCTGTATATAGCTGTGTGTACCCGGTGCAGTATGGCAGGTAGGGGCTGTATATAGCTGTGTGTACCCGGTGCAGTATGGCAGGTAGGGGCTGTATATAGCTGTGTGTACCCGGTGCAGTATGGCAGGTAGGGGCTGGTAGGGGGGATGTGTAGGGGGCACTCCCAGATTTCGGGAAAGGTACAATACAGACATCACCAGTTTTACTCATTTGTGCCAGAAGAGGGCAGCACTGATCCTCACTGCTGGAGCACAGATATAAGGAAGGGATGAAGCTCAGTATGGATGATGGATGTGCTCTCTGACCTGCAGTAGCTGTGGTGACCTGTAGGTGGCAGTATTACACATGACTATCTTGGGGTATATAGGAAATAATCAGCGTGATAATGTTATTTATTGTCATAAATATATAGTCTAAATTGAATAGGGGGGCACTGCCCACATTTTATGCTGGAGTCATGTCCTCACACTGTTGTGCTCTTAGCTCTCTGCATGGAACTGATGCACAGCCCTTCCCTCTACTCTGAGTGAATGCTGAAGTACAGAAACAGATGACAATTACAGCTCATACTGAAAGTAACGGAGAGAGTCTATTGAGTAACTCTATGCAGAGAGCACAGAGCAAAGCAGTGTGAGGACAAGTTGTAATCATGAGAGAGACCTCCAATGCACAAGGAGAACCCACAATTCTTAAATATAAATCCATATATCACAGTCCTGCTGCTACTTACAACATACACGGAAGTATGAATACACATGTCTCCAGGGGCAATACATTACACTGTCTGCAGAGAGCACAGCAGTGTGAGGTCTGATTACACATCTCTCCAGGGACCATACATAACACTGGCTGCAGAGAGCACAGAGCACAGCAGTGTGAGGTCTGATTACACATCTCTCCAGGGGCAATACATTACACTGTCTGCAGAGAGCACAGAGCACAGCAGTGTGAGGTCTGATTACACATCTCTCCAGGGACAGTACATAACAGTGGCTGCAGACAGCACAGATCACAGCAGTGTGAGGTCTGATTACACATCTCTCCAGGGACAATACATAACACTGGCTGCAGAGAGCACAGAGCACAGCAGTGTGAGGTCTGATCACACATCTCTCCAGGGACAATACATAACACTGACTGCAGAGAGCACAGAGCACAGCAGTATGAGGTCTGATTACACATCTCTCCAGGGACAATACATGACACTGGCTGCAGAGAGCACAGAGCACAGCAGTGTGAGGTGTGATTACACATCTCTCCAGGGACAATACATAACACTGGCTGCAGAGAGCACAGAGCACAGCAGTGTGAGGACATGCAGTGCACTTGGAAAAGCTACAATCCTGATGATACATAGTTTCCAGGGGGCTCATTCTATTTCTTATATAATACATTGGCCCTGTGACCTGCGTCATCCAGGGGCCAGAGAACTAAAAATACCCGGGGCCGATAACGAACACAATACCTGGCGATGCCAGGTGATAAGACGTGGCTCCGGAGAGGTGGGCACATGCCCCTGTATCCTGTCCTTATACTATCAGTATCTGTGCGGAGCAGGGAGTATCCTAGATAAGCGGCAGTGATAAGCGGCACAGCAGATGCCATGTAGCCATCACACAATGCACTATTGTCAGTACTATAGGGCGGCATTATGGGTACTATAGGGCGGCATTGTGCAGGAAACGGATTAAAGAGACATTCACCCCTCTTATAGCGGAGGAACAAACTGCACCTTGTATTGGGATAAGAGCCAAAAACTAAGTGCAAGAACAATGAAAAGTCTCTACTCATCGAGTTTACAGAAGAAATCCTGTAACATTAAAGGGAACCTGTCACTGCTGTGCTCTGTGCTCTCTGCAGTCAGTGTTATGTACTGTCCCTGGAGAGATGTGTAATCAGACCTCACACTGCTGTGCTCTGTGCTCTCTGCAGCCAGTGTTGTGTATTGTCCCTGGAGAGATGTGTAATCAGACCTCACACTGCTGTGCTCTGTACTCTCTGCAGCCAGTGTTGTGTATTGTCCCTGGGGAGATGTGTAATCAGACCTCACACTGCTGTGCTCAGTGCTCTCTGCAGCCAGTGTTATGTATTGTTCCTGGAGAGATGTGTAATCAGACCTCACACTGCTGTGCTCTGTGCTCTCTGCAGCCAGTGTTATGTATTGTCCCTGGAGAGATGTGTAATCAGACCTCACACTGCTGTGCTCTGTGCTCTCTGCAGCCAGTGTTATGTATTGTCCCTGGAGAGATGTGTAATCAGACCTCACACTGCTGTGCTCAGTGCTCTCTGCAGCCAGTGTTATGTATTATACCTGGAGAGATGTGTAATCAGACCTCACACTGCTGTGCACTGTGCTCTCTGCAGCCAGTGTTATGTATTGTCCCTGGAGAGATGTGTAATCAGACCTCACACTGCTGTGCTATGTGCTCTCTGCAGCCAGTGTTATGTATTATACCTGGAGAGATGTGTAATCAGACCTCACACTGCTGTGTTCTGTGCAGCCAGTGTTATGTATTGTCCCTGGAGAGATGTGTAATCAGACCTCACACTGCTGTACTCTGTGCTCTCTGCAGCCAGTGTTATGTATTGTCCCTGGAGAGATGTGTAATCAGACCTCACACTGCTGTGCTCTGTGCTCTCTGCAGCCAGTGTTATGTATTGTCCCTGGAGAGATGTGTAATCAGACCTCACACTGCTGTACTCTGTGCTCTCTGCAGCCAGTGTTATGTATTGTCCCTGGAGAGATGTGTAATCAGACCTCACACTGCTGTGCTCTGTGCTCTCTGCAGTCAGTGTTATGTATAGTCCCTGGAGAGATGTGTAATCAGACCTTTGTGTATGTTAGTAGCAGCAAGACTGTGAAATATGGATTTATATTCCAGGATTGTAGCTTCTCCAAGTGCACTGGGGTTGTGTCCTCACACTGCTTTCTTCTGTTTTCTCTGTAGCCAGTAGGTATTCTCCCTTTGGAGATGTGTAATCAGATCTTTGTGTATTGTGTTATTAGCAGCAGGACTGTGATATATGGATTTATATTGCAGGATTCAGCCAGGGGTTCTCCTAACACTGCTTTGCTCTCTTTCTATTCAGTGTGATGTAATGTCCCTGGAGAGATGTGTAATCAGACCTTTGCGCATGTTATTAGTAGCAGCAGGATTGTTATATATGGATCGTAGTTTCTCCAAGTGCACTTGGGGAGTGTCCTCACACTGCTGTGCACTGAGCTGGCTCCCCTCTGTTCTGATTGACTAATGTACTATTCAACTGAACCACCTTAAAGCTTTCACTCATAGAAGAGGGAATGTGGAGAAACTGAATTTATTTAGCTAAGAGCACAGCAGTGTGAGAGCAAACTGTTATGTTTGTTCATTTTCATAATTCACAGTCCTGCTGCTACAACATAAACAAAGGTATGAATACAGATCTCTCCAGGGAAAATACCTAACACTGAACACATATCAGAGCACAGCAGTCTGAGGACATTCCCCAAGTGAACTTGGAGAAGCTACAATCCATAAAGAACTGTCCTGCTGCTACTAACAACATACACAAAGGACTGAGTGTACACACCTCTGAAGGGACATTACCCAACACTGGCTTCACAGAGCACAGAGCAAAGCAGTGTGAGGTCTGATTACACATCTCTCCAGGGACAATACATAACACTGACTGCAGAGAGCACAGAGCACAGCAGTGTGAGGTCTGATTACACATCTCTCCAGGGACAATACAGAACACTGGCTGCAGAGAGCACAGAGCACAGCAGTGTGAGGTCTGATTACACATCTCTCCAGGGACAATACATAACACTGGCTGCAGAGAGCACAGAGCACAGCAGTGTGAGGTCTGATTACACATCTCTCCAGGGACAATACATAACACTGGCTGCAGAGAGCACAGAGTACAGCAGTGTGAGGTCGGATTACACATCTCTCCAGGGACAATACATAACACTGGCTGCAGAGAGCACAGAGCACAGCAGTGTGAGGTCTGATTACACATCTCTCCAGGGACAGTACATAACACTGGCTGCAGAAAGCACAGAGCACAGCAGTGTGAGGTCTGATTACACATCTCTCCAGGGACAGTACATAACTCTGGCTGCAGAGAGCACAGAGCACAACAGTGTGAGCTCTGATTACACATCTCTCCAGGGACAATACATAACACTGGCTGCAGAGAGCACAGAGCACAGCAGTGTGAGGTCTGATTACACATCTCTCCAGGGACAATACATAACACTGGCTGCAGAGAGCACAGAGCACAGCAGTGTGAGGACAACCCCCAGTGCACTGGGAGGAGCTACAATCCTGGAATATAAATCCAGTTTCCCTTTCATGTGGGATATCTGTGTGCTTTGGGGGCAGCTGAGCTGTAGTTGTACATGAAATGATGGGAGGTCTGACGTGATGGGGAGTCCAATGTTCTCATACTCAGATGTTGGGGTCTCACATTAAGATGTTGGAGTCTCACACTGAGATGTTGGGGTCATCGGTTCCAGCTGCTGAATTCCTCATCTTCTCATCCCAAGACTTTACCGGCAGCCTCCTGACACTGAGTGATGGATGGCTTCATAGCTAATCCCCCCTCGGAGGGTCCGGGCATCCATCATTCAGGTGACATATAGATCAGCAGACAAAGGATGCTCCCTGTAACCCCTGCAGCCCAGGAGGGGCCCCCAGAAACTACTAATGGAAAATCTATAATAGGGCCCCTCCCCCATCATAGCGTCTATCATATCGCCCTATGTGCTGCTGCCACTACATAGGATACAACAGGATATAATCATTATGTATTAGACTCCAGTCACATCCAAAGCTGCACTTGATAACGCTCTTCTAAACAGCATTGTACAGGATAAAGAGCTCTCTGCACTGGGCAGTGTGAGAGCTGAGAGCACAGCAGTGTGAGGACACAATTCCAGTACAATCCTGTAATATCAGTCCATATACCACAGTCCTGCTGCTACTAATAACATACACACAGGTCTGAATACACATCTCTCCAGGGACAATACCTAACAATGACTGGAGAGAGTACAGAGCACAGCAGTGTGAGGACACGCCCCCAGTACAATCCTGGAATATAAATCAATATATCACAGTCCTGCTGCTACTAATAATATACACAAAGGTTTGATTACACATCTCTACAGGGACAATAACTAACATTGACTGCAGAGAGCACAGAGCACAGCAGTGTGAGGACACACCCCCTGTGTACTTGGAGAAGATACATACCTGGAAAAGAAAACTTGCAGTTCAATGCAGAGCAGAGAGCACAGCAGTGTGAGTACACAACCCTAGTACAGTCCTGGAATATAAGTCCATATATCACAGTTCTATTGCTACTCACAACCTTTACAAAGGTCTGATTACACATCTCTCCAGGGACAATATATAGCACTGGCTGCAGAGAGCACAGAGCACAGCAGTGTGAGGTCTGATTGCATAGCACTGGCTGCAGAGTGCACAGAGCACAGCAGTGTGAGGTCTGATTACACATCTCTCCAGGGACAATATATAGCACTGGCTGCAGAGAGCACAGAGCACAGCAGTGTGAGGTCTGATTGCATAGCACTGGCTGCAGAGAGCAGAGAGCACAGCAGTGTGAGGTCTGATTACACATCTCTCCAGGGACAATATATAGCACTGGCTGCAGAGAGCACAGAGCACAGCAGTGTGAGGTCTGATTGCATAGCACTGGCTGCAGAGTGCACAGAGCACAGCAGTGTGAGGTCTGATTACACATCTCTCCAGGGACAATATATAGCACTGGCTGCAGAGAGCACAGAGCACAGCAGTGTGAGGTCTGATTACATAGCACTGGCTGCAGAGAGCACAGAGCACAGCAGTGTGAGGTCTGATTACATAGCACTGGCTGCAGAGAGCACAGAGCACAGCAGATTGTTGCTTGTAACCTCCTCCTCCAGCAATGTGACGATTATTTACAAGCATCTGTCAGTGGAATTTTGAGGCAGCTTTAGAGGTAATTGGAGCAGAACACATGTAGCGACTAATGAGTACAAGTTACTTTAGTAACAGAATGTAACAATCCAGAAGATGGAGGGATTTGGCTGGATTCCTCCTGATCCTCAGGTGATGAGTGACCTCCTGTCATGTCCCCCGGAGCCCGGACTGTCAGAGAAATCATCGATGTGTGGAATGAGGAGAAGTGTAAAGCAATTATTAGTCGCCGCGGTGATGTGCGAAAAGCCAAAACGTATCAGCTCCGCCCAGGAACCCGGAAAATTGGGAAAAGTCTGATGGACAGAGGATTCCAGGACGTCCAGCCTCAGTCATTGCTTCTCCTGTGTACAAGACTCTCTGCCCTGAAAGGGATTGGCCATCTTTAAAGGGAATGTCCACCATCCCAAACACAACTGTTCATAGTTTCAGTTCATATTAATAGAGAAAATAAAGCAACTTTGTAACAAGTTTTAATTCCAAAATTCCAATGACCTCCTGTTATACCGTAGACTCTGCGGGGGGTGAGAGATGTGACCTCCACGGGTCATTACCGACACCCTCTCAGTATTGGGAGATGTTCAGTATAAAGTGTTTCCAGACCCGGATGATTAGCGCAGCTGTCAGTAATAGCGCCCCCTGTGGAGCCCGTCCTCATTACCGCTGACCTCGTTACCTGCCCTTCACGGACATCGATCTGGCCCCCAACTTACATCCCTGACCAGGTTTCAAAACTAGAACATTCCTCTAATTATCACATAAAGTTCTGGATTATCGAACCGTCCAATGAGGCTGCAGAAAGATAACGAACGGACATCCAGGCTGAAACATGTGAATAACCTACAAGCAGAGACCCTGCAGGAAGATTCAGAGCCCTAAATATGAGGGGATGAGTGAAAAAAGTGATCAGGATATCACTGGACAGAGATTACTCCAAGAGGTAGTGACCTGGGGGTCCCCCGCAACCCCCTACAGGGCTTAACCAGGGGGCCACTTACACAGCCTCCCATCCTGACCATGTGCCCCCCAGTGGTAACCGGTGCACAATACACACCCTTTCATGTCTGGCCTTATTCGCCATTTCATCAAATTCACAGCCCCCTAGATGAAAGGCAGCGGAGGAGCCAGGACCGAAGCTCGTGGAGAGAAATCTAGCTGAAGCCTAATTCTCCCAGGGGCTTGTTATAACGGGGGCTCCGACCTCTCTGGCGGCTCTTTCATGTATTTTTAGATGAAGGTGGGAGCGTCCGCCCAGATGGGTGGAAATGGCAGCGCTCAGAATATTATACCATCTGCTATCCCCGTGCCAGGAAAGTGGGGGCCCACAGTATGCCCCCCAGAGATGGCATCGGCAGACCAGCAGTAACACTAAATGGCAGAAATGTCAACTAAACCAGAACCCCTAATTACATGAGCCCCATATGCAACTGCTTGGGGCCCCAGATACCAGGGGGGGCCCAGACTGACAATGCAGTATAAAGCAATGGTAGAGGAGGAAGCAATGGACTCCCTGCACCACCATTCAGAGGGTGCCCTGTATTAGGGGCCCCCAAATAAAACTTTACTTGGGGTCCCAGAAATAGAGCGCCCAGAGTAAGAGCCCTCGAAGGAATGGACGTCCCTGATCTCAGATCTGCATCTAATCTCTGACCGTAATCTCAAAATTATAATATTTTATTTTTCTACAGTAAAACCGCAGCCGCCTCATTATTCCCCCTCCCCCCGCGCTGAGGCTTTAATGAGACTCTTCTGAGTCATTGCACTATGTATCAATATAATTAACAAAAACTGACGGCCAATTATACGTATCAGACCACATTATAGGGTGAAAAACAAAACCGCGCTCAGATACAGACACAAACACGTAATACGAATACCGAACAACGGATCCGAGCTGAAAAGGTCAAAGCCATAAATTAATGGAACTTTTCAAAAGCAAATGTCTTGTAAAACAGCATTACACTCCATGAGAGAAAAGCAGGAAAACAAGAAACATCCAAAACTCTCGTTATATGCGCGGAGTATGAAAAAATACTGCATTCACAGTCACACAACAGACGTATCCAAGAGAGACAGACAATTATATACATCTACTATCATACCGTATATATAACTACTATAATACTGCCCCTATGTACAAGAATATAACTACTATAATACTGCTCCCTATGTACAAGAATATAACTACTATAATACTCCCCCCTATGTACAAGAATATAACTACTATAATACTGCCCCCTATGTACAGGAATATAACTACTATAATACTGCCCCCTATGTACAGGAATATAACTACTATAATACTGCCCCATATGTACAGGAATATAACTACTATAATACTGCCCCCTATGTACAGGAATATAACTACTATAATACCGCCCCCTATGTACAGGAATATAACTACTATAATACTGCCCCCTATGTACAGGAATATAACTACTATAATACTGCCCCCTATGTACAGGAATATAACTACTATAATACTGCCCCCTATGTACAAGAATATAACTACTATAATACTGCCCCCTATGTACAAGAATATAACTACTATAATACTGCCCCCTATGTACAAGAATATAACTACTATAATACTGCCCCCTATGTACAGGAATATAACTACTATAATACTGCCTCCTATGTACAGGAATATAACTACTATAATACTGCCCCCTATGTACAAGAATATAACTACTATAATACTTCCCCATATGTACAGGAATATAAGTACTATAATACCGCTCCCTATGTACAGGAATATAACTACTATAATACTGCCCCCTATGTACAGGAATATAACTACTATAATACTGCCCCCTATGTACAGGAATATAACTACTATAATACTGCCCCCTATATACAGGAATATAACTACTATAATACTGCCCCCTATGTACAGGAATATAACTACTATAATACTGCCCCCTATGTACAGGAATATAACTACTATAATACTGCCCCCTATGTACAGGAATATAACTACTATAATACTGCCCCCTATGTACAAGAATATAACTACTATAATACTGCCCCCTATGTACAAGAATATAACTACTATAATACTGCCCCCTATGTACAAGAATAAAACTACTATAATACTGCCCCCTATGTACAGGAATATACCTACTATAATACTGCCTCCTATGTACAGGAATATAACACTGCCCCCTATGTACAGGAATATACCTACTATAATACTGCCCCCTATGTACAGGAATATAACTACTATAATACTGCCCCATATGTACAGGAATATAACTACTATAATACTGCCCCCTATGTACAAGAATATAACTACTATAATACTGTCCCCTATGTACAGGAATATAACTGCTATAATACTGCCCCCTATGTACAGGTATATAACTACTATAATACTGCCCCCTATGTACAAGAATATAACTACTATAATACTGTCCCCTATGTACAGGAATATAACTACTATAATACTGCCCCCTATGTACAAGAATATAACTACTATAATACTGTCCCCTATGTACAGGAATATAACTACTATAATACTGCCCCCTATGTACAAGAATATAACTACTATAATACTGTCCCCTATGTACAGGAATATAACTACTATAATACTGCCCCCTATGTACAAGAATATAACTACTATAATACTGCCCCCTATGTACAAGAATATAACTACTATAATACTGTCCCCTATGTACAGGAATATAACTACTATAATACTGCCCCCTATGTACAGGAATATAACTACTATAATACTGCCCCATATGTACAGGAATATAACTACTATAATACTGCCCCCTATGTACAAGAATATAACTACTATAATACTGCCCCCTATGTACAAGAATATAACTACTATAATACTGCCCCCTATGTACAGGAATATAACTACTATAATACTGCCCCCTATGTACAAGAATATAACTACTATAATACTGTCCCCTATGTACAAGAATATAACTACTATAATACTGCCCCCTATGTACAAGAATATAACTGCTACATATCCAGAAAATAGAACGTTTGGAAGACCTCACCCTATTTGTTACAATGTATCAGTGCAGCAGACTTCCTATATTCCAAAGATAATTCCAATCTGCCCTGGCACACTGTAACAGGCTCAGCAGCTGTGTGATTATAGTAGTCACTGAGCTCCCGGTTCGTGAAGACTTTTGTGCTTCTGCCTCAGGTTTGAGAGGAACATTCTCCAGGTCTTGGATAGATTTGGGGGAGATGAATGAGGGGACGTGTATGGGGTCTGTATACAACCAGTGACATGGAGACTGTTATATTGAGAACAGGGGCGGCTTATAATGATGTGACATGTGTTGGCCCATCGGGTCATGGGTCCTGTAATTAGAGAGTCAATAGGAAAGGTCGGGGGTCTCCAGAGTCGTGTGCGGGCGCAGATTATAAATAGAAAACTCTTTCTGTAACTTTAAGACCCTACAGAACAGAGACCCCCAGTGTGACTCCAGCAATGACCAATCCGTGCCAAGACAAGGCGCCCCACCCAATGACATCACTACAGCCCCCATAGAGTCAGGACAGATTTACAGTTACTGCAGGTAGCTATTCATTAAAAGCAAGCAGAGATTGTCTAAGATTAAACTTCATTATACAGGACCATGGAAACTGCAGCCAGTGCTATGTATTGTCCCTGGAGGTGTGTGATAAGACCTCACACTGCTGTGCTCTGTGCTCTCTGCAGCCAGTGTTATGTATTGTCCCTGGAGAGATGTGTAATCATACCTCACACTGCTGTGCTCTGTGCTCTCTGCAGCTAGTGTTATGTATTGTCCCTGGAGAGATGTGTAATCAGAGCTCACACTGCTGTGCTCTGTGCTCTCTGCAGCCAGTGTTATGTATTGTCCCTGGAGAGTTGTGTAATCATACCTCACACTGCTGTGCTCTGTGCTCTCTGCAGCTAGTGTCATGTATTGTCCCTGGAGAGATGTGTAATCAGAGCTCACACTGCTGTGCTCTGTGCTCTCTGCAGCCAGTGTTATGTATTGTCCCTGGAGAGATGTGTAATCAGACCTCACACTGCTGTGCTCTGTGCTCTCTGCAGCCAGTGTTATGTATTGTCCCTGGAGAGATGTGTAATCAGACCTTTGTGTATGGTGTTAGTAGCAGCAGGACTGTGATATATGGAATTATATTCCAGGATTGTATCTTCTCCAAGTGCACTGGGGTTGTGTCCTCACACTGCTGTGCTCTGTGCTCTGTGCTCTCTGCAGACACTGTTATGTATTGTCTCTGGGGAGATGTGTAATCAGACCTTTGTGTATCATGTTAGTAGCAGCAGGACTGTGATATATTGATTTATATTTCCGGATTGTATCTTCTCCAAGTGCACTGGGGGGGGGGGGGTGTCCTCACACTGCTGTGCTATGAATGTCTGCACAGCCATTGCTTTTTGCTAGAACCTTATAAAGAAGATTTGTTACAATGTTTGGAGATTTGCAACATTGTATCGATAACGTGCAGCGTCCAATACTGTAATGCGGGTCCAATCCCGCAGCGCCGGTCCAGCACCTTGTTGTCGGGCAGAACAGCGACGCATGAATGGGCATCAACTTCCCCGGATTAAACCTTTGTTCTCCGGGTCAGGAGCGAAGCTTAATGAAGAGCGAGGAGGGGGGGGGGATCATTGATAGAAAAGTCAATTAGTTGTCTCCGCGACTGAAGGAGCACGCGGTGTTAATGCTCTAAGGGCAGAGATGCCAAGCGGCTGCCACTCTGCGGATTATACCATCACAGCGAGAACAGCCGAGTCACCGACAACAGGGGGAGGGGCTCAAAATTAAAGGAAAGTCCAAAGTTTTTCATTTGCAAAAGTTTTTTATAACTGGTTTTAACTAGAAAAGCTTCGTACATTCTCCGACCCCCGCGTCCTCCTGCTCTTGGTACGTGCCCCGGGTGACAGGATCATGCGGGTCCCTGATGGAAGAAGAATGTTTTCTAATATCGATGATTCTTTGTTTTTAGTCAACATCTGGGGAGTGGAATAAATGCCAGGAATGTGCAGAATGTGCCTTTCATTTGTATCCGAAGTGTCACATTCACAAGGACCAGAAAGACATCGCGCCCGCATCCTCCACCAGGTCACCGGAAAGGAGGCGTAACAGCTCCCAAATTATCCCACAGCACAAGAGGATTCATGTTCCCAGCAATCTGGATGAAAAATTAACTAGAGAGCAGCGGTGCCATCCCTGAGAATACAGCCTATCCATCACTAGAGAGCAGCGGTGTCATCACTGAGAATACAGCCTATCCATCACTAGAGAGCAGCGGTGCCATCACTGAGAATACAGCCTATCCATCACTAGAGAGCAGCGGTGTCATCACTGAGAATACAGCCTATCCATCACTAGAGAGCAGCGGTGCCATCACTGAGAATACAGCCTATCCATCACTAGAGAGCAGCGGTGTCATCACTGAGAATACAGCCTATCCATCACTAGAGAGCAGCGGTGCCATCACTGAGAATACAGCCTATCCATCACTAGAGAGCAGCGGTGTCATCACTGAGAATACAGCCTATCCATCACTAGAGAGCAGCGGTGCCATCACTGAGAATACAGCCTATCCATCACTAGAGAGCAGCGGTGTCATCACTGAGAATACAGCCTATCCATCACTAGAGAGCAGCGGCGCCATCACTGAGAATACAGCCTATCCATCACTAGAGAGCAGCGGTGTCATCACTGAGAATACAGCCTATCCATCACTAGAGAGCAGCGGTGTCATCACTGAGAATACAGCCTATCCATCACTAGAGAGCAGCGCTGCCATCACTGAGAATACAACCTATCCATCACTAGAGAGCAGCGGGGCCATCACTGAGAATACAGCCTATCCGTCACTAGAGAGCAGCGGTGCCATCACTGAGAATACAGCCTATCCATCACTAGAGAGCAGCGGTGCCATCACTGAGAATACAGCCTATCCATCACTAGAGAGCAGCGGGGCCATCACTGAGAATACAGCCTATCCGTCACTAGAGAGCAGCGGTGCCATCACTGAGAATACAGCCTATCCATCACTAGAGAGCAGCGGTGCCATCACTGAGAATACAGCCTATCCATCACTAGAGAGCAGCGGTGCCATCACTGAGAATACAGCCTATCCATCACTAGAGAGCAGCAGTGCCATCACTGATAGTACAGCCTATCCATCACTAGAGAGCAGCGGTGCCATCACTGAGAATACAGCCTATCCATCACTAGAGAGCAGCGGTGCCATCACTGAGAATACAGCCTATCCATCACTAGAGAGCAGCGGTGCCATCACTGAGAATACAGCCTATCCATCACTAGAGAGCAGCGGTACCATCACTGAGAATACAGCCTATCCATCACTAGAGAGCAGCGGTGTCATCACTGAGAATACAGCCTATCCATCACTAGAGAGCAGCGGTGACATCACTGAGAATACAGCCTATCCATCACTAGAGAGCAGCAGTGACATCACTGAGAATACAGCCTATCCATCACTAGAGAGTAGCGGTGCCATCACTGAGAATACAGCCTATCCATCACTAGAGAGCAGCGGTGCCATCACTGAGAATACAGCCTATCCATCACTAGAGAGCAGCGGTGTCATCACTGAGAATACAGCCTATCCATCACTAGAGAGCAGCAGTGCCATCACTAGAGAGCAGCGGTGCCATCACTGAGAATACAGCCTATCCATCACTAGAGAGCAGCGGTGCCATCACTGAGAATACAGCCTATCCATCACTAGAGAGCAGCGGTGCCATCAATGAGAATACAGCCTATCCATCACTAGAGAGCAGCGGTGCCATCACTGAGAATACAGCCTATCCCTCACTAGAGAGCAGCGGTGTCATCACTGAGAATACAGCCTATCCATCACTAGAGAGCAGCGGTGTCATCACTGAGAATACAGCCTATCCATCACTAGAGAGCAGCGGTGTCATCACTGAGAATACAGCCTATCCCTCACTAGAGAGCAGCGGTGCCATCACTGAGAATACAGCCTATCCATCACTAGAGAGCAGCGGTGCCATCACTAGAGAGCAGCAGTGCCATCACTAGAGAGCAGCGGTGCCATCACTGAGAATACAGCCTATCCATCACTAGAGAGCAGCGGTGCCATCACTGAGAATACAGCCTATCCATCACTAGAGAGCAGCGGTGCCATCACTGAGAATACAGCCTATCCATCACTAGAGAGCAGCGGTGCCATCACTGAGTGTAGCCTGGTCGGAGTTCCCCTTTAATTTTCAAATTCATTTTAAGAGTTTGCAGAATTATAACTTTCTGATAGATTTCTGATATCCGCGTCTCCCGGTGGCGTCGGGCAGGATGATTGATGGGATTGCCGGGAGGACGCTGTGTAATTATGGGGTAGGAGATCGCCCTCGCTGCAACGTTTTATCTTATTTTTATATTAAACACTTGGATGAGATTCAGAGAATAGTTTTCCTGTAAGAACAGAGTCCTAGACGTGTCCTGATTGTGTAATGGAGTCCCGGGGGGATTCACAGGAGGCGCCCAGACCCCCAATACACAGCAGTCACATGCTCCACGTAAGGGGGACACTGTATGGGGACTTAATGCACCGATTAAGGGGTCAGTATCAACCTGACAGGTGCAGCTCCAGAGTCGGAGTGGTTGAGCGGGTTTTATATTCTGCCCCAAGGCTGCGAGTCATTTCTCTAAGTCACTTATATGCAAATTAAATGTTTATGCAGGATTTCCGTCATGTGACCAACCGAGCGCCGCAACCCTGACATAGGGGAAATTGTATCCCCCCTGTACAGTCTCCTCTCCCCGGGGTGTAATGGCTGATAACAGAGAGTAATAGATTGTATCCCCCCCTGTACAGTCTCCTCTCCCCGGGATGTAATGGCTGATAACAGAGAGTAATAGATTGTATCCCCCCTGTACAGTCTCCTCTCCCCGGGATGTAATGGCTGATAACAGAGAGTAATAGATTGTATCCCCCCTGTACAGTCTCCTCTCCCCGGGGTGTAATGGCTGATAACAGAGAGTAATAGATTGTATCCCCCCTGTACAGTCTCCTCTCCCCGGGATGTAATGGCTGATAACAGAGAGTAATAGATTGTATCCCCCTGTACAGTCTCCTCTCCCCGGGATGTAATGGCTGATAACAGAGAGTAATAGATTGTATCCCCCCTGTACAGTCTCCTCTCCCCGGGGTGTAATGGCTGATAACAGAGAGTAATAGATTGTATCCCCCCTGTACAGTCTCCTCTCCACGGGATGTAATGGCTGATAACAGAGAGTAATAGATTGTATCCCCCCTGTACAGTCTCCTCTCCCCGGGGTGTAATGGCTGATAACAGAGAGTAATAGATTGTACCCCCCTGTACAGTCTCCTCTCCCCGGGGTGTAATGGCTGATAACAGAGAGTAATAGATTGTATCCCCCCTGTACAGTCTCCTCTCCACGGGATGTAATGGCTGATAACAGAGAGTAATAGATTGTATCCCCCCTGTACAGTCTCCTCTCCCCGGGGTGTAATGGCTGATAACAGAGAGTAATAGATTGTATCCCCCCCTGTACAGTCTCCTCTCCCCGGGATGTAATGGCTGATAACAGAGAGTAATAGATTGTACCCCCCCCCTGTACAGTCTCCTCTCCCCGGGATGTAATGGCTGATAACAGAGAGTAATAGATTGTATCCCCCCTGTACAGTCTCCTCTCCCCGGGGTGTAATGGCTGATAACAGAGAGTAATAGATTGTACCCCCCTGTACAGTCTCCTCTCCCCGGGGTGTAATGGCTGATAACAGAGAGTAATAGATTGTATCCTCCCTGTACAGTCTCCTCTCCACGGGATGTAATGGCTGATAACAGAGAGTAATAGATTGTATCCCCCCTGTACAGTCTCCTCTCCCCGGGATGTATTGGCTGATAACAGAGAGTAATAGATTGTATCCCCCCCTGTACAGTCTCCTCTCCCCGGGATGTAATGGCTGATAACAGAGAGTAATAGATTGTACCCCCCCCCCCTGTACAGTCTCCTCTCCCCGGGATGTAATGGCTGATAACAGAGAGTAATAGATTGTATCCACCCTGTACAGTCTCCTCTCCCCGGGGTGTAATGGCTGATAACAGAGAGTAATAGATTGTATCCCCCCTGTACAGTCTCCTCTCCACGGGATGTAATGGCTGATAACAGAGAGTAATAGATTGTATCCACCCTGTACAGTCTCCTCTCCCCGGGGTGTAATGGCTGATAACAGAGAGTAATAGATTGTATCCCCCCTGTACAGTCTCCTCTCCCCGGGATGTAATGGCTGATAACAGAGAGTAATAGATTGTATCCCCCTGTACAGTCTCCTCTCCCCGGGATGTAATGGCTGATAACAGAGAGTAATAGATTGTATCCCCCCCTGTACAGTCTCCTCTCCCCGGGATGTAATGGCTGATAACAGAGAGTAATAGATTGTATCCCCCCCTGTACAGTCTCCTCTCCCCGGGATGTAATGGCTGATAACAGAGAGTAATAGATTGTATCCCCCCTGTACAGTCTCCTCTCCCCGGGGTGTAATGGCTGATAACAGAGAGTAATAGATTGTATCCCCCCTGTACAGTCTCCTCTCCCCGGGATGTAATGGCTGATAACAGAGAGTAATAGATTGTATCCCCCCTGTACAGTCTCCTCTCCACGGGATGTAATGGCTGATAACAGAGAGTAATAGATTGTATCCCCCCCTGTACAGTCTCCTCTCCCCGGGATGTAATGGCTGATAACAGAGAGTAATAGATTGTATCCCCCTGTACAGTCTCCTCTCCCCGGGATGTAATGGTTGATAACAGAGAGTAATAGATTGTATCCCCCCCTGTACAGTCTCCTCTCCCCGGGGTGTAATGGCTGATAACAGAGAGTAATAGATTGTATCCCCCCCTGTACAGTCTCTTCTCCCCGGGATGTAATGGCTGATAACAGAGAGTAATAGATTGTATCCCCCCTGTACAGTCTCCTCTCCCCGGGATGTAATGGCTGATAACAGAGAGTAATAGATTGTATCCCCCCCCCCCCCCTGTACAGTCTCCTCTCCCCGGGATGTAATGGCTGATAACAGAGAGTAATAGATTGTATCCCCCCCCTGTACAGTCTCCTCTCCCCGGGATGTAATGGCTGATAACAGAGAGTAATAGATTGTATCCCCGCTGTACAGTCTCCTCCCCCCGGGATGTAATGGCTGATAACAGAGAGTAATAGATTGTATCCCCCTGTACAGTCTCCTCTCCCCGGGATGTAATGGCTGATAACAGAGAGTAATAGATTGTATCCCTCCTGTACAGTCTCCTCTCCCCGGGATGTAATGGCTGATAACAGAGAGTAATAGATTGTATCCCCCCCCCCCTGTACAGTCTCCTCTCCCCGGGATGTAATGGCTGATAACAGAGAGTAATAGATTGTATCCCCCCCTGTACAGTCTCTTCTCCCCGGGATGTAATGGCTGATAACAGAGAGTAATAGATTGTATCCCCTTGTACAGTGTCCTCCCCCCGGGGTGTAATGGCTGATAACAGAGAATAATAGATTGCATCCCCCCTGTACAGTCTCCTCCCCCCGGGATGTAATGGCTGATAACAGAGAGTAATAGATTGTATCCCCCCCTGTACACTCTCCTCTCCCCGGGGTGTAATGGCTGATAACAGAGAGTAATAGATTGTATCCCCCCTGTACAGTCTCCTCTCCCCGGGATGTAATGGCTGATAACAGAGAGTAATAGATTGTATCCCCCCTGTACAGTCTCCTCTCCCCGGGATGTAATGGCTGATAACAGAGAGTAATAGATTGTATCCCCTTGTACAGTCTCCTCTCCCCGGGGTGTAATGGCTGATAACAGAAAGTAATAGATTGTATCCACCCTGTACAGTCTCCTCTCCCCGGGATGTAATGGCTGATAACAGAGAGTAATAGATTGTATCCCCCCCTGTAGTCTCCTCTCCCCGGGATGTAATGGCTGATAACAGAGAGTAATAGATTGTATCCCCCCTGTACAGTCTCCTCTCCCCGGGATGTAATGGCTGATAACAGAGAGTAATAGATTGTATCCCCCCCTGTACAGTCTCCTCTCCCCGGGGTGTAATGGCTGATAACAGAGAGTAATAGATTGTATCCCCCCTGTACAGTCTCCTCTCCCCGGGATGTAATGGCTGATAACAGAGAGTAATAGATTGTATCCCCCCCCCCTGTACAGTCTCCTCTCCCCGGGATGTAATGGCTGATAACAGAGAGTAATAGATTGTATCCCCCCTGTACAGTCTCCTCTCCCCGGGGTGTAATGGCTGATAACAGAGAGTAATAGATTGTATCCCCCCTGTACAGTCTCCTCTCCCCGGGATGTAATGGCTGATAACAGAGAGTAATAGATTGTATCCCCCCCTGTACAGTCTCCTCTCACCGGGATGTAATGGCTGATAACAGAGAGTAATAGATTGTATCCCCCTGTACAGTCTCCTCTCCCCAGGATGTAATGGCTGATAACAGAGAGTAATAGATTGTATCCCCCTGTACAGTCTCCTCTCCCCGGGGTGTAATGGCTGATAACAGAGAGTAATAGATTGTATCCCCCATGTGCAGTCTCCTCCCCCCCTGGGTGTAATGGCTGATAACAGAGAGTAATAGATTGTATCCCCCCCCTGTACAGTCTCCTCTCCCTGGGATGTAATGGCTGATAACAGAGAGTAATAGATTGTATCCCCCCCTGTACAGTCTCCTCTCCCCGGGGTGTAATGGCTGATAACAGAGAGTAATAGATTGTATCCCCCTGTACAGTCTCCTCTCCCTGGGATGAAATGGCTGATAACAGAGAGTAATAGATTGTATCCCCCCTGTACAGTCTCCTCCCCCCAGGATGTAATGGCTGATAACAGAGAGTAATAGATTGTACCCCCCTGTACAGTCTCCTCTCCCCGGGATGTAATGGCTGATAACAGAGAGTAATAGATTGTATCCCCCCCTGTACAGTCTCCTCTCCCCGGGATGTAATGGCTGATAACAGAGAGTAATAGATTGTATCCCCCCTGTACAGTCTCCTCCCCCCAGGATGTAATGGCTGATAACAGAGAGTAATAGATTGTATCCCCCCTGTACAGTCTCCTCTCCCCGGGATGTAATGGCTGATAACAGAGAGTAATAGATTGTATCCCCCCCTGTACAGTCTCCTCTCCCCGGGATGTAATGGCTGATAACAGAGAGTAATAGATTGTATCCCCCCATGTGCAGTCTCCTCCCCCCCTGGGTGTAATGGCTGATAACAGAGAGTAATAGATTGTATCCCCCTGTACAGTCTCCTCTCCCCGGGATGTAATGGCTGATAACAGAGAGTAATAGATTGTATCCCCCCTGTACAGTCTCCTCCCCCCAGGATGTAATGGCTGATAACAGAGAGTAATAGATTGTATCCCCCCTGTACAGTCTCCTCTCCCCGGGGTGTAATGGCTGATAACAGAGAGTAATAGATTGTACCCCCCCTGTACAGTCTCCTCTCCCCGGGATGTAATGGCTGATAACAGAGAGTAATAGATTGTATCCCCCCTGTACAGTCTCCTCTCCCCGGGGTGTAATGGCTGATAACAGAGAGTAATAGATTGTATCCCCCTGTACAGTCTCCTCTCCCCGGGGTGTAATGGCTGATAACAGAGAGTAATAGATTGTATCCCCCCATGTGCAGTCTCCTCCCCCCCTGGGTGTAATGGCTGATAACAGAGAGTAATAGATTGTATCCCCCTGTACAGTCTCCTCTCCCCGGGGTGTAATGGCTGATAACAGAGAGTAATAGATTGTATCCCCCTGTACAGTCTCCTCTCCCCGGGATGTAATGGCTGATAACAGAGAGTAATAGATTGTATCCCCCCTGTACAGTCTCCTCTCCCCGGGATGTAATGGCTGATAACAGAGAGTAATAGATTGTATCCCCCTGTACAGTCTCCTCTCCCCGGGATGTAATGGCTGATAACAGAGAGTAATAGATTGTATCCCCCCTGTACAGTCTCCTCCCCCCAGGATGTAATGGCTGATAACAGAGAGTAATAGATTGTATCCCCCCTGTACAGTCTCCTCTCCCCGGGGTGTAATGGCTGATAACAGAGAGTAATAGATTGTACCCCCCCTGTACAGTCTCCTCTCCCCAGGATGTAATGGCTGATAACAGAGAGTAATAGATTGTATCCACCCTGTACAGTCTCCTCTCCCCGGGATGTAATGGCTGATAACAGAGAGTAATAGATTGTATCCCCCTGTACAGTCTCCTCTCCCCGGGATGTAATGGCTGATAACAGAGAGTAATAGATTGTATCCCCCTGTACAGTCTCCTCTCCCCGGGATGTAATGGCTGATAACAGAGAGTAATAGATTGTATCCCCCCTGTACAGTCTCCTCTCCCCGGGGTGTAATGGCTGATAACAGAGAGTAATAGATTGGATACAAGAGTATCTTGGCGCGGATCTTGGCGCATCACTGTTGCCCGGTTACGGTTTGTGCGCCATATTCTCTGCGGAGGTGGCGATGATGTCACACGTTCTCCATCATTACCAGCCGTCTCCCCTCATCCATCTGAACCCCCACAAATTATTCTGGGGGTGGTCTCCGCGCTGCTCCCATCATGTGCACTGGGGGCGGGGCACCACTTTATTTATCCAGGATGATACAGTAACGATTACTATGGCGACACAGAATCTGGAAGGATTCTGGAGGCTGATTTCTACTTCATACAATCCAATAACTGTCCAATAACTGGGTGCAGAGGGCACAGAGCACAGCAGTGTGAGGACACGTCACCAGTGCACTTGGAGAAGCTATGAACCTGGAATATATATCCATATATATAACAGTCCTGCTGCTACTAACAACATACATAAAGTTATGATTACACATCTGAATACAGAACACTGGCTGCTGTCTGTATGGTCCCACTTGCTGACAGGTTCCCTTTATCTACATTGTAACAGTTGGAATAACCGGCTCATTCGTTAATTGTTGCGTTTTGTAAACACAAATGTTAACAGCAATCTAATTATGCAAATCTCTCTTCAGCTGTTGCATTGCGCTTTGATTAACTCCCCGTGTGCCACCCCCCTTAGAGTGGAGGACTCCCAGCCTGGTGGCAGGACAGCGCTGCACTGTAACCGCTGTATTGCTCCGTACAATCCCTTTAAGCAGGACAATGACATCATTCAATGGGGAACTTTGGAGTAACTGAGGAAACCACCAGTAAGTAGGAGCAGCTGCTGACGATCTTTTTCTGGATTTCTCTTTATTCTAATTAATGAATAACTCAGTAGCGCAGGAACAAAAAGTCCTAAGACCCCCCCCCCCCTCCATTAGACATAAAAGCGCAGAACACGTGTACGGCACAGATGTGGCCAAGTATAAAGCCAAACGCGCGTCGTGCGGAGACACGACCTGACATGATGTATCCAATATGGCGGCAGCTCCACTTTCAGGGATCAGAGAGAAAGGTCCAAGATGGTGTTTAAGAGATGGGGGTGGGGGCTCTTATCTGCCACTGATTGCTGAGGCCTCCTGGATGGGTCACAAGTCTTTGAGCTGCGCCTCCTGCCGCCCGGGCCACGCAGGGTTAAACCTCCAGATGTTTCTCCTATGTGAAGTTTACATCCTGCACTCAATGTTCTGCAATTACAGAAATGAAGGAGCCGCCATCATGAGATCACAAGACCCAAAATATGCCAACAGACTCCAGGGCTGCCGAGGTCACAGCATGCTGGGGGTTGTAGTCTAGAAAGTGCCAACAGGTTAGAGATCACCGCTCCCTGTCACTCCCTGCAGACCCCAGGGGACAAGACCACCAAAAAGCGGCAACTTCTAATGTGCATTCAGACTGCAGTGAATGGAAACATTCTAGAATGTAAATCTCATTCTGCTACCCATCCGCACCTTTGACTATTCACAGCTGAGGGTTTGTTATACTGGAATCTATTCCAAGCGATTCTCTGTAAAATAAATATTATACTTGCCCTGATACATTGTAGCAAACTATAAGCATATGAGAGAGATTTGTACTGCTGATGTGTCTAGGAGGAGGGGGAGACACACCAAACCTCTAGGGGGCGCTCTACCTGCTCTTCTGCCTTACTAATCACAGGCACAGTGATGGTCATCGTTTATCTTTGTAGGTAGGGGGTACGTGGATTATTTACATTGGTCTAGAGTAGGATATATAAGATTATAACAAACCCTCAGCTGTGAAATATACAAGGCAGCTCCTGAATGTTTCTATTCACTGACTGCAAGCAGAATACTATAGAATTGTCATGTAATGACACTTTCATATTATCTGCCCTTTTCATATATGACATTTATTCTGGGATATGTGATTAAAGCCTAATGATGGTTATAGGATCCGCCATTAAATCTGACATATAGAGATAAATATAGAGCATGGGGGGCGGTGAATGGAAAGAGCTGTCACATGTGTATACGGCTCACAGAACTATGGAAGTGTCTCAAGTATAAACATATGTGAGGAGCAGAGGAGGAAGGGGGGGCATGAGTTATGGAGCAACCTGTGTATTAGGGCAAGATGTAAAATCTGGGCAACATCTGAAACACAAAGGGCAGGACTTGCAGATGTTCTAGGCTGCTCACCACAACCTCATCCAGATATGTTCCCAGGAACAAGAACACAGAACTGGGCTGATATATGAACACACAGCAAAGCTGCAAACATCAAATACACAACAATCACACATACAACATGATACAATCATCACTGATCAACAAGAGAGATGACAGGAGGAAGAGGACGCATCTGTGGAGCACATAGGACAAGCTGCAGATGTTACACGTCTTCATACAACATCCTCCAGTTACATTGTATTCAACTTTGTTTGCTTTCTAGCAAAAACTTCACTACAATAAATCTGCAACAAATACAGAACCATAATAATGTAACAATCACAATCACCACTCATCAACTGGATGCAATAAGATAAACCTGGGCAACAAATGGGAGATGCTACAGATGTTACAAGGTGGAACCTAAACCAATACAGAACTATAATAAAGTAACAATCACAATCACCACTCATCAACCAGGAGAAGCAACAAGGAGCAAGAACTGGATGCAATAAGATAAACCTGTGCAACAAATGGGAGATGCTACAGATGTTATAAGCTGGAACCTAAACCAATACAGGACTATAATAAAGTAACAATCACAATCACCACTCATCAACCAGGAGAAGCAACAAGGAGCAAGAACTGGATGCAATAACATAAACCTGTGCAACAAATGGGAGATGCTACAGATGTTACAAGGTGGAACCTAAACCAATACAGGACTATAATAAAGTAACAATCACAATCACCACTCATCAACCAGGAGAAGCAACAAGGGGCAAGAACTGGATGTAATAAGATAAACCTGGGCAACAAATACAGAACTATAACAATGTAACAATCACAATCACCACTCATCAACTGGATGCAATAACATAAACCTGTGCAACAAATGGGAGATGCTACAGATGTTATAAGCTGGAACCTAAAACAAATACCCAAGGTGTGAACAGAGGTAAAACTGTGTTAATGTGATGTTCAAACATAGCAGCAAAGCTACAAAGATGAGCATCCACTTAGTCACTGACATACAAAAATCATCCATCACCCAGGAGAAGAAAGAACACAAGAAGATGCAATCTGTAAAATCTGTGCTACATCTGCAACACACGGAACCTACTACAGATCTACACAATCCTTCCTACACCCCAATCTAGTTACATTGTATCCAGATCTGTTTAATGTATTGCAAAAAGTTCACACCTAGAATTCTGCCACAAATAAAATAAATAAATAAAAAATAAAGAAATGTAAAAATGATTTGGTAAAATAAAAAGCTGCAAACATAAAACTTATACAGAAACATCGCACATACATGAAGAACACAACCTCTCAACTAGGGGTAAAACAGGAGAGGCTGAAGTCAACAATAGGACAAATCTGTGCAACATCTGGACACCATGGGACATGCTACAGATGTTACAAGCTCCCTATAACCTCCTCCAGTTACATTGTATCCAGATCTCTTTACCTTTTGCTGCAACAATTTCCAAAGAATTCAACAAATACGAGAAGTGTGAACAAAGGCATAAAAACAGGCTGCAAAATCCTCATCACCCAGGGGCAGAGATATAAGAGGCTCAAGTCAAACAGGGTAAGATACAACTTTTAGAAGACAAAGACACAAGTATCAAGTAAGAGAAAAGATGATGAGTCATGTGTAACTATAAGAAGCACAAAGGTGCAACACAATATCCTCAGAGGGAGGTTTGTAAAAAGTGCACAACACATTGTAACAGATTGTAGCTCCAAGGATCCCTCCAAGTCTCAGCCAGGAGCTATTATGGGGCTTCTTACCTTCTTTAGGAGGGTTGGGGTCCCACACTGACCACATCTGGACGAAGAAGAAGGGTGTCCAGCACACAATGTAAGCCAGGACTATGATGAAGGTCATCTTGACAGTCCTGATTTTGGCCTTGGAGATGAGGCGGACACTGCTGACCCTGGACAGGGTGGCTCTCCTGCTGCTGCTCAGCCTCAGGTTGCTCTCACACACAGTCTTCAGGCGAATGTTCTGCCAGATCTTGTAGCTGATGAGCCCATAGCAGACACTGAGGATCATGACTGGGATGATGTACACTGCCAGGGTGATCCAGGTGATATAAGCTTTGGGTCCCCAGGGTTGAATGAAGTCTGCCCTGCAGTCATAGACCCCATTGCCCACCTCAGTGAGGGAGAAGATGACTGTCTGGGGGGCACTGAGAAGAAAGCTGAGGATCCAGGTGAAGAGGACATAGACACAGTCTGATCTCCTGTGCAGAGACCTCAGGGGCTGACAGATGGCCAAGCACCGGTCCAGGGACATCAGCAGGAGCATGTAGGTAGAAGCAAACATCCCCACCACCTGCAGGTAAGTGACCAACCTGCACACGAAGTCCGGAGCATAGAACCTGAAGGTGATGTCCCAGATGAGTTGGGGGAGCACCTGGAAGACTGCGACCACCAGATCTGCAATGCTCAGGTGCTTCATGAAGAAGTACATGCGGGAGTGCTTGTGCCTGTTGATGTAGATGCCCAGGAGGACACAGATGTTACCAGCCAGGGCCAGGAACAGGATGAGGGCCAGCACAGTCACCTCCACCTTGGCCACCTCCTCGTTCCTCTTTAGGGGGTCCCTGGTGCTGTTGGAGCTCTGGTTCCTGTTCTCCAGGCTGGAGTTCACCCATGAGGTGTTGAGCAGCTCAGAACAGTCCATATTCAGGCACAATCCCTCCATGTCCAGGTCTAGAGCTCCTCACATCCACACAATCATCCTAAACTTGGAGGAGGACATCCCCCCTGGCTCCCCTAGGACCCCCCAGCACAGGGTCTCTTCGGCCAGGTGACTGCTCCTCTGCTTGTGATCTTCTGGAAGCTTTTCTCAAGCTTCACTCCCTTGAAGATGAAGAGGTGGTCTCTGGCAGCCCCTCCTTCCCCCCAGGACAGTTATCAGAAAGCAGTCGTGCAGTCTCCTGATAGAGGAGGATAACTCCCAGCAGATCACATCCACGGGGTAACTCACAGCAGATGCAGACACACCAGCTCCTTGTATGTGTTAAAGCAAAATGCCCAAAATGTTGCAGCTATGCCCTAAACTGAGCAGGACTACCCCCTCTGTGCAAAGTCCTGGCAGCACGGGTCTCCAGCACTTGGGGCTCCAGGAGCCCCTCAGTTTGTGCTGAGGTCCCTCGTCTCTGTGAGTTAAGTCTGTCCACCCTCCCTCTAGCACAGGTTGGGTGCTGCTCAGGAGCCTCCTCTCTATTAACCCTTCATTTCCCGACCGCAGTCTCAGCTCATCGGAAGAAATGACAACTGGGGCTGCGCTGCTCTGAGGCGGCCGCTAGATGGCGCCGCAGGACACGGATCCTCCTATAGGAGAAGCTAGGAGATTATTCACACATTGCAAGATGCCAACACGTCCGACCTTCCTCCTGTGGCTGGGATTATCACTCCCAGGAGAAGGAAGGAAGGAGTGAGGGGGTTACAGGACAGATCAGGCTGCAGGATGGATGGGAGTTGTAGTTTCACAATGGACATCCCAAGGTCTGTGGTGTCTAAGTATACAAATGTCAGCATCAGCAGGATCCTATAGGACATTATAGAGAAGTACTGGCCTGGTCTGATGGGAATAAAGCACATGGGGTGAGATAGAATTTTCCTCTTATATGCAGCAGCCTCTATGCGTATTTTTATATCACTCAGCATCTGGGGGTCATAAAAGCACCTGAGGTGAAATAGCAGCTAATATTATATCCATATAGGACATTATAGAGAAATACTGACCTGTACTGATAAAGCAATCGGGGCGAGATAGAAACTTCCTATTATCGCCAGCAGCCTCCGTCTGTATCTATGTCTCTCCTCCATCACTCAGAAGCGTCAGCAGGATCATATAGGACATTATAAAGTAGTGACCTGTGCTAATGGGGATAAAGCACTTGGGGTGAGATAGAAACTTCCTGTTATCTCCAGTAGCCTCTGCCTGGGTCTCTCCTCTATCCCTCAGAAGCATCAACAGGGTCATATAGGACATTATAGAGAAGTACTGACCTGCACTGATGGGAATAAAGCACCTGGGGTGAGATAGCAGCTTACTATTATCCCCAGGAGCATCTGTCTGTACCTCTGTCTCTCCTCTATCACTCCGTAGCTTCAGCAGGATCATATGGGACATTATAGAGAAGTACTGACCTCTACTGAGGGGAATAAAGCACCTGGGGTGAGATAGAAACTTCCTATTATCTCCAGCAGCCCCTGTCTATACCTATGTCTCTCCTCTATCACTCCGAAGCATCAGCAAGATCATATGGGACACGATAGAGAAGTACTGATCTGTACTGATGGGGATAAAGCACTTGGGGTGAAATAGAACCTTCCTATCTCTTCAATCTGTAGTGAAGGGGAAGCCAAGGAAGGTGCTTAGTGCTTATGTTTACCCTGGCACAGCTTCAGGAATCACATGACCTCGGATGAGTGTTCTCGCAGCAGGGATTGCGTGACAGTCTCAGATTTAGTTGAGCAGGAGCCAGAGTCTCATGTATACATTGTGCACTCTCCTCGCTGCGATGTCTTCCCTGATTACCGCAGGACAGGAGACGAGCCCCATCCACGTAGCCTGGAGCCCAGCACAGACACCCACCTGCAGAGTCATCCCCGGCCACAGGTGGGGGGAGGGCGCTGCCGAGCCAAGTATCAGGAGATATACAGGGTCTGTGCAATCTCAGGAGGGAGATCATCTCTGCAGAACATCGCGCCAGGTACAACCAGAGAGCAAGAGCCAAAGGAGGAGAGATCAGCACATCCAATACATCTCCCATAGGGGGCAGTATCACCCGGGCTACAGCTGTACTGATACATGATGAAAAGTTCTGCAACTTATACAATATAAACTCTGTTTGCTGTCAGTGAATCAAATAAGACACAAAAAAACCCCCCGAATTCCAAAAGCTTTTCCCACAGGAATAGCAAATGCACGTGGGGTGTCTCCAGGGACAATACATAACACTGGCTGCAGAGAGCACAGAGCACAGCAGTGTGAGGTCTGATTACACATCTCTCCAGGGACAATACCCAACACTGGCTGCAGAGAGCACAGAGCACAGCAGTGTGAGGTCTGATTACACATCTCTACAGGGACAATACATAACACTGGCTGCAGAGAGCACAGAGCACAGCAGTGTGAGGTCTGATTACACCTCTCTCCAGGGACAATACATAACACTGGCTGCAGAGAGCACAGAGCACAGCAGTGTGAGGTCTGATTACACATCTCTCCAGGGACAATACATAACACTGGCTGCAGAGAGCACAGAGCACAGCAGTGTGAGGGATAATTACACATCTCTCCAGGGACAATACATAACACTGGCTGCAGAGAGCACAGAGCACAGCAGTGTGAGGTCTGATTACACATCTCTCCAGGGACAATACATAACACTGGCTGCAGAGAGCACAGAGCACAGCAGTGTGAGGTCTGATTACACATCTCTCCAGGGACAGTACATAACACTGGCTGCAGAGAGCACAGAGCACAGCAGTGTGAGGCCTGATTACACATCTCTCCAGGGACAGTACATAACACTGGCTGCAGAGAGCACAGAGCACAGCAGTGTGAGGTCTGATTACACATCTCTCCAGGGACAATACATAACACTGGCTGCAGAGAGCACAGAGCACAGCAGTGTGAGGTCTGATTACACATCTCTCCAGGGACAATACATAACACTGGCTGCAGAGAGCACAGAGCACAGCAGTGTGAGGTCTGATTACACATCTCTCCAGGGACAATACATAACACTGGCTGCAGAGAGCACAGATCACAGCAGTGTGAGGTCTGATTACACATCTCCCCAGGGACAATACATAACACTGGCTGCAGAGAGCACAGAGCACAGCAGTGTGAGGTCTGATTACACATCACTCCTGGGACAATACATAACACTGGCTGCAGAGAGCACAGAGCACAGCAGTGTGAGGTCTGATTACACATCTCTCCAGGGACAATACATAACACTGGCTGCAGAGAGCACAGAGTACAGCTGTGTGAGGTCTGATTACACATCTCTCCAGGGACAATACATAACACTGGCTGCAGAGAGCACAGAGCACAGCAGTGTGAGGTCTGATTACACATCTCTCCAGGGACAATACATAACACTGGCTGCAGAGAGCACAGAGCACAGCAGTGTGAGGTATGATTACACATATTTCCAGGGACAATACATAACACTGGCTGCAGAGAGCACAGAGCACAGCAGTGTGAGGTATGATTACACATATTTCCAGGGACAATACATAACACTGGCTGCAGAGAGCACAGAGCACAGCAGTGTGAGGTCTGATTACACATCACTCCTGGGACAATACATAACACTGGCTGCAGAGAGCACAGAGCACAGCAGTGTGAGGTCTGATTACACATCTCTCCAGGGACAATACATAACACTGGCTGCAGAGAGCACAGAGCACAGCAGTGTGAGGTCTGATTACACATCTCTCCAGGGACAATACATAACACTGGCTGCAGAGAGCACAGAGCACAGCAGTGTGAGGGATAATTACACATCTCTCCAGGGACAATACATAACACTGGCTGCAGAGAGCACAGAGCACAGCAGTGTGAGGTCTGATTACACATCTCTCCAGGGACAATACATAACACTGGCTGCAGAGAGCACAGAGCACAGCAGTGTGAGGTCTGATTACACATCTCTCCAGGGACAGTACATAACACTGGCTGCAGAGAGCACAGAGCACAGCAGTGTGAGGCCTGATTACACATCTCTCCAGGGACAGTACATAACACTGGCTGCAGAGAGCACAGAGCACAGCAGTGTGAGGTCTGATTACACATCTCTCCAGGGACAATACATAACACTGGCTGCAGAGAGCACAGAGCACAGCAGTGTGAGGTCTGATTACACATCTCTCCAGGGACAATACATAACACTGGCTGCAGAGAGCACAGAGCACAGCAGTGTGAGGTCTGATTACACATCTCTCCAGGGACAATACATAACACTGGCTGCAGAGAGCACAGATCACAGCAGTGTGAGGTCTGATTACACATCTCCCCAGGGACAATACATAACACTGGCTGCAGAGAGCACAGAGCACAGCAGTGTGAGGTCTGATTACACATCACTCCTGGGACAATACATAACACTGGCTGCAGAGAGCACAGAGCACAGCAGTGTGAGGTCTGATTACACATCTCTCCAGGGACAATACATAACACTGGCTGCAGAGAGCACAGAGTACAGCTGTGTGAGGTCTGATTACACATCTCTCCAGGGACAATACATAACACTGGCTGCAGAGAGCACAGAGCACAGCAGTGTGAGGTCTGATTACACATCTCTCCAGGGACAATACATAACACTGGCTGCAGAGAGCACAGAGCACAGCAGTGTGAGGTATGATTACACATATTTCCAGGGACAATACATAACACTGGCTGCAGAGAGCACAGAGCACAGCAGTGTGAGGTATGATTACACATATTTCCAGGGACAATACATAACACTGGCTGCAGAGAGCACAGAGCACAGCAGTGTGAGGTATGATTACACATATTTCCAGGGACAATACATAACACTGGCTGCAGAGAGCACAGAGCACAGCAGTGTGAGGTATGATTACACATATTTCCAGGGACAATACATAACACTGGCTGCAAAACCAAAAATATTCCCCGGCACGGGGAAAAGAGAGGAAAGACACTAACAATTAATCATAAAAATTGATAATTCTTTAATGAAAAAATATTAAAAACATACAAGAAGGTGTGGTACGTATAAAACATGAGATGCAGACAGCTATTAAGGATGATGAAACACAGACAGTTTGCAGTCGAAAATACAGCATGGGGAACACAGTAGAAAGTTCTACTACATATGGGTGTATACCAGGGCTGGATATAATATGTACCCAACGCCCCTGGCGTTGCAGTCGTCGCTGCCACGGGCAACACCATACCTGACCTACTGGTAAGGACTGGCATTTACATTATCTTGGATGTTTTATTAGTGTTTTTATGTGCCAATCTGGCAACTATCTGCACCTCATTATTTCACATCAACATCCTTGTGGGTACATATTATATCCAGCCCTGGTATACACCCATATGTAGTAGAACTTTCTACTGTGTTCCCCATGCTGTATTTTCGACTGCAAACTGTCTGTGTTTCATCATCCTTAATAGCTGTCTGCATCTCATGTTTTATACGTACCACACCTTCTTGTATGTTTTTAATATTTTTTCATTAAAGAATTATCAATTTTTATGATTAATTGTTAGTGTCTTTCCTCTCTTTTCCCCGTGCCGGGGAATATTTTTGGTTTTCTAGCAATGTTGCGAGGTTTTGACCGCCTTAAAAATGTGTATACCCAAGGGGTGCCACTAGGCATTTAGGGGGGGCTTAAATACCCACACCCGTATTACAATCCATTCACTTTCCCCTTTAGACTATTCCTTTCTGTTTGTTCTCATAACACTGGCTGCACAGAGCACAGAGCACAGCAGTGTGAGGTCTGATTACACATCTCTCCAGGGACAGTACATAGCACTGGCTGCAGAGAGCACAGAGCACAGCAGTGTGAGGTATGATTACACATCTGCTCCAGGGACAGTACATAACACTGGCTGTAGAGAGCACAGAGCACAGCAGTGTGAGGTCTGATTACACATCTCTCCAGGGACAATACATAACACTGGCTGCAGAGAGCACAGAGCACAGCAGTGTGAGGTCTGATTACACATCTGCTCCAGGGACAGTACATAACACTGGCTGTAGAGAGCACAGAGCACAGCAGTGTGAGGTCTGATTACACATCTCTCCAGGGACAATACATAACACTGGCTGCAGAGAGCACAGAGCACAGCAGTGTGAGGTATGATTACACATCTCTCCAGGGATAATACATAACACTGGCTGCACAGAGCACAGAGCACAGCAGTGTGAGGTCTGATTACACATCTCTCCAGGGACAATACATAACACTGGCTGCAGAGAGCACAGGGCACAGCAGTGTGAGGTCTGATTACACATCTGCTCCAGGGACAATACATAACACTGGCTGCACAGAGCACAGCAGTGTGAGGTCTGATTACACATCTCTCCAGGGACAATACATAACACTGGCTGCACAGAGCACAGCAGTGTGAGGAGACCTTCCGAGTACACCTGAAGGAGCTACAATCTTGGAATACAAATCCATATTTCACTGTCCTGCGGCAGAAGGTCTGATTACAGGGACAATACATAACCCTATCTGCAGTCTGTATGGTCACACCTGCTGACAGGTTCCCTCTAACTGAACATAAACCCCGGACAACACATTTGTTGGTATCAATAAATTTCATTTCCTGAATAGCTGGAATTCCTCCATGTACAGATGTGATAAGGAGGGGGATCCTTGCAGCACAATGCGGCCATTCTGGAGGAGGAGGGAGGCAGAGCTCAGATTTCCCAGGATAAGCTCCACAAGTCGGCCCTTATTAGAAGCAGGAATGAGTTAGGGGTCAGAGGTCACCATCATCACAGGAAGGGTCAATGCAAGGGTTAAGTCCATCAACCTGGCCTATGGATCATCCAATGTAATATCCAAGAGAAGGAGGGTTCCCCCCAAAATTATAGACTAAACCTAGACATACTATACGGCCCCCCCCAATATGACCCCACTGCGGCTGTGTATACAGGGGGGCGCCGGGGTCACCGCACAGCACATGGGATCCATCTGCTGCAGCTCCGCACCTTTCATCTCCTGCTATCAAATATTTCTGATTTCGGGATTTCTGTTTTGTGCTTTCTGTTTTTGGCCAAAATTTTTCAATTTTCTTCTTTTGGGGCAGAAAAACCCAGAAATGTGACCTTATAAATTGTGATTAGTGATCAAAACATCGAAGAGAGAGAACATTTTCCTATGCATGCTCTCTATTCCAGCACAGCTGCTCCCGTCCCCACTATACGTCCACTGTATGTTGTCACATGACTGGTGTCACCAATCAGGAGCCTCGATTATCATGTATCGCCGATGCCAACGGCCTGGATGCTACCACTCGGGAGGGGAAGGGAGCAGCAGTGCTGGAATGGGGAATATTTGGGGTGCATTCACACATGGCTTTAACACATGCGTTTCGAAAAGCAATAAAAACGGCCGGACAGAGGGAATTCGCCCAATTCCATTGCATTAACACCACGTTAACACGCGTTTTGTTAACATTAAAAGTATGTCATGTAACTAGGCAAATCTCCTCTTCTCAGCCATGATTGCAGCTTGCAGCTTTGGTAGTGACTGGAGTGTACATATACATAGAGAGAGTGCGGGTGACTCAGCGCGTGGAGACGCTGCGCTGGAGATTTGGGCATATTCTCTCACATTTTAGTAACTGGTTTCAGCTGCAGATAACAGACCCCAGACCGCGCCGACGTCACCGCAACCATCGCAATAAACACAGACTGGAGGGATCTCAGCGCAACGCAAGCCGCAACGTCAGGACCTGGAGAGTCGGGGGCGGCCAAGGACACAGCGAGGAAACACCGAATCACTGGGCTAATATCTAGCAGAGCCCACAAGGGCCCCCAGGGGCCACAGTCATCCCCCCCCCCTGTATTACTACTCACTGCCCAGTCCTCACTAACAAGATCTGAAATACTCTGCACTGCTGCAAGAACTGCTTTTAAGAACTCATTCGAGGTGGGGGGGCGGGGGGATCATCACCTCACTGGAGGCCCCATCATGCCCTCCGCTACCACAGCTCACTGCTGCCCCCTGCTGAGTGACACAATGGGGCTCATTTACTAAGGGACCCAATCACCGTTTTTCCCTGAATGGCCCCGGATTTTTTGCGCACGCGATCAGATTGTGCATCGGCGCTGGCTTGCATGCGACGGAAATCGGTGGGTGTGGCCGTCGGAAAACCCGACGGATTCGGAAAAATTGCGGAATTTAAAAAAGAATTTGTGTCGCTTGACCCACACTTACATGCACCAGGAAGAGGATGGTGAACTCCGGCGGACCTCAGCGCAGCAGCGACACCTTCTGGATATCGGGCGCACGGACCTTAGTGAATCCCGGCAGAACCCGAATCAACGTCGGAGAACCCGCCGCTGGATCACGACTGAGGATTGACGCCCATGAACCTCCCTTTGAAGTCCATTTTTTGTGGTTTTCGTACAGACGTCCTGTAAGTCCGTGATCTGACATCCACCCCCATCGCAACGTTATATCTAGTGACTGATATAACCAGACGACACGCGCTCCGTCACCAGCCGCTAATATCAGAAATTACCTGCACGTATCACACCAGGCAGGAGGACACGAGGAAAACCCAAATATATACTGATGGGATTAGATACACAGCCCAGCAGACAGTATCACACAGGAGAAGATTAGATACACAGCTCAGCAGTCAGTATCACACAGGATAGGATTAGATACACAGCTCAGCAGGCAGTATCACACAGGATAGGATTAGATACACAGCTCAGCAGGCAGTATCACACATGATGGGATTAGATACACAGTTCAGTAGACAGTATCACATAGGATGAGATTAGATACACAGCTCAGCAGACAGTATCACATAGGATAGGATTAGATACACAGCTCAGCCGGCAGTGTCACACATCATGGGATTAGATACACAGCTCAGCAGTCAGTATCACACATATCAGTTTTAGATACACATCTCAGCAGGCAGTATCACACAGGAAAGGATTAGATACACAGCTCAGCAGACAGTATCACACAGGATAGGATTAGATACAGAACCTGAGCAGACAGTATCACCCAGGATAGGATTATATACACAGCTCAGCAGACTGTATCACACAGGATAGGATTAGATACACAGCACAGCAGACTGTATCACACAGGATAGGATTAGATACACAGCACAGCAGACTGTATCACACAGGATAGGATTAGATACACAGCTCAGCAGTCAGTATCACACAGGGTAGGATTAGATACACAGCTCAGCAGACAGTATCACACAGGATAGGATTAGATACACAGCTCAGCAGACAGTATCACACAGGATAGGATTAGATACACAGCACAGCAGACAGTATAACACAGGATAGGATTAGATACACAGCACAGCAGACAGTATTAGATACAATAGGATAGATTGTAATACAGGCGGTCCCCTACTTAAGAACACCCGACTTACATACGACCCCTAGTTACAGACAGACCTCTGGATGTTGGTAATTTCTTGTACTTTAGTCCTAGACTACAATAATCAGCTGTAACAGTTATCACAGGCGTCTGTAATGAATCTTTATTGTTAATCCTGATTCTGATGACAACTCAACATTTTTAAAATCCAATTGTCACAGAGATGAAAAAAGTTCTGTCTGGGATTACAATGATAAAATATACAGTTCCCACTTACATACAAATTCAACTTAAGAACAAACCTACAGACCCTATCTTGTATGTAACCCGGGGACCGCCTGTATATATAAATTGGGAGTAGTGTGTGAATGTTATGTATACAGGGTGGTGTATGTATATAGTGCAGTGTGTATCCTGTGTCTCTGTACTAGATGTAGTATATATGCTATATATGTGTATAGTCAGAAGTTTCCATCCACTATATAAAAAGTCACATCTGATATTTTCTCTGACATGAAATCAGAATAAATCTTTCCCGTTTCAGGTGAATTTAGAACCAAAATTATTTCTATTGGCCAAACACCAGAATAATGGGAGACAATTTTAAGGCATTTTATTACTTTCTGGTTTCCATACATGTCACTAGTATTTGGTCCCATTCCCCTTACACTGTAGGTCTCTTCCCCCTGTCAGGACTTGTGTAGCTGAGTCGGGTTTGTAGTCTCTTGTTGTATCTCATCAGAGCAGAGAATCTTATCCCTCATAGTCTGGGTCCTTCATGTGTTTTGCACACTGTATGCGGCTTTCATGTGTCTTACACTGAGGAGAAGCTTCCAGACTCTGCCATAAAGCCCCGACTGCTGGAGGCTGCAGTGATAGGTGACTCACCTACCTACCTACTGCAGTGATAGGTGACTCCCACCTACCTACCTACTGCAGTGATAGGTGACTCCCATCTACCTACCTACTGCAGTGATAGGTGACTCCCACCTACCTACCTACTGCAGTGATAGGTGACTCCCACCTACCTACTTACCTACTGCAGTGATAGGTGACTCCCACCTACCTACCTACTGCAGTGATAGGTGACTCCCATCTACCTACCTACTGCAGTGATAGGTGACTCCCACCTACCTACCTACTGCAGTGATAGGTGACTCCCATCTACCTACCTACTGCAGTGATAGGTGACTCCCACCTACCTACCTACTGCAGTGATAGGTGACTCCCATCTACCTACCTACTGCAGTGATAGGTGACTCCCACCTACCTACCTACTGCAGTGATAGGTGACTCCCACCTACCTACCTACCGCAGTGATAGGTGACTCCCACCTACCTACCTACCGCAGTGATAGGTGACTCCCACCTACCTACCTACCGCAGTGATAGGTGACTCCCACCTACCTACCTACTGCAGTGATAGGTGACTCCCATCTACCTACCTACTGCAGTGATAGGTGACTCCCACCTACCTACCTACTGCAGTGATAGGTGACTCCCACCTACCTACTTACCTACTGCAGTGATAGGTGACTCCCACCTACCTACCTACTGCAGTGATAGGTGACTCCCATCTACCTACCTACTGCAGTGATAGGTGACTCCCACCTACCTACCTACTGCAGTGATAGGTGACTCCCATCTACCTACCTACTGCAGTGATAGGTGACTCCCACCTACCTACCTACTGCAGTGATAGGTGACTCCCACCTACCTACCTACCGCAGTGATAGGTGACTCCCACCTACCTACCTACCGCAGTGATAGGTGACTCCCACCTACCTACCTACCGCAGTGATAGGTGACTCCCATCTACCTACCTACTGCAGTGATAGGTGACTCCCACCTACCTACCTACTGCAGTGATAGGGGACTCCCACCTACCTACCTAATGCAGTGATAGGTGACTCCCACCTACCTACCTACTGCAGTGATAGGTGACTCCCACCTACCTACCTACTGCAGTGATAGGTGACTCCCATCTACCTACCTACTGCAGTGATAGGTGACTCCCACCTACCTACCTACTGCAGTGATAGGTGACTCCCACCTACCTACCTACTGCAGTGATAGGGGACTCCCACCTACCTACCTAATGCAGTGATAGGTGACTCCCACCTACCTACCTACCACAGTGATAGGTGACTCCCACCTACCTACCTACTGCAGTGATAGGTGACTCCCACCTACCTACCTACCACAGTGATAGGTGACTCCCACCTACCTACCTACTGCAGTGATAGGTGACTCCCACCTACTGCAGTGATAGGTGACTCCCACCTACCTACCTACTGCAGTGATAGGTGACTCCCACCTACCTACCTACTGCAGTGATAGGTGACTCCCACCTACCTACCTACTGCAGTGATAGGGGACTCCCACCTACCTACCTAATGCAGTGATAGGTGACTCCCACCTACCTACCTACTGCAGTGATAGGTGACTCCCACCTACCTACCTACTGCAGTGATAGGTGACTCCCATCTACCTACCTACTGCAGTGATAGGTGACTCCCACCTACCTACCTAATGCAGTGATAGGTGACTCCCACCTACCTACCTACTGCAGTGATAGGTGACTCCCATCTACCTACCTACTGCAGTGATAGGTGACTCCCACCTACCTACCTACCACAGTGATAGGTGACTCCCATCTACCTACCTACTGCAGTGATAGGTGACTCCCACCTACCTACCTACCACAGTGATAGGTGACTCCCACCTACCTACCTACTGCAGTGATAGGTGACTCCCACCTACTGCAGTGATAGGTGACTCCCACCTACCTACCTACTGCAGTGATAGGTGACTCCCACCTACCTACCTACTGCAGTGATAGGTGACTCCCACCTACCTACCTACCGCAGTGATAGGTGACTCCCACCTACCTACCTACCGCAGTGATAGGTGACTCCCATCTACCTACCTACTGCAGTGATAGGTGACTCCCACCTACCTACCTACTGCAGTGATAGGTGACTCCCACCTACCTACCTACCGCAGTGATAGGTGACTCCCATCTACCTACCTACTGCAGTGATAGGTGACTCCCACCTACCTACCTACCGCAGTGATAGGTGACTCCCACCTACCTACCTACCGCAGTGATAGGTGACTCCCATCTACCTACCTACTGCAGTGATAGGTGACCCCCACCTACCTACCTACTGCAGTGATAGGTGACCCCCACCTACCTACCTACTGCAGTGATAGGTGACCCCCACCTACCTACCTACTGCAGTGATAGGTGACTCCCACCTACCTACCTACCGCAGTGATAGGTGACTCCCATCTACCTACCTACTGCAGTGATAGGTGACTCCCACCTACCTACCTACTGCAGTGATAGGTGACTCCCACCTACCTACCTACCGCAGTGATAGGTGACTCCCATCTACCTACCTACTGCAGTGATAGGTGACTCCCACCTACCTACCTACCTACCGCAGTGATAGGTGACTCCCACCTACCTACCTACCGCAGTGATAGGTGACTCCCATCTACCTACCTACTGCAGTGATAGGTGACCCCCACCTACCTACCTACTGCAGTGATAGGTGACCCCCACCTACCTACCTACTGCAGTGATAGGTGACCCCCACCTACCTACCTACTGCAGTGATAGGTGACTCCCACCTACCTACCTACTGCAGTGATAGGTGACTCCCACCTACCTACCTACTCCAGTGATAGGTGACTCCCACCTACCTACCTACTGCAGTGATAGGTGACTCCCACCTACCTACCTACTGCAGTGATAGGTGACTCCCACCTACCTACCTACCGCAGTGATAGGTGACTCCCACCTACCTACCTACTGCAGTGATAGGTGACTCCCACCTACTGCAGTGATAGGTGACTCCCACCTACCTACCTACTGCAGTGATAGGTGACTCCCACCTACCTACCTACTGCAGTGATAGGTGACTCCCACCTACCTACCTAATGCAGTGATAGGTGACTCCCACCTACCTACCTACCACAGTGATAGGTGACTCCCACCTACCTACCTACTGCAGTGATAGGTGACTCCCACCTACCTACCTACCACAGTGATAGGTGACTCCCACCTACCTACCTACTGCAGTGATAGGTGACTCCCACCTACTGCAGTGATAGGTGACTCCCACCTACCTACCTACTGCAGTGATAGGTGACTCCCACCTACCTACCTACTGCAGTGATAGGTGACTCCCACCTACCTACCTACCGCAGTGATAGGTGACTCCCATCTACCTACCTACTGCAGTGATAGGTGACTCCCACCTACCTACCTACTGCAGTGATAGGTGACTCCCACCTACCTACCTACCGCAGTGATAGGTGACTCCCATCTACCTACCTACTGCAGTGATAGGTGACTCCCACCTACCTACCTACCGCAGTGATAGGTGACTCCCACCTACCTACCTACCGCAGTGATAGGTGACTCCCATCTACCTACCTACTGCAGTGATAGGTGACCCCCACCTACCTACCTACTGCAGTGATAGGTGACCCCCACCTACCTACCTACTGCAGTGATAGGTGACCCCCACCTACCTACCTACTGCAGTGATAGGTGACTCCCACCTACCTACCTACTGCAGTGATAGGTGACTCCCACCTACCTACCTACTCCAGTGATAGGTGACTCCCACCTACCTACCTACTGCAGTGATAGGTGACTCCCACCTACCTACCTACTGCAGTGATAGGTGACTCCCACCTACCTACCTACCGCAGTGATAGGTGACTCCCACCTACCTACCTACTGCAGTGATAGGTGACTCCCACCTACTGCAGTGATAGGTGACTCCCACCTACCTACCTACTGCAGTGATAGGTGACTCCCACCTACCTACCTACTGCAGTGATAGGTGACTCCCACCTACCTACCTACCGCAGTGATAGGTGACTCCCATCTACCTACCTACTGCAGTGATAGGTGACTCCCACCTACCTACCTACTGCAGTGATAGGTGACTCCCACCTACCTACCTACCGCAGTGATAGGTGACTCCCATTTACCTACCTACTGCAGTGATAGGTGACTCCCACCTACCTACCTACCGCAGTGATAGGTGACTCCCATCTACCTACCTACTGCAGTGATAGGTGACTCCCACCTACCTACCTACCGCAGTGATAGGTGACTCCCACCTACCTACCTACCGCAGTGATAGGTGACTCCCATCTACCTACCTACTGCAGTGATAGGTGACCCCCACCTACCTACCTACTGCAGTGATAGGTGACCCCCACCTACCTACCTACTGCAGTGATAGGTGACCCCCACCTACCTACCTACTGCAGTGATAGGTGACTCCCACCTACCTACCTACTGCAGTGATAGGTGACTCCCACCTACCTACCTACTCCAGTGATAGGTGACTCCCACCTACCTACCTACTGCAGTGATAGGTGACTCCCACCTACCTACCTACTGCAGTGATAGGTGACTCCCACCTACCTACCTACCGCAGTGATAGGTGACTCCCACCTACCTACCTACTGCAGTGATAGGTGACTCCCACCTACTGCAGTGATAGGTGACTCCCACCTACCTACCTACTGCAGTGATAGGTGACTCCCACCTACCTACCTACTGCAGTGATAGGTGACTCCCACCTACCTACCTACCGCAGTGATAGGTGACTCCCATCTACCTACCTACTGCAGTGATAGGTGACTCCCACCTACCTACCTACTGCAGTGATAGGTGACTCCCACCTACCTACCTACCGCAGTGATAGGTGACTCCCATCTACCTACCTACTGCAGTGATAGGTGACTCCCACCTACCTACCTACCGCAGTGATAGGTGACTCCCATCTACCTACCTACTGCAGTGATAGGTGACTCCCACCTACCTACCTACCGCAGTGATAGGTGACTCCCACCTACCTACCTACCGCAGTGATAGGTGACTCCCACCTACCTACCTACTGCAGTGATAGGTGACCCCCACCTACCTACCTACTGCAGTGATAGGTGACCCCCACCTACCTACCTACTGCAGTGATAGGTGACCCCCACCTACCTACCTACTGCAGTGATAGGTGACTCCCACCTACCTACCTACTGCAGTGATAGGTGACTCCCACCTACCTACCTACTCCAGTGATAGGTGACCCCCACCTACCTACCTACTGCAGTGATAGGTGACTCCCATCTACCTACCTACTGCAGTGATAGGTGACTCCCACCTACCTACCTACCTACTGCAGTGATAGGTGACTCCCACCTACCTACCTACTGCAGTGATAGGTGACTCCCACCTACCTACCTACTGCAGTGATAGGTGACTCCCATCTACCTACCTACTGCAGTGATAGGTGACTCCCACCTACCTACCTACTGCAGTGATAGGTGACCCCCATCTACCTACCTACTGCAGTGATAGGTGACTCCCACCTACCTACTGCAGTGATAGGTGACTCCCACCTACCTACTGCAGTGATAGGTGACTCCCACCTACCTACCTACCACAGTGATAGGTGACTCCCATCTCCCTGCTGCATCTCTGGGGATCAGACACAGGGATCTTGGGGATCTTCTTTACCTCTCACCAAGGCTTTTCTCCCATTATGTGTGGCAGAAATTATTTTGTAACCTTGGCCAGACCTG
Source organism: Engystomops pustulosus (assembly GCF_040894005.1). Lineage (NCBI taxonomy): Eukaryota > Metazoa > Chordata > Amphibia > Anura > Leptodactylidae > Engystomops > Engystomops pustulosus. The sequence goes on from NC_092420.1 coordinate 5,848,821, forward strand.
TGCCTTGCCACAATTCTGTCTCCTTGGGCAGTTCCTTAGACCTTATGATTCTCATGTGCTCCTACATGCACTGTGATCCGTGAGCTCTTATATAGACAGGTGTCCAGTCAGTTTAATTAAACACAACTGGACTCCAATGAAGGAGTAGAACCATCTCAAGGAGGATCAGAAGGAAATGGACAGCATGTGAGTTACATATGAGTGTCGTGTCACAGCAAAGGGATAAGCAATACTTATCACCAGGTGATATTTCAGTTTTTCTTCTTTAATAAATTAGTAAAAATAAGATGGGGGCGCAGGGCACATTACTGGGGGGGCGGGGGGCAAAACAAAAACTTTTTTACCAAGTAGCTGCAATGAAACAGAGTGTCAAATTTAAAGTGGTCAGAATACCCCCTGTTATGTATATACAGTGTGATGTATGTGTGTAGAGTGTAGTATATCTGTGCTAGATGCAGGATACATGTTATGTATATACAGTGTAGAATGAGGCTATTATATGTATATACTCTATCTCCGCAGTCAGAAACCATAACATAACACAAGCAGCAGATGTTGGTCTGTAGATTTTCCCAGTGATCTGTGGATGTGATATAATTCCATGTAGTCCTGGTCAGGATGAAGGAAATGGAGACCTCATAAAGACAATGTGACGCCAGAGCAGCTCCGCGGGGTCATCCCAGGACTCCACGGCTCGTGCCTGACCCCAGCACCTGATGCAGTACTTACCATTACACCACACACTATACAGCCCAGGCTTCTACAAGGACCTCATGGGAAGTTCTATAGGTTCTGCAGGGGCGTGAACTGCACATAACTCCTCCCCTGTACCAGACCGAGGGCTACAATGAATTTCTTCTCATACACAATGACACATATCATGGCTCGGGATGAGATCGGGAAGCTATAATGCACCAGTAGGGCAGGGAGCGTGAAGTATCCGATGGAGCAGAGCTTATATTGTAACAACATAACTCGAGAATTAGTTACAAGAGACTCCTTCCACTCTGCTACATCAGTGTGAACAGCTCTGCTCCCTACATCCCTCCTGATCCCTGTCCGGCTTCTTCTACATCCATAAAGATGACACAGGAAGCGATTATTTCTCTTACATTTATTGTGCTATTAATAACATAAAACGTAGAATAAAATAATGAAGATAAGATTGTCCAAAGTAACGGTGTGACTATATGTGGCTCTAGTGTTTCTGTAGGATCCCTTTATTAAAGGATTTTGCCTTAGCGATGTCCAAACTAGGCAAAAAAAGCACAGAGCACAGCAGTGTGAGGACACATCCCCAGTACAATCCTGGAACATCAATCCATATATCACAGTCCTGCTGCTACTCACAACATAAACAAAGGTCTGATTACACATCTCTCCAGGGACAATACATAACACTGGCTGCAGAGAGCACAGAGCACAGCAGTGTGAGGTCTGATTACATATCTCTCCAGGGACAATACATAACACTGGCTGCACAGAGCACAGAGCACAGCAGTGTGAGGTCTGATTACACATCTCTCCAGGGACAATACATAACACTGGCTGCAGGGAGCACAGAGCACAGCAGTGTGAGGTCTGATTACACATCTCTCCAGGGACAATACATAACACTGGCTGCAGAGAGCACAGAGCACAGCAGTGTGAGGTCTGATTACAAATCTCTCCAGGGACAATACATAACACTGGCTGCAGAGAGCACAGAGCACAGCAGTGTGAGGTCTGATTACACATCTCTCCAGGAACAATACTAACACTGGCTGCAGAGAGCACAGAGCACAGCAGTGTGAGGTCTGATTACACATCTCTCCAGGAACAATACTAACACTGGCTGCAGAGAGCACAGAGCACAGCAGTGTGAGGTCTGATTACACATCTCTCCAGGGACAGTACATAACACTGGCGGCAGAGAGCACAGAGCACAGCAGTGTGAGGTCCGATTACACATCTCTCCAGGGACAATACATAACACTGGCTGCAGAGAGCACAGAGCACAGCAGTGTGAGGTCTGATCACACATCTCTCCAGGGACAATACATAACACTGGCTGCAGAGAGCACAGAGCACAGCAGTGTGAGGTCTGATTACACATCTCTCCAGGGACAGTACATAACACTGGCTGCAGAGAGCACAGAGCACAGCAGTGTGAGGTCTGATTACACATCTCTCCAGGGACAATACATAACACTGGCTGCAGAGAGCACAGAGCACAGCAGTGTGAGGTCTGATTACATATCTCTCCAGGGATAATACATAACACTGGCTTCAGAGAGCACAGAGTACAGCAGTGTGAGGTCTGATTACACATCTCTCCAGGGACAATACATAACTCTGGCTGTAGAGAGTACAGAGCACAGCAGTGTGAGGTCTGATTACACATCTCTCCAGGGACAGTACATAACACTGGCGGCAGAGAGCACAGAGCACAGCAGTGTGAGGTCTGATTACACATCTCTCCAGGGACAATACATAACACTGGCTGCAGAGAGCACAGAGCACAGCAGTGTGAGGTCTGATTACACATCTCTCCAGGGACAATACATAACACTGGCTACAGAGAGCACAGAGCACAGCAGTGTGAGGTCTGATTACACATCTCTCCAGGGACAATACATAACACTGGCTGCAGAGGGCACAGAGCACAGCAGTGTGAGCTCTGATTACACATCTCTCCAGGGACAGTACATAACACTGGCTGCAGAGAGCACAGAGCACAGCAGTGTGAGGTCTGATTATATTATTATTTCTCCAGGGACAATGCATAACACTGGCTGCAGTCTGTATGGTCGCACCTGCTGACAGGTTCCCTTTAAGTTTCTATAAAGACACCAGGTTGTGATAATTTCTTTATGCTTTGATTACACTTATCTAGGAGATAATCTCAGACTTTAGGGGACTATTAGGGTTAATGTACAGTGAATAAGGATCATTGATAGGACATGATAAGATTTACATGGTGACTCCTGCGCTCTGTCACACCATGTACAGACTGCAGGGTAAATAATCCACCAGATGTACAAATATAATGCAGATTTATAGCGGGATCGGCACCTCCGGTAATCCCTACACCGCCAGGAGTCTGCACATCAGCGCCTCCAGGATCAGGACTAGAGAAAGAAATATTCTGTCCATTAACTCCTCACAGGATATCCTCCCCTTCCCAAAGATGGACAAGACCCCAGAGCAATGTCTCCTGGTACCTGCGGGGGGCACAGTCACTAGAGCAATGTCTCCTGGTACCTGCGGGGGGTACAGTCACTAGAGCAATGTCTCCTGGTACCTGCGGGGGGCACAGTCACTAGAGCAATGCCTCCTGGTACCTGCGGGGGGCACAGTCACTAGAGCAATGTCTCCTGGTACCTGCGGGGGGCACAATCACTAGAGCAATGCCTCCTGGTACCTGCGGGGGGCACAGTCACTAGAGCAATGCCTCCTGCTACCTGCGGGGGGTACAGTCACTAGAGCAATGTCTCCTGGTACCTGCGGGGGGCACAGTCACTAGAGCAATGCCTCCTGGTACCTGCGGGGGGCACAGTCACTAGAGCAATGCCTCCTGCTACCTGCGGGGGCACATAGTCACTAGTGCAATGCCTCCTGGTACCTGCGGGGGGGCACAGTCACTAGTGCAATGCCTCCTGGTACCTGCGGGGGGCACAGTCACTAGAGCAATGCCTCCTGGTACCTGCGGGGGGCACAGTCACTAGAGCAATGCCTCCTGCTACCTGCGGGGGGCACAGTCACTAGTGCAATGTCTCCTGGTACCTGCGGGGGGCACAGTCACTAGAGCAATGCCTCCTGGTACCTGCGGGGGGCACAGTCACTAGAGCAATGCCTCCTGGTACCTGCGGGGGGCACATAGTCACTAGAGCAATGCCTCCTGGTACCTGCGGGGGGGGGGGGGGCACAGTCACTAGAGCAATGCCTCCTGGTACCTGCGGGGGGCACAGTCACTAGAGCAATGCCTCCTGGTACCTGCGGGGGGCACAGTCACTAGAGCAATGCCTCCTGCTACCTGCGGGGGGCACATAGTCACTAGAGCAATGTCTCCTGGTACCTGCGGGGGGGGGGGGGGGGGACACAGTCACTAGAGCAATGCCTCCTGGTACCTGCGGAGGGCACAGTCACTAGAGCAATGCCTCCTGGTACCTGCGGGGGGCACAGTCACTAGAGCAATGCCTCCTGGTACCTGCGGGGGGCACAGTCACTAGAGCAATGCCTCCTGCTACCTGCGGGGGGCACAGTCACTAGTGCAATGTCTCCTGGTACCTGCGGGGGGCACAGTCACTAGAGCAATGCCTCCTGGTACCTGCGGGGGGCACAGTCACTAGAGCAATGCCTCCTGCTACCTGCGGGGGGCACAGTCACTAGTGCAATGTCTCCTGGTACCTGCGGGGGGCACAGTCACTAGAGCAATGCCTCCTGGTACCTGCGGGGGGCACAGTCACTAGAGCAATGCCTCCTGGTACCTGCGGGGGGCACAGTCACTAGAGCAATGTCTCCTGGTACCTGCGGGGGGCACAGTCACTAGAGCAATGCCTCCTGGTACCTGCGGGGGGGGGGGGGGGGGCACAGTCACTAGAGCAATGCCTTCTGGTACCTGCGGGGGGCACAGTCACTAGAGCAATGCCTCCTGGTACCTGCGGGGGGCACAGTCACTAGTGAAATGCCTCCTGGTACCTGCGGGGGGCACAGTCACTAGAGCAATGCCTTCTGGTACCTGCGGGGGGCACAGTCACTAGAACAATGCCTCCTGGTACCTGCGGGGGGCACATAGTCACTAGAGCAATGTCTCCTGGTACCTGCGGGGGGCACAGTCACTAGAGCAATGCCTCCTGGTACCTGCGGGGGGCACAGTCACTAGTGCAATGTCTCCTGGTACCTGCGGGGGGCACAGTCACTAGAGCAATGCCTCCTGCTACCTGTGGGGGGCACATAGTCACTAGAGCAATGCCTCCTGGTACCTGCGGGGGGCACAGTCACTAGTGCAATGTCTCCTGGTACCTGCGGGGGGCACAGTCACTAGTGCAATGCCTCCTGGTACCTGCGGGGGGCACAGTCACTAGAGCAATGCCTCCTGGTACCTGCGGGGGGCACAGTCACTAGAGCAATGCCTCCTGCTACCTGCGGGGGGCACAGTCACTAGAGCAATGCCTCCTGCTACCTGCGGGGGGCACAGTCACTAGAGCAATGCCTCCTGGTACCTGCGGGGGGCACATAGTCACTAGAGCAATGCCTCCTGGTACCTGCGGGGGGCACATAGTCACTAGAGCAATGCCTCCTGGTACCTGCGGGGGGCACAGTCACTAGAGCAATGCCTCCTGGTACCTGCGGGGGGCACAGTCACTAGTGCAATGCCTCCTGGTACCTGCGGGGGGCACAGTCACTAGTGCAATGCCTCCTGGTACCTGCGGGGGGCACAGTCACTAGTGCAATGCCTCCTGCTACCTGCGGGGGGTACAGTCACTAGAGCAATGCCTCCTGGTACCTGCGGGGGGCACATAGTCACTAGAGCAATGCCTCCTGGTACCTGCGGGGGGCACATAGTCACTAGAGCAATGCCTCCTGGTACCTGCGGGGGGCACAGTCATTAGTGCAATGCCTCCTGGTACCTGCGGGGGGCACAGTCACTAGAGCAATGCCTCCTGGTACCTGCGGGGGGCACAGTCACTAGAGCAATGCCTCCTGGTACCTGCGGAGGGCACAGTCACTAGTGCAATGCCTCCTGCTACCTGCGGGGGGCACAGTCACTAGAGCAATGCCTCCTGGTACCTGCGGGGGGCACAGTCACTAGAGCAATGCCTCCTGCTACCTGCGGGGGGCACAGTCACTAGAGCAATGCCTCCTGGTACCTGCGGGGGCACAGTCACTAGAGCAATGCCTCCTGGTACCTGCGGGGGGCACATAGTCACTAGTGCAATGTCTCCTGGTACCTGCGGGGGGCACAGTCACTAGAGCAATGCCTCCTGGTACCTGCGGGGGGCACAGTCACTAGTGCAATGCCTCCTGGTACCTGCGGGGGGCACAGTCACTAGTGCAATGCCTCCTGGTACCTGCGGGGGGCACAGTCACTAGTGCAATGCCTCCTGGTACCTGCGGGGGGCACAGTCACTAGTGCAATGCCTCCTGGTACCTGCGGGGGGCACAGTCACTAGTGCAATGCCTCCTGGTACCTGCGGGGGGCACAGTCACTAGAGCAATGCCTCCTGGTACCTGCGGGGGGCACAGTCACTAGAGCAATGCCTCCTGGTACCTGCGGGGGGCACAGTCACTAGAGCAATGCCTCCTGGAACCTGCGGGGGGGGGGGGGCACAGTCACTAGTGCAATGCCTCCTGGTACCTGCGGGGGGCACAGTCACTAGAGCAATGCCTCCTGGTACCTGCGGGGGGCACATAGTCACTAGAGCAATGCCTCCTGGTACCTGCGGGGGGCACATAGTCACTAGTGCAATGTCTCCTGGTACCTGCGGGGGGCACAGTCACTAGAGCAATGCCTCCTGGTACCTGCGGGGGGCACAGTCACTAGAGCAATGCCTCCTGGTACCTGCGGGGGGCACAGTCACTAGAGCAATGCCTCCTGGTACCTGCGGGGGGGGGGGGGGCACAGTCACTAGAGCAATGCCTTCTGGTACCTGCGGGGGGCACAGTCACTAGAGCAATGCCTCCTGGTACCTGCAGGGGGCACAGTCACTAGAGCAATGCCTCCTGGTACCTGCGGGGGGGGGGGGGGGCACAGTCACTAGAGCAATGCCTTCTGGTACCTGCGGGGGGCACATAGTCACTAGAGCAATGCCTTCTGCTACCTGCGGGGGGCACATAGTCACTAGTGCAATGTCTCCTGGTACCTGCGGGGGGCACAGTCACTAGAGCAATGCCTCCTGGTACCTGCGGGGGGCACATAGTCACTAGAGCAATGCCTCCTGGTACCTGCGGGGGGCACAGTCACTAGAGGAGTGCATCCTGGTACCTGCGGGGGGCACAGTCACTAGTGCAATGCCTCCTGGTACCTGCGGGGGGCACAGTCACTAGTGCAATGCCTCCTGGTACCTGCGGGGGGCACAGTCACTAGTGCAATGCCTCCTGGTACCTGCGGGGGGCACAGTCACTAGTGCAATGCCTCCTGGTACCTGCGGGGGGCACATAGTCACTAGTGCGATGCCTCCTGGTACCTGCGGGGGGCACATAGTCACTAGTGCAATGCCTCCTGGTACCTGCGGGGGGCACAGTCACTAGAGCAATGCCTCCTGGTACCTGCGGGGGGCACAGTCACTAGAGCAATGCCTCCTGGAACCTGCGGGGGGCACAGTCACTAGAGCAATGCCTCCTGGTACCTGCGGGGGGCACAGTCACTAGAGCAATGCCTCCTGGAACCTGCGGGGGGGGGGGGGGGCACAGTCACTAGTGCAATGCCTCCTGGTACCTGCGGGGGGCACAGTCACTAGAGCAATGCCTCCTGGTACCTGCGGGGGGCACAGTCACTAGAGCAATGCCTCCTGCTACCTGCGGGGGCACATAGTCACTAGAGCAATGCCTCCTGCTACCTGTGGGGGGCACATAGTCACTAGAGCAATGCCTCCTGGTACCTGTGGGGGGCACATAGTCACCAGTGAGATACCTCCTGCTACCTGCGGGGGGCACAGTCACTAGAGCAATGCCTCCTGCTACCTGCGGGGGGCACAGTCACTAGAGCAATGCCTCCTGCTACCTGCGGGGGGCACAGTCACTAGAGCAATGCCTCCTGCTACCTGCGGGGGGGGGGGGGGCACAGTCACTAGTGCAATGCCTCCTGGTACCTGCGGGGGGCACAGTCACCAGTGCGATACCTCCTGAGCCTGCAGAGTGGTTCTTATAGACCATGGAGAGCAGCGTTGTGCAGAGACATTAATACACAGTGCAGTGTAATCTTCCTATAAAGTGTTTTTCCTCCTTCTCCGGAGGTGTCCTGGCAGCAGCCTGTACCATCCATTCCCGCAGGGATCAGAACTCTACAGGGGGGATGTGGATAATGTACGGGAGGAGAGAAAGCGACTGCTAATAGATAAAGGATTGGGGATTGTGGAGCGTCCAGGTTCATGTGAGGACAGCGAGCGCCCTCCCCATTCATCTGTGCAGAAGGAGGAGATGTACTGACCCTGTAAAGGAATTGTCCCCCCCCCCCCCCCGCTTCGGCTCCTGGTTCCGTTGTTGCGCCTGAGACCCGGTCATTGGCACTGGTGTGGGAGGTCATGGGTTACGCTTTGGACCAATCAGTGGCCTCCAAGGACCACGGGACGTCATTTGTGACATAAGAGAAAATGAGGTCCCATGAAACTTGGCGTATTCAGACACTTACCTTACACAGGTCCTGCGTCTCCTCAAGTGCCGAGGACCCTTCAAAGGTCCTGCGATGGTTCTTGTTTACATATGTGTCTATACCTGGCAGAGGTCCTGGAGGTCCTTCTCCATAGGGCAGTATCAAACTCGCTTGTACTGGGGGGGGGGGAGAGAGTTGTTGCCCCCCCCCCAGAAGCTTTGGGCCCCAGGCGGCTGCCAAAACCACCCCTACTACCTACTATCACAGAGAAGTCCTAACATGAAGGACGCGCCTCCTGCTCCGCTGACAGATAAAATTACAATTATTTATTGGGTGAGGCCGGAGTTTAATAAAAGCCGCAAACTTCATAAAAATACAAAACCTCTCACCATTTCAATGGCACAATGTAGACCTAACATTATCCGAAAACAACATAAACAGCAGCTCTGAAAGGGTTAAGAGGACTCTGTAAAGGGGGGGGGGGGTTACATGGACAAGAGTTTACAAAAAATGTCAAAAACTAGATCTAAAAGTAACAAAGATTTTATCAATAAACATAAAATAGAAGATAACCCAAGACCTTACTGCACAGGGGTTCAAATGTACAAAGGGGTGTGACCATACAGACTGCAGCCGGCGTTATGTATTGTCCCTGGAGAGATGTGTAATGAGACCTTTGTGAAAGTTGTTAGTAGCAGCAGGACTGTGATATATGGATCTATATTACAGAATTGTAGCTTCTCCATGTGCGCTGGCGCCGTGTCCTCACACTGCTGTGCTCTGTGCTCTCTGCAGCCAGTGTTATGTATAATCCCTGCAGAGATGTGTAATCAGACCTCACACTGCTGTGCTCTGTGCTCTCTGCAGCCAGTGTTATGTATAATCCCTGCAGAGATGTGTAATCAGGCCTTTGTATATGTTGTTAGTAGCAGCAGGACTGTGATATATGGATTTATATTCCAGGATTAAATCTTCTTTACCTGTACTGGGAGTGTGTCCTCACACTGCTGTGCCCTGAGCTCTCCTTGCGCCATTGGCTACATTCTGTATGGTCACACCTGCTGACAGGTTCCCTTTACATTACATCTGACGTGTGGCTTTAGGCAGAGGACGATGTATCCGGTGATTTTTTTGGATTTGAAAGGGGGAATCTCAGAACTCTTCTCCTTCTTCAGGGTCCATTTTATGTATAGTCTGATATTTGTGGCAGGAGAAGCTGATCATACCAATATATACTGACTATAACTTGGTCATGTATTCCTGCATGTTTTGGGTTTAGGAGTCCAGTGGGCGGAGACATCATCTATCCTGTAACAATAGATACCGGATCTTCTGTGTGGATCCATCTACTTGCGCTGCCTCCTGCTGGTGGAGGTCTGCGCCTTACATGACGCTTCTGCCGAGGGAAACGTTTTCCTCCTTTTCCTTTTCTGTCCGGACTGATCCCTGAAGACAGAACAGAGATATTTATAGACCGTGTAGACCCTGCACCAAATTGTTAGAAAAAATTAAAAACCTTGCAAAAACTCTTAAAAAAAAGTGGTACTGATCCGAGAATACAGACACAATACAGACTTTTATGTTTCCATGGTTACAGACTACGAACACACTGTAGTCGGATACTGCATTTATGTCTTAAAGGAATTGTCCCCAGAATAAATGTTATCTCCTTTTCCATGGGGATTTAACTCACCGATCATTAGGGGGTCGTCCATTTCAATAACTAGAACAAGGGTCATGTTACCCCCTAAGGAATAGTGTGTGGTCATACCTCCACCAATCATCAGGGTTCCCCTAAACCTGTACAATGTCTTTAATTCCTCTTAGCGACACATCGCTCTGCACTGGAGCTGTATACACAATATTTTATAATTGCTAATGATTGCAAACTTGTTGCATTTCTTTGTTTTAGATACATTGTATCTGAAGAGACACTTTCCTTGAAGACTTGTCTACCCTCGGAGACATTCGGTTGGTACTTATTACATATCCCCCTAACCTGATCCCATCCCCCTAGAATCTGAGTGGATGACCCCCTTTAGCTGCTGCAATATCCGGTCCTGACCAGGAGAGCAGCCGGTTCTAATCCGACTTGGAGAATGTCCAGGATCGCTGTCATCCTGAGCGGAGCGTTCCCTGCCAGCGCCTCCATCAAACCTGAGTCATTAGTCAGAGACGAGTCCAATTATCAGACCCGCGAGTAATAATGGTGGGAGCGGGGGCCCCTCCAACCGGGAACAAACTGGAAGCCGGGAGCCAAATGTTAATGTGGAAACAAACAAAAATAAGATCCTGATCCAATTAAAGATACAAATCAAATGGAGAAGTTGGAAAAGCGCAGACGCGTGCGGCTCTGAGATGCGTCTCTGGTAATCGCATAGACAATTACGAGTCTGCGGGGTGACGAGGAGTCAGGGAAGGAATCCGTCCTCCAAGACGCAGATACTTATCGGATCGGAGGTTTCTTACTACTAAATATATTGTAGCGGGGCTACTTAAAGGGATCACAGCTCCCCCAGGAGGTGCCGGAGTAATAGGCGAGCGGTGACTGCTGATGGATCACCTCCTCGGTGCACTGCGGGGTTAATTCTGGCGCATAACGTGAAGTATCGGAGCATTTATGAGGGGCACTAGACGCGCGCGCCCACTGCTTTGTGTGGGAGGGAAAGGCCACTTGTTAGTCACTGCCGCCGCTGCTTTTATCTTAGCGCCTACAATCTGTGCGGCACATACCGGGCACCCGCGCTGAGGGTCCGCTCCACAATACACAGGAAACAGAGGACTGAACAGTAAAGGCGAGGGACCACCAGGTGCCCGGGTCAGCCCGCACCTCCAGGACTGGTCCTTATTAGTCACCGCACACAATGTAGTAATACAAGAGCCACTCACTGTGTATTACAGGCAGGACGAAACACAACACAAGGGACACATCCAAGTCCCAAAAAGAGGGGCCACGGTATAGTATGAGACATCAGAAGAGGAGCCACGGTATAGTATGAGACATCAGAAGAGGAGCCACGGTATAGTATGAGACATCAGAAGAGGAGCCACGGTATAGTATGAGACATCAGAAGAGGAGCCACGGTATAGTATGAGACATCAGAAGAGGAGCCACGGTATAGTATGAGACATCAGAAGAGGAGCCACGGTATTGTATGAGACATCAGAAGAGGGGCCACGGTATATTATGAGACATCAGAAGAGGAGCCACGGTATGAGACATCAGAAGAGGAGCCACGGTATAGTATGAGACATCAGAAGAGGAGCCACGGTATAGTATGAGACATCAGAAGAGGAGCCACGGTATAGTATGAGACATCAGAAGAGGAGCCACGGTATTGTATGAGACATCAGAAGAGGGGCCACGGTATATTATGAGACATCAGAAGAGGAGCCACGGTATGAGACATCAGAAGAGGAGCCACGGTATAGTATGAGACATCAGAAGAGGAGCCACGGTATAGTATGAGCCACGGTATAATATGAGACATCAGAAGAGGAGCCACGGTATAGTATGAGACATCAGAAGAGGAGCCACGGTATAGTATGAGACATCAGAAGAGGAGCCACGGTATAGTATGAGACATCAGAAGAGGAGCCACGGTATATTATGAGACATCAGAAGAGGAGCCACGGTATAGTATGAGACATCAGAAGAGGAGCCACGGTATAATATGAGACATCAGAAGAGGAGCCACGGTATAGTATGAGACATCAGAAGAGGGGCCACGGTATAGTATGAGACATCAGAAGAGGAGCCACGGTATAGTATGAGACATCAGAAGAGGGGCCACGGTATAGTATGAGACATCAGAAGAGGAGCCACGGTATGAGACATCAGAAGAGGAGCCACGGTATAGTATGAGACATCAGAAGAGGAGCCACGGTATAGTATGAGACATCAGAAGAGGAGCCACGGTATAGTATGAGACATCAGAAGAGGAGCCACGGTATAGTATGAGACATCAGAAGAGGAGCCACGGTATAGTATGAGACATCAGAAGAGGAGCCACGGTATTGTATGAGACATCAGAAGAGGGGCCACGGTATATTATGAGACATCAGAAGAGGAGCCACGGTATGAGACATCAGAAGAGGAGCCACGGTATAGTATGAGACATCAGAAGAGGAGCCACGGTATAGTATGAGCCACGGTATATTATGAGACATCAGAAGAGGAGCCACGGTATAATATGAGACATCAGAAGAGGAGCCACGGTATAGTATGAGACATCAGAAGAGGAGCCACGGTATAGTATGAGACATCAGAAGAGGAGCCACGGTATAGTATGAGACATCAGAAGAGGAGCCACGGTATTGTATGAGACATCAGAAGAGGGGCCACGGTATATTATGAGACATCAGAAGAGGAGCCACGGTATGAGACATCAGAAGAGGAGCCACGGTATAGTATGAGACATCAGAAGAGGAGCCACGGTATAGTATGAGCCACGGTATATTATGAGACATCAGAAGAGGAGCCACGGTATAATATGAGACATCAGAAGAGGAGCCACGGTATAGTATGAGACATCAGAAGAGGAGCCACGGTATAGTATGAGACATCAGAAGAGGAGCCACGGTATAGTATGAGACATCAGAAGAGGAGCCACGGTATAGTATGAGACATCAGAAGAGGAGCCACGGTATTGTATGAGACATCAGAAGAGGGGCCACGGTATATTATGAGACATCAGAAGAGGAGCCACGGTATGAGACATCAGAAGAGGAGCCACGGTATAGTATGAGACATCAGAAGAGGAGCCACGGTATTGTATGAGACATCAGAAGAGGGGCCACGGTATATTATGAGACATCAGAAGAGGAGCCACGGTATAATATGAGACATCAGAAGAGGAGCCACGGTATAGTATGAGACATCAGAAGAGGAGACACGGTATAGTATGAGACATCAGAAGAGGAGACAGAAGAGGAGCCACGGTATAGTATGAGACATCAGAAGAGGAGCCACGGTATAGTATGAGACATCAGAAGAGGAGCCACGGTATAATATGAGACATCAGAAGAGGAGCCACGGTATAGTATGAGACATCAGAAGAGGAGCCACGGTATAATATGAGACATCAGAAGAGGAGCCACGGTATAGTATGAGACATCAGAAGAGGGGACACGGTATAGTATGAGACATCAGAAGAGGAGCCACGGTATAGTATGAGACATCAGAAGAGGAGCCACGGTATTGTATGAGACATCAGAAGAGGGGCCACGGTATATTATGAGACATCAGAAGAGGAGCCACGGTATGAGACATCAGAAGAGGAGCCACGGTAAAGTATGAGACATCAGAAGAGGAGCCACGGTATAGTATGAGACATCAGAAGAGGAGCCACGGTATAGTATGAGACATCAGAAGAGGAGCCACGGTATAATATGAGACATCAGAAGAGGAGCCACGGTATAGTATGAGACATCAGAAGAGGGGACACGGTATAGTATGAGACATCAGAAGAGGAGCCACGGTATAATATGAGACATCAGAAGAGGAGCCACGGTATAGTATGAGACATCAGAAGAGGAGCCACGGTATAGTATGAGCCACGGTATATTATGAGACATCAGAAGAGGAGCCACGGTATAATATGAGACATCAGAAGAGGAGCCACGGTATAGTATGAGACATCAGAAGAGGAGCCACGGTATAGTATGAGACATCAGAAGAGGAGCCACGGTATAGTATGAGACATCAGAAGAGGAGCCACGGTATAGTATGAGACATCAGAAGAGGAGCCACGGTATTGTATGAGACATCAGAAGAGGGGCCACGGTATATTATGAGACATCAGAAGAGGAGCCACGGTATGAGACATCAGAAGAGGAGCCACGGTATAGTATGAGACATCAGAAGAGGAGCCACGGTATTGTATGAGACATCAGAAGAGGGGCCACGGTATATTATGAGACATCAGAAGAGGAGCCACGGTATAATATGAGACATCAGAAGAGGAGCCACGGTATAGTATGAGACATCAGAAGAGGAGACACGGTATAGTATGAGACATCAGAAGAGGAGACAGAAGAGGAGCCACGGTATAGTATGAGACATCAGAAGAGGAGCCACGGTATAGTATGAGACATCAGAAGAGGAGCCACGGTATAATATGAGACATCAGAAGAGGAGCCACGGTATAGTATGAGACATCAGAAGAGGAGCCACGGTATAATATGAGACATCAGAAGAGGAGCCACGGTATAGTATGAGACATCAGAAGAGGGGACACGGTATAGTATGAGACATCAGAAGAGGAGCCACGGTATAGTATGAGACATCAGAAGAGGAGCCACGGTATTGTATGAGACATCAGAAGAGGGGCCACGGTATATTATGAGACATCAGAAGAGGAGCCACGGTATGAGACATCAGAAGAGGAGCCACGGTAAAGTATGAGACATCAGAAGAGGAGCCACGGTATAGTATGAGACATCAGAAGAGGAGCCACGGTATAGTATGAGACATCAGAAGAGGAGCCACGGTATAATATGAGACATCAGAAGAGGAGCCACGGTATAGTATGAGACATCAGAAGAGGGGACACGGTATAGTATGAGACATCAGAAGAGGAGCCACGGTATAATATGAGACATCAGAAGAGGAGCCACGGTATAGTATGAGACATCAGAAGAGGGGCCACGGTATTGTATGAGACATCAGAAGAGGGGACACGGTATAGTATGAGACATCAGAAGAGGAGCCACGGTATAATATGAGACATCAGAAGAGGAGCCACGGTATAGTATGAGACATCAGAAGAGGGGACACGGTATAGTATGAGACATCAGAAGAGGAGCCACGGTATAGTATGAGACATCAGAAGAGGAGCCACGGTATAGTATGAGACATCAGAAGAGGAGCCACGGTATAGTATGAGACATCAGAAGAGGAGCCACGGTATAGTATGAGACATCAGAAGAGGAGCCACGGTATAATATGAGACATCAGAAGAGGAGCCACGGTATAGCATGAGACATCAGAAGAGGGGACACGGTATAGTATGGAGACCATGAATTGCGCCAGCTACAGCATGAGGCATCCGAAGAACATGAAGGAGAATGTCAGAACAAGAGCAACACAACCCACAGCAGGGACTAGAAGAAGGGCTCCGGACACAAGAGAGAACAGAAGAAATGCCCAAGACAAAGTAGAAGGACCAGCATATGAGACCCATGGCCCTTCACATACCAGAGGGCCCCATAGGAAGGGCCCGACACATACAATCACCATCCAGCAGAGAACGGAGCAGGACGGCTCTTCCCTTCCCACACTTCTAGTTACATGAGACACATCCCCCGCCTGAGGAAACTACAAGAACTGGAGGCAAATAATCGCAGCAAAGGAAGAGCCGGAGCCGTGGCCACATCCAGGAGGTCGGCAGACATCCCCCGCGCTCGGGGACTCCGCAGGATGTGAGATTGGATTTCTAGGCTAATACTAAGAAAACTAACACTTCAAAGCCCCGAGAGAGCAGGACACGAGTATTCCCCGGCACTGAGGCATGTGTTATCCGAATATCTAATGGAAACACATGTCCTGCGCAGAAACGTGAGAGAAAAGCCGGACCCCAGGAAACAGGGATCAAAAACTGGGAACATACGACTAGTCTGCACCACTGAGAGGGCGCCAAACCCGGCCGATGTGTAAAAGGAGGCAATTCAGGGGCAAAACAATAGACTGGTGATGATACGTGGGGTCTATTCTGCAGCCTGCAGTGTAAAGCATGGGGGGTTCATCCTGGTCCCATATACCGCTGCTTGGAGAGAGAAATACAGTTTTTAGTCTGGTGGATCATAAAATATCAATGGGGCAACTGCATGGTGCAAAATAACATGAATACAGACACCACCACAAGGGGCGCTATAGAGAAAACACAACAGCTATTACATCTATAACTTAGTGCCTGAGGGGGGAGGGGGCTCTGCTACATGGATAGATGCTGATGTTATGCACGGCACATGGTGGCAAGATTCTCATCCTGCTATATTTTTTTTTAGGTCACCAGCCACCTCCACTGCTCTTCTATTATCGAAACACGCTACGCTTTTCGCATAAAAAGATTTATAAGAAGTCACAACGTGTCCTGATGTAAGGAGTCGGCACCTCTAGACTCTCCTGTCTTTCCCTTCTCACTTTGACAAGGTACACATAGTCCAGTGGTACAAATTAGTGAGCTGGACCTCGCCTACGTACTATGGAGGTGAAGAGGTCGCCGCTACTCCCTAAGGGGGAGGATTTCAACCTTTGCTTGCAGTGAATGGATATCCTGTGGAGTTCACGTCAAGTGTCACCGTGCCTTAAATGGGGTCTCACAGCCACAATCTGCAGAATGGGGGATCCTTGACCTGCTCCATACCAGTGGAACATCCCATAGAAGTCAATAGTGCACAGAAAGAAACTCCAGAGCCCGAGAGAAAAGCTGCAGAGGAGAATCTCCGGGGCCTGGGAGAAGCTCCGGGGCCTGGGAGAAGCTCCGGGGCCTGGGAGAAGCTCCGGGGCCTGGGAGAAGCTCCGGGGCCTGGGAGAAGCTCCGGGGCCTGGGAGAAGCTCCAGAATCTTGAAGTCCAAGTGCAATACAGCAGGTCAAGGTGACATGTCCCCAATTTTGCAGATTGTAGGGCGTCTTGGCTGTCAGACCCCCAGTAATCATACATTTATACCCTATCCTGCGAATCAGGGATAAATGTTATTAATGACACCACCTGTTTGAAGAGGTTCGGCCTGAGGAGGACCCCTGAGGAGGACCCCTGCTTTCATCACAGCTGATAAAGGTGCACATGAAGACTACACTACATGATGGTGGAAAATTCCAAAAATTGCAACAAAGCCACAGTGTGAGATGAGCAGAGAAATAGATGAGATGGATCCATATCACAGGGTATCACAGTGCTGGAGCATCCGCCTCCTCTCATCTCCACAGGTCACTGACTAGAGGCACATGGAGGGCACCGTCCGGAGGGCGCTCCCTGCAGTCATACAAACATCCCCCTGTGTTATTGGAAGGGGCGAGCTGCGGGCCGGCACTCTGCAATGAGAACAGTAAATAATAGATTTGGTTTCCCGCTTGGTAATTAAAGCGACAATTAGATGGACAACACCGGAGAGAAGGCAACGAGCACGGAGAGAGTGATGGGGCAAAGGTCCGAGACTAAAGGGCATCATTACTGAGGGGGTGCAGGATGGACAACCCCTGTTAGACGTGTAACTCAAAGCTTCTGGACTCCCAACACAAAGTCTGTCGCAGGCCCCTCCATCTACAATCCATTGCTTATAGGAATATTCTAGTGATATGGCAACCTGAACCCCTTTATCCCAATTTGTGGGGTATCACAAGGATGACCTGGTTGCATATGGATACAGTATAATGACAGAGAAGAGACTATTTGTATAGAAGAAGTGCAGACTCTTCTCCTCCCCTGCACCCTTCATTATGGTAAGTCGTCTATAATTGGAGGAAAGCTTTAAAGTTTCTGAAAGTCGCTGGCACTTTGCTTTTAACAATTCTCTTAATTTTCGGTAAAGTTACTGTTTGGCGATGTGTTGGTTCTTGCAGGCGGTGACGTCTCTGTGCCCGCGCTCTGCTGAGGTCACACATGGCGGGGGGTCGTGTTATAGAAGCATTAGTGGCAGTGCCCGCTCCTAATACCTGACAATGCGCCATTGTGCCCCAACAATGAGACGGAGCGTGGCCCGACGGAGCGAGCAGACAATGAGCTGGCACACAGGGCGGACTGCACAGCAACAGACAAAGAGCAAACACAATGTTTACCCAAAGAATTAGACTGGAAGTCATGAAGCGCATCAATACCACGGCCCGGGTCTCCTAGCAGCAGCCGGACGGACGGAGGAGAGAGGCTGAAAAATCTCAAGAAAATCAAATATCAACCATCCTCCGGAGCTTAGGTATCAGGGGGGACGCTGCTCAATACAGTAGAGAAGAACACACACAAGATTCATCTCTAAAAATGTATCCAGGCCATTCTAAAGGGAACCTGTCAGCAGATACGTAGCATTAGGGACTGTAGTTTCTCCAGCTGTGCTGAGGGCGTGTCCTCACACTGCTGTGCTCTTAGCTCTCTGCAATGCTCAACAGCCTTCACCGATTACAGCAGTCACCCACAGCAGAGGTAAGGGGCTAAGAAGTGGCTTGATGCAAGGACACAGCCCACATACACAAAAATGTAATTATACAGATCAACAGGGCCAATGCCTAACACTGGCTGCAGAGCGCACAGCAGTGTGAGGATGTATTCACAATACACATGGAGAAGCTGCAATCCTGGAATATAAATCCATATATCACAGTCCTGCAGCTTAACAGCCCACACAAAGGTGTGATTACACATCTCTCCAGGGACAATACATAACACTGGCTGCAGAGAGCACAGAGCACAGCAGTGTGAGGTCTGATTACACATCTCTCCAGGGACAATACATAACACTGGCTGCAGAGAGCACAGAGCACAGCAGTGTGAGGTGTGATTACACATCTCTCCAGGGACAATACATAGCACTGGCTGCAGAGAGCACAGAGCACAGCAGTGTGAGGTCTGATTACACATCTCTCCAGGGACAATACATAGCACTGGCTGCAGAGAGCACAGAGCACAGCAGTGTGAGGTCTGATTACACATCTCTCCAGGGACAATACATAACACTGGCTGCACAGAGCACAGAGCACAGCAGTGTGAGGTCTGATTACACATCTCTCCAGGGACAATACATAGCACTGGCTGCAGAGAGCACAGAGCACAGCAGTGTGAGGTCTGATTACACATCTCTACAGGGATAATACATAACACTGGCTGCAGAGAGCACAGAGCACAGCAGTGTGAGGTCTGATTACACATCTCTCCAGGGACAATACATAACACTGGCTGCAGAGAGCACAGAGCACAGCAGTGTGAGGTCTGATTACACATCTCTGCAGGGACAATACATAGCACTGGCTGCAGAGAGCACAGAGCACAGCAGTGTGAGGTCTGATTACACATCTCTCCAGGGACAATACATAACACTGGCTTCAGAGAGCACAGAGCACAGCAGTGTGAGGTCTGATTACACATCTCTCCAGGGACAATACGGAGCACTGGCTGCAGAGAGCACAGAGCACAGCAGTGTGAGGTCTGATTACACATCTCTCCAGGGACAATACATAACACTGGCTGCAGAGAGCACAGAGCACAGCAGTGTGAGGTCTGATTACACATCTCTCCAGGGACAATACGGAGCACTGGCTGCAGTCACACCCGCTGACAGAACCCTTTAATTTTAAAAGATATCAAGTAATTTTGCAAATAGGGTTATTTTTAAAAAAAAAACCCTTCTATGCGTCTTCAGCGCCCATACAGACTCTCGTGTCTCTGTGGGCGCTTGTAGGAGGTTTATGTTTTGCAAACCAGACAGTAATCGGTAACGGAGGTAAAAAATAAATGAAATAATGAAATAACAGAGGTGAAAAATGAGATTACACCTGGGATCCGCTGTAGTCTGTAACCATAGATACATTAAGATTTGTGTAGAAGTTGAGAAGAGAAATCTAATTATTAGACATTGGGGCAGATTTACTTACCCGGTCCATTCGCGATCCAGCGGCGCGTTCTCTGCGGTGGATTCGGGTCCGGCCGGGATTTATTAAGGCAGTTCCTCTGCCGCCCACCAGGTGGCGCTGCTGCGCTGAAGAGCATCGGAACGCACTGGAATATACCGAGCCGGGCTGAGTGAAGGTAAGTGCGAGCTCCGCAACACATTTTTTTTTTTAAATGTTGCGGTTTTTCCGAATCCGTCGGGTTTCCGATCGGCCACGCCCCCGACTTCCGTCGCGTGCATGCCGGCGCCGATGCACCACAATCCGATCGGGTGCGCCAAAATCCCAGGGCAATTCAGGGAGAATCGGCGGAAATCGAAAATATTCGGGTAACACGTCGGGAAAACGCGAATCGGGCCCTTAGTAAATGACCCCCAATAACTTTTCTTCATGCTTTTATTTTCCTACAGCTGCCCTTACTCTACAGACCACTAGATGTCAGCGCAGTAGAAATTCAGCTCTGCCGGAAAGTGAGAAGCTTCACACTTTCCAGCTGCTGCAAAGAATCAGATCATATCATCTGTATCTCTGTACCAATATTATGGGGCAATGTTTGCTTCTACAAACCGTGTTATATGTACTCCAAGTCCGATCAGAGAGACAAGAGAATACAATATGAATGGAAATCATAGAAAGGATTGAAA
This sequence comes from Engystomops pustulosus, assembly GCF_040894005.1. NCBI lineage: Eukaryota > Metazoa > Chordata > Amphibia > Anura > Leptodactylidae > Engystomops > Engystomops pustulosus. The sequence continues at coordinate 5,869,355 of NC_092420.1, forward strand.
AGGAGTAAGAAGAGGATGACCCCAAGTAATAGGCTGCAGCCAAGGATTCTGGTAGTGGCCCATAAACTCACTGCAACATTTGTATCATGTCAACATACAGATATAGAGAGAATATTCTTCTATGAAACGTCTCAGCTTATTTTGCTTCAAAATTCTGCACTTCCACGGAAGAGATTATAATGGCAAAGGTCATACAAGAAAGGTAATTCCCATCTGTGAGGAGTTACTGGCCATACATAACACTGGGACAGAGCTGCAGGGGAACTACAATACTACTACAAGAGAAAAGACCTGAACATAAAGGATGTGGAGAGTCCGCAACATAAAAGCCGCAGTATACAGCCGATAGCTCCAACAATATATAAGGTATAAAAAGATTATACAACATAAACATAAGCCGCTGCCTGACCCCCTACAGCTCAGCCTCGGAGAAGACACCATTGTACTGAAGACTACATCCACCTACCCGGTAATTACCATCAAAAGCCATTACCCCTCTCATACTCCAGGATAGAACAGTCATTTCTATACCATTCATGAGGATGTTTCTTACATATAATCTACCCCCTGCTAAGTCACATCATCTGTATTACCTGTGGGATACCTATTGTATCTGCCCAGACTTTATACCACCACTCTCTGTACACAGGGATATAACAATACTGCCCCTATGTACAGGAATATAACTACTATAATACTGCCCCCTATGTACAGGTATATAACTACTATAATACTGCCCCCTATGTACAGGTATATAACTACTATAATACTGCCCCCTATGTACAGGAATATAACTACTATAATACTGTCTCCTATGTACAGGGATATAACTACTATAATACTGCCCCCTATGTACAGGAATATAACTACTATAATACTGCCCCCTATGTACAGGAATATAACTACTATAATACTGCCCCCTATGTACAGGAATATAACTACTAGAATACTGCTCCCTATGTACAAGAATATAACTACTATAATACTGCCCCCTATGTACAAGAATATAACTACTATAATACTGCCCCTATGTACAAGAATATAACTACTATAATACTGCCCCTATGTACAAGAATATAACTACTATAATACTGCCCCCTATGCACAGGTATATGACTACTATAATACTGCCCCCTATGTACAGGAATATAACTACTATAATACTGCCTCCTATGTACAAGAATATAACTACTATAATACTGCCCCTATGTACAAGAATATAACTACTATAATACTGCCCCCTATGCACAGGTATATGACTACTATAATACTGCCCCCTATGTACAGGAATATAACTACTATAATACTGCCCCTATGTACAGGAATATAACTACTATAATACTGCCCCCTATGTACAAGAATATAACTACTATAATACTGCCCCCTATGTACAGGAATATAACTACTATAATACTGCCCCCTATGTACAAGAATATAACTACTATAATACTGCCCCCTATGTACAGGAATATAACTACTATAATACTGTCCCCTATGTACAGGAATATAACTACTATAATACTGCCCCCTATGTACAGGAATATAACTACTATAATACTGCCCCCTATGTACAAGAATATAACTACTATAATACTGCCCCCTATGTACAAGAATATAACTACTATAATACTGCTCCCTATGTACAGGAATATAACTACTATAATACTGCCTCCTATGTACAAGAATATAACTACTATAATACTGCCCCCTATGTACAGGAATATAACTACTATAATACTGCCCCCTATGTACAGGAATATAACTACTATAATACTGCCTCCTATTTACAAGAATATAACTACTATAATACTGCCCCCTATGTACAAGAATATAACTACTATAATACTGCCCCCTATGTACAGGAATATAACTACTATAATACTGCCCCTATGTACAAGAAAATAACTGCTATAATACTGCCCCCTATGTACAGGAATATAACTACTATAATACTGCCTCCTATGTACAAGAATATAACTACTATAATACTGCCCCTATGTACAAGAATATAACTACTATAATACTGCCCCTATGTACAAGAATATAACTACTATAATACTGCCCCCTATGTACAAGAATATAACTACTATAATACTGCCCCCTATGTACAAGAATATAACTACTATAATACTGCCCCCTATGTACAAGAATATAACTGCTATAATACTGCCCCCTATGTACAGGAATATAACTACTATAATACTGCCCCCTATGTACAAGAATATAACTACTATAATACTGCCCCCTATGTACAGGAATATAACTACTATAATACTGCCCCTATGTACAAGAAAATAACTACTATAATACTGCCCCCTATGTACAAGAATATAACTACTATAATACTGCCCCCTATGTACAGGAATATAACTACTATAATTCTGCCTCCTATGTACAAGAATATAACTACTATAATACTGCCCGCTATGTACAAGAATATAACTACTATAATACTGCTCCCTATGTACAGGAATATAACTACTATAATACTGCCCCCTATGTACAGGAATATAACTACTATAATACTGCCCCCTATGTACAGGAATATAACTACTATAATACTGCCCCCTATGTACAAGAATATAACTACTATAATACTGCCCCCTATGTACAGGAATATAACTACTATAATACTGCCTCCTATGTACAAGAATATAACTACTATAATACTGCCCCCTATGTACAAGAATATAACTACTATAATACTGCCCCCTATGTACAAGAATATAACTACTATAATACTGCCCCCTATGTACAAGAATATAACTACTATAATACTGCCCCCTATGTACAAGAATATAACTACTATAATACTGCCCCCTATATACAGGAATATAACTACTATAATACTGCCCCCTATGTACAGGAATATAACTACTATAATACTGCCCCCTATGTAGAAGAATATAATTACTATAATACTGCCCCTATGTACAAGAATATAACTACTATAATACTGCCCCCTATGTACAAGAATATATCTACTATAATACTGCACCCTATGTACAGGAATATAACTACTATAATACTGCCCCCTATGTACAAGAATATAAGTACTATAATACTGCCCCCTATGTACAAGAATATAACTACTATAATACTGCCCCCTATGTACAGGAATATAACTACTATAATACTGCCCCCTATGTACAGGAATATAACTACTATAATACTGCCCCCTATGTACAAGAATATAACTACTATAATACTGCTCCCTATGTACAAGAATATAACTACTATAATACTGCCCCCTATGTACAGGAATATAACTACTATGACACTGCTCCCTATGTAGAAGAATATAATTACTATAATACTGCCCCTATGTACAAGAATATAACTACTATAATACTGCCCCCTATGTACAGGAATATAACTACTATAATACTGCTCCCTATGTACAAGAATATAACTACAATAATACTGCCTCCTATGTACAAGAATATAACTACTATAATACTGCCCCCTATGTACAAGAATATAACTACTATAATACTGCCCCCTATGTACAAGAATATAACTACTATAATACTGCCCCTATGTACAAGAATATAACTACTATAATACTGCCCCCTATGTACAAGAATATAACTACTATAATACTGCCCCCTATGTACAGGAATATAACTACTATAATACTGACCCCTATGTACAGGAATATAACTACTATAATACTGCCCCCTATGTACAGGAATATAACTACTATAATACTGCCCCCTATGTACAGGAATATAACTACTATAATACTGCCCCCTATGTACAGGAATATAACTACTATAATACTGCCCCCTATGTACAAGAATATAACTACAATAATACTGCCCCCTATGTACAAGAATATAACTACTATAATACTGCTCCCTATGTACAAGAATATAACTACTATAATACTGCCTCCTATGTACAAGAATATAACTACTATAATACTGCCTCCTATGTACAAGAATATAACTACTATAATACTGCCCCCTATGTACAAGAATATAACTACTATAATACTGCCCCTATGTACAAGAATATAACTACTATAATACTGCCCCCTATGTACAAGAATATAACTACTATAATACTGCCCCCTATGTACAGGAATATAACTACTATAATACTGACCCCTATGTACAGGAATATAACTACTATAATACTGCCCCCTATGTACAGGAATATAACTACTATAATACTGACCCCTATGTACAGGAATATAACTACTATAATACTGACCCCTATGTACAGGAATATAACTACTATAATACTGCCCCTATGTAGAGGAATATAACTACTATAATACTGCCCCCTATGTACAAGAATATAACTACTATAATACTGCCCCCTATGTTCAAGAATATAACTACTATAATACTGCCCCCTATGTACAGGAATATAACTACTATAATACTGCCCCCTATGTACAGGAATATAACTACTATAATACTGCCCCCTATGTACAAGAATATAACTACTATAATACTGCCCCCTCTGTACAGGAATATAACTACTATAATACTGCCCCCTATGTACAGGAATATAACTACTATAATACTGCCCCCTATGTACAGGAATATAACTACTATAATACTGCCCCTATGTACAAGAATTTAACTACTATAATACTGCCCCCTATGTACAGGAATATAACTACTATAATACTGCCCCCTATGTACAAGAATATAACTACTATAATACTGCCCCCTATGTACAAGAATATAACTACTATAATACTGCCCCCTATGTACAAGAATATAACTACTATAATACTGCCCCCTATGTACAGGAATATAACTACTATAATACTGCCCCCTATGTACAAGAATATAACTACTATAATACTGCCCCCTATGTACAGGAATATAACTACTATAATACTGCCCCCTATGTACAGGAATATAACTACTATAATACTGCCCCCTATGTACAGGAATATAACTACTATAATACTGCCCCTATGTACAAGATTATAACTACTATAATACTACCCCCTATGTACAAGAATATAACTACTATAATACTGCCCCCTATGTACAGGAATATAACTACTATAATACTGCCCCCTATGTACAAGAATATAACTACTATAATACTGCCCCCTATGTACAAGAATATAACTACTATAATACTGCCCCCTATGTACAAGAATATAACTACTATAATACTGCCCCCTATGTACAGGAATATAACTACTATAATACTGCCCCCTATGTACAAGAATATAACTACTATAATACTGCCCCCTATGTACAGGAATATAACTACTATAATACTGCCCCCTATGTACAGGAATATAACTACTATAATACTGCCCCCTATGTACAGGAATATAACTACTATAATACTGCCCCTATGTACAAGATTATAACTACTATAATACTACCCCCTATGTACAAGAATATAACTACTATAATACTGCCCCCTATGTACAGGAATATAACTACTATAATACTGCCCCCTATGTACAAGAATATAACTACTATAATACTGCTCCCTATGTACAAGAATATAACTACTATAATACTGCCCCCTATGTACAGGAATATAACTACTATAATACTGCCCCCTATGTACAAGAATATAACTACTATAATACTGCCCCCTATGTACAGGAATATAACTACTATAATACTGCCCCCTATGTACAGGAATATAACTACTATAATACTGCCCCCTATGTACAGGAATATAACTACTATAATACTACCCCCTATGTACAAGAATATAACTACTATAATACTGCCCCCTATGTACAAGAATATAACTACTATAATACTGCCCCCTATGTACAGGAATATAACTACTATAATACTGCCCCCTATGTACAAGAATATAACTACTATAATACTGCTCCCTATGTACAAGAATATAACTACTATAATACTGCCCCCTATGTACAGGAATATAACTACTATAATACTGCCCCCTATGTACAAGAATATAACTACTATAATACTGCCCCCTATGTACAAGAATATAACTACTATAATACTGCCCCCTATGTACAGGAATATAACTACTATAATACTGCCCCCTATGTACAGGAATATAACTACTATAATACTGCCCCCTATGTACAGGAATATAACTACTATAATACTACCCCCTATGTACAAGAATATAACTACTATAATACTGCCCCCTATGTACAGGAATATAACTACTATAATACTACCCCCTATGTACAAGAATATAACTACTATAATACTGCCCCCTATGTACAGGAATACAACTACTATAATACTGCCCCCTATGTACAAGAATATAACTACTATAATACTGCCCCCTATGTACAGGAATATAACTACTATAATACTGCCCCCTATGTACAGGAATATAACTACTATAATACTGCCCCCTATGTACAGGAATATAACTACTATAATACTGCCCCTATGTACAAGATTATAACTACTATAATACTACCCCCTATGTACAAGAATATAACTACTATAATACTGCCCCCTATGTACAGGAATATAACTACTATAATACTGCCCCCTATGTACAAGAATATAACTACTATAATACTGCTCCCTATGTACAAGAATATAACTACTATAATACTGCCCCCTATGTACAGGAATATAACTACTATAATACTGCCCCCTATGTACAAGAATATAACTACTATAATACTGCCCCCTATGTACAAGAATATAACTACTATAATACTGCCCCCTATGTACAGGAATATAACTACTATAATACTGCCCCCTATGTACAGGAATATAACTACTATAATACTACCCCCTATGTACAAGAATATAACTACTATAATACTGCCCCCTATGTACAAGAATATAACTACTATAATACTGCCCCCTATGTACAGGAATATAACTACTATAATACTGCCCCCTATGTACAAGAATATAACTACTATAATACTGCTCCCTATGTACAAGAATATAACTACTATAATACTGCCCCCTATGTACAGGAATATAACTACTATAATACTGCCCCCTATGTACAAGAATATAACTACTATAATACTGCCCCCTATGTACAAGAATATAACTACTATAATACCGCCCCCTATGTACAAGAATATAACTACTATAATACTGCCCCCTATGTACAGGAATATAACTACTATAATACTGCCCCCTATGTACAGGAATATAACTACTATAATACTACCCCCTATGTACAAGAATATAACTACTATAATACTGCCCCCTATGTACAGGAATATAACTACTATAATACTACCCCCTATGTACAAGAATATAACTACTATAATACTGCCCCCTATGTACAGGAATACAACTACTATAATACTGCCCCCTATGTACAAGAATATAACTACTATAATACTGCCCCCTATGTACAAGAATATAACTACTATAATACTGCCCCCTATGGGGTAGAGAGGGGGCTCCTGACCTGGTAGCTGCTCCCATGTTGCACTCAAACGCTCGTTTCCATACAACTAAGAATCAAGAGCAGGAACAGGCGTCAGGTTTAGGGTATATATAGGGGGCTGTACATATGTAAGGTGAATGCATAGAACAGCAGCTCCATGTGCCCGGTGCGGAGCAGATGATTGGGGCTGGTGGCACGTGCCAGGCGCCTCTTCTCCCAGTCTCTTAACCTGGAGACCTCACAGATACATATAAGACACACGTGTGCGGAGCGGCTGGTCTGCGACTGGTTAATGCTTCCACCTCACAACATCTTGTGTGCGTCATGGAAGGAGACGGGAGGGAATATGTGCCCGGATGTAGTGCAGGTCGTGAATCACAGTCAGAGGGACCAGTAAAGGACTTGGCAGAGGCCGTGGTGATGATGATGATGTGCTGCCAGTGACTGCAGGAATAGGGCATCTAAGACTATAAGTACAGAACTGCCGCCCCCAGACCTACAGCAAGCAGAGGTCCTATAAATGACTAAGTAAAGCATCAAGTCTATTGTGGATAATATGGGGGTTCTCATGATATTAACCCTTAGAGCGGAGCGCCCCTTTAAGATCATGTACACACCATGGGCCCGGCGGCTCAGCTTGTTCCAATGTTGGAGAACTTCCTTACAAACAAGTCCCCGGGAGCATTAGATGTCTGTACAGCCGGAATCCCCGGACGGCAGCGCAGGACAGATACGGATGTTCCCGCCTGCGGTAAACTGAGCCGAAAATTCTTATCTCCTGTGAAAGTCAATAATATCCTGGACTCGTGCCGTGACTCTTCTGTCATCGGGTTCCTGCAACGCGACCCCAGGAGATTTACTTCATGAATGAACTGCTCTGTGTCAGTCCGCCCGAGGCAACGAGCACAGCGGCAAGACGGCTTCATATGCTCAGATTTAAAGGGATTTTACAGGCCGTGGATTGGGGAGGGGGGTTACAATATCAGACTGCTGGAGGGATCTCTACCCAGCAATGCCACAAATCAGCTTCTTATCTCCAGCGGGTAGAGAATGGAAAAGGGAGCAGACAGCGCCACCCTCTGTGTAGTGGCTCAACCCAGTAACTACAGCTTGGATCCCATTTACAGAAATAAGAGGTGATCTGCAGTTACCTCTGCTGACCACTACACAGAGAACGGAGCCGTCTGCTTCCCGTTCTATTCTCTATGTATCAGCTGACTAGACCTCCAGAAGCTATTCTATGGATAAGTCATCGGTATATATGTATATATCTTACACTTTTACAACCAATGAGAAATAAGCAAATAAAATGTTACATTTTCTACAGCTTCGATATCACCACGGCAACAGACCACAAACTGTGTAGTCGTATTCTAGACATGCTACATGTTACCAGTGCCGGGTCAGACCACATGGGGTTTGTTTGTAGTCTGTCACCACGGAGACTCATAGGAACTGCCGAACAGGTCCTAAATCTCCCCAAATGTAGGACCCCCCTGGTGTAGGGCACTATACACTTTCTATATTCCACCACTTATTTTCGGGAGTTTCTTGGTGCACGGCAGGGGGATGGCCGGGACCTGCTTTCTCTATCTCTCTGTGATCTGTGACACACAAGTGACCTCCTGACGGCAGCTCCTCGGGCACATGGGGAACACTCAGAACTTTATATATATATACATGTAGGTAGCCGTGGGCTGTGCCGTGGGCTCCGCTATAGGATGAGACGCGCTGGAACATGTCAGGCTCATCATTACGTGTCTCCAGTCGTCACTCAGCGTCTCAGAGACACAATGTAAGGGATGTAATTACCGGGATATTAAAGGACACCCCCTGTCAGTGATGAAGACATCGTGTCTATCCCTTGTCATCTGTGCGGTCAGGGGCTTCATACAATATAGAAGCCGGTGGCCACCCACAGCCCCTCAAGCTCTCCGACACTTGTGTCCCTTTCATTTCCTATAGTAAAGGACATGAGGAGACTGGTTGGGTCAGGTGTCTGCTGTATTGTATCACCCTGCAGTCTCTATGGCCGCTGTGATGTCTCCCATACACTGCACTCAGATTGTAGACGGGAATCCGCTCCATAACTCTCTCTCACATATAGGATATTGAGAATGGAGATGGGATTAAAGCACATGGGGTGAGATAGAAACCTACTATCATCTCCAGCGGCCTCTACTCTCTCCCTCCTATCTCCATAGACATCTAGTAGTCTAGTCTGGAGTCAGATACTGGGAATGGGGTAATAGAAGTGAAGGATAAATCTTTGCGGCAGCAGCCAGATCTGTGCGTATATGGTCACATGACTGCTACTACATCATTATATAGATATAAACTATCCCAGCATCTGATGGAATGACTGATAGCTGAAAGCACTAGCTGCACATCTCTGCTGGTTATCAGTATCATCACTTTCAAGCCATGAGAGGGGCACCTGCCAGGGACGGGGTCAGGGGTCGTCCTGGGGTGATACTTTTCTTTTTAGGGCTCTGGCACCATGCAGTGTATTAGGTCTGGGCAGCATTGAGATGCCAGACACTGCTGGGTGCATGAGGCTTCCACAAGGCGCTGTGTCATTATTATCACTATTCATCCTGTTACAGACGGAGGATGACCCCTACATCAGGATTCCGGGACTCTCTGCACCCTGCGAGGGGTCTATACTGAAGCACCTACTAGTGGGACGGCAGTGCAGAAGCAGGAATGATACTAAGTGTCCAAGAGTCTAAATGTAGCCTTACACAAGAAGATTCTTTCTGCCCGCACCCACCAGTAGGGGGAGCTCACTGCATACAATTTTTATATAAAGCCCAATGACAAATGTGTCTACAGCAGGTGTTACTAGAGATGCTTTGTGCTGGTGAGACTGGGGTGCAGGGTGAAGGGACCCTCTAAACCTCTCCCACATATGGACTTTACTGTAAGGTGAGTGGTATGTCATCCCCCAGTGACCCAGTACCATCCACGCACAGTACAATATTCTGCTCCGGACGTCTCAGGATTCTCTGTACATGCAGATTCTCTCACCCCCCAATACTTGTTAATCTCCCCAGAACTCGCTGACCCCATTATTATCAGGAAGACGGTAATGGCCGCACACCCCAGACTGACTGACAGGACCCAATCTCCGACTTCCAAAGAGCCGACATTGGTGATTATCCGGAGCAGCGCATTTGTGACTGTGCCGGCCCGGGGCATGATGGGAATACATTACAATACGGATGGAGTTAACCTTTAATTAAAGCTGAAGATAATGTCATAGAGGCGACCTCCACAAATTTACTGACCCCGAGGGCTGCAAAATAGAGAGGAGAAGCCGGAGCTAATTATAGAGGCAAAAGATAAGGGAAAGAACCGAGAAATAAAGGCTTTTATCCGGCAGAAGCGCCAGAAAGGGAAACTGTCAGCAGGTTCGAGTGTTCTGTATTGTCCCTGGAGCGTTGTGTAATCAGGCCTTTGTGTATGTTGTTAGTAGCAGCAGGACTGTGACCTATGGATTTATATTCCAGGATTGTAGCTTCTCTGAGTGCCCTGCAGGGATGTCCTCACACTGCTGTGTCCTGTCCTCTGCACTATGAGCTACTATACAGCACCTCACTTCACCTCTGAGTAAAAGTTGCAAGCATCATTATGGATACTCTAGCAGTCACCCGGAGCAGAGAAAAGGAGCTGAAACACAGAGAGTTACAAGCTCAGCAGTGTGAGGACTTGCAGCCAGTGCACACGGAGAAGCTACAATCCTGGAATATACAACCATATATCACAGTCCTGCTGCTACTAACAACATTTCTGATTACACATCTCTCCAGGGGCAATACATAACACTGGCTGCAGAGAGCACAGAGCACAGCAGTGTGAGGTCTGATTACACATCTCTCCAGGGACAGTACATAACACTGGCTGCAGAGAGCACAGAGCACAGCAGTGTGAGGTCTGATTACACATCTCTCCAGGGACAATACATAACACTGGCTGCAGAGAGCACAGAGCACAGCAGTGTGAGGTCTGATTACACATTTTTGCTCAACTCTTAAAGGGGTTTTCCTCCCACGAAGACAAGTTTCTTATATGGACTCAGGATAACAAAATAACAAATTCTCTAATTCACTGTTATTAACAAAAATCCTGCATTTCACAGATATAAGTCCAACCTGCCTCTATCACTCCTGCTGTACACAATTTCAGTTGCCCCTAGACACGACCCTGTAACTTCTGACTTGGGGTCGGGCTGCCATCTTGGATTCCTCTGTGACAGCCTGGAGCTGAGATTCTGTGTCTTTCTGCTCTGTGTACTGTAGCCCCGCCCCCTGCATGGAGCTCAGAGACACTCACTGACTGACTTGGAGATCGTGAGGAGAGAGAAGCTGCAAGCTACAAGGAGATAAGTGATCCGGGGTAAGGGGGAGGCAGGCACATATCTGTGAGATGTAGCAGAGCTGACAGTGTGTATGAAAGTCATGCATCTCTGATCGGTCTCATCTCTCTTTCCACGTGTCAGAAGCCAGATGAAAGTGTATATACACCTGTATCCTGATAATGAAACCACATTGCCACCCCACAGAACTAGATGGATTATAATGTGTCTGCTTAGAAAGGCCCCACCCACACCCCAGGATTTTGCACTGAGCAACCCAGGGAGCGATAGGAGCTTAAACAGCAATAACACTGAGTAACATTGTAAAGTAAGGGGTTAAAATGATCTTTATTGTATTAATATCTCTATTTTCTTTCCTGGGAAAACCCCTTTAAGTCTAAAAAACCCTATACATCACACAGCTGAGGATTTGTTACAATTGTATACAGTGCAGTGGAAAGGAATTCTGCTTTTAGAGATGCAATTAAGCAGAAATGTGATGGAAGTTCTGTAGTTTGTGAAGGACACGAGTGACTGGAATGTGCGGCTTGGAAACATTCAGGCGTCGGCCTCCCGTTTATGGGGGATCGTAACGAGGGGATAAACTCATCACAGCGGATATAAAAAGTGAACAAAAACAGCGAGAAGCAGATCCGTGATGAGTTACAGACTGGACACATTTAGCTACTAGTCCTAGTTACCATATTATAAAGTATATATAGAATTGTGCAGCACAGACAAGGCTTTCCGTGGGGGCAGGTTCACATCTCTGACATCATCCGAGGGGAGGAAAGGCCAGGATTATTCTTCCCTATAAATGGAACCTAGATTTTAGGTACTGCCTCTGGAGAGATGTGTATCAGACTTTTGTGTATGTTGTTAGTAGCAGCAGGACTGTGAAAAATCGATTTATATTCCAGGAATTTAGCTTTGCCAAGTACATTGGGTTTGTGTCCTCACACTGCTGTGCTCTGTGCAGTAAACGTTGGGTATTGTTCCTAGAGAGATGTGTTATCAGACCTTTGTGTATGTTAGCAGCAGCAGGACTGTGAAAAATCAATTTTCCAGGATTGTAGCTTTGCCAAGTGCACTGTCCTCACAATGCTGTGCTCTGTGCAGTCAGTGTTATGTATTGTTCCTGGAGAGATGTGTAATCAGACCTCACACTGCTGTGCTCTGTGCAGCCAGTGTTATGTATTGTCCCTGGAGAGATGTGTAATCAGACCTCACACTGCTGTGCTCTGTGCAGCCAGTGTTATGTATTGTCCCTGGAGAGATGTGTAATCAGACCTCACACTGCTGTGCTCTGTGCTCTGTGCAGCCAGTGTTATGTATTGTCCCTGCAGAGATGTGTAATCAGAACTCACACTGTTGTGCTCTGTGCTCTCTGCAGCCAGTATTATGCATTGTCCCTGTAGAGATGTGTAATCAGACCTCACACTGCTGTGCTCTGTGCTCTCTGCAGCCAGTGTTATGTATTGTCCCTGGAGAGATGTGTAATCAGACCTCACACTGCTGTGCTCTGTGCTCTCTGCAGCCAGTGTTATGTATTGTCCCTGGAGAGATGTGTAATCAGACCTCACACTGCTGTGTTCTGTGCTCTCTGCAGCCAGTGTTATGTATTGTCCCTGGAGAGATGTGTAATCAGACCTCACACTGCTGTGCTCTGTGCTCTCTGCAGCCTGTGTTATGTATTGTCCCTGGAGAGATGTGTAATCAGACCTCACACTGCTGTGCTCTGTGCTCTCTGCAGCCAGTGTTATGTATTGTCCCTGGAGAGATGTGTCATCAGACCTCACACTGCTGTGCTCTCTGCTCTCTGCAGCCAGTGTTATGTATTGTCCCTGGAGAGATGTGTAATCAGACCTCACACTGCTGTGCTCTGTGCTCTCTGCAGCCAGTGTTATGTATTGTCCCTGGAGAGATGTGTAATCAGACCTCACACTGCTGTGCTCTGTGCTCTCTGCAGCCAGTGTTATGTATTGTCCCTGGAGAGATGTGTAATCAGACCTCACACTGCTGCGCTCTGTGCTCTCTGCAGCCTGTGTTATGTATTGTCCCTGGAGAGATGTGTAATCAGACCTCACACTGCTGTACTCTGTGCTCTCTGCAGCCAGTGTTATGTATTGTCCCTGGAGAGATGTGTAATCAGACCTCACACTGCTGTGCTCTGTGCTCTCTGCAGCCAGTGTTATGTATTGTCCCTGGAGAGATGTGTAATCAGACCTTTGTGTATGTTGTCAGTGGCAGCAGGACTGTGAGATATGGATTTATACTCCATAGATTTATTATCCAACTTCTGTGCAAAGACCAGATCCACAACCCCTCTAATTGGATCTGAGTGACTGATTTAATAATATTTAAACTGATTTTACTCAGAGCAGAGTGAAGGTGCTTTGGACTAGTTAAATGAACAAAGCACAGAGCACAGCAGTGTGAGGACACATCTTCAGTGCACTTGGAGAAGCTACAATCCTGGAATACAAATCCATATATTACAGTCCAGCTGCTGCTACTAATAACATACACTAAGGCGCTCAGGGACAATACAGAACACTGGCTGCAGAGAGCACAGAGCTCAGCAGTGTGAGGTCTGATTACACATCTCTCCAGGGACAGTACATAACACTGGCTGCAGAGAGCACAGAGCACAGCAGTGTGAGGTCTGATTACACATCTCTCCAGGGACAATACATAACACTGGCTGCAGAGAGCACAGCAGTGTGAGGTCTGATTACACATCTCTCCAGGGACAATACATAACACTGGCTGCAGAGAGCACAGAGCTCAGCAGTGTGAGCAGTTGGAGAAACTACAATCCAGGAATATAAATGAATATTTCACAGGTCTGATGACATCTCTCTCCAAGCTGTAGTCTGGAAGGTCACATCTGCTGGCAGGTTCCCTTTAAATCTGTGTGTGTCCATACAGGCTGCCATTATGTGGCCCCCCACCGGCCCATTGTGTGTAAGTCCACGTGTTTGCCATGTTCAGGACCAGCATGGAAGCAATCGCTTGGCCACGTGTGGAGTTTATTATTTCCCCTTTCTGATCTGTAAAGCTAATTTGTAGTAAATACGGCACAGACGTCCCCGGGGGACAACAAGTTTTAAGCTTCTGAATTTTTTTTTACTCGCTCCATCCTCCTCACTTCAAAGGGAGAAGTCATTACCAGGAGCTAAAATATTCTGATTAGAGAAGGAGCGGGTTCTGTGGATCAGTCCGGTACTTACAGCGCAGGGTCTGAGGCTTCCGGCACCGCCGCCGCCTCCTCCAGGTCCCGCAGGATGTCAGAACTGGAGCTGAAAGATGGAATGGGAGAAGGAGACATGAAAACCAGGAGACTCCTCTCCAGACAGGAGCAAACCCTACATGTATGGGGGCACACGCACCCCGGGCACTATGCAAATGTATTCAGTACAAACATTCCTCTATTATACCTCCTGGAAATACTAATACACAATGGCAGCCCCTGTACAATGTCCGCCTGTATAGGGACGACCCCACCCAGCAGCCCCCTTGTCCACACACTTCCAGGAGGAGTTACAGAGGAATAACACAAGGCCGATGCAGCAGAGAAGATGCTCCACATGTGTCACTTCCTGCTGATTACAAATATTTACTTAATAAACAAGTCATAAGAGGTGAAGGGTCACGTCAGGGGTCACCTAACCTTAAAAACCGCCCCTACAATTGGCCATGGTCTGCGGGTGGGAGCGGGAATGACGGATGAGACAATGTTGTTCTAACCTCATTTACTGTGTCGATTTCTAATGAAATGACAAAAATGTCAGAATTTATGATTCTTTGTGCCCCTTACACTGTGATGGTGGAGGCTGCACGTTGCCCCCCCCTCACAAAATCAGAAGACAGGACCCAAAACACAAAAATACAATGTAGCAGGAATTGTGCAGATCACAGAAAGTAAAATCCGTAAGGGGGCGCCCTGAGGGGCATCCCGCTACAATGTATCTGTCCAGAGAATGGAGGCGGAAACATTCGGAATAAGGGAACTCCAGCTACAATGTATCCAGTGTACAATGGTGGCTACAGGAAAGCAATGGAGGAGAAGAGTGCAGCAATAATGATAGTAATCTAGATTTCTATATCGCCATCATATACCGTAGCTTTACAAATCATAGGGGACATATACAAATATAATATTACATTACAGAGGGCCCTGATCACAAGAGCTTACAGTCTATGAGGATAAGGGGGTGACACAACAGCTTACAGTCTATGACAGTGGTGGCGAACCTATGGCACGGGTGCCAGAGGTGGCACTCAGAGCCCTCTATATGGGCACCCTTACCATCACCCCAGGGTAAAGTTTGCCAGACAGGACTCAAGGCCCAGCCCAGGACCCTAGAAGGAAGCTACAATGATGATCCAAACTTCTTCTCCTTCTTTCTACTGTATTGGTGTCCTCAGGTGCCTATACAATTTAAACCTGTGACACAGCAGGTAGTAATAAGTTACTGCTTAAATTGTCGCATTGGCACTTTGCGAAAAATATGTGGATTTTGGTTGAAGTTTGGGCACTCGGTGTCTAAAAGGTTTGCCATCACTGGTCTATGAGGATGAGGAGGTGACACAAGAGCTTACAGTCTATGAGGATGAGGGGGTGACACAAGAGATTACAGTCTATGAGGATGAGGGGGTGACACAAGAGCTTACAGTCTATGAGGATGAGGGGGTGACACAAGAGCTTACAGTCTATGAGGATAAGGGGGTGACACAAGAGCTCACAGTCTATGAGGATGAGGAGGACACAAGAGCTTACAGTCTATGAGGATAAGGGGGTAACACAAGAGCTTACAGTCTATGAGGATGAGGAGGTGACACAAGAGCTTACAGTCTATGAGGATGCGGGGGACACACAAGAGCTTACAGTCTATGAGGATGAGGGGGTGACACAAGAGCTTACAGTCTATGAGGATGAGGAGGTGACACAAGAGCTTACAGTCTATGAGGATGCGGGGGACACACAAGAGCTTACAGTCTATGAGGATGAGGGGGACACAAGAGCTTACAGTCTATGAGGATGAGGGGGACACAAGAGCTTACAGTCTATGAGGATGAGGGGATGACAAGAGCTTACAGTCTATGAGGATGAGGGGGTGACACAAGAGCTTACAGTCTATGAGGATGAGGGGGACACAAGAGCTTACAGTCTATGAGGATGAGGGGTGACACAAGAGCTTACAGTCTATGAGGATGAGGAGGGACACAAGAGCTTACAGTCTATGAGGATGATGGGTGACACAAGAGCTTACAGTCTATGAGGATGAGGGGATGACACAAGAGCTTACAGTCTATGAGGATGAGGGGGTGACACAAGAGCTTACAGTCTATGAGGAGGAGGGGATGACAAGAGCTTACAGTCTATGAGGATGAGGGGGTGACACAAGAGCTTACAGTCTATGAGGAGGAGGGGATGACAAGAGCTTACAGTCTATGAGGAGGAGGGGATGACAAGAGCTTACAGTCTATGAGGAGGAGGGGATGACAAGAGCTTACAGTCTATGAGGAGGAGGGGATGACAAGAGCTTACAGTCTATGAGGATGAGGGGGTGACACAAGAGGTATAAGAGCTTATAAAGAATGGCTGGACCATTATACAAGGTAACAGTATAAAATAATTAGAAAAAAAATTCTGCTGCTTCACCCAGTCATCAGCCGCATCTTATATACAGAGTCCAGGGTCAGTGGGACTGCAGAGAAGCCTGGAGCTCGGTGTTTGCTGGATAACCGACGGGAAGAGAACACGGGGTGGATAAATAAACCTGGGAAAGTGACATCCCGTTACAATGTATCTGTCAGAACGATACAGAAAAGATCTGGGAGGGGTTGGGGTACACTGCTATAATGTATAATTTTGATACATACAAGACAGGTTTAGGAGGGACACACCCTGACAATACTGCTACAATGTATATTCCCATTAGATACAGGAGAGATTTAGGAGGGACACACACCCTGAAGAAGGACCATACTGCTACAATGTATATTCCCATTAGATACAGGAGAGATTTAGGAGGACACACACCCGGAAGGAGGACCATACTGCTACAATGTATATTCCCATTAGATACAGGAGAGATTTAGGAGGGACACACACCCTGAAGAAGGACCATACTGCTACAATGTATATTCCCATTAGATACAGGAGAGATTTAGGAGGGACACACACCCTGAAGAAGGACCATACTGCTACAATGTATATTCCCATTAGATACAGGAGAGATATAGGAGGACACACACCCTGAAGGAGGACCATACTGCTACAATGTATATTCCCATTAGATACAGGAGAGATTTAGGAGGGACACACCCTGAAGAAGGACCATACTGCTACAATGTATATTCCCATTAGATACAGGAGAGATTTAGGAGGACACACACCCTGAAGGACCATACTGCTACAATGTATATTCCCATTAGATACAGGAGAGATTTAGGAGGACACACACCCTGAAGGACCATACTGCTACAATGTATATTCCCATTAGATACAGGAGAGATTTAGGAGGACACACACCCTGACCATACTGCTACAGTGTATATTCCCATTAGATACAGGAGAGATTTAGGAGGGAAACACACCCTGAAGGAGGACCATACTGCTACAATGTATATTCCCATTAGATACAGGAGAGATTTAGGAGGGAAACACACCCTGAAGGAGGACCATACTGCTACAATGTATATTCCCATTAGATACAGGAGAGATTTAGGGAGGACACACACCCGGAAGGACCATACTGCTACAATGTATATTCCCATTAGATACAGGAGAGATTTAGGAGGGACACACACCCTGAAGAAGGACCATACTGCTACAATGTATATTCCCATTAGATACAGGAGAGATTTAGGAGGACACACACCCGGAAGAAGGACCATACTGCTACAATGTATATTCCCATTAGATACAGGAGAGATTTAGGAGGACACACACCCTGAAGAAGGACCATACTGCTACAATGTATATTCCCATTAGATACAGGAGAGATTTAGGAGGGACACACCCGGAAGGAGGACCATACTGCTACAATGTATATTTCCATTAGATACAGGAGAGATTTAGGAGGACACACACCCTGAAGAAGGACCATACTGCTACAATGTATATTCCCATTAGATACAGGAGAGATTTAGGAGGACACACACCCTGAAGAAGGACCATACTGCTACAATGTATATTTCCATTAGATACAGGAGAGATTTAAGAGGACACACACCCGGAAGAAGGACCATACTGCTACAATGTATATTCCCATTAGATACAGGAGAGATTTAGGAGGACACACACCCGGAAGGACCATACTGCTACAATGTATATTCCCAATAGATACAGGAGAGATTTAGGAGGGACACACACCCTGAAGAAGGACCATACTGCTACAATGTATATTCCCATTAGATACAGGAGAGATTTAGGAGGACACACACCCTGAAGAAGGACCATACTGCTACAATGTATATTCCCATTAGATACAGGAGAGATTTAGGAGGACACACACCCGGAAGGAGGACCATACTGCTACAATGTATATTTCCATTAGATACAGGAGAGATTTAGGAGGACACACACCCTGACCATACTGCTACAATGTATATTCCCATTAGATACAGGAGAGATTTAGGAGGACACACACCCTGATCATACTGCTACAATGTATATTCCCATTAGATACAGGAGAGATTTAGGAGGACACACACCCGGAAGGACCATACTGCTACAATGTATATTCCCATTAGATACAGGAGAGATTTAGGAGGGACACACACCCTGAAGGAGGACCATACTGCTACAATGTATATTCCCATTAGATACAGGAGAGATTTAGGAGGACACACACCCTGAAGAAGGACCATACTGCTACAATGTATATTCCCATTAGATACAGGAGAGATTTAGGAGGACACACCCTGAAGAAGGACCATACTGCTACAATGTATATTCCCATTAGATACAGGAGAGATTTAGGAGGACACACACCCTGAAGGAGGACCATACTGCTACAATGTATATTCCCATTAGATACAGGAGAGATTTAGGAGGGACACACACCCGGAAGGACCATACTGCTACAATGTATATTCCCATTAGATACAGGAGAGATTTAGGAGGACACACACCCTGACCATACTGCTACAATGTATATTCCCATTAGATACAGGAGAGATTTAGGAGGACACACACCCTGAAGGAGGACCATACTGCTACAATGTATATTCCCATTAGATACAGGAGAGATTTAGGAGGGACACACACCCGGAAGGAGGACCATACTGCTACAATGTATATTTCCATTAGATACAGGAGAGATTTAAGAGGACACACACCCGGAAGAAGGACCATACTGCTACAATGTATATTCCCATTAGATACAGGAGAGATTTAGGAGGACACACACCCTGACCATACTGCTACAATGTATATTCCCATTAGATACAGGAGAGATTTAGGAGGACACACACCCGGAAGGACCATACTGCTACAATGTATATTCCCATTAGATACAGGAGAGATTTAGGAGGGACACACACCCGGAAGAAGGACCATACTGCTACAATGTATATTCCCATTAGATACAGGAGAGATTTAGGAGGGACACACACCCGGAAGAAGGACCATACTGCTACTATGTATATTCCCATTAGATACAGGAGAGATTTAGGAGGGACACACACCCGGAAGAAGGACCATACTGCTACAATGTATATTCCCATTAGATACAGGAGAGATTTAGGAGGACACACACCCTGACCATACTGCTACAATGTATATTCCCATTAGATACAGGAGAGATTTAGGAGGACACACACCCTGACCATACTGCTACAATGTATATTCCCATTAGATACAGGAGAGATTTAGGAGGACACACACCCGGAAGGACCATACTGCTACAATGTATATTCCCATTAGATACAGGAGAGATTTAGGAGGGACACACACCCGGAAGGAGGACCATACTGCTACAATGTATATTCCCATTAGATACAGGAGAGATTTAGGAGGACACACACCCGGAAGGAGGACCATACTGCTACAATGTATATTCCCATTAGATACAGGAGAGATTTAGGAGGACACACACCCGGAAGGAGGACCATACTGCTACAATGTATATTCCCATTAGATACAGGAGAGATTTAGGAGAACACACACCCTGAAGAAGGACCATACTGCTACAATGTATATTCCCATTAGATACAGGAGAGATTTAGGAGGGACACACACCCGGAAGAAGGACCATACTGCTACAATGTATATTCCCATTAGATACAGGAGAGATTTAGGAGGACACACCCTGAAGAAGGACCATACTGCTACAATGTATATTCCCATTAGATACAGGAGAGATTTAGGAGGACACACACCCGGAAGGAGGACCATACTGCTACAATGTATATTCCCATTAGATACAGGAGAGATTTAGGAGGACACACACCCTGACCATACTGCTACAATGTATATTCCCATTAGATACAGGAGAGATTTAGGAGGACACACACCCTGAAGAAGGACCATACTGCTACAGTGTATATTCCCATTAGATACAGGAGAGATTTAGGAGGACACACACCCTGACCATACTGCTACAATGTATATTCCCATTAGATACAGGAGAGATTTAGGAGGACACACACCCGGAAGGACCATACTGCTACAATGTATATTCCCATTAGATACAGGAGAGATTTAGGAGGACACACACCCTGACCATACTGCTACAATGTATATTCCCATTAGATACAGGAGAGATTTAGGAGGACACACACCCGGAAGGAGGACCATACTGCTACAATGTATATTCCCATTAGATACAGGAGAGATTTAGGAGGGACACACACCCGGAAGGAGGACCATACTGCTACAATGTATATTCCCATTAGATACAGGAGAGATTTAGGAGGACACACACCCGGAAGGAGGACCATACTGCTACAATGTATATTCCCATTAGATACAGGAGAGATTTAGGAGAACACACACCCTGAAGAAGGACCATACTGCTACAATGTATATTCCCATTAGATACAGGAGAGATTTAGGAGGGACACACACCCGGAAGAAGGACCATACTGCTACAATGTATATTCCCATTAGATACAGGAGAGATTTAGGAGGACACACCCTGAAGAAGGACCATACTGCTACAATGTATATTCCCATTAGATACAGGAGAGATTTAGGAGGACACACACCCTGAAGGACCATACTGCTACAATGTATATTCCCATTAGATACAGGAGAGATTTAGGAGGACACACACCCTGAAGAAGGACCATACTGCTACAGTGTATATTCCCATTAGATACAGGAGAGATTTAGGAGGGACACACACCCTGAAGGACCATACTGCTACAATGTATATTCCCATTAGATACAGGAGAGATTTAGGAGGGACACACACCCGGAAGAAGGACCATACTGCTACAATGTATATTCCCATTAGATACAGGAGAGATTTAGGAGGACACACACCCTGAAGGACCATACTGCTACAATGTATATTCCCATTAGATACAGGAGAGATTTAGGAGGGACACACACCCTGAAGAAGGACCATACTGCTACAATGTATATTCCCATTAGATACAGGAGAGATTTAGGAGGACACACACCCTGAAGGACCATACTGCTACAATGTATATTCCCATTAGATACAGGAGAGATTTAGGAGGGACACACGACCGGAAGGAGGACCATACTGCTACAATGTATATTCCCATTAGATACAGGAGAGATTTAGGAGGGACACACACCCTGAAGAAGGACCATACTGCTACAATGTATATTCCCATTAGATACAGGAGAGATTTAGGAGGGACACACACCCTGAAGAAGGACCATACTGCTACAATGTATATTCCCATTAGATACAGGAGAGATATAGGAGGACACACACCCTGAAGGAGGACCATACTGCTACAATGTATATTCCCATTAGATACAGGAGAGATTTAGGAGGGACACACCCTGAAGAAGGACCATACTGCTACAATGTATATTCCCATTAGATACAGGAGAGATTTAGGAGGACACACACCCTGAAGGACCATACTGCTACAATGTATATTCCCATTAGATACAGGAGAGATTTAGGAGAACACACACCCTGAAGGACCATACTGCTACAATGTATATTCCCATTAGATACAGGAGAGATTTAGGAGGACACACACCCGGAAGGAGGACCATACTGCTACAATGTATATTCCCATTAGATACAGGAGAGATTTAGGAGGGAAACACACCCTGAAGGAGGACCATACTGCTACAATGTATATTCCCATTAGATACAGGAGAGATTTAGGGAGGACACACACCCGGAAGAAGGACCATACTGCTACAATGTATATTCCCATTAGATACAGGAGAGATTTAGGAGGGACACACACCCGGAAGAAGGACCATACTGCTACAATGTATATTCCCATTAGATACAGGAGAGATTTAGGAGGACACACACCCTGAAGGACCATACTGCTACAATGTATATTCCCATTAGATACAGGAGAGATTTAGGAGGGACACACCCGGAAGGAGGACCATACTGCTACAATGTATATTCCCATTAGATACAGGAGAGATTTAGGAGGACACACACCCTGAAGAAGGACCATACTGCTACAATGTATATTTCCATTAGATACAGGAGAGATTTAGGAGGACACACACCCTGAAGAAGGACCATACTGCTACTATGTATATTTCCATTAGATACAGGAGAGATTTAAGAGGACACACACCCGGAAGAAGGACCATACTGCTACAATGTATATTCCCATTAGATACAGGAGAGATTTAGGAGGACACACCCGGAAGGACCATACTGCTACAATGTATATTCCCATTAGATACAGGAGAGATTTAGGAGGGAAACACACCCTGAAGGAGGACCATACTGCTACAATGTATATTCCCATTAGATACAGGAGAGATTTAGGGAGGACACACACCCGGAAGAAGGACCATACTGCTACAATGTATATTCCCATTAGATACAGGAGAGATTTAGGAGGGACACACACCCGGAAGAAGGACCATACTGCTACAATGTATATTCCCATTAGATACAGGAGAGATTTAGGAGGACACACACCCTGAAGGACCATACTGCTACAATGTATATTCCCATTAGATACAGGAGAGATTTAGGAGGGACACACCCGGAAGGAGGACCATACTGCTACAATGTATATTCCCATTAGATACAGGAGAGATTTAGGAGGACACACACCCTGAAGAAGGACCATACTGCTACAATGTATATTTCCATTAGATACAGGAGAGATTTAGGAGGACACACACCCTGAAGAAGGACCATACTGCTACTATGTATATTTCCATTAGATACAGGAGAGATTTAAGAGGACACACACCCGGAAGAAGGACCATACTGCTACAATGTATATTCCCATTAGATACAGGAGAGATTTAGGAGGACACACCCGGAAGGACCATACTGCTACAATGTATATTCCCATTAGATACAGGAGAGATTTAGGAGGACACACACCCTGAAGAAGGACCATACTGCTACAATGTATATTCCCATTAGATACAGGAGAGATTTAGGAGGACACACACCCTGAAGGACCATACTGCTACAATGTATATTCCCATTAGATACAGGAGAGATTTAGGAGGGACACACACCCTGACCATACTGCTACAATGTATATTCCCATTAGATACAGGAGAGATTTAGGAGGGACACACACCCTGAAGAAGGACCATACTGCTACAATGTATATTCCCATTAGATACAGGAGAGATTTAGGAGGACACACACCCTGAAGGAGGACCATACTGCTACAATGTATATTCCCATTAGATACAGGAGAGATTTAGGAGGGACACACACCCGGAAGGACCATACTGCTACAATGTATATTCCCATTAGATACAGGAGAGATTTAGGAGGACACACACCCTGACCATACTGCTACAATGTATATTCCCATTAGATACAGGAGAGATTTAGGAGGACACACACCCTGAAGGAGGACCATACTGCTACAATGTATATTCCCATTAGATACAGGAGAGATTTAGGAGGGACACACACCCGGAAGAAGGACCATACTGCTACAATGTATATTCCCATTAGATACAGGAGAGATTTAGGAGGACACACACCCTGACCATACTGCTACAATGTATATTCCCATTAGATACAGGAGAGATTTAGGAGGACACACACCCGGAAGGACCATACTGCTACAATGTATATTCCCATTAGATACAGGAGAGATTTAGGAGGGACACACACCCGGAAGAAGGACCATACTGCTACAATGTATATTCCCATTAGATACAGGAGAGATTTAGGAGGGACACACACCCGGAAGAAGGACCATACTGCTACTATGTATATTCCCATTAGATACAGGAGAGATTTAGGAGGGACACACACCCGGAAGAAGGACCATACTGCTACAATGTATATTCCCATTAGATACAGGAGAGATTTAGGAGGACACACACCCTGACCATACTGCTACAATGTATATTCCCATTAGATACAGGAGAGATTTAGGAGGACACACACCCTGACCATACTGCTACAATGTATATTCCCATTAGATACAGGAGAGATTTAGGAGGACACACACCCGGAAGGACCATACTGCTACAATGTATATTCCCATTAGATACAGGAGAGATTTAGGAGGGACACACACCCGGAAGGAGGACCATACTGCTACAATGTATATTCCCATTAGATACAGGAGAGATTTAGGAGGACACACACCCTGAAGAAGGACCATACTGCTACAGTGTATATTCCCATTAGATACAGGAGAGATTTAGGAGGACACACACCCTGACCATACTGCTACAATGTATATTCCCATTAGATACAGGAGAGATTTAGGAGGACACACACCCGGAAGGACCATACTGCTACAATGTATATTCCCATTAGATACAGGAGAGATTTAGGAGGACACACACCCTGACCATACTGCTACAATGTATATTCCCATTAGATACAGGAGAGATTTAGGAGGACACACACCCGGAAGGAGGACCATACTGCTACAATGTATATTCCCATTAGATACAGGAGAGATTTAGGAGGGACACACACCCGGAAGGAGGACCATACTGCTACAATGTATATTCCCATTAGATACAGGAGAGATTTAGGAGGACACACACCCGGAAGGAGGACCATACTGCTACAATGTATATTCCCATTAGATACAGGAGAGATTTAGGAGAACACACACCCTGAAGAAGGACCATACTGCTACAATGTATATTCCCATTAGATACAGGAGAGATTTAGGAGGGACACACACCCGGAAGAAGGACCATACTGCTACAATGTATATTCCCATTAGATACAGGAGAGATTTAGGAGGACACACCCTGAAGAAGGACCATACTGCTACAATGTATATTCCCATTAGATACAGGAGAGATTTAGGAGGACACACACCCTGAAGGACCATACTGCTACAATGTATATTCCCATTAGATACAGGAGAGATTTAGGAGGACACACACCCTGAAGAAGGACCATACTGCTACAGTGTATATTCCCATTAGATACAGGAGAGATTTAGGAGGACACACACCCTGAAGGACCATACTGCTACAATGTATATTCCCATTAGATACAGGAGAGATTTAGGAGGGACACACACCCTGAAGAAGGACCATACTGCTACAAT
Source organism: Engystomops pustulosus (assembly GCF_040894005.1). Taxonomy (NCBI): domain Eukaryota; kingdom Metazoa; phylum Chordata; class Amphibia; order Anura; family Leptodactylidae; genus Engystomops; species Engystomops pustulosus. The sequence continues at coordinate 5,895,771 of NC_092420.1, forward strand.
GTATATTCCCATTAGATACAGGAGAGATTTAGGAGGACACACACCCTGAAGGACCATACTGCTACAATGTATATTCCCATTAGATACAGGAGAGATTTAGGAGGGACACACGACCGGAAGGAGGACCATACTGCTACAATGTATATTCCCATTAGATACAGGAGAGATTTAGGAGGGACACACACCCTGAAGAAGGACCATACTGCTACAATGTATATTCCCATTAGATACAGGAGAGATTTAGGAGGGACACACACCCTGAAGAAGGACCATACTGCTACAATGTATATTCCCATTAGATACAGGAGAGATATAGGAGGACACACACCCTGAAGGAGGACCATACTGCTACAATGTATATTCCCATTAGATACAGGAGAGATTTAGGAGGGACACACCCTGAAGAAGGACCATACTGCTACAATGTATATTCCCATTAGATACAGGAGAGATTTAGGAGGACACACACCCTGAAGGACCATACTGCTACAATGTATATTCCCATTAGATACAGGAGAGATTTAGGAGAACACACACCCTGAAGGACCATACTGCTACAATGTATATTCCCATTAGATACAGGAGAGATTTAGGAGGACACACACCCGGAAGGAGGACCATACTGCTACAATGTATATTCCCATTAGATACAGGAGAGATTTAGGAGGGAAACACACCCTGAAGGAGGACCATACTGCTACAATGTATATTCCCATTAGATACAGGAGAGATTTAGGGAGGACACACACCCGGAAGAAGGACCATACTGCTACAATGTATATTCCCATTAGATACAGGAGAGATTTAGGAGGGACACACACCCGGAAGAAGGACCATACTGCTACAATGTATATTCCCATTAGATACAGGAGAGATTTAGGAGGACACACACCCTGAAGGACCATACTGCTACAATGTATATTCCCATTAGATACAGGAGAGATTTAGGAGGGACACACCCGGAAGGAGGACCATACTGCTACAATGTATATTCCCATTAGATACAGGAGAGATTTAGGAGGACACACACCCTGAAGAAGGACCATACTGCTACAATGTATATTTCCATTAGATACAGGAGAGATTTAGGAGGACACACACCCTGAAGAAGGACCATACTGCTACTATGTATATTTCCATTAGATACAGGAGAGATTTAAGAGGACACACACCCGGAAGAAGGACCATACTGCTACAATGTATATTCCCATTAGATACAGGAGAGATTTAGGAGGACACACCCGGAAGGACCATACTGCTACAATGTATATTCCCATTAGATACAGGAGAGATTTAGGAGGACACACACCCTGAAGAAGGACCATACTGCTACAATGTATATTCCCATTAGATACAGGAGAGATTTAGGAGGACACACACCCTGAAGGACCATACTGCTACAATGTATATTCCCATTAGATACAGGAGAGATTTAGGAGGGACACACACCCTGACCATACTGCTACAATGTATATTCCCATTAGATACAGGAGAGATTTAGGAGGACACACACCCTGAAGAAGGACCATACTGCTACAATGTATATTCCCATTAGATACAGGAGAGATTTAAGAGGACACACACCCTGAAGAAGGACCATACTGCTACAATGTATATTCCCATTAGATACAGGAGAGATTTAGGAGGACACACACCCTGAAGGAGGACCATACTGCTACAATGTATATTCCCATTAGATACAGGAGAGATTTAGGAGGGACACACACCCGGAAGGACCATACTGCTACAATGTATATTCCCATTAGATACAGGAGAGATTTAGGAGGACACACACCCTGACCATACTGCTACAATGTATATTCCCATTAGATACAGGAGAGATTTAGGAGGACACACACCCTGAAGGAGGACCATACTGCTACAATGTATATTCCCATTAGATACAGGAGAGATTTAGGAGGGACACACACCCGGAAGAAGGACCATACTGCTACAATGTATATTCCCATTAGATACAGGAGAGATTTAGGAGGACACACACCCTGACCATACTGCTACAATGTATATTCCCATTAGATACAGGAGAGATTTAGGAGGACACACACCCGGAAGGACCATACTGCTACAATGTATATTCCCATTAGATACAGGAGAGATTTAGGAGGGACACACACCCGGAAGAAGGACCATACTGCTACAATGTATATTCCCATTAGATACAGGAGAGATTTAGGAGGGACACACACCCGGAAGAAGGACCATACTGCTACTATGTATATTCCCATTAGATACAGGAGAGATTTAGGAGGGACACACACCCGGAAGAAGGACCATACTGCTACAATGTATATTCCCATTAGATACAGGAGAGATTTAGGAGGACACACACCCTGACCATACTGCTACAATGTATATTCCCATTAGATACAGGAGAGATTTAGGAGGACACACACCCTGACCATACTGCTACAATGTATATTCCCATTAGATACAGGAGAGATTTAGGAGGACACACACCCGGAAGGACCATACTGCTACAATGTATATTCCCATTAGATACAGGAGAGATTTAGGAGGGACACACACCCGGAAGGAGGACCATACTGCTACAATGTATATTCCCATTAGATACAGGAGAGATTTAGGAGGACACACACCCGGAAGGAGGACCATACTGCTACAATGTATATTCCCATTAGATACAGGAGAGATTTAGGAGAACACACACCCTGAAGAAGGACCATACTGCTACAATGTATATTCCCATTAGATACAGGAGAGATTTAGGAGGGACACACACCCGGAAGAAGGACCATACTGCTACAATGTATATTCCCATTAGATACAGGAGAGATTTAGGAGGACACACCCTGAAGAAGGACCATACTGCTACAATGTATATTCCCATTAGATACAGGAGAGATTTAGGAGGACACACACCCGGAAGGAGGACCATACTGCTACAATGTATATTTCCATTAGATACAGGAGAGATTTAGGAGGACACACACCCTGAAGAAGGACCATACTGCTACAGTGTATATTCCCATTAGATACAGGAGAGATTTAGGAGGACACACACCCTGACCATACTGCTACAATGTATATTCCCATTAGATACAGGAGAGATTTAGGAGGACACACACCCGGAAGGACCATACTGCTACAATGTATATTCCCATTAGATACAGGAGAGATTTAGGAGGGACACACACCCGGAAGGAGGACCATACTGCTACAATGTATATTCCCATTAGATACAGGAGAGATTTAGGAGGACACACACCCGGAAGGAGGACCATACTGCTACAATGTATATTCCCATTAGATACAGGAGAGATTTAGGAGGACACACACCCTGAAGAAGGACCATACTGCTACAATGTATATTCCCATTAGATACAGGAGAGATTTAGGAGGGACACACACCCGGAAGGAGGACCATACTGCTACAATGTATATTCCCATTAGATACAGGAGAGATTTAGGAGGACACACACCCGGAAGGAGGACCATACTGCTACAATGTATATTCCCATTAGATACAGGAGAGATTTAGGAGAACACACACCCTGAAGAAGGACCATACTGCTACAATGTATATTCCCATTAGATACAGGAGAGATTTAGGAGGGACACACACCCGGAAGAAGGACCATACTGCTACAATGTATATTCCCATTAGATACAGGAGAGATTTAGGAGGACACACACCCTGACCATACTGCTACAATGTATATTCCCATTAGATACAGGAGAGATTTAGGAGGACACACACCCTGAAGGACCATACTGCTACAATGTATATTCCCATTAGATACAGGAGAGATTTAGGAGGGACACACACCCTGAAGGACCATACTGCTACAATGTATATTCCCATTAGATACAGGAGAGATTTAGGAGGACACACACCCGGAAGGACCATACTGCTACAATGTATATTCCCATTAGATACAGGAGAGATTTAGGAGGGACACACACCCGGAAGAAGGACCATACTGCTACAATGTATATTCCCATTAGATACAGGAGAGATTTAGGAGGACACACACCCTGAAGGACCATACTGCTACAATGTATATTCCCATTAGATACAGGAGAGATTTAGGAGGGACACACACCCTGAAGAAGGACCATACTGCTACAATGTATATTCCCATTAGATACAGGAGAGATTTAGGAGGACACACACCCTGAAGGACCATACTGCTACAATGTATATTCCCATTAGATACAGGAGAGATTTAGGAGGGACACACGACCGGAAGGAGGACCATACTGCTACAATGTATATTCCCATTAGTTACAGGAGAGATTTAGGAGGACACACACCCTGAAGAAGGACCATACTGCTACAATGTATATTCCCATTAGATACAGGAGAGATTTAGGAGGGACACACACCCTGAAGAAGGACCATACTGCTACAATGTATATTCCCATTAGATACAGGAGAGATTTAGGAGGGACACACACCCTGAAGAAGGACCATACTGCTACAATGTATATTCCCATTAGATACAGGAGAGATTTAGGAGGACACACACCCTGAAGGACCATACTGCTACAATGTATATTCCCATTAGATACAGGAGAGATTTAGGAGGACACACACCCGGAAGGAGGACCATACTGCTACAATGTATATTCCCATTAGATACAGGAGAGATTTAGGAGGGACACACACCCTGAAGGAGGACCATACTGCTACAATGTATATTCCCATTAGATACAGGAGAGATTTAGGAGGACACACACCCGGAAGGAGGACCATACTGCTACAATGTATATTCCCATTAGATACAGGAGAGATTTAGGAGGGACACACACCCTGAAGGACCATACTGCTACAATGTATATTCCCATTAGATACAGGAGAGATTTAGGAGGACACACACCCGGAAGGAGGACCATACTGCTACAATGTATATTCCCATTAGATACAGGAGAGATTTAGGAGGACACACACCCTGAAGGAGGACCATACTGCTACAATGTATATTCCCATTAGATACAGGAGAGATTTAGGAGGGACACACACCCGGAAGGAGGACCATACTGCTACAATGTATATTTCCATTAGATACAGGAGAGATTTAAGAGGACACACACCCGGAAGAAGGACCATACTGCTACAATGTATATTCCCATTAGATACAGGAGAGATTTAGGAGGACACACACCCTGACCATACTGCTACAATGTATATTCCCATTAGATACAGGAGAGATTTAGGAGGGACACACACCCGGAAGAAGGACCATACTGCTACAATGTATATTCCCATTAGATACAGGAGAGATTTAGGAGGGACACACACCCGGAAGAAGGACCATACTGCTACTATGTATATTCCCATTAGATACAGGAGAGATTTAGGAGGGACACACACCCGGAAGAAGGACCATACTGCTACAATGTATATTCCCATTAGATACAGGAGAGATTTAGGAGGACACACACCCTGACCATACTGCTACAATGTATATTCCCATTAGATACAGGAGAGATTTAGGAGGACACACACCCTGACCATACTGCTACAATGTATATTCCCATTAGATACAGGAGAGATTTAGGAGGACACACACCCGGAAGGACCATACTGCTACAATGTATATTCCCATTAGATACAGGAGAGATTTAGGAGGGACACACACCCGGAAGGAGGACCATACTGCTACAATGTATATTCCCATTAGATACAGGAGAGATTTAGGAGGACACACACCCGGAAGGACCATACTGCTACAATGTATATTCCCATTAGATACAGGAGAGATTTAGGGGACACACACCCTGAAGGACCATACTGCTACAATGTATATTCCCATTAGATACAGGAGAGATTTAGGAGAACACACACCCTGAAGAAGGACCATACTGCTACAATGTATATTCCCATTAGATACAGGAGAGATTTAGGAGGGACACACACCCGGAAGAAGGACCATACTGCTACAATGTATATTCCCATTAGATACAGGAGAGATTTAGGAGGACACACCCTGAAGAAGGACCATACTGCTACAATGTATATTCCCATTAGATACAGGAGAGATTTAGGAGGACACACACCCGGAAGGAGGACCATACTGCTACAATGTATATTCCCATTAGATACAGGAGAGATTTAGGAGGACACACACCCTGAAGAAGGACCATACTGCTACAGTGTATATTCCCATTAGATACAGGAGAGATTTAGGAGGACACACACCCTGACCATACTGCTACAATGTATATTCCCATTAGATACAGGAGAGATTTAGGAGGACACACACCCGGAAGGACCATACTGCTACAATGTATATTCCCATTAGATACAGGAGAGATTTAGGAGGACACACACCCTGACCATACTGCTACAATGTATATTCCCATTAGATACAGGAGAGATTTAGGAGGACACACACCCGGAAGGAGGACCATACTGCTACAATGTATATTCCCATTAGATACAGGAGAGATTTAGGAGGGACACACACCCGGAAGGAGGACCATACTGCTACAATGTATATTCCCATTAGATACAGGAGAGATTTAGGAGGACACACACCCGGAAGGAGGACCATACTGCTACAATGTATATTCCCATTAGATACAGGAGAGATTTAGGAGGACACACACCCTGAAGAAGGACCATACTGCTACAATGTATATTCCCATTAGATACAGGAGAGATTTAGGAGGGACACACACCCGGAAGGAGGACCATACTGCTACAATGTATATTCCCATTAGATACAGGAGAGATTTAGGAGGACACACACCCGGAAGGAGGACCATACTGCTACAATGTATATTCCCATTAGATACAGGAGAGATTTAGGAGAACACACACCCTGAAGAAGGACCATACTGCTACAATGTATATTCCCATTAGATACAGGAGAGATTTAGGAGGGACACACCCTGAAGAAGGACCATACTGCTACAATGTATATTCCCATTAGATACAGGAGAGATTTAGGAGGACACACACCCGGAAGGAGGACCATACTGCTACAATGTATATTCCCATTAGATACAGGAGAGATTTAGGAGGACACACACCCTGAAGAAGGACCATACTGCTACAGTGTATATTCCCATTAGATACAGGAGAGATTTAGGAGGGACACACACCCTGAAGGACCATACTGCTACAATGTATATTCCCATTAGATACAGGAGAGATTTAGGAGGACACACACCCGGAAGGACCATACTGCTACAATGTATATTCCCATTAGATACAGGAGAGATTTAGGAGGGACACACACCCGGAAGAAGGACCATACTGCTACAATGTATATTCCCATTAGATACAGGAGAGATTTAGGAGGACACACACCCTGAAGGACCATACTGCTACAATGTATATTCCCATTAGATACAGGAGAGATTTAGGAGGGACACACACCCTGAAGAAGGACCATACTGCTACAATGTATATTCCCATTAGATACAGGAGAGATTTAGGAGGACACACACCCTGAAGGACCATACTGCTACAATGTATATTCCCATTAGATACAGGAGAGATTTAGGAGGGACACACCCTGAAGAAGGACCATACTGCTACAATGTATATTCCCATTAGATACAGGAGAGATTTAGGAGGGACACACGACCGGAAGGAGGACCATACTGCTACAATGTATATTCCCATTAGATACAGGAGAGATTTAGGAGGGACACACACCCTGAAGAAGGACCATACTGCTACAATGTATATTCCCATTAGATACAGGAGAGATTTAGGAGGGACACACACCCTGAAGAAGGACCATACTGCTACAATGTATATTCCCATTAGATACAGGAGAGATATAGGAGGACACACACCCTGAAGGAGGACCATACTGCTACAATGTATATTCCCATTAGATACAGGAGAGATTTAGGAGGGACACACCCTGAAGAAGGACCATACTGCTACAATGTATATTCCCATTAGATACAGGAGAGATTTAGGAGGACACACACCCTGAAGGACCATACTGCTACAATGTATATTCCCATTAGATACAGGAGAGATTTAGGAGAACACACACCCTGAAGGACCATACTGCTACAATGTATATTCCCATTAGATACAGGAGAGATTTAGGAGGACACACACCCGGAAGGAGGACCATACTGCTACAATGTATATTCCCATTAGATACAGGAGAGATTTAGGAGGGAAACACACCCTGAAGGAGGACCATACTGCTACAATGTATATTCCCATTAGATACAGGAGAGATTTAGGGAGGACACACACCCGGAAGAAGGACCATACTGCTACAATGTATATTCCCATTAGATACAGGAGAGATTTAGGAGGACACACACCCTGAAGGACCATACTGCTACAATGTATATTCCCATTAGATACAGGAGAGATTTAGGAGGGACACACCCGGAAGGAGGACCATACTGCTACAATGTATATTCCCATTAGATACAGGAGAGATTTAGGAGGACACACACCCTGAAGAAGGACCATACTGCTACAATGTATATTTCCATTAGATACAGGAGAGATTTAGGAGGACACACACCCTGAAGAAGGACCATACTGCTACTATGTATATTTCCATTAGATACAGGAGAGATTTAAGAGGACACACACCCGGAAGAAGGACCATACTGCTACAATGTATATTCCCATTAGATACAGGAGAGATTTAGGAGGACACACACCCTGAAGGAGGACCATACTGCTACAATGTATATTCCCATTAGATACAGGAGAGATTTAGGAGGGACACACACCCGGAAGGACCATACTGCTACAATGTATATTCCCATTAGATACAGGAGAGATTTAGGAGGACACACACCCTGACCATACTGCTACAATGTATATTCCCATTAGATACAGGAGAGATTTAGGAGGACACACACCCTGAAGGAGGACCATACTGCTACAATGTATATTCCCATTAGATACAGGAGAGATTTAGGAGGGACACACACCCGGAAGAAGGACCATACTGCTACAATGTATATTCCCATTAGATACAGGAGAGATTTAGGAGGACACACACCCTGACCATACTGCTACAATGTATATTCCCATTAGATACAGGAGAGATTTAGGAGGACACACACCCGGAAGGACCATACTGCTACAATGTATATTCCCATTAGATACAGGAGAGATTTAGGAGGGACACACACCCGGAAGAAGGACCATACTGCTACAATGTATATTCCCATTAGATACAGGAGAGATTTAGGAGGGACACACACCCGGAAGAAGGACCATACTGCTACTATGTATATTCCCATTAGATACAGGAGAGATTTAGGAGGGACACACACCCGGAAGAAGGACCATACTGCTACAATGTATATTCCCATTAGATACAGGAGAGATTTAGGAGGACACACACCCTGACCATACTGCTACAATGTATATTCCCATTAGATACAGGAGAGATTTAGGAGGACACACACCCTGACCATACTGCTACAATGTATATTCCCATTAGATACAGGAGAGATTTAGGAGGACACACACCCGGAAGGACCATACTGCTACAATGTATATTCCCATTAGATACAGGAGAGATTTAGGAGGGACACACACCCGGAAGGAGGACCATACTGCTACAATGTATATTCCCATTAGATACAGGAGAGATTTAGGAGGACACACACCCGGAAGGAGGACCATACTGCTACAATGTATATTCCCATTAGATACAGGAGAGATTTAGGAGAACACACACCCTGAAGAAGGACCATACTGCTACAATGTATATTCCCATTAGATACAGGAGAGATTTAGGAGGGACACACACCCGGAAGAAGGACCATACTGCTACAATGTATATTCCCATTAGATACAGGAGAGATTTAGGAGGACACACCCTGAAGAAGGACCATACTGCTACAATGTATATTCCCATTAGATACAGGAGAGATTTAGGAGGACACACACCCGGAAGGAGGACCATACTGCTACAATGTATATTCCCATTAGATACAGGAGAGATTTAGGAGGACACACACCCTGAAGAAGGACCATACTGCTACAATGTATATTCCCATTAGATACAGGAGAGATTTAGGAGGACACACACCCTGACCATACTGCTACAATGTATATTCCCATTAGATACAGGAGAGATTTAGGAGGACACACACCCGGAAGGAGGACCATACTGCTACAATGTATATTCCCATTAGATACAGGAGAGATTTAGGAGGACACACACCCTGAAGAAGGACCATACTGCTACAATGTATATTCCCATTAGATACAGGAGAGATTTAGGAGGGACACACACCCGGAAGGAGGACCATACTGCTACAATGTATATTCCCATTAGATACAGGAGAGATTTAGGAGGACACACACCCGGAAGGAGGACCATACTGCTACAATGTATATTCCCATTAGATACAGGAGAGATTTAGGAGAACACACACCCTGAAGAAGGACCATACTGCTACAATGTATATTCCCATTAGATACAGGAGAGATTTAGGAGGGACACACACCCGGAAGAAGGACCATACTGCTACAATGTATATTCCCATTAGATACAGGAGAGATTTAGGAGGACACACCCTGAAGAAGGACCATACTGCTACAATGTATATTCCCATTAGATACAGGAGAGATTTAGGAGGACACACACCCGGAAGGAGGACCATACTGCTACAATGTATATTCCCATTAGATACAGGAGAGATTTAGGAGGACACACACCCTGAAGAAGGACCATACTGCTACAGTGTATATTCCCATTAGATACAGGAGAGATTTAGGAGGGACACACACCCTGAAGGACCATACTGCTACAATGTATATTCCCATTAGATACAGGAGAGATTTAGGAGGACACACACCCGGAAGGACCATACTGCTACAATGTATATTCCCATTAGATACAGGAGAGATTTAGGAGGGACACACACCCGGAAGAAGGACCATACTGCTACAATGTATATTCCCATTAGATACAGGAGAGATTTAGGAGGACACACACCCTGAAGGACCATACTGCTACAATGTATATTCCCATTAGATACAGGAGAGATTTAGGAGGGACACACACCCTGAAGAAGGACCATACTGCTACAATGTATATTCCCATTAGATACAGGAGAGATTTAGGAGGACACACACCCTGAAGGACCATACTGCTACAATGTATATTCCCATTAGATACAGGAGAGATTTAGGAGGGACACACGACCGGAAGGAGGACCATACTGCTACAATGTATATTCCCATTAGTTACAGGAGAGATTTAGGAGGACACACACCCTGAAGAAGGACCATACTGCTACAATGTATATTCCCATTAGATACAGGAGAGATTTAGGAGGGACACACACCCTGAAGAAGGACCATACTGCTACAATGTATATTCCCATTAGATACAGGAGAGATTTAGGAGGACACACACCCTGAAGGACCATACTGCTACAATGTATATTCCCATTAGATACAGGAGAGATTTAGGAGGACACACACCCGGAAGGAGGACCATACTGCTACAATGTATATTCCCATTAGATACAGGAGAGATTTAGGAGGGACACACACCCTGAAGGAGGACCATACTGCTACAATGTATATTCCCATTAGATACAGGAGAGATTTAGGAGGGACATACACCCGGAAGGACCATACTGCTACAATGTATATTCCCATTAGATACAGGAGAGATTTAGGAGGGACACACACCCTGAAGGACCATACTGCTACAATGTATATTCCCATTAGATACAGGAGAGATTTAGGAGGACACACACCCGGAAGGAGGACCATACTGCTACAATGTATATTCCCATTAGATACAGGAGAGATTTAGGAGGACACACACCCTGAAGGAGGACCATACTGCTACAATGTATATTTCCATTAGATACAGGAGAGATTTAGGGGGGACACACACCCTGAAGGAGGACCATACTGCTACAATGTATATTCCCATTAGATACAGGAGAGATTTAGGAGGACACACACCCTGAAGGACCATACTGCTACAATGTATATTCTCATTAGATACAGGAGAGATTTAGGAGGACACACACCCGGAAGAAGGACCATACTGCTACAATGTATATTCCCATTAGATACAGGAGAGATTTAGGAGGACACACACCCTGAAGAAGGACCATACTGCTACAATGTATATTCCCATTAGATACAGGAGAGATTTAGGAGGACACACACCCGGAAGGAGGACCATACTGCTACAATGTATATTCCCATTAGATACAGGAGAGATTTAGGAGGACACACACCCGGAAGGAGGACCATACTGCTACAATGTATATTCCCATTAGATACAGGAGAGATTTAGGAGGACACACACCCGGAAGGACCATACTGCTACAATGTATATTCCCATTAGATACAGGAGAGATTTAGGAGGACACACACACGGAAGGACCATACTGCTACAATGTATATTCCCATTAGATACAGGAGAGATTTAGGAGGGACACACACCCGGAAGGAGGACCATACTGCTACAATGTATATTCCCATTAGATACAGGAGAGATGTAGGAGGACACACACCCTGAAGAAGGACCATACTGCTACAATGTATATTCCCATTAGATACAGGAGAGATTTAGGAGGACACACACCCTGAAGGACCATACTGCTACAATGTATATTCCCATTAGATACAGGAGAGATTTAGGAGGACACACACCCGGAAGGAGGACCATACTGCTACAATGTATATTTCCATTAGATACAGGAGAGATTTAGGAGGACACACACCCTGAAGGACCATACTGCTACAATGTATATTCCCATTAGATACAGGAGAGATTTAGGAGGACACACACCCGGAAGGAGGACCATACTGCTACAATGTATATTCCCATTAGATACAGGAGAGATTTAGGAGGACACACACCCGGAAGGAGGACCATACTGCTACAATGTATATTCCCATTAGATACAGGAGAGATTTAGGAGGACACACACCCGGAAGGACCATACTGCTACAATGTATATTTCCATTAGATACAGGAGAGATTTAGGAGGACACACCCGGAAGGAGGACCATACTGCTACAATGAATATTCCCATTAGATACAGGAGAGATTTAGGAGGGACACACACCCTGAAGGACCATACTGCTACAATGTATATTCCCATTAGATACAGGAGAGATTTAGGAGGGACACACACCCTGAAGAAGGACCATACTGCTACTATGTATATTCCCATTAGATACAGGAGAGATTTAGGAGGACACACACCCTGAAGAAGGACCATACTGCTACAATGTATATTCCCATTAGATACAGGAGAGATTTAGGAGGGACACACACCCTGAAGAAGGACCATACTGCTACAGTGTATATTCCCATTAGATACAGGAGAGATTTAGGAGGGACACACACCCTGAAGAAGGACCATACTGCTACAATGTATATTCCCATTAGATACAGGAGAGATTTAGGAGGATACACACCCTGAAGAAGGACCATACTGCTACAATGTATATTCCCATTAGATACAGGAGAGATTTAGGAGGGACACACACCCGGAAGGAGGACCATACTGCTACAATGAATATTCCCATTAGATACAGGAGAGATTTAGGAGGGACACACACACTGAAGGAGGACCATACTGCTACAATGTATATTCCCATTAGATACAGGAGAGATTTAGGAGGGACACACACCCTGAAGAAGGACCATACTGCTACAATGTATATTCCCATTAGATACAGGAGAGATTTAGGGGACATACACCCGGGAGGAGGACCATACTGCTACAATGAATATTCCCATTAGATACAGGAGAGATTTAGGAGGACACACACCCTGAAGGATCATACTGCTACAATGTATATTCCCATTAGATACAGGAGAGATTTAGGGGACACACACCCGGGAGGAGGACCATACTGCTACAATGTATATTCCCATTAGATACAGGAGAGATTTAGGAGGGACACACACACTGAAGGAGGACCATACTGCTACAATGTATATTCCCATTAGATACAGGAGAGATTTAGGAGGACACACACCCTGAAGGACCATACTGCTACAATGTATATTCCCATTAGATACAGGAGAGATTTAGGAGGACACACACCCTGAAGGACCATACTGCTACAATGTATATTCCCATTAGATACAGGAGAGATTTAGGGGACACACACCCGGAAGGAGGACCATACTGCTACAATGTATATTCCCATTAGATACAGGAGAGATTTAGGAGGACACACACCCTGAAGGACCATACTGCTACAATGTATATTCCCATTAGATACAGGAGAGATTTAGGAGGGACACACACCCGGGAGGAGGACCATACTGCTACAATGTATATTCCCATTAGATACAGGAGAGATTTAGGGGACACACACCCTGAAGGACCATACTGCTACAATGTATATTCCCATTAGATACAGGAGAGATTTAGGAGGGACACACACCCTGAAGGAGGACCATACTGCTACAATGTACATTCCCATTAGATACAGGAGAGATTTAGGAGGACACACACCCTGAAGGAGGACCGTACTGCTACAATGTATATTTCCATTAGATACAGCAGAGATTTAGGGGACACACACCCTGAAGAAGGACCATACTGCTACAATGTATATTCCCATTAGATACAGGAGAGATTTAGGAGGGACACACACCCGGAAGGACCATACTGCTACAATGTATATTCCCATTAGATACAGGAGAGATTTAGGAGGGACACACACCCTGAAGGAGGACCATACTGCTACAATGTATATTCCCATTAGATACAGGAGAGATTTAGGAGGACACACACCCGGAAGGACCATACTGCTACAATGTATATTTCCATTAGATACAGGAGAGATTTAGGAGGACACACACCCTGAAGGAGGACCATACTGCTACAATGTATATTCCCATTAGATACAGGAGAGATTTAGGAGGGACACACACCCTGACCATACTGCTACAATGTATATTCCCATTAGATACAGGAGAGATTTAGGAGGACACACACCCTGAAGGAGGACCATACTGCTACAATGTATATTCCCATTAGATACAGGAGAGATTTAGGAGGACACACACCCTGAAGAAGGACCATACTGCTACAATGTATATTCCCATTAGATACAGGAGAGATTTAGGAGGACACACACCCGGAAGGACCATACTGCTACAATGTATAGTCCCATTAGATACAGGAGAGATTTAGGAGGACACACACCCTGAAGAAGGACCATACTGCTACAATGTATATTCCCATTAGATACAGGAGAGATTTAGGAGGACACACACCCGGAAGGAGGACCATACTGCTACAATGAATATTCCCATTAGATACAGGAGAGATTTAGGAGGGACACACACACTGAAGGAGGACCATACTGCTACAATGTATATTCCCATTAGATACAGGAGAGATTTAGGAGGGACACACACCCTGAAGAAGGACCATACTGCTACAATGTATATTCCCATTAGATACAGGAGAGATTTAGGGGACACACACCCGGGAGGACCATACTGCTACAATGTATATTTCCATTAGATACAGGAGAGATTTAGGAGGACACACACCCAGAAGAAGGACCATACTGCTACAATGTATATTCCCATTAGATAC
Source organism: Engystomops pustulosus (assembly GCF_040894005.1). NCBI lineage: Eukaryota > Metazoa > Chordata > Amphibia > Anura > Leptodactylidae > Engystomops > Engystomops pustulosus. The sequence goes on from NC_092420.1 coordinate 5,911,314, forward strand.
AGGAGAGATTTAGGAGGGACACACACACTGAAGGAGGACCATACTGCTACAATGTATATTCCCATTAGATACAGGAGAGATTTAGGAGGACACACACCCTGACCATACTGCTACAATGTATATTCCCATTAGATACAGGAGAGATTTAGGAGGACACACACCCTGAAGGACCATACTGCTACAATGTATATTCCCATTAGATACAGGAGAGATTTAGGAGGACACACACCCTGAAGGACCATACTGCTACAATGTATATTCCCATTAGATACAGGAGAGATTTAGGGGACACACACCCGGAAGGAGGACCATACTGCTACAATGTATATTCCCATTAGATACAGGAGAGATTTAGGAGGACACACACCCTGAAGGACCATACTGCTACAATGTATATTCCCATTAGATACAGGAGAGATTTAGGAGGGACACACACCCTGACCATACTGCTACAATGTATATTCCCATTAGATACAGGAGAGATTTAGGAGGACACACACCCTGAAGAAGGACCATACTGCTACAATGTATATTCCCATTAGATACAGGAGAGATTTAGGAGGACACACACCCTGAAGGACCATACTGCTACAATGTATATTCCCATTAGATGCAGGAGAGATTTAGGAGGACACACACCCTGAAGAAGGACCATACAGCTACAATGTATATTTCCATTAGATACAGGAGAGATTTAGGAGGACACACACCCTGAAGGAGGACCATACTGCTACAATGTATATTCCCATTAGATACAGGAGAGATTTAGGAGGACACACACCCTGAAGGAGGACCATACTGCTACAATGTATATTCCCATTAGATACAGGAGAGATTTAGGAGGACACACACCCTGAAGGAGGACCGTACTGCTACAATGTATATTTCCATTAGATACAGCAGAGATTTAGGGGACACACACCCTGAAGAAGGACCATACTGCTACAATGTATATTCCCATTAGATACAGGAGAGATTTAGGAGGGACACACACCCTGACCATACTGCTACAATGTATATTCCCATTAGATACAGGAGAGATTTAGGAGGGACACACACCCGGAAGGACCATACTGCTACAATGTATATTCCCATTAGATACAGGAGAGATTTAGGAGGGACACACACCCGGAAGGACCATACTGCTACAATGTATATTTCCATTAGATACAGGAGAGATTTAGGCGGACACACACCCTGAAGGACCATACTGCTACAATGTATATTTCCATTAGATACAGGAGAGATTTAGGAGGGACATACACCCCGAAGGACCATACTGCTACAATGTATATTCCCATTAGATACAGGAGAGATTTAGGAGGGACACACACCCTGAAGGAGGACCATACTGCTACAATGTATATTCCCATTAGATACAGGAGAGATTTAGGAGGACACACACCCTGAAGGACCATACTGCTACAATGTATATTCCCATTAGATACAGGAGAGATTTAGGAGGACACACACCCTGAAGGACCATACTGCTACAATGTATATTCCCATTAGATACAGGAGAGATTTAGGAGGACACACACCCTGAAGAAGGACCATACTGCTACAATGTATATTCCCATTAGATACAGGAGAGATTTAGGAGGACACACACCCGGAAGGACCATACTGCTACAATGTATATTTCCATTAGATACAGGAGAGATTTAGGAGGACACACACCCTGAAGGAGGACCATACTGCTACAATGTATATTCCCATTAGATACAGGAGAGATTTAAGAGGACACACACCCTGAAGAAGGACCATACTGCTACAATGTATAGTCCCATTAGATACAGGAGAGATTTAGGAGGGACACACACACTGAAGGAGGACCATACTGCTACAATGTATATTCCCATTAGATACAGGAGAGATTTAGGAGGGACACACACCCGGAAGGACCATACTGCTACAATGTATATTCCCATTAGATACAGGAGAGATTTAGGAGGGACACACACCCGGAAGGACCATACTGCTACAATGTATATTCCCATTAGATACAGGAGAGATTTAGGAGGACACACACCCGGAAGGACCATACTGCTACAATGTATATTCCCATTAGATACAGGAGAGATTTAGGAGGGACACACACCCGGAAGGACCATACTGCTACAATGTATATTCCCATTAGATACAGGAGAGATTTAGGAGGGACACACACCCTGACCATACTGCTACTATGTATATTCCCATTAGATACAGGAGAGATTTAGGAGGACACACACCCTGAAGGACCATACTGCTACAATGTATATTCCCATTAGATACAGGAGAGATTTAGGAGGACACACACCCGGAAGGACCATACTGCTACAATGTATATTCCCATTAGATACAGGAGAGATTTAGGAGGACACACACCCGGAAGGACCATACTGCTACTATGTATATTCCCATTAGATACAGGAGAGATTTAGGAGGGACACACACCCGGAAGGACCATACTGCTACAATGTATATTCCCATTAGATACAGGAGAGATTTAGGAGGGACACACACCCGGAAGGACCATACTGCTACTATGTATATTCCCATTAGATACAGGAGAGATTTAGGAGGACACACACCCTGAAGAAGGACCATACTGCTACAATGTATATTCCCATTAGATACAGGAGAGATTTAGGAGGGACACACACCCGGAAGGACCATACTGCTACAATGTATATTCCCATTAGATACAGGAGAGATTTAGGAGGACACACACCCTGAAGGAGGACCATACTGCTACAATGTATATTCCCATTAGATACAGGAGAGATTTAGGAGGACACACACCCGGAAGGAGGACCATACTGCTACAATGTATATTCCCATTAGATACAGGAGAGATTTAGGAGGGACACACACCCGGAAGGAGGACCATACTGCTACTATGTATATTCCCATTAGATACAGGAGAGATTTAGGAGGGACACACACCCGGAAGGACCATACTGCTACAATGTATATTCCCATTAGATACAGGAGAGATTTAGGAGGGACACACCCGGAAGGAGGACCATACTGCTACAATGTATATTCCCATTAGATACAGGAGAGATTTAGGAGGACACACACCCTGAAGAAGGACCATACTGCTACAATGTATATTTCCATTAGATACAGGAGAGATTTAGGAGGGACACACCCTGAAGGAGGACCATACTGCTACAATGTATATTTCCATTAGATACAGGAGAGATTTAGGAGGACACACACCCTGAAGGAGGACCATACTGCTACAATGTATATTCCCATTAGATACAGGAGAGATTTAGGAGGACACACACCCGGAAGGAGGACCATACTGCTACAATGTATATTCCCATTAGATACAGGAGAGATTTAGGGGACACACACCCTGAAGAAGGACCATACTGCTACAATGTATATTCCCATTAGATACAGGAGAGATTTAGGAGGACACACACCCTGAAGGAGGACCATACTGCTACAATGTATATTCCCATTAGATACAGGAGAGATTTAGGAGGGACACACACCCGGAAGGACCATACTGCTACAATGTATATTCCCATTAGATACAGGAGAGATTTAGGAGGACACACACCCTGACAATACTGCTACAATGTATATTCCCATTAGATACAGGAGAGATTTAGGAGGACACACACCCTGAAGGAGGACCATACTGCTACAATGTATATTCCCATTAGATACAGGAGAGATTTAGGAGGACACACCCTGAAGGACCATACTGCTACAATGTATATTCCCATTAGATACAGGAGAGATTTAGGAGGACACACACCCGGAAGGAGGACCATACTGCTACAATGTATATTCCCATTAGATACAGGAGAGATTTAGGAGGACACACACCCGGAAGGAGGACCATACTGCTACAATGTATATTCCCATTAGATACAGGAGAGATTTAGGAGGACACACACCCTGACCATACTGCTACAATGTATATTCCCATTAGATACAGGAGAGATTTAGGAGGGACACACACCCTGAAGGAGGACCATACTGCTACAATGTATATTCCCATTAGATACAGGAGAGATTTAGGAGGACACACACCCTGAAGGACCATACTGCTACAATGTATATTCCCATTAGATACAGGAGAGATTTAGGAGGGACACACACCCTGAAGAAGGACCATACTGCTACAATGTATATTCCCATTAGATACAGGAGAGATTTAGGAGGGACACACACCCGGAAGGACCATACTGCTACAATGTATATTCCCATTAGATACAGGAGAGATTTAGGGGACACACCCTGAAGGACCATACTGCTATAATGTATATTCCCATTAGATACAGGAGAGATTTAGGAGGGACACACACACTGAAGGAGGACCATACTGCTACAATGTATATTTCCATTAGATACAGGAGAGATTTAGGAAGACACACACCCTGAAGGAGGACCATACTGCTACAATGTATATTCCCATTAGATACAGGAGAGATTTAGGAGGACACACACCCTGAAGAGGACCATACTGCTACAATGTATATTCCCATTAGATACAGGAGAGATTTAGGAGGGACACACACCCTGAAGGACCATACTGCTACAATGTATATTCCCATTAGATACAGGAGAGATTTAGGAGGACACACACCCGGAAGGACCATACTGCTACAATGTATATTCCCATTAGATACAGGAGAGATTTAGGAGGACACACACCCGGAAGGACAATACTGCTACAATGTATATTCCCATTAGATACAGGAGAGATTTAGGAGGGACACACACCTGGAAGAAGGACAATACTGCTACAATGTATATTCCCATTAGATACAGGAGAGATTTAGGAGGACACACACCCGGAAGGACCATACTGCTACTATGTATATTCCCATTAGATACAGGAGAGATTTAGGAGGGACACACACCCTGAAGAAGGACCATACTGCTACTATGTATATTCCCATTAGATACAGGAGAGATTTAGGAGGACACACACCCTGAAGAAGGACCATACTGCTACAATGTATATTCCCATTAGATACAGGAGAGATTTAGGGGACACACACCCGGGAGGAGGACCATACTGCTACAATGTATATTCCCATTAGATACAGGAGAGATTTAGGAGGGACACACACACTGAAGGAGGACCATACTGCTACAATGTATATTCCCATTAGATACAGGAGAGATTTAGGAGGACACACACCCTGAAGGACCATACTGCTACAATGTATATTCCCATTAGATACAGGAGAGATTTAGGGGACACACACCCGGAAGGAGGACCATACTGCTACAATGTATATTCCCATTAGATACAGGAGAGATTTAGGAGGACACACACCCTGAAGGACCATACTGCTACAATGTATATTCCCATTAGATACAGGAGAGATTTAGGAGGGACACACACCCTGACCATACTGCTACAATGTATATTCCCATTAGATACAGGAGAGATTTAGGGGACACACACCCTGAAGGACCATACTGCTACAATGTATATTCCCATTAGATACAGGAGAGATTTAGGGGACACACACCCTGAAGGACCATACTGCTACAATGTATATTCCCATTAGATACAGGAGAGATTTAGGGGACACACACCCTGACCATACTGCTACAATGTATAGTCCCATTAGATACAGGAGAGATTTAGGAGGACACACACCCTGAAGGAGGACCATACTGCTACAATGTATATTCCCATTAGATACAGGAGAGATTTAGGACACACACCCTGAAGAAGGACCATACTGCTACAGTGTATATTCCCATTAGATACAGGAGAGATTTAGGAGGACAAACACCCTGAAGGAGGACCATACTGCTACAATGTATATTCCCATTAGATACAGGAGAGATTTAGGAGGACACACACCCTGAAGAAGGACCATACTGCTACAATGTATATTCCCATTAGATACAGGAGAGATTTAGGAGGACACACACCCTGAAGGACCATACTGCTACAATGTATATTCCCATTAGATACAGGAGAGATTTAGGAAGACACACACCCGGAAGGAGGACCATACTGCTACAATGTATATTCCCATTAGATACAGGAGAGATTTAGGGGACACACACCCTGAAGAAGGACCATACTGCTACAATGTATATTCCCATTAGATACAGGAGAGATTTAGGAGGACACACACCCTGAAGGAGGACCATACTGCTACAATGTATATTCCCATTAGATACAGGAGAGATTTAGGAGGGACACACCCTGAAGGAGGACCATACTGCTACAATGTATATTCCCATTAGATACAGGAGAGATTTAGGAGGACACACACCCTGAAGGAGGACCGTACTGCTACAATGTATATTTCCATTAGATACAGCAGAGATTTAGGGGACACACACCCTGAAGAAGGACCATACTGCTACAATGTATATTCCCATTAGATACAGGAGAGATTTAGGAGGGACACACACCCGGAAGGACCATACTGCTACAATGTATATTCCCATTAGATACAGGAGAGATTTAGGAGGACACACACCCTGAAGGACCATACTGCTACAATGTATATTCCCATTAGATACAGGAGAGATTTAGGAGGGGGACACACCCGGAAGGAGGACCATACTGCTACAATGTATATTCCCATTAGATACAGGAGAGATTTAGGAGGACACACACCCTGACCATACTGCTACAATGTATATTCCCATTAGATACAGGAGAGATTTAGGAGGACACACACCCTGACCATACTGCTACAATGTATATTCCCATTAGATACAGGAGAGATTTAGGAGGGACACACACCCGGAAGGACCATACTGCTACAATGTATATTCCCATTAGATACAGGAGAGATTTAGGAGGGACACACACCCTGAAGAAGGACCATACTGCTACAATGTATATTCCCATTAGATACAGGAGAGATTTAGGGGACACACACCCGGAAGGACCATACTGCTACAATGTATATTTCCATTAGATACAGGAGAGATTTAGGAGGACACACACCCTGAAGGAGGACCATACTGCTACAATGTATATTCCCATTAGATACAGGAGAGATTTAGGAGGGACACACACACTGAAGGACCATACTGCTACAATGTATATTCCCATTAGATACAGGAGAGATTTAGGAGGGACACACACCCGGAAGGACCATACTGCTACAATGTATATTCCCATTAGATACAGGAGAGATTTAGGAGGGACACACACCCGGAAGGACCATACTGCTACAATGTATATTCCCATTAGATACAGGAGAGATTTAGGAGGACACACACCCGGAAGGACCATACTGCTACAATGTATATTCCCATTAGATACAGGAGAGATTTAGGAGGACACACACCCGGAAGGAGGACCATACTGCTACAATGTATATTCCTATTAGATACAGGAGAGATTTAGGAGGACACACACCCGGAAGGAGGACCATACTGCTACTATGTATATTCCCATTAGATACAGGAGAGATTTAGGAGGACACACACCCGGAAGGAGGACCATACTGCTACAATGTATATTCCCATTAGATACAGGAGAGATTTAGGAGGACACACACCCTGACCATACTGCTACAATGTATATTCCCATTAGATACAGGAGAGATTTAGGAGGGACACACACCCTGAAGGAGGACCATACTGCTACAATGTATATTCCCATTAGATACAGGAGAGATTTAGGAGGACACACACCCTGAAGGACCATACTGCTACAATGTATATTCCCATTAGATACAGGAGAGATTTAGGAGGGACACACACCCTGAAGAAGGACCATACTGCTACAATGTATATTCCCATTAGATACAGGAGAGATTTAGGAGGACACACACCCTGACCATACTGCTACAATGTATATTCCCATTAGATACAGGAGAGATTTAGGAGGACACACACCCTGAAGAAGGACCATACTGCTACAATGTATATTCCCATTAGATACAGGAGAGATTTAGGAGGACACACACCCTGAAGAAGGACCATACTGCTACTATGTATATTCCCATTAGATACAGGAGAGATTTAGGGGACACACACCCTGAAGAAGGACCATACTGCTACAATGTATATTTCCATTAGATACAGGAGAGATTTAGGAGGACACACACCCTGACCATACTGCTACAATGTATATTCCCATTAGATACAGGAGAGATTTAGGAGGACACACACCCTGAAGAAGGACCATACTGCTACAATGTATATTCCCATTAGATACAGGAGAGATTTAGGAGGGACACACACCCTGAAGGAGGACCATACCGCTACAATGTATATTCCCATTAGATACAGGAGAGATTTAGGAGGGACACACACCCTGAAGGACCATACTGCTACAATGTATATTCCCATTAGATACAGGAGAGATTTAGGAGGACACACACCCTGAAGGAGGACCATACTGCTACAATGTATATTCCCATTAGATACAGGAGAGATTTAGGAGGACACACACCCGGAAGGAGGACCATACTGCTACAATGTATATTTCCATTAGATACAGGAGAGATTTAGGAGGACACACACCCTGAAGAAGGACCATACTGCTACAATGTATATTCCCATTAGATACAGGAGAGATTTAGGAGGACACACACCCTGAAGGACCATACTGCTACAATGTATATTCCCATTAGATACAGGAGAGATTTAGGAGGACACACACCCTGAAGGAGGACCATACTGCTACAATGTATATTCCCATTAGATACAGGAGAGATTTAGGAGGACACACACCCGGAAGGAGGACCATACTGCTACAATGTATATTTCCATTAGATACAGGAGAGATTTAGGAGAACACACACCCTGAAGGACCATACTGCTACAATGTATATTCCCATTAGATACAGGAGAGATTTAGGAGGACACACACCCTGAAGGACCATACTGCTACAATGTATATTCCCATTAGATACAGGAGAGATTTAGGAGGACACACACACGGAAGGACCATACTGCTACAATGTATATTCCCATTAGATACAGGAGAGATTTAGGAGGACACACACCCTGAAGAAGGACCATACTGCTACAATGTATATTCCCATTAGATACAGGAGAGATTTAGGAGGGACACACACCCGGAAGGACCATACTGCTACAATGTATATTCCCATTAGATACAGGAGAGATTTAGGAGGACACACACCCTGAAGAAGGACCATACTGCTACAATGTATATTCCCATTAGATACAGGAGAGATTTAGGAGGGACACACACCCTGAAGAAGGACCATACTGCTACAATGTATATTCCCATTAGATACAGGAGAGATTTAGGAGGACACACACCCTGAAGGACCATACTGCTACAATGTAGATTCCCATTAGATACAGGAGAGATTTAGGAGGACACACACCCTGAAGAAGGACCATACTGCTACTATGTATATTCCCATTAGATACAGGAGAGATTTAGGAGGGACACACACCCTGAAGGAGGACCATACTGCTACAATGTATATTCCCATTAGATACAGGAGAGATTTAGGAGGGACACACACCCTGAAGGAGGACCATACTGCTACAATGTATATTCCCATTAGATACAGGAGAGATTTAGGAGGACACACACCCTGAAGGAGGACCATACTGCTACAATGTATATTCCCATTAGATACAGGAGAGATTTAGGAGGGACACACACCCTGAAGAAGGACCATACTGCTACAATGTATATTCCCATTAGATACAGGAGAGATTTAGGGGACACACACCCTGAAGAAGGACCATACTGCTACAATGTATATTCCCATTAGATACAGGAGAGATTTAGGAGGGACACACACCCGGAAGGACCATACTGCTACAATGTATATTTCCATTAGATACAGGAGAGATTTAGGAGGACACACACCCGGAAGGACCATACTGCTACAATGTATATTTCCATTAGATACAGGAGAGATTTAGGAGGACACACACCCGGAAGGACCATACTGCTACAATGTATATTCCCATTAGATACAGGAGAGATTTAGGAGGACACACACCCTGAAGGACCATACTGCTACAATGTATATTCCCATTAGATACAGGAGAGATTTAGGAGGACACACACCCGGAAGGAGGACCATACTGCTACAATGTATATTCCCATTAGATACAGGAGAGATTTAGGAGGGACACACACCCGGAAGGACCATACTGCTACAATGTATATTCCCATTAGATACAGGAGAGATTTAGGAGGACACACACCCTGAAGGAGGACCATACTGCTACAATGTATATTCCCATTAGATACAGGAGAGATTTAGGAGGGACACACACCCGGAAGGACCATACTGCTACAATGTATATTCCCATTAGATACAGGAGAGATTTAGGAGGACACACACCCTGAAGGAGGACCATACTGCTACAATGTATATTCCCATTAGATACAGGAGAGATTTAGGAGGACACACACCCGGAAGGAGGACCATACTGCTACAATGTATATTCCCATTAGATACAGGAGAGATTTAGGAGGACACACACCCTGAAGAAGGACCATACTGCTACAATGTATATTCCCATTAGATACAGGAGAGATTTAGGAGGGACACACACCCTGAAGAAGGACCATACTGCTACAATGTATATTCCCATTAGATACAGGAGAGATTTAGGAGGGACACACCCTGAAGGAGGACCATACTGCTACAATGTATATTCCCATTAGATACAGGAGAGATTTAGGAGGGACACACACCCGGAAGGACCATACTGCTACAATGTATATTCCCATTAGATACAGGAGAGAATTAGGAGGACACACACCCTGAAGGACCATACTGCTACAATGTATATTCCCATTAGATACAGGAGAGATTTAGGAGGGACACACACCCTGAAGGAGGACCATACTGCTACAATGTATATTCCCATTAGATACAGGAGAGATTTAGGAGGACACACACCCGGAAGGAGGACCATACTGCTACAATGTATATTCCCATTAGATACAGGAGAGATTTAGGAGGGACACACACCCTGAAGGAGGACCATACTGCTACAATGTATATTCCCATTAGATACAGGAGAGATTTAGGAGGACACACACCCTGAAGGACCATACTGCTACAATGTATATTCCCTTTAGATACAGGAGAGATTTAGGAGGGACACACACCCTGAAGGAGGACCATACTGCTACAATGTATATTTCCATTAGATACAGGAGAGATTTAGGAGGACACACACCCTGAAGAAGGACCATACTGCTACAATGTATATTCCCATTAGATACAGGAGAGATTTAGGGGACACACACCCTGAAGGACCATACTGCTACAATGTATATTCCCATTAGATACAGGAGAGATTTAGGAGGGACACACACCCTGAAGGAGGACCATACTGCTACAATGTATATTTCCATTAGATACAGGAGAGATTTAGGAGGGACACACACCCTGAAGGAGGACCATACTGCTACAATGTATATTCCCATTAGATACAGGAGAGATTTAGGAGGACACACACCCTGAAGGAGGACCATACTGCTACAATGTATATTCCCATTAGATACAGGAGAGATTTAGGAGGACACACACCCTGACCATACTGCTACAATGTATATTCCCATTAGATACAGGAGAGATTTAGGGACACACACCCTGAAGAAGGACCATACTGCTACAATGTATATTTCCATTAGATACAGGAGAGATTTAGGAGGGACACACCCTGAAGGAGGACCATACTGCTACAATGTATATTCCCATTAGATACAGGAGAGATTTAGGAGGACACACACCCTGAAGGAGGACCATACTGCTACAATGTATATTTCCATTAGATACAGGAGAGATTTAGGAGGGACACACCCTGAAGGAGGACCATACTGCTACAATGTATATTCCCATTAGATACAGGAGAGATTTAGGAGGGACACACACCCTGAAGGACCATACTGCTACAATGTATATTCCCATTAGATACAGGAGAGATTTAGGAGGGACACACACCCTGAAGGACCATACTGCTACAATGTATATTCCCATTAGATACAGGAGAGATTTAGGAGGGACACACCTGGAAGGACCATACTGCTACAATGTATATTCCCATTAGATACAGGAGAGATTTAGGAGGGACACACACCCTGACCATACTGCTACAATGTATATTCCCATTAGATACAGGAGAGATTTAGGAGGACACACACCCTGACCATACTGCTACAATGTATATTCCCATTAGATACAGGAGAGATTTAGGAGGACACACACCCTGAAGGAGGACCATACTGCTACAATGTATATTCCCATTAGATACAGGAGAGATTTAGGAGGACACACACCCGGAAGGACCATACTGCTACAATGTATATTCCCATTAGATACAGGAGAGATTTAGGAGGGACACACACCCTGAAGGACCATACTGCTACAATGTATATTCCCATTAGATACAGGAGAGATTTAGGGGACACACACCCTGAAGGAGGACCATACTGCTACAATGTATATTCCCATTAGATACAGGAGGGAATTTAGGAGAGGAAGGGAACACACACCCTGAAGGAGGACCATACTGCTACAATGTATATTTCCATTAGATACAGGAGAGATTTAGGAGGACACACACCCTGAAGGAGGACCATACTGCTACAATGTATATTCCCATTAGATACAGGAGAGATTTAGGAGGACACACACCCTGAAGGAGGACCATACCGCTACAATGTATATTTCCATTAGATACAGGAGAGATTTAGGAGGACACACACCCTGAAGGAGGACCATACTGCTACAATGTATATTCCCATTAGATACAGGAGAGATTTAGGAGGACACACACCCTGAAGGAGGACCATACTGCTACAATGTATATTTCCCATTAGATACAGGAGAGATTTAGGAGGACACACACCCTGAAGGAGGACCATACTGCTACAATGTATATTCCCATTAGATACAGGAGAGATTTAGGAGGACACACACCCTGAAGGAGGACCATACTGCTACAATGTATATTCCCATTAGATACAGGAGAGATTTAGGAGGACACACACCCTGAAGGAGGACCATACTGCTACAATGTATATTCCCATTAGATACAGGAGAGATTTAGGAGGACACACACCCTGACCATACTGCTACAATGTATATTCCCATTAGATACAGGAGAGATTTAGGAGGGACACACACCCTGACCATACTGCTACAATGTATATTCCCATTAGATACAGGAGAGATTTAGGAGGACACACACCCTGAAGGACCATACTGCTACAATGTATATTCCCATTAGATACAGGAGAGATTTAGGAGGACACACACCCTGAAGGACCATACTGCTACAATGTATATTCCCATTAGATACAGGAGAGATTTAGGAGGACACACACCCGGAAGGACCATACTGCTACAATGTATATTCCCATTAGATACAGGAGAGATTTAGGAGGACACACACCCTGAAGAGGACCATACTGCTACAATGTATATTTCCATTAGATACAGGAGAGATCTAGGGGACACACACCCTGAAGGACCATACTGCTACAATGTATATTCCCATTAGATACAGGAGAGATTTAGGAGGACACACACCCGGAAGGAGGACCATACTGCTACAATTCCCATTAGATATACAGGAGAGATTTAGGAGGGACACACACCCTGAAGAAGGACCATACTGCTACAATGTATATTCCCATTAGATACAGGAGAGATTTAGGAGGACACACACCCTGAAGAAGGACCATACTGCTACAATGTATATTCCCATTAGATACAGGAGAGATTTAGGAGGACACACACCCTGAAGAAGGACCATACTGCTACAATGTATATTCCCATTAGATACAGGAGAGATTTAGGAGGACACACACCCTGAAGGAGGACCATACTGCTACAATGTATATTCCCATTAGATACAGGAGAGATTTAGGAGGGACACACACCCTGAAGGACCATACTGCTACAATGTATATTCCCATTAGATACAGGAGAGATTTAGGAGGACACACACCCTGAAGGACCATACTGCTACAATGTATATTCCCATTAGATACAGGAGAGATTTAGGAGGACACACACCCTGAAGGACCATACTGCTACAATGTATATTCCCATTAGATACAGGAGAGATTTAGGAGGGACACACACCCTGAAGGAGGACCATACTGCTACAATGTATATTCCCATTAGATACAGGAGAGATTTAGGAGGGACACACACCCGGAAGGACCATACTGCTACAATGTATATTCCCATTAGATACAGGAGAGATTTAGGAGGACACACACCCTGAAGGAGGACCATACTGCTACAATGTATATTCCCATTAGATACAGGAGAGATTTAGGAGGACACACACCCGGAAGGAGGACCATACTGCTACAATGTATATTCCCATTAGATACAGGAGAGATTTAGGAGGGACACACACCCGGAAGGAGGACCATACTGCTACAATGTATATTCCCATTAGATACAGGAGAGATTTAGGAGGGACACACACCCTGAAGGAGGACCATACTGCTACAATGTATATTCCCATTAGATACAGGAGAGATTTAGGAGGGACACACACCCTGAAGAAGGACCATACTGCTACAATGTATATTCCCATTAGATACAGGAGAGATTTAGGGAGGACACACACCCGAAGGACCATACTGCTACAATGTATATTCCCATTAGATACAGGAGAGATTTAGGCGGACACACACCCTGAAGGACCATACTGCTACAATGTATATTCCCATTAGATACAGGAGAGATTTAGGAGGGACACACACCCTGAAGGAGGACCATACTGCTACAATGTATATTCCCATTAGATACAGGAGAGATTTAGGAGGACACACACCCTGAAGGAGGACCATACTGCTACAATGTATATTCCCATTAGATACAGGAGAGATTTAGGAGGACACACACCCTGAAGGAGGACCATACTGCTACAATGTATATTCCCATTAGATACAGGAGAGATTTAGGAGGGACACACACCCTGAAGGAGGACCATACTGCTACAATGTATATTCCCATTAGATACAGGAGAGATTTAGGAGGGACACACACCCTGACCATACTGCTACAATGTATATTCCCATTAGATACAGGAGAGATTTAGGAGGACACACACCCTGAAGGACCATACTGCTACAATGTATATTCCCATTAGATACAGGAGAGATTTAGGAGGGACACACACCCTGACCATACTGCTACTATGTATATTCCCATTAGATACAGGAGAGATTTAGGAGGACACACACCCTGAAGGACCATACTGCTACAATGTATATTCCCATTAGATACAGGAGAGATTTAGGAGGACACACACCCTGACCATACTGCTACAATGTATATTCCCATTAGATACAGGAGAGATTTAGGAGGACACACACCCTGAAGGAAGGACCATACTGCTACAATGTATATTCCCATTAGATACAGGAGAGATTTAGGAGGACACACACCCTGAAGGAGGACCATACTGCTACAATGTATATTCCCATTAGATACAGGAGAGATTTAGGAGGGACACACACCCTGACCATACTGCTACAATGTATATTCCCATTAGATACAGGAGAGATTTAGGAGGACACACACCCTGACCATACTGCTACAATGTATATTCCCATTAGATACAGGAGAGATTTAGGAGGACACACACCCTGACCATACTGCTACAATGTATATTCCCATTAGATACAGGAGAGATTTAGGAGGGACACACACCCTGAAGGACCATACTGCTACAATGTATATTCCCATTAGATACAGGAGAGATTTAGGAGGACACACACCCGGAAGGACCATACTGCTACAATGTATATTCCCATTAGATACAGGAGAGATTTAGGAGGACACACACCCTGACCATACTGCTACAATGTATATTCCCATTAGATACAGGAGAGATTTAGGAGGACACACACCCTGAAAGGACCATACTGCTACAATGTATATTCCCATTAGATACAGGAGAGATTTAGGAGGACACACACCCTGAAGGACCATACTGCTACAATGTATATTCCCATTAGATACAGGAGAGATTTAGGAGGGACACACACCCTGAAGGACCATACTGCTACAATGTATATTCCCATTAGATACAGGAGAGATTTAGGAGGACACACACCCGGAAGGACCATACTGCTACAATGTATATTCCCATTAGATACAGGAGAGATTTAGGAGGACACACACCCTGAAGGAGGACCATACTGCTACAATGTATATTCCCATTAGATACAGGAGAGATTTAGGAGGACACACACCCTGAAGGACCATACTGCTACAATGTATATTCCCATTAGATACAGGAGAGATTTAGGAGGACACACACCCTGAAGGACCATACTGCTACAATGTATATTCCCATTAGATACAGGAGAGATTTAGGAGGGACACACACCCTGAAGGACCATACTGCTACAATGTATATTCCCATTAGATACAGGAGAGATTTAGGAGGACACACACCCTGAAGGAGGACCATACTGCTACAATGTATATTCCCATTAGATACAGGAGAGATTTAGGAGGACACACACCCTGAAGGAGGACCATACTGCTACAATGTATATTCCCATTAGATACAGGAGAGATTTAGGAGGACACACACCCTGAAGGAGGACCATACTGCTACAATGTATATTCCCATTAGATACAGGAGAGATTTAGGAGGACACACACCCTGAAGGAGGACCATACTGCTACAATGTATATTCCCATTAGATACAGGAGAGATTTAGGAGGACACACACCCTGAAGGAGGACCATACTGCTACAATGTATATTCCCATTAGATACAGGAGAGATTTAGGAGGACACACACCCTGAAGGAGGACCATACTGCTACAATGTATATTCCCATTAGATACAGGAGAGATTTAGGAGGACACACACCCTGAAGGAGGACCATACTGCTACAATGTATATTCCCATTAGATACAGGAGAGATTTAGGAGGACACACACCCTGAAGGACCATACTGCTACAATGTATATTCCCATTAGATACAGGAGAGATTTAGGAGGACACACACCCGGAAGGAGGACCATACTGCTACAATGTATATTCCCATTAGATACAGGAGAGATTTAGGAGGACACACACCCTGAAGAAGGACCATACTGCTACAATGTATATTCCCATTAGATACAGGAGAGATTTAGGAGGACACACACCCTGAAGGACCATACTGCTACAATGTATATTCCCATTAGATACAGGAGAGATTTAGGAGGGACACACACCCTGAAGGACCATACTGCTACAATGTATATTCCCATTAGATACAGGAGAGATTTAGGAGGACACACACCCTGAAGGAGGACCATACTGCTACAATGTATATTCCCATTAGATACAGGAGAGATTTAGGAGGGACACACACCCTGAAGAAGGACCATACTGCTACAATGTATATTCCCATTAGATACAGGAGAGATTTAGGAGGACACACACCCTGAAGAAGGACCATACTGCTACAATGTATATTCCCATTAGATACAGGAGAGATTTAGGAGGACACACACCCTGAAGGAGGACCATACTGCTACAATGTATATTCCCATTAGATACAGGAGAGATTTAGGAGGACACACACCCTGAAGGAGGACCATACTGCTACAATGTATATTCCCATTAGATACAGGAGAGATTTAGGAGGGACACACACCCTGAAGGACCATACTGCTACAATGTATATTCCCATTAGATACAGGAGAGATTTAGGAGGACACACACCCTGAAGGACCATACTGCTACAATGTATATTCCCATTAGATACAGGAGAGATTTAGGAGGACACACACCCTGAAGGACCATACTGCTACAATGTATATTCCCATTAGATACAGGAGAGATTTAGGAGGGACACACACCCTGAAGGAGGACCATACTGCTACAATGTATATTCCCATTAGATACAGGAGAGATTTAGGAGGGACACACACCCTGAAGGACCATACTGCTACAATGTATATTCCCATTAGATACAGGAGAGATTTAGGAGGACACACACCCTGAAGGAGGACCATACTGCTACAATGTATATTCCCATTAGATACAGGAGAGATTTAGGAGGACACACACCCTGAAGGAGGACCATACTGCTACAATGTATATTCCCATTAGATACAGGAGAGATTTAGGAGGGACACACACCCTGAAGGACCATACTGCTACAATGTATATTCCCATTAGATACAGGAGAGATTTAGGAGGACACACACCCTGAAGGACCATACTGCTACAATGTATATTCCCATTAGATACAGGAGAGATTTAGGAGGACACACACCCTGAAGGACCATACTGCTACAATGTATATTCCCATTAGATACAGGAGAGATTTAGGAGGGACACACACCCGGAAGGAGGACCATACTGCTACAATGTATATTCCCATTAGATACAGGAGAGATTTAGGAGGGACACACACCCTGAAGGAGGACCATACTGCTACAATGTATATTCCCATTAGATACAGGAGAGATTTAGGAGGACACACACCCGGAAGGAGGACCATACCGCTACAATGTATATTCCCATTAGATACAGGAGAGATTTAGGAGGACACACACCCTGAAGGACCATACTGCTACAATGTATATTCCCATTAGATACAGGAGAGATTTAGGAGGACACACACCCTGAAGGACCATACTGCTACAATGTATATTCCCATTAGATACAGGAGAGATTTAGGAGGGACACACACCCTGAAGGACCATACTGCTACAATGTATATTCCCATTAGATACAGGAGAGATTTAGGAGGACACACACCCTGAAGGACCATACTGCTACAATGTATATTCCCATTAGATACAGGAGAGATTTAGGAGGACACACACCCTGAAGGACCATACTGCTACAATGTATATTCCCATTAGATACAGGAGAGATTTAGGAGGGACACACACCCTGAAGAAGGACCATACTGCTACAATGTATATTCCCATTAGATACAGGAGAATTTAGGAGGACACACACCCTGAAGGAGGACCATACTGCTACAATGTATATTCCCATTAGATACAGGAGAGATTTAGGAGGACACACACCCTGAAGGACCATACTGCTACAATGTATATTCCCATTAGATACAGGAGAGATTTAGGAGGACACACACCCTGAAGGACCATACTGCTACAATGTATATTCCCATTAGATACAGGAGAGATTTAGGAGGACACACACCCTGAAGGAGACCATACTGCTACAATGTATATTCCCATTAGATACAGGAGAGATTTAGGAGGGACACACACCCTGAAGGACCATACTGCTACAATGTATATTCCCATTAGATACAGGAGAGATTTAGGAGGACACACACCCTGAAGGACCATACTGCTACAATGTATATTCCCATTAGATACAGGAGAGATTTAGGAGGACACACACCCTGAAGGACCATACTGCTACAATGTATATTCCCATTAGATACAGGAGAGATTTAGGAGGACACACACCCTGAAGAAGGACCATACTGCTACAATGTATATTCCCATTAGATACAGGAGAAATTTAGGAGGACACACACCCGGAAGGAGGACCATACTGCTACAATGTATATTCCCATTAGATACAGGAGAGATTTAGGAGGACACACACCCT